>NC_064921.1:632451876-633115626 GCF_023897955.1 Schistocerca gregaria | reverse complement strand
ACTTATCTCATTGGACCTATATTCCTGAATGTGTGTGCCTCTTTACCACCATATCTTCACTTTCAAAACTGAGCGTGAGTAGCCACTTACTAACATTTATCTTTGAGTTACATGGTAAAAGCTGTCATGCAAACCAACTATGAACTTTGCCTGATTACCAGTTGTTATCTGGTTTAGCTATTAATCCCAAACTTGTATTAGAAAAAGGAATGGAATCTGTCTGTTTTATAAAAACCAGCTTACTATATATATGTGTGTGTGTTTACATGTAGTGTGCAGGTGGATCCCTCCTATCTGTGAATGTGTTATTTGTCCTTTTTTCCTTTCCCCAAACTATTCTGCTCTTGCCCAGAAGTAGAAACTAATAGTTCTGAAGCTTAGCATAATGTCATGTATTTCTACTTTTATGTGTGCCTGTTGGCTACACCAAACATCCAAAAACATACCATTTATACATTCTGTCAGGAGAGATTTGGAAATCACAGTAAGTAACTGTACAATGATATGTTTGAATAAACCAAAGACACTATCTCATAGGAAGAGCATTAAATTCTGTTTTGAGAATTTTTTAAAGGTAGAGAGGGGAAAGGAAGAGCTAATTCTAATTAATAGAAAGCTTCCTTTAATTTTACTGAGCTAGGAGGTGCAGTGGTTATCTCACTAGACTTGCATTCAGGAGGACAATGGTTCAAATCCTCATCCAGCCATCCAGATTTAGGTTTTCTGTGATTTTCTTCCTCATCCTTGAAACCTTCCGATAATATGTTTCAACTCTGATGGCCTCAGTGTCAAAGGGGCATTAAACCCTAATCCTACTGTTTTGAATTTGGAGCCATTTTCACCAGTCAATGAAAACACCTAAGTGTAAGAAAAATATAACATTCATAGTCCCTAATTATCTAGTAAACAATGAAGTAATGAAATAATTAACAATATGAAAGTCTTAAGAGATGGAAGCTTGAGAAATGTGACATGCAAGTGTGGATACCATACAATAAAGTAATATCAAATCTGTCTAGTGAAATCAAATTAAACGTATGTACAAAAAACTGTGCCGGCATAGATGAATAGTATTATCTGTGGAAGTGAATGAAGATGAAGTGTAAACTTGGCCCCAGAGGGCAACACTTTTGTGCTGTAGAAATGCTAAAGGCTACATCTACATCTTCATCTATGTCTATACTCTGCAAACCACTGTGAAGTGCATGGCACTGAGTACGTCAAATTGTTGTGATTATTAGGGTTCTTCCCCTTCTGCTCACATATGGAGTGTGAGAAGAATGATTGTTGAAGTGCCTCTGTGAACTGTAATTAATCTAATTTTGTTCTTACAATACCTCTGTGAGCAGCATGTAAGGGGTTGTAGTATTTCCCTAGAGTCATAATTTGGAGCAGGTTCTTGAAACTTTATAAATAGACTTTTTTCAGATAGATATGTATATCTTCAAGAGTCTGCTTGGTCAGTTTCTTCAGTATTCTGTGACACTCTCCCAAGGGTCAAACAAACCTGTGACAATTTGTACTGCCCTTCTTTGTATATGTTCAAAATCCTCAGTTAGTTCTATTTGGTGTGGCTCTCATACACTTGAGCATATTCTAGAATGGGTCATTTGAGTGATTTTAAAGCAATCTCCTTTCTAGACTGACTGCATTTCACCAGTATTCTACCAATAAACTGAAGTCTACCACCTGCTTTACCCACGACTGAGCCTGTGTGATCATTCCGCTTCATATCCCTACAATGTGTTACACCCAGGTGTTTGTATGAGTTGAGTTGTCTGATCCCAAATGTGACTCATTGATATTATGGTCTTAGGACACAACTTATTTTTTCATTTTGTGAAGTGTACAATTTTACATTTCTAAATATTAAAGCAAGTCTAGTCTTCACACCACTGAATATTTAACGAGTGTCTATCAGACAGTACTTCATTATAGGTAACTGCTCATCTTAAAAAAGCCTGAGATTACTATTAACAGTGTCTGAAAGTCATTAATATATATCGAGAACAGCAAGAGTCCTAAAACACTTTGCTGGGGCACACCCAAAGCTGTTTCTACATCTGATGATGTCTCTCTATCCAAGATAACCTGTTGGGTCCTCCCTACTAAAAAGTCCACAATCCAGTCACAACTTTTGTTTGATACCTCATATGGTAGTACTTTCAACAATGAGCATTGATGTGTAACTGAGTAAAATGTTTTTTGGAAATCGAGACATAATGCATCTACCTGACTTCCTTGATCCAAAGCTTTCTGTATGTTATGTAAGAAAAGTGAGAGATGGGTTTCTCATGACTAATATTTCTGTTCAAAATACCTCATTATGTTTGGGCTCAGCGTATGTCCTAAGATTCTACAACAAATCGATTCAAGGATACTGGATAGTAATTTTGTGAATCACTTCTACCACCCTTCTTGTAACCAGGCGTGATCTGTCCTTTCTTCCAAATAAAGGCCACAATTTTGTGTTAGAGAGATCTATAGCAGAGTATAGTTAGAAGAAGGGCTAACTCAGCTGCAAATTCAATATAGGATCTGATAGGTATGCAGTTTGGTCCTGGAGCTTTGTTCAGTTTTGATGCTTTCTGCTGTTTCTCAAAGCAATTGGCACTAACTCAAATTTTACTCATATTTTCAGTGATATGAGGATTAAATTGGGACAGTTCTCCTGGATTTTTCTTTGTAAAGGAACACTTGAAAATGAAAATAAGCATTTCAGTGTTTTCTGGGCTACCCTCAGTTTCATTTCCTGTCTCATTCGCAAGTGACTGAACACTAACTTTAGTGCGACTAACAGCCTTTACATACAATCAGAATTTTCTTGGGTTGTGTGAAATATCATTTGACATTATTCTGCTATGGTAGTCAATGAATACCTCATGCCTTGCTCTCCTGACAGCCAAATGAGTTTCATTCAGCATCTCTCTGTCTATAGATCTGGGCTTTGTTTTACCTATTATGCAGTAGTCTCTGCTTCTGTAGAAGTTTCTTTACAGTGACTGTATACCAAGAAGGGTACCTCCCATTATTAACTGTTCTGCTGGGTGCATGCACTGAAGTGACTAGTCGCGGAATAGCAATATGCATATATATATATATATATATATATATATATATATATATATATATATATATATATATATATATATATATATAAAACAGAAAGAAACTTCCACATGGGAAAAATATATTAAAAATAAAGATTCCAAGACTTACCAAGCGGGAAAGCGCCGGCAGACAGGCACATGAACAAAACACACAAACACACACACAGAATTACAAGCTTTCGCAACTGGCAGTTGCTTCGTCAGGAAGGAAGGAAGGAGAGGGAAAAATGAAAGGGTGTGGGTTTTAAGGGAGAGGGTAAGGAGTCATTCCAATCCCGGGAGCGGAAAGACTTCCCTTAGGGGAAAAAAAAGGACAGGTATACACTCGCACACACACACACACATATCCATCCGCACATACACAGACACAAGCAGACATATTTAAAGGCAAAGCTTTGCCTTTAAATATGTCTGCTTGTGTCTGTGTATGTGCGGATGGATATGTGTGTGTGTGTGTGCGAGTGTATACCTGTCCTTTTTTTTCCCCTAAGGGAAGTCTTTCCGCTCCCGGGATTGGAATGACTCCTTACCCTCTCCCTTAAAACCCACACCCTTTCATTTTTCCCTCTCCTTCCTTCCTTCCTGACGAAGCAACTGCCAGTTGCGAAAGCTTGTAATTCTGTGTGTGTGTTTGTGTGTTTTGTTCATGTGCCTGTCTGCCGGCGCTTTCCCGCTTGGTAAGTCTTGGAATCTTTATTTTTAATATATATATATATATATATATATATATATATATATATATATATATATATATATATACAGATGGTGGTAGTATCACTTCCATAAGTTATGAAAAGGCAGTGCATTGTTGCACTGGTGGGCAGTGCTTTATGGAGCAGCCATTTGTACTCAGGTAATTCATGTGAAAAGGGTTTGAGAGGATTATAGCTGCTCAGTGGAAATTAACAGTCTTTGAACAGGAAATGGTAGTTGGAGCTAGATGTATGGGACATTCCATTTCGGAAATCGTTAGAGAATTCAATATTCCAAAATCCAGCATTTCAAGTATGTGCCAAGAATACCAGATTTCAGGTATTACCTCTCACTATGCTCAATGTATTGGCCAATGGCCTTCACTTAACAGCCAAGAGGAGTGGTGCATTAAATAACCAGTTTTCAGTTGGTAAGAGATAATGGAAGGAATCAAGTGCTATGTAGACTCCATGAAGCCATTGACCCAACTTGTCAAAAAGGCATTGTGCAAGCTGGTGGTGGCTCTCGAATGGTGTGTTCTAAGTTTACATGGAATGGTCTGGGTCTTCTGGTCCAACAGAACTGATCATTGACTGAAAATGGCTATGTTTGATTACTTGGAGACCATTTTTAAGCCGTTTGTGAACTTCACATTCCCAAACAATGATGTAATTTTTATGGGTGTCAATGCTCCATGTCATCGAGCCACAATTGTTTTCAATTGATTTGAAGAATATTCTGGACAATTTGAGCAAATGATTTGGTTGCCCATATCACCTGACATGAATCCAATTGAAGATTTATGAGACATAATCAAGAGGTCAGTTCATGCACAAAATCCTGCCCGGCAACACATTTGCAGTTATGGATGGCTATAGAGGCAGCAGGGCTCAGTACTTCTGCAGGGGACTGCAAACAACTTGTTGGATCCATGCCATGTCAAGGTGCTGCCCTAGACCAGACAAAAGGAGGTCCAACACAATATTAGAAGGTATCCTATGACTTTTGTCGCCTCAGTGTATCTGTCCAGTACATGGTCAACTGTTCTTTTAATCTTTAGCCATAGTTCTCCTACATGCTCCTGTTCTGTGCTGACAGTTCAGAGTCCCTCATTGAGATATAACAGTGCTCCATGTCTGTTTACTGAAGATATATTTTGTTCTTTGTAATTTGGTAATCATTGTTGCCAGTTTGATGTGGACATCCTCAACAGCCTGTTCCAGGAGGTTACCATTACCATTTAATGCCCACACCTAACACTGAGTGTTGCCCAAACAACCCTGATGCAGCTTCAATTTCTGTGTCAGTGGATTTGAGTTTCTTGTCTACTGTGACAAATACACATCTGAATTTCCTTTCGATATACTCTAAAATTGTTTCCCAAAATCTTGCTGCTTTCAATATTAGGATTTAGTCAGCTTTCTGTACCTAGTATTACCTGAGCTTCACTGCCTTTCAGGATCACTTCAAAATCTGGGACTTTGTTGCAAGTGCTTTGGTAGACACTTACTAGGATTTTAATACTCTCACCTGTGGGGGGGCATTTCTTTGGTTCTTACACTTGTACTTCTGGGTCTCTTCAGTTGTCATTCTGGACCATATGGATAGTCGCTTAATCTAAAAACCCTTGTGTTCATCCCGCCCAGTATCAGCTACCTGGGTAGCAGCCTGTGATGTGTACTGCAGTCCTATCCTATTTATGGGGACCATACAGTTCACACCCCTATGATGCAAGGCCAGGTAGTCACAGCCTTGCTTGTCACAGAACATTCAAAGTAAATGGTTGACTATTTCCAGTTGATTCAGGACCAGGAGTCCACTATTAGCCCTGGTGATAATGCTGTAAATTGTGAGCTTTATTGAAACTTCATGCACAAGACTGCTATTTTCAAACTCCATTGTCAGACACTGGAATGATCGAAGTATGACCTTGGAGTCCAGACAACAGGCATTGTTTGTTCAAATGTGCACCACAGTCCACAGTTGGCTCCAACGTTTTCCATTAGTGGCTAGTGGAATAGCCTCTTCTGCATGTTGAATGAGGACCGTAGGCATACACACTTAGTGCATCTGAGATTCCTTCCTGTCTTGCTGCTTTTTCCATAAGGGGTACCATTATTTACCATACATTTGAACTACCGACTATCAGTAGATTCCTACCCTTTCGAATTTGTCTCCTCTTGACACACAGCCAAGCAGGTTTCCCCAAAATAGGTGAAATGAGTCCCAATAGCTCAGTTTCAGTTTCAGTGAAAGACACCACCTCAAACTTGTTGGTTAGGAGGATTGATATAACACACTGCGTCCTCCCTGGCACCTGTCTACCATGTACTGGATGCCTAGCTTTACCACTGACATGTCACTTGCAATCAAGAGTACAAGTAATGACAGATCCCATACTTCCTGCAGAGAAGACAGGATCCACAGGAGAGCATAATACTTCAGGTACATGACTGGGTGCTCCTCCAACACACTGATTCACAGCAGTTGCCGATCATATGACAGTAGCTACAGAGATTTCCAGCTGCTTACGGACATCAACTATCTCATCTTATGTTCAAGAACATCATTCACAGTGGGGGTCACTGTGTCTGTTTCAATGTTTTACAGAATAGTGAACAAATAATTTTAAACTAAGCTTGATGACTACCTTAACATGTTGAGCAAATAAATACTAATACTCTATTAGGAGTGAACCAAATACATAAGACAAGATTTCTGTTAAAGCAATGGAGAAGCCTGTGGTAAAGACTACTAGTGAAAACTTTTTGTGGTTGATTTTGGTCACTAACAAACTTGGAAAAAAAGACTTAATTGATGATAAGTGTAGATAATATGTACTCCTGGTGAAAAGGAAAACTAGATGTAACACAATATGTTAGTTAAAGTGTATGACACTGTAGCTAAATAACAAATGTTGATTTACTGTGAATTAGTTTATGCACATGACAATGATAATGTCAAAAATTCTCAAAAATGTATGTTTATTTGCACTGATGTACACTGATAATCTGGGTGATCTTTTCTTTGGCTGTAGCTGTGAATCACACACGCTGACTGCTACAAAATAAGTTGTCAACAGCACTTGAAACTTACAGAAATTCTCAGAAATATAGTCTTGTAAGTGTCCGAAAATTCTAAAAAATAAGACTTATGATGTAATTGTGGTATGAAATTAAAGAATGATTGTTCTGAATGAGGCTAGGCCCACTTTTCTCAAAAATTATAAAAGAGCACAAATAAGTTTCAGCCCACAACTGAAAGTAACAATATGAGTTTATCGCAGCACTTGCAAATGTTTGAAATTTCTGAATATAACAATATAATAAAATACAATATTGTTACAGTGAATAGTAAAATATGTGAATCTAGAATTGTGGATCAGATCATGACTCTGGCTCAAGCAGTCTCAAAGAAAAATTCCAAAGGCATCTTTGAATGGATTTCTTACATAACTGCTTCTGTAACAACCTTTACACTGATAGACACTGCAGCATCAGTTTATCTCGGTTAATATTGTGAAAATGTGCAGCACCAACAAAGCGTGTTGCCTGAATGGAGTAGTTATCGCAGAAGTAAATAGTACAAAATATAATGGAAGATTCCAAATGACAATAATTGTGACAATTTAATTGTCCATAGTAAACTTCTACACACTAACCGCACAATAGAATAAATAGCAGTGAAAACATCTAAGCACATGGTTTATCGTATAAATAAATAATGGAAAATTCGATATGGAGTGACAACAGTAAGAAAGTATTGGTGCTATCTAGCATATAGAGGAGGTACTGAGTGGTAGACAGGCACAATGAAAGATGCTGCTAGAATATTCAGCTATTGAGCTAAACCCTTTGTCAGACGTAGACCCCCCCCACACACACACACACAGACGGCCACTTTCATCACCAAGCACTCAGGCCGAACAGTTACTAGATCTGAGGTGAGCAGTGATCTTTGCTGAGGTGGGTGGTGGGGGTACAGAAGAGATGTGGATGGGGGTTGGGTCAGTGGGGGGGGAGGGGGGATGGGGTGATAGGAGATGATGGCCTGGACTATAGTGAGAGAGGAGGAGAGAAATAGAGAAGAGAAAAAGACTAAACAGGTGCTTAAATGTGTGTAAGGCTGGAGTGGGAGTAGGGAAAGGAATAGGCAGGTGGATCATACAGATCAGCAAAGCAATAGGACAAGGGGTTATGGGAACAAAGGATATGTTGCAAGGAGTGTACTCGCCTGTGCAGTTTAGAGAAGCTAGTGTTGGTGGGAAGAATCCAGATGGCACAGGCTGTGAAGCAGTCACTGTAGTCAGGCACAATGTATTGGCCAGTGTGGTCAGCTACTTGGTGGTCCAGCTGTCTCTTGGTCACAGTTTGGCAATGGACATTCATATGGACAGACAGATAGCTTGGTAGTCATCATATCCATGTAGAATGTAATACAGTAGTTGCAGCTAAGTTGGTAGATCACATGGCTGCTTTCACAAGTGGGGGTAGGAGATGCCAGTGAGAGGACTGGAGTACATGAAAGTGAAAGGGTGTATGGGACAGGTCTTACATCTAGGTCTATTGTATGGTTATAAGCCATGGGGTAGGGAATTAGGAGCAGGGTTGAAATTGGGATGGTCAGATAGACTGCACCTTTAAATCATCAGTATTGCAGAGTTGCTCAGAAGTATTTTTGAATGTTTCATCCCCCCTTCATCACCCCCTGTTAACTTTCCAGAATTTCTTAAGCTCAAACGTTGTCTCACCAGCATTCCCCAAACCTGTCAGCATGCAAACGAACCTTACATCTGCGGAAAGTACCGAAATGTAGCATCTAAGAACTGATCTCAATCTTATAATCCTACCTACTGACAAAATCTATATTACTGTTGTTTTGAACCACAAGGATTATCTGGCAGAAGGACTACATTAGCTGTTATATTCATCCACCTACAAACCTTGCCACAGTGTGCTCATTCCAGAAATCCAACAGGATCTCCTAAGGCCCATCCTAGAATCTCTCCCCAGAGCCCATTTCTCTCCGCACTCCTCCCATCCATAAATCCAACCACCCAGGATGCCCTATTGTGGCTAGTTACTGTGCCACCACTGAGAGAAACCCTGCTCTCGGAGATAAACACCTTCAGCCTGTTACCTGCAACCTACCCTTGTATATCAAAAATACTAACCATTTCTTCCACCGACTCTCCACAGTTTCATTTCCTTTACCAACACTATTGGTGCCATCTCCCTTTACACAACATCCCTAATGCCCATGGCCTTGCCTCTATTGGGCACTGCCTTTCCCAATGCCTGGCAGGTTTCAAACCTACAACATCATTCCAGGTCATATCCTCAACCACAATTGCTTCTCATTTGAACTCGTCACATACAAACAAACAGCACCCGCATGGCTCCACCATATGTAACCTGTACAGGGGCTATCTAAGATAATCCTTTTCAACCACTCAAATAGAAAACCCCTCACCTGGTTCAAATTCACTGACGATCTGAATCAAGGGTGAGGACACCCCATCCACATTCCTCCAGAACCTCAACTCCTTCTCCCCAATTCTCTTCATCTGGTCGTTCTCAACCCAACAAGCCACCTTCCTTGGTGCTCACCTTCACCTCAGAGATGACTACCTCATCACCTCTGTCCATATCAAACATACCAACCACCAACAATACCTCCACTTCAACAGTTGTCACCCATGAAGTCCGTTCCATACATCCTAACCATCTGTGGCCATTGCATCTGTAGTAACAAGCAGTCTGTCTCAAAATATACCAAGTGACCCACTGAGGCCTTCACAGATGGAAATCACACTTCAAACCTTGTACAGAAACGGATCTCCCATGCCTTATTGCTCCAGTCACCCAAGACCTCCAAAAGTCTCACCGTCTGGTCACAGAAGAGCATTCGCCTCATGACTCAGTACCACCCAGGACTGGAGCAAGTGAATCTCATTTTCCAGCAGGGTTTCGACTAGCTCTCATCATGCCCTGAAATGAGGAATGTCCTACCCAGTATTCTCCCACCTCTCCCACAGTGGTATTCCGCTGCTCAGCGAACCTATGCAATGTCCTTGTCCATTATTATGCAACCCCTCTTCCCAACCCATTGCCTTTTGGCTTGCATCCCTGTAATAGATTTAGGTGCAAGACCTGCCCCATGCATCCTCTCTCTGAAACCAGCCATGTGATCTATGAGGTAAGCTGCGACTCCTGTGCTGCATAGTACGTGGGCATGACAACTAAAAAACGGTCTCTCTGCTGGAATGGTCATTGGCAAACTGTTTCCAACAAACAGCTGGACTACCCAGTTGCTGAGCATGCTGCCCAACACAGCATTCTTCATTTCAATGATTGCTTCACAGCTTGTTCTATCTGGATCTTTCCTACAACACCAGCTTTTCTGAACTATGTAGGTTGTAACTCTCCCTGTAGTATACCCTACATTCTCATAATACTTATGGCCTCAACCTTCGCTTCATCCACCTACCTTCTTCCCTGTTCCAACTCCAGCTCTACACAGCCTTCTATTCCACCAATGCATACCAGTCTTTTTACTTCTCTCCTTTCTCGCTCCACTCCCCCCCCCCCCTCTTCTCTCTCTCTCTCTCTCTCTCTCTCTCTCTCTCTCACACTCACACACACACACACACACACACACACACACACACACACACACACACATACACACATCCCAACTGTGCCTAGATGGTTCACCACCTCATCTCTGTATGCTCCCACAAGCAGTGATTTATGTCCCATACCCCTACCTTGTTATCCTTCTCCCTACATGTCTGTCTCCTCCTTACTCCCACCACCCAGATTGTTCTTCTCATCATGCGCTGTAGCCTGCAGTCTGGCTTTGTCAGCCAGAGACAGTGGTCTTTTGTGTGTGTGTGTGTGTGTGTGTGTGTGTGTGTGTGTGTGTGTGTGTGTGTGTTGCATTTGAGTGAATGTGTGGGTGTATGTTGTCTAATTCAGAAGTAGTACTTTTGGCTGAAAGCTTATTTGTTTAGCAGTCTTTTTGATGTGCCTGTCTCCGACCCAGCATTTCCACTATGTGGTAAGTAGCCATCTATCCTTTTCATAATATTGTCATCCATTGTATTAGATATTCTGGTAGACAATTAAACAAAAAGAAAAATATAATTAAACAGAAAGGTCAGTTTATGTGTTCTGAAAAATATATCTGCAAAGGCAGTGATGTCATATACACTGCAATCTCTAGAGCAGTAACTACTAAATGATGACAGTATGTCCCGCAGACATAGTATATGCTGCTACAATTATTTTCACTTGTATATTAACTTTCTGCTCTGGATTACTACATTTTTAGCAGCACATTGTCAAACAAATGCGAAGGTTTCACTGTGCCTCATTATATATAACGTTGGTATCCATGCAGGGCTTCTTCCTTTGAAGAATTTGACAGTTTGATGGCTTGTTAGCATTTTGAGCAATAGTTTCCATGTTACTATTCATTTTGTATAGATAAAGTTTTTGCTTTGTACATATTATGTTTAGTAATCCTAATTTTATACGTATAGTTGTTTTCAAAGACATCGTGGGTTTTGTTACAACTATTTATTTAGTTGATAAGTAATGTCTAGGTTTATTTCATATATTAATGCTATTGAATCTCTCATCAGTTTTGTGAATAACAATGAACATTAATTAGAGAATTTTATGTCATGTGTTAATGTGAAGTAGACACTTTGATGATTTGAATATTTGTGTAATATTTCATAGCATCATATTGTAATGTAGGGGTCTGATGATTAAGAGTAATGATTTTTAAAGAAATCTTGTTTGAATATGTGCTCATCATTAACATAGCTGTTAATGAAAAATATATTTTTTAACAAACAAAAGTGACAGTGAAGTTCTCTTGTGGCCTATGTAACTGAGGAGCAGAAGTAAAATCAGTACATTTGTGTATGTTAGAAACTGAGAAATTAATAGGTGTAGGACAGGAGGCAATAGTGAATTGTACTTTGATAGAATAGGATTTTGGAGCAGGGTATTATCTAAATGTGAGAAAAGTTAATGGTATGCGGATGACTAAAATATAGGCAATGGAGGTAAAGGAATTGTAAACTGTAGTCAGAAAAACTAGAATGATGTTAATCTGAGAATATACATGATTTGAAAGAGAGCATGTTAAAAACCTACAAGTTTTTTTATAAAAACAACAAATTGTATTGTGTGCTCAAAAAAAAGTCAGATGTGCCCCTAATGTGAAAGGAGCAACTAATCATATCCATATTACACTATCTCCACTCACATGTTTTACCAGCTTTTGAAGGACATTACCCAGTATTTTAAGAGTGCATCTGATTGTGGGTCTCAGTCATCTTTGGGGAGGCTCTTTGTTTGTATCTCACATACAAAGGAAGTGAACAGTGCAATAAATTAGTTAGTTTGTGTTGTGACAGGATCCTTGAACTGAACCCTTATGCAAACTCTCTGCCTTCATCAACATTGCACCCTGTCGCCCTCTCTCCACCCGCACCTGCCCATAATATGTACAGAAACATTGGGTCAGATGTGTTGAGGCCAAAGATGAAAGCCAATCAGAGTGAGCCACTGCATGGATCTTAACCAGCTGGAAGCCATGTATGATATGGAAAATCTTCCTGCAAAGAAGTAAAGTGGTAGTGGATGCCAATCAGATCCACCCACTGGAAATGTGGAGGACAGAACTAGAAAGCTCGACATCCCCTTCCCCCCCCCCCCCCCCCTTCCTTGCAGACTTACTTTCTCCCCCCGATCAAAGTAGACAGTGTGCAAATATGGCTCAATGCCAGATCAGGCCCACCTGCAAAAATGCCACCTGATGGACCCACCTTACATCCAAGATGATCTGTTCATATTTATGACAAGATCTTATCAGATGCCAAAGTTATGGAAACAAATTGACTGCATTTAGGTACAAAATAAAATAAAATAAATGAATATTGTGCTGTGGGTTTAATTGTGAGGAAGTCTACTGTATACTGTGAATGATGATTTTCCAAGTGAGAATAACATTCTGGGAGGAGTGCAGTCCAGTTTTCGAGGTATATGAGATTTACTGTAGGATAAAGGTGAACAATATAAACAGTCTGTACACACTAATAAGACTACACCAACCAAGAAACTTCATTCATAAGAGGTATGCTACCAAGTGGAATGAATCTAACTACTCTGCACACTAGAAATGCCCCAGTTGCATCTATTAGTCCTGTTTTATAACTGTTTTTCTGTGTTCAGTCTGGTCCAGTCCTTGTCTCTCTTTTCAGCACACTACTGCACACCTTTCAGCAATAACCCTGTGGTCATTTCCTTCACATCTCCATTATGTGTACCTTTGTGGGAATCCTCTTGTTTTTCATTCTCTTTAAGTGCCCATATAATCTTAGCCTAGATGCTCCTGCTCTGCAAGGGTTCCTCTTTCACTATTTCCCTTATGCTTTGTTTCTTCATTACTAATGTTTCAGATGCATGGGTCAATACTGGATGTTTTAACTTCTGTAAATCACTTTTTTTTTGTGGTATGTCTTTGTTCCAGATCAGACTCCTAATACATCATAGGAATGTTTCTGCCACATTCACTGACCTCTTTCTCGTGTATTCCATTTTCCTATTCACACTTTCCAAGTGCTTAACACTTTCCACTGTCTTCAGTTGCTCACCTCCAATCTGTATTATGATAGTTTGTCTATTATTTTTTCTAACTATAACCTGCATCTCACTTCTTTTGTTTACATTAAATTTTATCCCATACTGTCTCACAGTTTCTTCTCAAGCGTACAGTTGTTCCTGAATCTCCTCCTCTCTATTTTCCCAGATCATCAAGTCATCCACTAACACCATTGCTTCCATCTTTTCTTCTCCAGCTTTTTCTGCCATCCAAGAAGTGGAGAGGTTACAAAACACTGAGCCTGTGCCGCTCCAGTTGTTTGCTGGAACCAATTGGTCTTTTTATTTCCCACTTTCACACAACTCAGACTTACACAGTATATCTCCTCCACTCTGCGTGTCATATCTTTTTCCAATCTCTTCTTTTCTAGTGCTTTCCAGCTCTTTCTTCAACAGATGCTATCAGATGCCTTTTCTATATTGAGAAAGGCATCATGAGGTCTTTCCCAAATTCATAGTGGTGCTCTTGGAGTTACCTCACTGCAGATGTGAGGTCAACAGCTGACCTTCCAGGTTTGAAGCTATACTGTCCCTCTTCTGTTCTCCAGGACCTTTTTATGTAACTTGGCACAGTGTGGTGTCACTGTGACTCCCCTGTAGTTTCTGCAATCCTTCCTACTCCCTTTTTGAACATAGGAATAATTAGTGACCTGTTCCAGTCTTTTGGAGTCTTCTTTTCATTTCACACCACCCTCATCATATGATACAGCCTCTTTTTCCCAACCTCACCTGTTGCCTTCACCATTTTGATACTTACTTCATCCATATCCAGTGCCTTTCCTCCTTTCACCTTGCCCTGTGTCATTTCCATTTCTTTGCATGTCAGTTCCTCCACCCCCCTGCCCTACTACCAGAGTTTACTTCTACATTCTTTAGTCTGTTATTCTTATCTCCAAGTCCATTCGGATTTAGCAGATATTCTCTCTCAACTTCCCCTCTTACTTTTGACCATTCTATACAGTACTTTCTTGGTGCCTTTGCTATCTTCCTCTATCATCTTTGTCCATTTTTCCACCCAGTTCCTTCTCTTGTCAACTAATACCCTATTTGCATATTTCTTCTTTTTCATACACTCCTCTCTTGTTAATTCATTCCTTTCTGGAACCACAGTCTGGAGGCCTTGTCTTTCCTTCACACTAGTTCTGTGACTTTTTTATTCCACCATGGCCTCTCCTTCCACTGTTTTCTGCTGCTTCTACTTCCACATAGAGCTACTGCAGTTTCTACTATAGCACTTTGAAATTGTTTGCATCCATCTTCTCCTGTTTTTAGTTCATTCTTTGGTAACCTTTCTTTTCTAATCTCCTGATATTTTTCCATGACTTCCTTTCCCTTCAGTTTCCACACTCTAATTCTCCCTTCTTGGTCCTCTGTCTTCTTTCATTCTTTCATAATTCTCATGCTCATTACCAGTAACAAGTGGTCACTATCCAATGATAGTGGTAGTATTTTTGTATCCATTCCAGTCCTCTTCATTTTCCTATCATAGTGCATGTAATCCATCAAAGAGTTCTGCAGTAGATTCCTGCTGTGCCACATTATTTTGTGGCTGGTTTATTTTCCTGCAATCTCTTTCCTTCCTCGTTTCTACTTCCCCATCCTTCTGTCCCCAGTACATTTTCATACCCTTTTCTTTCACTCTCAGATGTGCATTCGAGTCTCCAATGACTATTACCCCCTGTCCATTTAAATTCTTTTGTAGTTCTTCCTCAAAACGTCGTCCTCTTGAGAAGAGGAGCCCACTTCAGGGCCATACATCTGAACCACCTTCACTCTTCTTCCCTTTGTTACTGTTCTGATCTTTATTATCCTGTCACTTGTTCTCTGTATCTCTTCTTTTAGACCATCCCTCTCAACAACTCCCACTCCCTTTTGTCTTCTTACTTCATTTCCACTCCAACATAATCTGTAACCTTTCCTCAGTTCCCTACTGTGTTCTGCTTTCCGTCTTGTCTCTACCATGCCTAAAATTACTAGCTTTCTCCTTTCCATCATATCCACTATTTCTTCTACCTTTCCTACCAGTGTTCCAATGTTCAAAGTTCCAATTCATAGTGTGTTTGCCTTGCCAGGTCATTGTCTTTTTGTAGCCATCCTTCCCGAGGCTAGCTCCCTTGTTGGAAGCTAATTATTGATCGGTTGTCAGCTAGCTAGCCTATCACAACTTCACCATAGGGCCTTCACTGCTACCATATCGGTCCTGGGGCACATGAAGACCCCACTGCACTTTACCCCTGTAGGCCATCCCTTACTTTGCAGCATTGCCCACCTCATACATCTTAGATGGGGTGATGATCTTCTATAACCTGTACTTTTCAGATTGCTACTAGACTTCCACTGACAAAGAGGTTGTGGATGCTGTATCTTTTTCATCCCTGTTCATCCAGCCATGTGCAGATTCAGATTAAAATGCAGGGTCACACGAAATGGCCTAGTGATTAAGGCATTGGACTCGTAAATATGAGTTTAAGTCCCGAGCTGCCTCTCTTGATTTTTAAGTATTCCACAGTTGCCCTAAATCAATTCAGGCAAATTTCAGGATGGTATTTTGAAGAAGATAACATTGGGTTCATGTCCCCATCCATGTCCATCCAGGGTTTGTGCTTTGTCTTCAGTTATGCTTATGAGACATTACCCTCAAATCTTCATTAAAAATGCAGGGAGATGAGAGACTCTCTCTCCAAAATTTTGTGCTGAAAGTTACTGATGCAAATGATGATTTGGATGTAATGAGTAACTGACTTAGAACCTAGTTTGAATTCGCTATTTAGGTAGGGCTGTATACGAAACTGCACTTCAGGTAGGAAGGTTATTCTTCTGCAATGGTGGAACAAATAATTGGAAGAAAATGTTAGAAGTGGTTATTTTTTAAGAAAAATAGTTTTTGAGGGCATCATGTACTGACATACAAACAAGACAGGCCCTATTAAAAATAATGGTTGCATCTAGAATTATATTTCCAAATTGAGTGAAATTTGGAATGGAAGACAATGTTATTGGTGGCATCAAAAAACTACAGTTCCAGCAAGCAACCCACAATGTCATAAAATGTGTTGATAATCTGTTATTCTCAGTTGGTAATGTTGATCCGTTTGTTTCATGCATTTGACCTATGGTCATGGCAGGGATACAAATAGGTATCTGATGACATCTTACTACAAAAATTCCAGTCTGCTAGAATCACCACTCACAGTTCCTTGGTGTCACTTGAGCATGACTAATTTTATTCCATACTTTTGCATTGCCTAAACACACCAGATTTTACAAAGATTCACCTCATTAACATTCTACTGCAGTTGAAATTGTTGTGGAATCCTGGAATAGTGTATTATTAAACTAGTAACTGAGGGCACTACAGGTCAGAAATTTATGAAAAACCCCATTCTTGGAATAAAATAAACCATAATTTCTTTACTTATGTTGTTGCAAGACCCACAACAATTTTCATTTCACCAACTATTCATGACCCTTAAAAAATTACATCGTTCCATTGAAAAAAATCTGCATTTGCCTGTATTTCATTGTAATGAGGAATGTTATGAATATTTAATTCACACTTCACTGTTGTGCCTGCAAGCAGAAGTGAGTGCACTATATACGATCTGTTTTCAGGTAATTGAAAATAGGTACAGATCTTGTCCCAAATTTAAAGAAAAAATCAATATATTAGAAACATTTCATATTCGCCATTGTATGACCTCACATACTGCAAAAGCAAACTCATAGTGACACCTATTTTTCATTCTAAACTATTTGAATTTTATGTAGTGGGTGACTTAATTATGAAATACCGCAACCATGACCATTAATTAAATGATATGGAGTTTGTCACACAGCTGATGAATGAGACTACGAGAAGCAAGAGAATCTTTACCAAATAGTTTCATTATAATCTTCTGAGAAGTATTGCAAAGCTACTGACAGGTGTGTGACATTCTGTTTTGGCTCAAGGGTTAGTCAGCATTCCTTGTGAGACCCCATCTTCTAAGATGTGACGTCAGACACCAACAGGCCTCCTGATCAGCCAATGCAGATAGCATTCAGAGAATCCTGCAACAGAAGTAACATTGGGGCTATCGCAAAAAACATGCAAAATTTCCTGCAGAGGATCGAGTTCCCTTGGGAGCTTTGTTGTGAACCAATAAGTAAGCATACAATGAATCTTACCCCATGTGAGATGGGCTTAATGAAGCATCAGACAGTATGAAGTCATTGCATTTGGGGTATTGGTGCAAAATGGCTGTAGCTAGTACATGACAAGGATGCAGAGACAAAAAATAAAGGTCACAATTGATAGAATTCTTTTATGTTACAAGGCATCTGGATCTTTGACGTATCTTTCTTGCTAATATTTTGTGTCCTGCTGCAGGAGATATTGTCAGAGGCTGTGGAAATAGATATTAACATCTCCTAGAATTACAGATACAATAATTAATACTTTGAACACTTTTCTGCTAGAAAAGGCAAGACCAGGTGAACTGTTCAGGTATTCGCACTGTGCACAGCAAGAGAAGAAAGATCAGTTGGAATTGTACCTAACATCAGAGACAATGGAGACAGTAGGGAGAAGGGAAATACAGAGGGGTCCAGAAAAACATAGACACTCTTTGATAGTTAATATCTTTGGAACAACATGACATACCTTTTCAATTCTGCATGGTGGCATGGGTTGTCTAAACAGATCTTGGCACGCATTTTTCAGCAGATGACAGTGCAGCAATGAGAGAAGTAAGATTGTCGTTTGAGTGACAAAAATCCACATTCAAGTGATACTGGAAATACGAAAGCATGATGGAAGTACAATGGCAATGTCATAATGTGTACCAAAGTTAACCACCAACATGTATGGCAAATTTTTGTATTCAGAATAAATTTGAAGTCTACAGTACTGTTCAGAATGTGCATAAGTAATGGCCTGGCTGACCAAAAACATCAACAAATGCAGCTTCCAGTGCTGCTGCGTTGCAGCATTTTACTAGGTCACCTTAAAAATCTGTGAAGCAGGGTGCACATGAAAGCAGGGTAAGCCGATCAACCATACGATGAATTCTGAAGGCTGCAGTGTGAAAAGTGTATGTTCCAAGATCACTGTATGTTATGAATGAGGGCGACCCGTATTGAAGGATAGTGTACTGCAAGTGGTTTGAAGCCATGCTTCATGAGGATCAGCAATTTCCAGGGATGGTTATCTGGTTCCAATGAGGCGCAATTTAATCTGAACGGTACAGTAAACTGCCACAACTGCATGTGTTGGGCTTCTGAAAATCCTCGAATTCACTTTGAACACGTAAAATAACCTTCTCTCCATGCAAGAATTATAATGGTATGTCATTTTGTTCCATTAATATAGCATTTGCGTGTATGTGTGCGTGTGTGTGTTTAATTTTTTTTTATGACAGCCTTGCTTGCTGACAACTTACTTGTGACAGATTTTTTGTTGTGACTATCTGCAACTTTGCATCTCTGCTACATGGTGAGTAGCAACTATCCTTTTCATAATATTGTTGCATTCTTTCCTGAATTCTGCATTGTGTGATTATTTTATGGGGTCCTTTGTAATGACGAAAAAAAATTCCAAAATCCATTTTCAATTTGGAACTCTCATGAAGTGACTTTGCTAGTACTAATTCACATATGTTTAAGCGAGGTGTAACTGGTTTCTCATTATGTTCTTTGACTCTTAATTTCCGATTGATGTTTTAACTGATCTTCTGCTTGCTTTTGTATATCATCAAAGGTTATGTTCACAATGTCTGACCAGGTGAAATGTTTTAATAACAGTTCTCCAATAAATTGCTTATTAAGTTACTTCTATTAGTGAGTGCCCAGTAGATAAGTGTGGAAGGTTCTTTAAAATAACCTGGAACTCAAGTATCATCTGTGCCCATGTAGTGTGTCTATGTGAACAATATGCTCTGCACATTGTCTGATTTCCCTCAGTATTCTCTCAGACAAGTTCAACTATGGGTGGAATGTGGAAATAGCAACATGTCTAATACCTTCCCTGGTGAGTAATTCCTTAAAAGTATTATTAGTAAACTGTGTTCCATCACTGGTTAATAAACAGCTTGACTTTCCCATGTCTAAAAAGTATTTTCTCAGACAGTTAACTATCGTGACTGAATTTGCTAATTTGATTGGCTGTAGTTTTGTATACTTGGCCCAGCATTCTAGTCTCACAATATTGTAGGTAACACCTCCTCTCCCTTTTGGGCAGTGGCCCATACAAACCCATAGTTGATAGGTCATATAACACATAAGATATTATTGCATATAGTTCATAAGTTACTTTATTACTGTCATCTTTCATCTTTTGGTGCAGTACACAATTTCATAATGTATTTCTTACTTCTCTGCTTATATTTTTAAAATAATAAAATTTTGTCATATGTTTAATGAACTTCCATATTCCAAAGTGTCCATAATCTCTATGTAAAAAAACCAAATCAAATCATCACACATTCTCCAATAATGAGTGTTCTTATTTAGTCTCCTAAACAAAGTATCTTTGCAATGATCCAGCATTTCCTTTCATTTTCTGATAAAATATTCTGCTCCAATAATTACAATATATGACTGAAAAACTCATTTACTGTAACTCCCGCCTTGATTGTTTTTGCTAGAGTTCTCACTTCATTACAGGTTAACTTTTAGATAAAAAGTTAATAATAAAACTGATTCCTCGTCCCTCTGTTCTATATTCATGGCAAGGGGTGATCGGTAAAGTGCATCAGGTGCTATATTTATTGACCCTTTAA
The DNA here is from genome assembly GCF_023897955.1 of Schistocerca gregaria. Classification (NCBI taxonomy): domain Eukaryota; kingdom Metazoa; phylum Arthropoda; class Insecta; order Orthoptera; family Acrididae; genus Schistocerca; species Schistocerca gregaria. The sequence continues at coordinate 633,095,385 of NC_064921.1, read as the reverse complement.
TGTAACTTATCTCTGTTGTAAACTCCTTCAAAAATAATACCCATCTCATTAATCTACTGCGAAGGAGTTAACTCTCCATTAAAAAAACTCAAAACTTCTTGGTCAGTGTATATTACTATCTTTGAGCCCCATACAAGCATATGAAACTTCTTTAAACTCCATACAATAACTAATAATTTCTTTTCTGGAGCTGTATAATTTAATTCATTCTTATTCAGACCTCAGCTAGCAAAAGTAACAGTATTGTATTCTCCTTGTGTTAGATCCCATTTCTCGTGAAACGGTTCACATCCTAATCCATATTCCGAATTATGACATGAAATCTCACTACGCCGCTTGTCACAAATTTTCACCAACAGTACTGTGGAAATTAAATGCTGCCGCCAGGTCGGCGAAGAGATGCCGTAGTCTCAAAATGTATGTCAGCTCATAACCAGACATCTAATTACCAAATTGACTATCTTCTTTTCCAATCCCACTGAGAATTTATTTTTACGTTGCGAAGTATGTAAGGTGTGCTCGATATTTGTGATGCGTGTACCACATTTTAGTAATCCTGGCTGGTCTTCATAAGTTCCCAGTACTATTGCATCCTTTAAATTATAGATAACTTCCTTAAATATTGTTGCAAAATAATTTTAAATAATTTATTTTCAATAATGCCTTGAAAGTTGTATCACGATGTATTGTGTGCAGTGTATAAGTTATCTTATTGATTTGTTGTGCTCGTAGCAAGATCTCATTTCTTCTTAATATTTTGTTAAAGTCTCTTCAGAATTTCTTCAATCTTCATTTTAAATTTTCTTCACTACTTGGAACTACTGAAATAAGCCGTTTACTTCTTTCTTCAGTGATTCTTCTATATCTGAAGCACTCGATTCAAATAAACAGCAGATCCATTTTACAATAACATTCTGAAAGATGACAGTCAAGTAACTTACCATACATTGAAGTTTTTCAAGCAGTGTCTACCATCAAATTCAGTTTAAAACAGTCATTATTTGTTCTGACCCTTGACAATGTTGGTGACCCTCTTGCCCTAAGGAGTTCACTGCACCTTCCATACGTACCATCAAACCACCATGCATAACATAGAACGTGACCACCTTTGGCTACTGTACCACAGTCAAGCATGATGTTCTCATGAACATCACATTACTCTACAAACTGTTGCAGTAATAACAGTAGATTTATGTCAGTGGAATAATTAGTTCATTCTTCAGGACAGAAGGATGGCAATCATAATTCTAAAAGTTAATGGTACACTTTCATGTGTGTCTGTCAGCAGTACTTTTGCCTCCTGGCGAGCAGTTCTATCTCATAATTTTCTAATTTTCTTGAGTGATTTTTAATTTTGATGCAAGTAACAACCCTATCTGACAGATGATTTACAAGACAACCAAGAGAACAACTGTTGCCACCACTACAAAAAAAATATAATGCACCATCCTTTCATGTAATCACCATTCAGCATTGACATAGTTCTGTTGTCATTACTGGAACAGGTTCATAGCCAACTTGCCCCAGGGAATAGCATCAATTATTCACCATCCATACATGAATGTGGTATTTACTATACCAAATAAAACTGATCTACACAGAATACTAAGGAAAGTATTCCAAAAGTTTATGCAGCAATAAAAAAATTAGTCATCTATCGGACATCAACTTTGGGACACTGGCAGGGTTTATATACGTATAGTCAGGACTTCTTTGGGTGTTATGAAAGGTCTTTTATAATGTTCTGTTAGAGTAGCTGTTGAGGGCTAAAATAAAGATGGAGGTTTTAGCTATTTGATTGATTGAAACTTCCAAAATGTGACAGTACTACCCATGACTTGTATTTATGAGATACACACTTTAAACAAATTATCTCTTGTATGTTGATGGGCTACATTCTAAACAAGGACAATCACTTAGGTGTTAAGAGTAAAATTTGATCGATTTGTACCCAGTGATTTTTCCATTAGTAGTACTCTGACTACTAATCTGAAAGATAAGGTTGTGATTTATTCACTCTTGAGACTTTTTATTTCCATTTAAGCAACTACCCACCAGAGTCTTGTTGAAGAGTTTAATGTATACTCTGGGCCATAGTACTCTACTTACCTTTACCAAGGAATGATGTAACTGGTTAGTTTGTTAATTTAGAAAAGTTATGGGTATCGATCTCAAGGTATTAAACATACTTTAAATGGATTGTTTTCAGATAGTTTCCAAATATTACTTAGTTAGAAGCTGATGTTTGTCTCCGTTGCAATGACAACTTCCCATTCTAAATCCAATAACCAACAGAATAAGCACTGTTAAAGTAATTTTGATTTCATCTTCATCAATATTGTGCCATTTTTGCCAAGTATAGTAATTCCATGGTTCCAATTTTTCTTATCCTATATTCATTGTTCTTCCTTTGGATATTACCAAATCCAGATCATAGTATTACAGTAATGTAATTAAAGGGACTTATCCCCAATATTTGTAATGCAGTATGAATAAAGGATTTTTTAATATAGACTATTATGGTATTTTATGTATTTTTATATTAAAAAAACCACAAAGTTCAGTCTTCAAAAGTAATAAATTATTTTTAAATGGAAATAACACACATTCTTGTTAGAAGTGTTGCAAGAATATAATTTTAGTAAGTTTTGGTTAAGTTAATCCTGCTACTTAAAAGAAAATGACACTGGTCACATTTTGCTCACTTGTATGACTAAAGTTAAAAACACTACTGGCCATTAAAATTGCTATACCACGAAGATAATGTGCTACAGAAGTGAAATTTAACCGTCAGGGAGAAGATGCTGTGATATGCAAATGATTAGCTTTTCAGAGCATTCACACAAGGTTGGCACCAGTGGCGACACCTACAACGTGCTGGCATGAGGGAAAGTTTCCAACTGATTTCTCATACACGAACAGCAGTTGACCAGCATTGCCTGGTGAAACATTGTTGTGATGCCTCATGTAAGGATGAGAAATGCGTACCATCACATTCCCGACTTTGATAAAGGCCAGATTGTAGCCTATCGCGATTGCAGTTTATCGCATAGTGGCATTGCTGCTCACGTTGGTTGAGATCCAATGACTGTTAGCAGAATATGGAATTGGTGGGTTCAGGAGGGTAATACGGAATGCCGTGCTGGATCCCAATGGCCTCGTATCACTAGCAGTCGAGATGACAGGCATCTTATCCGCATGGCTGTAACGGATCGTGCAGCCACGTTTCGATCACTGAGTCAACAGATGGGACGTTTGCAAGACAACAACCATCTGCACGAACAGTTCGATGACGTTTGCAGCAGTATGGACTATCAGCTCGGAGACCACAGCTGCAGTTACCCTTGATGCTGCATCATAGACAGGAGAGCCTGCGATAGTGTACTCAGTGATGAACCTGGGTGCACGAATGGCAAAACATCATTTTTTCAGATGAATCCAGATTGTGTTTACAGCATCATGATGGTTGCATCTGTGTTTGGCGATATCGCGGTGAACGCACATTGGAAGCTTGTATTCGTCATCGCCATACTGGCGTATCACCCGGCATGATGGTATGGGGTGCCATTGGTTACACGTCTCGGTCACCTCTTGTTTGCATTGAAGGCACTTTGAACAGTGGACATTACATTTCAGATGCGTTACGACGCGTGGCTCTACCCTTCATTCGATCTGTGCGAAACCCTACATTTCAGCAGGATAATGCACGACCACATGTTGCAGGTCCTGTAAGGGCCTTTCTGGATACAGAAAATGTTCGACTGCTGCCCTGGCCAGCACATTCTCCAGATTTCTCACCAATTGAAAACATCTGGTCAATGGTGGCCGAGCAACTGGCTCATCACAATATGCCAGTCACTACTCTTGATGAACTGTGGTATTGTGTTGAAGCTGCATGGGCAGCTGTAACTGCACACGCCATCCAAGCTCTGTTTGACTGAATGTCCAGTTGTATCAAGGTCGTTATTACAGCCAGAGGTGGTTGTTCTGGGTACTGATTTATCAGGATCTATGCACCCAAATTGCGTGAAAATATAATTACATGTTAGTTCCTGTAACCGTCCTGGCCTCGACCTTTGTTAGGATTTGTCCTTACCCTCTAGCCCCTTTCATCACTACACTGTCTCTATTCCACCAATGCACCCACAGTCTTTTTACATCTCTCCTTCTCCATTAACCCTGACCTCCATCTAACCTCCAGACTGCACCTAGCTGATCTACCCTCTCTACACTTTGTTCATGTATGCCCCCACAAGCAGCATTTTACTGTTCCTCACACCTAACCTGCTCTCCTTCCCCCTCCTGCTCTAGCCGCCTCCTTACCCCCACCACCCGGTTACATCTCCCATCAGCTGGAGCTGCTGGCAGTGTGGCCTCAACAGCCATAGACTGTCAGCGACTCAGCATTTCTGCTTTATGGTGAGAGCAGCTATCCTTTTCATAATATTAATACCTGATTAAAAATTAAGAGGCTTTAGTAATCATTGTTTCAATACACAGTTCTTTGAATGTAAAATAAAGACAAATTTGTTTGTTTGAATTTATTTTTGTGAGCTTACAACATTGCTTTTATCTCATGTTGAAGCATCAGATCTTGAGCAGATGAGCAGATTCGCTTCAGGAGGTTACTGTGATGAATCGACTATAGTTTTCTTGCAACATCCATGTGTTATTCTGACAGCCCTTGAAGTTCTGGGTTATAAAGTAGTTGCTTCATCCTCTGCCTCTGTTAAACAAGACTACAATGAGTATATGTGGACTATGAGAAAGGACTTTGCAGAACCAGAGCCTAGTAAGTTGTAAACTATGGCATAATTTTTAATTTAGTTGTTGATCCAAATGCTAAGGCCAATTTAACTTTGCTTTCAAGTAGTTCAGCATCTTTTACAAAAATGCTGTTGTTTCTTCTGATGGCTATGAAACTTTGAAACTGATTTGTGTTTCCAGCTGACATAGAAAACAATGTTGTTTCAAATTATCTTGGTATTTACAGTTGTGAAACAAAAGTACAATTTTATTTTTAATCACAAAAAACCTGACTTGCACATAGAAGAACTATGTCTTTTTGTAACAGTGTGATTGTAGTTAATTATTTTCCAAAGATTACATATTAGTAATGTGTAATATGTTTGTTTCACAAATTTAGCTTATCCACACTTCAACAGCCGCGCCATTTAAAGTTAAAGGTATAAGACGAGGCTATTTTAGCAACATGAAGATATCAACAAGCACACATTTAACAGCCCACTCATCAAAATTATGTGTATACAAAGGGAATCAACAATTCAACTGAATACCCAACAGCGCACCATTATTCAGTCAAACTGAGAAAATCTGAGAGATCTCAAATGGAGCGAGATAACTATTGGGTATAGTCTTCGTGGTTAATATTGTATGTATTCGTGGATGGGGCCCCTGAGTTTTAGGCTGTGTTCCAAAAACTTTATTTCTCTTGTGTTTTACTTTGCAGACAGTTTCAAAGATTTTTAATTTTATTTACTGAGGATTTTGTATACTGTTTAAACAAAGGGTGCTCATGGAGTGTTTCACATTATATCGTATTTTGGGAGGAAGGAACATTTTGATTTTCACTATATTCAAAATGTTTATAGTTCAATTTTATGTCCCCAAAAAGATAGTGCCTTTAGACAAGTCTGATTTTCTCTTTGCCATTTTCCTTTCTTCCCATGTTTCATTCCAAAGTCACCTGTGGTTCAGAGATCAGGTAGAAATAATTTTTTATTTGTAAAATATTAATACAGTTGGTAATAAAATTCAGACATGTTTCTCAGTTTTTTGCCTGCATGAAACAGTAGTGAACTGATGTTCATACATTGTAGTACAGCAACATTAGTGCTCCTGCCACAGATAAAAAGATAGAAGAAACTGATCTGCCATCTTGTGCCCTATCCACAAGTTTGCTGAAAGATGTGAGCTGCTTTTCTCATTACATGAAATGAAAAACTGAGTAGCTGTACACCCACAACATGTTCTTGATTTTTAGTTTATCTAAAATTGTAATTTAAATATTTTACTACTTAAGACTGTTAGTAAATGATGGTGCTGTCATTTGAAAAATTACCCAGAGGAGACAGGACATCTGCATATGCAGTGTGTCCCCTGAGGAATAGTCATATTCAGGGATATGACAGAAACTGTGATTTGAAGCAAAAACGTTTATGGACTTTAAAATACGTAACTTTAGTGCTATGAGCACAACTTTAACTTTGATACTGTGAAAGAAATCTCTTCTACTGCAAGATTTTGCTTTCAATATTGTAAGAGGATAAAAAGTCCAGTAAACATGGGCTGTAAAGTGCATACCTTAAGAGTCGTGTGTGCTTATCCATCTCCGCTACTGTGAGAAACATCTGCTCTATTGAACAAGTGTCCATACCTCTCAATATATGCATTGTAGAGCCTGTGTTTACTAGACTGTTTTGTTTCAAATGATTATCCCTGTCATACCCCTCAATACTGACAATTTCCGATGGGACACCAGCATGTAGAAAAGCACTGTTGATAGTAAAACCAAAAAGTAATCATCTGTTGTGTTTTCATGGTGGCATATTTTAAACTTTAAGTAGTGTTATCATGACTCAGCAAAAAAGGTAATGGTCTACATTTAGTGAAGACAAATCTTTTATATTTTTGGAAGTATCATCATTGTTTGAACTCCTTTCTATGTTTTTGCTAAATCACTTTAGGTAAATGCTGGAATGATGCCTTAAACAAGCCATTAGCTAAATGTTTATGGATAATTTTATGACTATGTTTATGTTGGGATCCGTCTATAGCCATGACAACATTAATGAAATGTTAAAATTTGCCAGATTGTGAAATGGTGTTGCCAGCTCAAATACTCTTAGTGTTAAGTCACTTATCCTGTTGAATATGTTTCAGATCTTTAACTTCCATACATTTAGCTGTTACTATGAAACACAGAGGCATGACTTCTTCACAATGTTCATTTAAATACTTGTTTTGTTGTTCAGTGGAAATTTAGCATTTAGCTTTTGTCCATGGTTTTTACTGGTGTACTAGTAATTAATTGATCATCCATGTAAGTGTGTTTTTCCAGTACTTTGTTTCAGAAGACCTAGTATGATTTTCTATTGTATCGTTTCTTCCACCAGCTGGAAATGGACATACCACTTTTGCTTCCTAATCAAGTCAATATGCCAGACCTTCCAACTTACTTATATGCTGCAGTCAAAGGATCATTGCATGCTAGTGACTGTTCTGTCTTTGGACTCAACTGTGCTGAGATACAGGCACTAACCAAGCGTTACCAAAATACGTCATCTGAGACGCTTAATGGAGTTATAATCAAAGGTGAGAAAGATTTGTATATACTATGTTTCTTAAATCATTAAGTATAATGCAAATATGTGTATCATACTAAATAAAGAAGAGATTCAGCAGCACATACATAAATAAATAAATTATATTAGTAGCAGATCTCTCGAGAAAAGACCTTCATCTGAGCCCCAACACACAAATTCTCTCTCTCTCTCTCTCTCTCTCTCTCTCTCTCTATCTCTCTCTCACACACACACACACACACACACAGGTGTGACTGGACCCTGTTAGTTCAAGAAAACTTTACAATTCAGTTTCGTGGGTTTCTATGCACCTTTCATTATTTCTCATAAATTCTTTCTTTCTTCATTCCATTTTGTTCCTTTTTCTCATATGACTGCACTTGCCAAATGTATTTTTTTTTTTTTTGTTGGTGTGAATTTTTGTCTAAAACTTTCTTGAAAGTTTTTCAGTCTCTCTCCAGATTTTATTTATTTTTTGAGTGGTATAGCTTTAATTCATTTCGTGTATGTTAAAATTTAGTGGGCAGGTCTTGTTCCTGGGAGTCCGTGAATGTATCCATAAAAACTTTTATATTCTTCTTTGGATGACTGTCAGGAGGTTGGATAATTTTTCTGGGATCTTATTGTAGAGTGTGTTTGTGTGTGTGTGTGTGTGTGTGTGTGTGTGTGTGTGTGTGTGAGAGAGAGAGAGAGAGAGAGAGAGAGAGAGAGAGAGAGAGAGAGAGTGCAGTTTCCATTGTTGATTTTGTCATCTTCTGTTAGTGTCGATACCTCTGACCCATACATAACAACAGGACTACCTAGGGAGTTATACTTTTGAAATTGTCTCCATCATTGTCATTCCAATTACATTTATTACTTTAGCACTTATACCAACTTCTCTCAGCACTCTGTATAATTCTTACTGATTTATGTCTGATTTTTATTGCTAGCATATACTGTTGTGGTTGGTGGGTTTAATGTAGCTGGAGCAATCAGAGGGGTGGAGGTCAACGTCCAGGAAGGTGCCACATTGGGTTGATGTCCAGGTGAAGTGGATGGGAGAGAAGTCATTGAGGTTGTGAAGGATTGAGGATAGGAGTGGATGGCCCATAAACAGGTTGGCTCTGGATGGCACATGCAGGTGCCCATGGTTGTCCTCTAGATTTTGTTGTGTACTTTCCCTTCAACAGAAAAACTGTTATGTTTAAGGATATAGTTGGTAAGGAAAGAGGTAGTGGATTCTGAGTCTGGAGGTCATTGTGAGAGGCAGGGTTCAACAGTGGCAAGGCTGTGGGCATGAGTTACGTCGGTGTATTGGGAGGGGAAATCAACAACGGTAAGTTGGGACCCGGAAGGTAAAGGTGTGGGGATGGTGGTGAGTCTGTGAAGGGGTTAGTTGGTATATTTGATGTGGGAGACTAGGTTTCAGACAGTTGGAGGTGTTGGTCAACAAGAGTAGAAATGTCTTCAGTGGGAACACAATGCCCAGCTACAATGGGACATCCAGCTTTTTTGGGTTTGTGGATTTTGAGGAATATGTAAAAAATGGGTGTGTGTAGTGTCACGAGTGTGAGGAGGGAGATAAACTTGAATGTGAGGTTCTGGGAAGGTCTGGAGGTTTCCTGTAGGGATTGGAGTTTACATTGGACCTCTGGGGTGGGATCACTGTGGCAGGACTTGTTGGTGAAGGAGTCTGACAGTTGGCAGAGTCCTTCTGCCAGGTGGTCACTGTGCCACATCATGACAGTAATGGATTTTTTTGTCTGCAGGAAGAATGATTAAATCAGGACCTGCTTTAAGGTTGTGTGTGGTTGTCCTTTCTTTTGCTGAAACATTAGTATTCTGAGGAAGGGACCTAGCGAAGGATGGTAAGGTTAAGTTGGAGGTAAGGAATTCCTGGAGGGAAGGTGACCAGGGGGTGGTTGGTAGGGAGAGGGAGTGTGTCTCAGTTGAATTGTGGTATGAGCTGGGAGAGGCAAGGTTCAGCATTAGGATTAAGTTGGCTTTGGTTGATGGGATTGGCGGAAAAGGAGTGTTTCCATTGAATGGGACAAGAGAAGGAGTGTAGGTCTTTGACAGATCCAACATGGTTGATCTAGATTGTGGGTCAGAATGTGGATAGGACTCAAACTTGTGTGGGACTGAGGTTTTTGATGGAAAGGTTAACAACACTGTTTAGGGTTCTAGATCTTGTGGAGTGCTGGGAGGAAGTTTTGGAAGATGTGAAAATTGAAAAGGTCAGCTAGGCAGGGTCTGGATGCTATGAAGGATTGACAAGGAGGTTCACTGAGGGGATTTTATTTATTTATTGCAATACATATTCCATAGATCCATTTTTGTATGGTAACGCATGGATGTGGAACAACTCTAATCATTTAATTCATTGTTATGTTTGTTCCCATGAGGACAATAAACAAAGATTAAGCATACAAATTGAAAATAATAATAAAGTAATACAATGAGTGTGGTCTAATTACACTTGCAAACAGACGTTAAGACACAATTTTCAGATATTTTCTAAACAATTTTTTTTTACAGAGTGGAAGTTATCATTTTCTTGACTTACAGATCACCAATTAATCTAATTAAAGCAGCAAGATGTATTGACTCAGGAATACCCAATGATACATGGTAAATAATCTTAGCTACCTGTATCTATGCTATAGAATTGTTCTAGAAAATAGACACTTTCTGCAAGCAAGAACCACTTAGCTTACTTTCGTATAGTACATTATTACCTCGTATACACTTAACATTACTTGGAAGTGCATTGAAGATTTTTGTGCTTGTGTATTTTACATCTTTTTGCACCAGAGACAAATTTTTCAGGTCACAGTGTATGTCACATTTTCTTTTTGTGTTATGATTGTATGTTTCATTCATTTCGTTTTGAGGAGGACTGTGAAGCACGAATTTCATGATTGAAAAGAGATATTGTGAAATAGTGGTTAGTATTCCTATTTGCATACAAGGGTTGTGACACGAGATTCTTGGAGACACTACATACAAAATTCGAACAACCTCTTTCTGACTTGCAAAGACTTTTTTTGATAGTGGTGAATTGCCCCAGAAGATTATTCCAAACACATAAGTGAATAGAAGTAGCCAAAGTAAGCAGATTTTTAGGCATTGATGCCTCCAGTTTCGTGATTACCCAGGTGGCAAATGTTGTTGAACTAAGCCTTTTCAGGGTTTGGTGGATGTGGTGTTTGCAGTTAAGCCTGTTATTTATGTGTATGTCCAAGAATTTCAAACAATCTACCCCCTGTATCTGCTGGCTATCATGTGCAATGTGTATCTCCTGTGAGCTTTTGTGACTAGAATGGAAATGAATGTAATTGATTGTGCTAAGGTTTATTGATAGAGATTTCAGACATCCTCAAGTAATTGGTTGGAATTTAATTGTAGGTCAGGGGATGTCTTGTTGTCTATCACAATACTTGTGTCTTCTGCAAACATCGTAAAGTTGTAAGTAGTCTTCATGGGTTTGCTGGCAGATCATGTTGTGCAAATTCCACAATATTTCTTCAGAGCAACTGTCCGACATCTTCAGGTGGTTCAGACTTCTTGGTGGCTAGGTATGACTGACAGTATCTGCACATTGATGTCCTGTTTCTAGAACACGTGCTTGAAGAATGTACAGGTGCAGAAATCATGCATGCACAATGATTTGCAGATGGATGGTCCCATATTCAAACTCCCTTTGCCAAAAATTGCAGAGCGGCTCTCCTGCATGTGTGCTGTGCACTGCATTTGCCAACAGTGCGGCCAGACTTTACTCACCAATGAACGTACTAGACCAGTGTTATGCCAAGTCTGTTATCAAAGAATCTTTATTTTCGCAGTGTGGTTTAATTGCAGCCAATGCAGGGTTCCAAGTGTGTTCAGTTGAAATCCTGCATCCCTGTTGATGAGATTATCGGCTGTATGGATATGTATTGCTTCCTTAATGACGCAATCCCAGAAAGATGATGCCAGGGATAAAACTTGCGTCTCTTCATAAATCATGTGATGTCCTGTATTCAGACAGTGTTCTGCAATTGCCAACTTCTCTGGCTGACGAAGGCCTGTATGACGCTGATTTACATAGCAGCCTTCTTGTACTGTGCGTCATGTCTTGCCTATTTATACTGCCCCACATTGACAAGGAATCTTGTACACACACATTTCCTCGGGCCAAGATCCTCCTTAACCAAACCCAACAGGTTCCTCTGTTTTGCAGGTGGTTGAAAAACACACTTAATTCCATCTCTTCCAAGGACTCTTCAGATTCTGAACGACATGGCACCAAAATACGGCAAAAAGGCCAGAGGGATGGGTGTCTTCATATTTTCATTCTGCTTCATAGATTGAACTTATGTGGGTCTGAATGCATTACATATCTGTCTCTCAGAATAACCATTTTGTCGGAACACTGTCTACAAACGTTGTATTTCACTCGACAGACTTTCAGGATCAGTTATCACGTGTGCTACATGGACTAACTCAGAGGTGCTAGAGCACAAGGCCTTCAGTTTTGGAGATGTAGTAAGGATTGCGCAGTTACAGTATCGTGCAAAGGGAGTAGAGGTTGTGCTTCTGATGCTCGTGCCATTGAGAGGTGTTTCCGCAGTATTGGATTTGTGAGGGATAGGGACTGGTGGAATATGAAAAGGTGAAAATTGTTCTGAAATGTGGAGTGGGATCCAGAAATGGGGATTTTTATGGTTATGCTCTGAGGGAGGTCCATGGCTTAGGTAGCATTTTGGGAACAGTCTGTCAGACTGGATTTGAGCCAAGAGAAGAAATACTTTTCTGAGCTGGTGCAGATAGATGGGGAAGGGGTCCATCAGGGTAGGGATGATGTTGCAAAATTGGGTAATGACAAAGGAAATGGATGAGTGAAAGCATTCAGTGGTTAAAGGGGAAGTGGATAACAGAGCGTGAGTTTGAAGTGTGAAGAGGATAGAAGAAAATATCCTGAGTGATGTAGTAGGACATGGGCTGCTGGAGTGGAAGAACCAAACCCAAGTTGGGGATACAGCAAAAATATAATTCTTTTCTTTTATTTGCCAGTACATGATACACTAGTAGCATGCCCAGAACAGTTAAGCAACTTACAATTTTATGGACAAGCTCAGTAATCTGAGTACCACAACCAAGATTCAGACCAAAGGCCAAGACAGTGCTTAATTAAGACAAAGATTTAATGTGTAGCAATTAACAGGGTGTATACGACCCAGGAGAATAGTGGCCAACAGAGCACCTTGCACAGGCTCAATGCTGCAAACAATTTCGTGACATGATACACATTACCCCATCAAAACCTGGTTCTACCATGTACAGCTCCCATGAAGTGTTGCAGCAGCCACTAGCCACTCCGAGGTCGCCATTTCTGCACAGTCGCACCCTCGCCCGCAACACCCCACAGGCTCCTTCACACATGGAACCATTCCACTGTCTATGTGCACTGCCCTCTGTCTTGCTCACAAACCTGCTGCCTCTGCAGACTCTCTTCCCAACTCCACAGTGGCTGCACTTTAATAACCTTCTGATATCTTGACCACATGTTTTATTATTTCCAGAAGCATCCTGTATATTTTGACATTCTATCATTGTCAAAAGCTATAAAATACAATGCAAAACTGGTGTCGAAAGATATGAAAATATATTACATTTCACCACTGATTGGAGACACAGTGTAATGAGTTAAATATGGCTTTCTAGCTTACCAGTGTTATGTCAATCATATAAAATTGTTCATTAGATACATTTACACCTTGTATAATAATTATATATACTAATTATGCATTATTTGTGGTTGTTCAAAGCAGAGATCTGGCAGAAAAATACGTAAAAACTTATTACAGGTTAAGTGAACACTTTAGAGACTTTGACACATTAAGCCACAAAACTGGAAGCGACAGTAGTCAAACGAGGCTGACGATCAGTGGAGTTAGCGGTCAATGCTCCAGGGACTGTTAGCATACTGAACTCATGTTTGTGATGTTTGTGGCGATGTGGAGGAGGACGACAGGGCAATGCCTGACCACACCAGCATAGAGGTGCTGGCACATGTGTTGACACTGACTCTTCGGTCATTGATCTATGCTGCTAATGTTGGGCTGAAACATGACCAGTCACCGCCCTAGGAACTTCACATCACTGGCAAAAAAACAGAATCAATACCTCTGACAAACGAGCATTAGGGGGCCCTTTGAGGGGAGAAAGAAGAGACTAAGAAACGTCACCTGTGACCGATGTTTAGTCAGCAGATGCTGCAGCAACTTAGCTGCTATGCTGCTCAACAGGTGATGATGTTAGTACTGCGCCAATAGATCAACACAGATCCCAATGTTACCCGAAAGATGCTCGTGCAATACTTACCCAGGTGGCTGGTGAGGACAGAGAGACTGCGGCCTCACCAAATGGGTTATCCATGAATTAGAGGTTGATGAACTCTGCCAGAAGATGCCGAACCTGAGGGTTGCTGGCTCAATTCCAGGACGGAGCACTCTGCGCCACGGCGTAGCCACTTGTTAGTAACATAATGAGTGAATTCACAAGGAGAAGATAGTGCCACCACCACAGAGGGTCACAGGCATGGTACTGAGGGAAGAATACGTCCTCCTGGCACTCCGCTGCAACACGAGTCATTGCCACATCAGTGGTCACTAGAATGTGCATGCTATGACCCCATGCCATTCTGTTGCCGCGAGGAATTGAGTAAGGTAAAACACGCTGTATTGCTCTGTTTTTTTGAAAGGTCTTATGTCTCAGGAAATGATTGATAGTGGAACCTCCAATGTTTCATTCACAACTCATCTGCGAGCCAAGTAAAGAACCCATTCCACCACCCAAAAAGTGTCACTTTCCCTCCCACCATCCCTGACAAAATAATGATCTTTGTGCCCCTCTGTCACTGATGTTCAATAGCTAGTGTCACAAAACCCTGAACCACTACACACTGTATCTCATCAACATTTTCAATTGTGAGATGAGTGCAAACAGGTAAGCCAAGGTGCAAATTGGGAGCCAACTTTACTAAATCGCTAGACGACCCTGGATAAATTGTATACACTGCATTTATTTACTTACAATTACATTTTCATTGTTACATTATATAAAACAATTTGATCAGTAAAATCAAAAAATGTATGTGTTTTTTGTCTGTTCTGAGAAGAAAAGGCCTGTTTGGCTGAAAGCTTTGTTTGACAGTGTTTTTGTTGTGCCTGTCTGCAACTCAGCATCTCTCCTGTATGCTAAGTAAAAACTTTCCTTTTCATAGTAATTTCATCAGTAAACAATTAATGGAAACCACTTTACAGGGTTTTACAAAATGGTGTTTCTTTACAAAACAATGTGTAACAGATATTTTGAGTAGTTGAGAAAAGTACATTGGAAGAGCTCTCTTTGAGGCAGCAGAGTATACTCAAAAGATCTGTTACACATTGTTTTGTAAAACAATATCTTTTTGTAGAACATTGGAGAATGGTTTCCATGAATTGTTTACCGGCGAAATTGTTTTACATGATGTAACAATGAAAATGCAGTCATATGTGAACAAATACAGCATGTACTGTGTATCCAGAGCTGCCTAGTAGTTTAGTCCATTTTGATTTCAATTTGTCCCTTGATAGCAGTTTGTACCTGTCTCATGACTGAGAATGCTGATGAGGTACAATGTATCTAATGAATGATTTTACATGGTTGACATAACACTGTTAAGCTAGAAACCATATTCAACTCCTTATACTGTGTCTCTAGTCAGTGGTGAAATGTAACATATTTTCAAATCTTCTGATACCAATTTTGTGTTGCATTTTATAGCCTTTGAAAATGACAGAATCTCGAACTGTGTAAGGTGACATTTGTTATTATAAAAAGTGTGGTCAAGACACCAGAAGTGCATCCAAATGGACACTTCATATAATAGCAATAGCAATAGCAATTTCGTGCAAATTGCAGCTCCACAGTGGCTCCTACTTAAGATCCTGGTGAAACTAGATACCACAGCCAGAAGCATACCAGCAAAGTAAACTGCAGGGCCAGTGATGCAGGTGCTACATGCTCAGATTGCATGTATCAATGTGGGCAATGGAGTTTTGTGATATGAGGATATTTAATCATGTATAAGTTATTGTCACACCTGAAAGAGAAAAAGGAAGGTCATAAAATTCTGGCAGGAGCAATCTGTGAGGTCGGGTGGATGGATTCATGGGTGAAATGTAGTAGTTAATTGCTAGGAAAGTTTTGTAACTTCGGTCCAGTGGACAAGTGAAAAGTAGAGCAGTGCACGATGCAGTCGTAAGAGCAGTGAATAGGATGACGAGGATGGATAGCCACTGCCAACTGTTGCCAAGAACAAAGTTTACCACTTGGTAGCACAACTTTTAGCTGAGCATAACAAACTCAACTTCAATGGTAGCTTCACAGTCTGGGTGCAGTAACCCTCAATACGTACTAAACCTCCAGAAATGTCCCCGTTTAGCCAGTTATTCTGTAGATGGTGGTATAAGGGGTGTACATACCACACTTTACCACCTGAGTTTTGTGATAATTAAACCAGCCCGTTCTTGAATTGAGTTTTTGAGCTGCCACCTAGGAAATTTTCGTACTTGTTATGTGGAGATTGTCTCGTAGTTTTATGTCCCCTTGTAGAGCCGTAGCAGTGCCATCAGATTCTGAAACTGCAATATTGCTGTATATGTTTTACTTAATGAAACGGGAAGAAGTTTTTTTGTGCAAAATGTTCATAAATGAGTTGAGTGCCAGTAGTAGCTCAGAAGAAGAGTCTTTTTCACAGCATGATTTTGGATTCTGCTGTCAACAGCAGAGACCAGTTCTGTAACACAGTTAGAAAAAGACCATCATTTCACTAGTGAATTTAATTTATTTGTACTGGTATATTCATTTGATGATAATAACGGTATTGTGGTTGGTTGCATATGTCAGACTGCCATCATGTAAAAAAAAAAAAAAAAAAACCACCTGTGAATTTCATAAGTCCCTCCGAACCTCGTCATGCTATGTATGACTGGAGCCATACTTGCATATTAGGAACTAGACCGAGGGTAGACACAACTTGTAGTGTCATTGTACAATGCAGTAGCCAAGTACCCTATGCATTAAAAATGCTTCTTTTTTCTCATTGTAAGTAAAATTAAATCCCAAGAAATGCGACATCCACATTTAAACATTGTTGTTAATTTTTCAAATAATGTAGAATATATTGGAAATTATAATTTGGTCTTTTAAAGACCAGTTCATAGTAACATCATACCACATCAAACAGTCCACAATACGTTCCAAATGGTGGCTTTTGCGCAAGTTGTCAATGTCACATCATGTTGTCATCAAGGTTTCTCAGGAAGAATGTTCTGACCGTAACGGTGGTAAGGGGAACTATGTCATTCTCTACTAAGATCAGAAGTTATATTTTCGGTGCAGTCACACATTTTACAGTAGTGGATTTTGTGCATAATCTTTATTTTATTATTCTACTTTGTTTTTGTTGCAAATTGCAAATATTCCATGATGACTTCGATATTTCTTACATGGAGAAGCCAGATGTCTGAAAACAGAAACTGGCTTAGGTTTTACTGTAACAGAAAGAGCTGACATATACACAGCAGATAATTAAGAACATGTTGATGAGGAAATTTTCATTAAATAACATTTTTATGTGAAAACGTCAGCTCAGTTGTAGGGGAAAAATATAGTTGCTTATAACGTTATTTGTTGCATAAGAAAAAAAATCATAAAGAATCAAGAATTTTTATTCACCATCAAGGGACCTATACAATAGTTTGTAAGGGAAGGGGGAGCAAGACTTGTGGGATGGTATATTTTTAACATTTTGGAAGATGAATGGTGACTTTCAAGTAGCCATACAAATTTTTCAGATCCAACTATATTAAAAACCTGTGTAATCCAACTTTTAATCGTTTCCTTGATAGAAAAACACCTGAATACACTATAGTTTTCCCTTTCTTCCCCCTTCCCCTCCCCCTCCTTGCCCTTGTCTACCATTGATCATTTTACAATGATACAGGCTTCATCACTGGAGTATAATACAAAATGTAGTTATACATACATAACACTAAAACTAATGTCAGTAGACTATAGTGTCGCTAATCTCGTATGGGTACGGGTACAGTTACGAGGCTGCGGCTTATTTTGAGTGTGCTGGGCACTTGAATTACCAATGGCAGTTATTGGACTCAACAATTCGCTGCTACAAGTTAACATGCATTGCTTCCAACTACTTTGCAAAATTAACTTGAATGGGAACGAGAATAAGAACATTTATTTCCTTCAACAGTGGTGGAAGAACTAGTTACTAGTCAATAACAACAGAATAATTAATTGTTAAATCACGAAATTCATAGAACATCTGTGCCATGGTGAGGAATAAGTGTGAAGCAGCGCTCCGAGTGGCAGGTGTCTGAACTCCTTGATATTCGGTGGCAATCAATTGATCGCGCATGCCAACTCACTATCTCACATAGTCACCACAATAGTTTACGTACTAGACATGACCACAGCATATAACAACACACTAAACTATAGGCATCTTAAAAAATTCTTTAATATGAGAAAATGGGATAGTTAGCTGTACCACTTAACTGAAAAAAAAAGGAGATTCATAGAATCAGCAGAGATTAGTAATTTGTTGAAAATTTTGAGTGGGATCACTTTGTGCGAATTTCATGTTCAAACTGACCTTTGCATTGGTATATCTAAATTAGCCTTAGCTGTGGTGTTGTGATGATGAATTTCCCTGCAGGGGCAAATTCTGAAATATTATTTTTAATATAGAGCACAGACACATAGATGTATAAATTTATAATTCTGAGTATTCTGAGCCTGGAAAAAAGAGGATACAGTACTTTGTATGACCTGTTTTACAAACAGTGTGTAAGACTTTTTTAATATTTTTAAAACTTACTTTATGTGAGAGTAGTGTACCCATGTGCGACTATATGCCATTCGCGATTGAAATAGTCCAAAAATATGTCACACTGAGGTAATCCGAGCTCACCTCATCCTGAAGTTTAATAATAATGAGGTATGACACCAGAGATATTTTACACATACGTGATTGATATGTTCCCCCAGAAAAGTTTGGATTCAATCTAAATACCTTAAAGTTTTACTGACCTATTTTCTACTTCATTTTGGCATTGTTGGGCTGTGTTGGCTTTACGCAGGAGTTTTCTAGCTGCAAACCAGTCCAAAGCCGTATTGAGGTTTTCTTGTTGTGCTATTCGAAGCTGAAATTCCCTGATGCGCAGTAAGCATTGTTGTATCTCCAGCATAACATATGATAGAGTGAGCTGTGTTAATATGCAAATCATTGATTGCTGTAAGGATGAAGTAGAGTCCAAGAATAGATTCTTGTGGAATACCTGTGCCGATTTCCATTCAGGGAGAATATACATTTCTGACTGAGAAAGAATTGTTTTCTGTTGCTTAAATAAGAACTCATCACAGCTGATGTGCTCCCATGCAACCCCTGAAACTCCAATTTGTCAACAGCAACACAATCTAATGCTTTGTTTAGATAATGTAATTTAGTGTAGCTTAATAAATCGTAGTTTATTTTTGTGTCGATACATCATATTTCACAATGATATTAGAAATGTCACGTTGCCAGTTTTATACAAAATAAACAGTTTTTTTGAGAAATTTATTATTGATACATAACAAAAGTGTTCAAGATAAAGTTAACAGATAATAAAGAGTAAGAAATACTGATGGTGTGTACTAACAGTGTGCAATTATTTATGCAAAAGTCTTGCATACATAAGGAAAATCTACAAAGTTATATTTCTTCCATATGCTGAAAGTACTAAATACATTTAAACAAATGGAAAACTGTTTTTTGGATCATATATATTAGCCATACTGCAGAATATTCGGACATTTATACTTAGTAAAACACATTTAAATCATATTTGCACCAATACACTTAATCTGTGTGTTCCCGTCTGTATTTTCTGCACTACACTTTCTTTTGCTTTTTCTTCTGTCAGTAAATTTGTTTCCACATGAATAAAAGAAATGTTTTACTCAATTTCCAACTCAATTCACATTTGTCCTATGGATTTGCCTGCAAGTACTGCTTCACCATATGCCAATATTCAGAGATAAGATGTTCCTTCAGTTTTCTTTTGAAAGTGTCAGTTCCTTTTTATGCCAAGTGGCAGTCTGTTGTGAAATAAGCTTCCTGCATTTGTAGAGTTCCTAACTGTCATTTTCAATCCTTTGCTGCAAGTGTGGTCATTTTCTCCAGTTCTTGTTTTGTGGTCATGGAAAATCTCTGTTTAAAGGTGCTATTCTATTTACCTTAAAAGAAGTATTGTTTCGGACAGTTAAAACTTGGTACAGTTAACATTTCATATTCTTTAAATTTGTTTTTGCATGATCCGAATTGTGTCTTTTTTGCTGTGCATTGTATGGCTTTCTTTTGAAGTTTTAAAATCTTTTGAAAGTGTGTGTCTGCAACTCCTTCCCATGTTGGTGTACAATGCAGTATTTATGGGAAGATAAGTCCATTGTACATTTTTAGCAGAGTTTCCTTGTCCACTGTAGAGCACATTTTTTTCTTTAAGGATGCATTTGTACTTCTTTTTGATAAGATCTTATCAATGTGGTTTTCCCAAGCCAGAAATTTTCCCAGTTATATCCCCAGAAACATGTTACAGTACATTCGTCTTAGCCTGTATCCCGAAGGCCCAGAATAATGTCCTCTGAGCTGTTAGTTCTGTTGGTTTCAAATTTTGTATACATTGTTTTCTTCCTGTTGACCAATAAATTGTTTTCTGTAAAGTACCATTCTGCCATTTGCTTGTTTTCATCAGCACTCTTTTTTCAAATCCTTCATTTGGTCACTACCTACTTGTAAAGTTGTGTCATTGGCATACATAATGACTTTTCGATTTACTGCAGTGGGCATATCATTTATGTACAAGGTAAAGAGCAGGGGTTGTAGTACTGAACCCTGAGCAAGCAGGAAATCAGACATTTTTCTCAGTATTTCTGAGGTGGTGGTGGTTAGTGTTTAATGTCCCGTCGACAACGAGGTCATTAGAGACGGAGCGCAAGTTCGGGTTAGGGAAGGATTGGGAAGAAAATCGGCCGTGCCCTTTCAAAGGAACCATCCCAGCATTTGCCTGAAACAATTTAGGGAAATCACGGAAAACCCAAATCAGGATGGCTGGAGATGGGATTGAACCGTCGTCCTCCCGAATGCGAGTCCAGTGTGCTAACCACTGTGCCACCTCACTTGGTCAGTATTTCTGACTTTATGTTTTATTTCATCACACTGTTTTCTGTTTTCAGCAAAGGTTTTTATACTGTCCAGAGCTTTTCCTCTTATACCATAGCAGTCCAGCTTTTCTAGAAGAATTTTATGGCAGACACAATCAAAACCATATGAAAGGTTTAAGTATACACTAGATACCTTCCTTTGATAATCCAGGGCTTCTGTGATGTGAGTTATGAAGATTGCCACTGCAGTCTTAGTGGATCTCCCCTTTCTAAATCCTTGTTGTGCTTCATTTAAGTTGTTTTGTTTTGTTTCTCTGTGAAGTTCATAATTCTATCCTTAATCACTACTTCTAATATATTAGGCAGAAGAGTCGTGATAGTAGTAGGTCTGCAGTTTCCTGTATCTTCTTTATTCCCTCCTTTAAATACTGAAAGTACCTTGCTCCTTTTTAAACATTACTAAATTTATCAGGAATGTTAGAGGCATTGCAGGATACCTAGCACAGTATCCTTTTTGTTACTGATACATTTTGTTGTAGAAGCTTCTCTGCTATAGTTGTGTAGTACTGATTGAAGATATTACACATTTGTTGTGGATCTGTTCCCCTTTCTTGTCAGCATTATATTTGTATCTTTTAAGTCATGTGATTCTTTTCTGTTCTCATTTATATAATTCCAGACTGTTTTAGAGATGTTAGAGAAGTCTGTGTTTCAAGTTTTTGGTGTCTAGTCTTTGCTTCTCATCATTCTAGTGTGTGTTTTCTTCATGTACCTTCGAGCCTCGTGACTGTCTTGTCCTGTATCTTTCTGATAATTTTCATAGTGCTCCATCACTTCATCTCTCACTTTTTTTTAATTTCTATGGTGTGTGATTTTTTTGTTTGGTTCACCCCTAACAGTTCTACATACATTAGGACATGTACATGTATTGGTGTCTTAATACATCACAGAAAGATTCCCAGCTCTTTTCTCTGCTGGCCCCTATATACACATAATCACACTTTGCTGCTTTTAACAAAACTTCTACCCTACTCAATTTTGTAGTTTAATATGTCTAAATTCAGCCACTATGTTTTCCTCACTTTTTATATCATCTCCCAGTTCAGTTGTTTTTCCAAAATGGTCAGAAATAACAGTGTTGACAACCTGTAGGTAAATTTGACATAACGTGGTGTATTGTTGTGCTTGATATTTCTGTATATCTTGTTGGACTTTTTACTTGAAACTGGAGTTTGTATATCCCCATAATGTCAAGAAAATTTCTCATGTTGCCACTGTTTCTCAGCATTTCTATATGCAAGTCACCTGTTATTATTACAAAAATGTTTGTTCATGAATTTATACAGCAGCACATCAACTTCCAATGAAAAGTTTTCAGTGCTCGAGTTGGGTGATCCATATAGTCCTATTAAGTGGTATTTTCCCCCATGAACTTTATTTGTACTGCTGCAGCATCAAAGCAAGGAACCTGTGCAATTTGAGATCTTTTGTGGAGTACCTTAAAGTCCTCAATTTTGCTGTCTACTTGTACTGCTATTCCTCCACTTTTACATTCAGTTCTGCAACAATATTCTACATTTTTGTATCCCAGTAGAGTGAAAACCTCGCTCTTCTTTAAACCATTTTCTGTCATTATGAAAATCTTGGGTACTTCTGCAACTGATAGCACTTTTAATTCTGATTTGTTAGACACATAGTGGAAATTTTGACACAATATTTTTAAATTGAGTTTTTTTGGATCTGTTGCTCTATTTTTTACATTGCTTTTTTTCCTACGTCTCTGTACCAAAAATGTTGTCCCTTTGTGTGGGCTTCCTGTTCCTGGTGTTCCTTCCCATGGATCCCATGCCCCAGCAGCTGTTAGAAGATCTACTGCTGATGTTTGCAGTGTTATTACTGTGTTGCTGTCGATGCTGGAAATACTACTGATCCTGTGGTTGATATCTCATCTTTTGCAGATGATGTTCCCTCTTCTTTTGTAGATGATGTTATCTTCGATAGTAAGATCACAACTTCAGCACATCAGGTAATTTTAGATGAATGTTGTGTTTCCATGTGTTGGTCATTGGCAAAACATTTTTCTTTTTCACAATATCAGTATGAGAAGCTGATGCTACTGTTTCTGCTGGTGATGACAATGGTCCCACACATGGAATTATGCTGTTCATTTTCCCTCTACTTGCAATGATTTCATTTACCATTTTACATATAAAGTTCTTTCCTTCTTAATTAAAATGCATTCAGTATCTGTTATGCCGCATCTGTCCAGTTCAGTTGTATCAAGGGCCCTGCATTTTCTGAGAAAAGAAAACATCTGGTTTATTTTAATGTTAGTTTTTCATATTTCTTCATTCACACATGAGTAATATATTAAGTCATATCAGTGTGGTAATGTTAAACGATTTTATTATGTTGTTTATTATGTTCTAAGAACTTCTCTGGTACTGTTAGATAGTTATTTGCATTGTTTTTTGCACTAATACCAGTGTTAGTATGTTTTTGTCTTTAAGTCCGTTAAAGTTTGATCCCATTATTTCTGAGTGGTGACTGTTGTGTTCCTTCACTCATAAAAATCAAACTGATTGTTACATCAGAGATCTTTTTTTGAAGCAGCTCTTTATTTTGTGTGTGTGTGTGTGTGTGTGTGTGTGTGTGTGTGTGTGTACATACTGGGGTAACTCTTGATACCTTGAGTGAATTTGAAAATACTCCAAATTCTACAAATTTATTAAAAATAAAAGCTGCTTGTGTAGAGTGTAAGTGCATTGTCTTATTAATGACATAATTTGACAAGCAATAGCAGTCCATACTTTAAGAATTTGAAAATCTGGATACAGCTTTTATAATACATGCAGATGTGATAGTGCTCCACTGAAATACCTGGTTACCTGGCAGTGAGGCTCCAATGAGATCCATTGCAGCTGAACTTGTTGCTTTGAGACTGTTTCCCATTCCTTTAACAAAGTTTAAAAAGTAAGGATGTAATTCCTCAGGATGGAGCAGAACTGCTTATGTGCATTTCGATGGCCCCCTTTCTATATAATTTTCCGCTTGTAGGCTTTTGCCAGGAGCACCTTAGCTTTGTAGAATTTTTTGCATTTATGATGTAACTTATAAATGTTCTCTCTCTGCCCTGTTTTTTGGGTACAGGCATGCTTATGCATCTGCTACAATATGAGCATGTTTCCTCTGATTGCTGTCAGTTCTTCAGAAAATCAGTCCAGCCTTTTATTTTTCAGTGCACTTAAAGATCTAATTTTTGCTAGGGGTGAACAAGAATGCCATAAATCTATATATTTCGTAAAAAAAAAAAGTTATCAAATGCCATTTCAGCTCTCCTTATTACCCCGATTGACAGTTGTGGACAGAGTCTACAAGATTACCAAGTCTAGCAATAAATACTGTTACGTACTCTTCATTTTAAGGTAAAGAGGCTCTAACCATGTATAAATATTGTTTGATGCGTTATGTATGGAAGGGCGCCAACACCCTGGGGCCAGGAAGGGGGAGGGGACCACCTCCTCCTCCTCCTCCTCCTCCTCCTCCTCCTCTTCCTCGCTCTCAGGAAAAGGAAAAAAAGAGTAGTGAATTCAGGTGTTTTCCTGTCAAGACAATGACTAAAAGATACTATTGCTTGGGTTTTTAACAGGGTCAGAGCTGGAACTTTTCATGGTTCCTTACAAGTAGACATTAATCTCGCAAAATATTAAATATACTCCGAACCCCAAGGTCTTGGCGGCCCTCTCCCGCTAACTATCATATGAGTGCTCTTGTTTGTATGTATAAATTTTCATTAGCGAATAAATGTCAATGTTTTGAAGTACTGTTTCACTCCTCAGCAATTTGCAACAGAAAATTCACCAAGAACATCAAATACTATGAAGTTTGATTTGGCCATGAATAAACTTCACCATTGTTAGTTCCTCTGTTCCAATGCAATTTTTGTGTCATGGATAGTACCTTATAACCTCACTTTCAAAGTTTGGTCATGGACTAAGTATATCGATGTGACGCAATGTCCAGTGTGAACATGCCTTGAAGTGTCGGCGATGTGACGTGACAGTCCTTTGAGGTCTAGTGTGACAAGCTCAAAGGCTGATTCACATGACATCTCATCTTGTTAATACATTCCACAGTTCATTTCAAGCGGTGGCATTCACACAGCCTGTCAACATTTCTCAGGATGTAAGTTTCGACAATGTCGATGCATTGCATCGTATCACAATTTCATAGAATTTTGGGTTTCATTGAGTTGTAGTATGAGCCCATGATGCCTTTCCTACTTTGTCCTCGGGGTGATGGGCTTATTCATCTCATTGTGGAACATTGTCTGTTTTGCGTAGTAGTTGTGAGATCTTCTCTTCTCATGCTGCAGTGTGTGCTTATGCGGACAACAGGTCAGGCCATGTCTTGGTTGTGTGCCAGTGAACTTGGTTGCCCAAGTCACACAGAAGGGCATTCTCCGATTGTTGCACGTTTGCCTAAAATCATTGCACCTCTTGCTGGAATGGATCCTTTAGCATCTGG
The DNA here is from genome assembly GCF_023897955.1 of Schistocerca gregaria. NCBI lineage: Eukaryota > Metazoa > Arthropoda > Insecta > Orthoptera > Acrididae > Schistocerca > Schistocerca gregaria. The sequence continues at coordinate 633,070,297 of NC_064921.1, read as the reverse complement.
ATTCCTTCCAACCTGCAGAGCTCTCCAATGCTGAAGTCGTATGAGACGTGTAGCACTAGCATAATTGCCTTGTTCTGGCCCATCTGCAGGCTTCTGATTGACATGTTGGTTACATTTTCCCACACTACAGCAGCGTACTTCAACACTGGCCTGAAAAGTGTCAGGTACAGTGTGAAGTTGAAATATGGGAGTAGAGTCGTCACTGGGTTCAGTGACGGGTATAATAAGCACGTTCTGCCCAGCACTTTACTTGTTACTTCCCTGATATGATGTGCCTTCCATACGTTAGATGCCGGTCCAATGTGATGCCTAGGTAGCGTCAGGTGTTCGTCCTTGAGTCGGGGCCTCCCATAATGCTGACTGGCTGCAGGTCAGCAGGAATCTTCTTGCATGTGAATATCACTGCCTAGCTTTTGGCCACATTAAACTTGATCTGCCATTTCATGACCCAGGCTCCCAAGATGTCATAGTCCAACTGAAGGCAGTGATGCATCAACCTGGCATTGATGCCGCATCCATACAATGCCGTGTCGTTGGCACAGAGTGCTACTTGCACCCCCTGCTTCTTAGGACGCCAGGGGTGTAAAGTGGGTAAAGCAAGGGGCTGAGGACGGGCCCTTGCAGTACTCCAGCTGCAATGAGACACGATGTCAATGTCCCTTAGTCAGCATGCACATGGAATGTGCCCACAGTCAGTGTGCGACACTGGTACCCCTGTCTAAGTAGCTTATACCCAAGGCCCTCATGCTACATGCTGTCGAAGGCCCTGGAAACATCCAGGAGTACCACCCCAAGATACTTTTGATGTTCCAGTGCTCCCATCGCCTGCTCCACACTTGAAGAAGCTGCTGCTGCTGCATAGAGTGGCCCCTCCTGAAGCCAAACTGTTAGTCAGCGAGCAGGCCTTCCTCCCTGATGTATCATGACAGCCCCGTGATATACAGCCTCTCAAATATCTGCGAGACTGCAGGCAGCAGGCTGATCGGATGGTGGTTTTGCACCAGCTGCAAGTCTTTTCTGACCTTGGGGACTACTACAATTTCTGCATGTCTTATGCAGTTGGGAAGTTGCAGGTCCTAAGCACAGAGTTGAAAACTCTTGTAAGTAGTTGAACAGCATTCAGCGACAGCATCTTCAGCATCTCAATGTTGATATTGCCACACCCACCTTCCTTCCCGCTCTGTAGGCACGCAAGTTGCTATACAACCTCTTCTTCCATGATTCCCTCAATAACGTCGTCCAATTCTCTGTGCATGAGGAACACAGGAGATGCTGCTCCACAAGTTTGACATGCTGGCTAATGCGCCGGTTTGGATGTCAGGCTCTGCGATGACGTCATGCCTGACCTGGAGCAGCAGAACCCCTGGTTGTTGCAGGAAGTTTTGTTGTTATCCTCCAGGCTGGTCTGTCTTCTATTCAGAGATTGGCAACTCTGCCGGCCCAATCGTGGTTTTGGTGATTTGCAATCAAGTACTTGATTTTGTGACGCATTTTGTTGACTGTGGCCTACGTTGCCAGCTGTAGTGTGACCTGCCACTCTCAGAAAAGGCAATTCTTCTCCCGAATGGCCTGGAGAATGTCTAGTGGGAGCTGCTTTGAAAGTTTCTGCTGCCGTCTCTGCCCTCACAGTGTGGCTGCTGCTGCTGCTTCGTGTGTCAGGCTCATAAATGTGGCAAGAGCTGTGTTGGCACCCTCAGCCTCTGGGTCAGTTATGGTGCTGACTGTCTCTTCTAGGTGGTATCAGAAGTGGTCCAAGTCAGCATTGCGATACTGCTTGTGGTCGTCCAGTGGTGCAATTCCATCAGTGGCAAAATCAAAGATCACCAGGAAGTGGTCAAATGATAACGCCACATGTGCAGCTGCAATGGCATCATTGGCAGCACTTTTAATGATTGTGATGTCCAGGACAGCAGAGTGGCCATGCTTGGGATAGTGTGCGGGGTTGAAAAGCCCCAGCACCATGGTGTCATGCTGTTGGTCCATGTGCAGTAGCCTCCTCCCGCTCCTTGTTGTCACCTCGGAGTTCCATTCCGGGTGCTTGGCTTTAAATTTGCCGCAGATGAATAAGTTGCCTCGCATCAACATCAACATGTGGAAGTTGAACAGTTGCAGCATCCTGGTTGTCGATAGGCAGCCACAGACTTCACCTCGCCCGCTGAGGTGTTGACCACAACACCAGTAACCTTTACTGTGTTCAACTCTGGCAGCTGGAAGTGATGTTGGCATAGTGATACTTTCACATACATCACTGTTACACCACTTGCCATCTCTCGGTAGCTGTGGTAGCACCAGAAGTTTGGTACTCAACCATGTTCTCCCAGTTTCAGTCAAGTTTTGCTGATTAGGGGGATTTCTATGTTCTCATCATGCAGAAACTGCTCAAACTCGCCAGCTTGATCCCTAATGCTGTTCGCATTCAATAAGCAAAGAGTTAGCCCCAGTATAGGGGTGTTAGCCATGATGTGCGGCTGGGGATGCTTGTGTGTTGGTGTCCTGATTGGCTGCAATCAGTACAGATACAATCATCTGTGGAAACTACAGGACGAGCTGCTTAAGGGCATACGGAACGCCCTATGCTTACAATGTTAAGTTGAGATAAAAGTTAGGAACATTTTCTCATTTGTTATTTGGACGATACTTTTGATTTTTTCACAGAACGCATACATATGTTCTGCTTTTATGCTGAATTATTAATTTTGAAAAAATAATTTATAGTTTTTCAGATATTTTATTTTTTGTAAATGTTAAAAAAAGTTATACAATTTAACAAGTATTTTAAAATTTACATCCATTAATACAAAATAATTCCACATATCTTTTTATTCAGATATATTAGAAGGTCTTAAGGAACATCTACAGAAAATTTCATCTTTCTACTATAAATAGGCCCTGAGAAAATGTACCTTATACAGAAAAAAACTAAAGTTACGGGAAATTAGTTTCAAAGTTTTTACTTCAGTACAAGCCTGCTCCATAGCTTGCATTATCAGAATCATCCAACAGCTTCCTCTTGATGGCTCTGCTATGCTGTCTAGCCATCTTTGAATATACTTTTATGGCATTATCTGAAGACCTGAGCCGTTCCTTGTCCAAACAAAGCATAGCTGCGGCAGCTCATAGTCCTACACAGAGCCCCAACTTCTGCAGAACTTTGCACTTTGTTATATTGCCCTGATTGAATGATGAAACAGCATCATAAACACCAAAGTGAAGTGTGTTTATACCCACAAACACAGTTTTAGGTAGTCTATTCCATATCACATGGTTCACACACTCATTTGGATTTTGAGTCCCGCCATGAAGACATTTCTTTAGTAGACTAATATCTGCGAGGTCTCGAAATATTGGTTTTATTTCATCCATTATGGCAGGTGGCAGGTGATGAGGGTGATTTTATTGTTTCTTAGTTACCATGCCTCTGTTGTATTTGCACCAACTATCGTCTCCTTTTGGACGTAGCCCATGTTGGGGATTCTCATTGTTTGAAGCTGTATGAAAAAACAGAGCCCAGACTGCTCTTCTCATTAATTCTGCATATGCTGTATTCTGTCTTATTGCTAGACCATAGCACTTCTGAATATGATCTATTGTAGCATCTGTCAGTCTATTTTTCCCATCTAAAGTTTTTCCATCGCTCAGTTTCTTGCCTTTCATGCTAGCCTTGAGCCGTCGAAGTCTTGATCCCATCATTTACTGAACATGGCCAACACACTCCAGTTTGGAAATTTTCACGTTGTTACCATAGGGTCTCAGTTTCTTTGAAAGCCTTTGAGTCACCATCTCCTAGATAATTTATGTATCTAACGTTGTACCATTTTACTGAGCGTTGATAAATACTTCTTACACCAGCAACTTCCATACCACCACTTGGCCCATAATAATTTGCCATGCACTCCATGTTTATTTTTCATTTTCTCCTTGCATCTGCAATGCTTGGAAAGTATTGCCACATCAACTACCGTACCAGTGTCCACACTTGTAGCTGTTACAACAACATTCAGAGATGTGTGGCCTCTCTTCTGCCAGCTTCCATCAAAAGCTATGGGCAAGTCTCTGCTGTTACTATTTTCAACAACTGCTTCCTCAACAGCATCTTTCATGTTTTCCTGTGCCACATCTTCTACAGCAGAGCCTATTGTAAATATATGTTTGTTAAATTTTGAAGGTGGAGGAGGGAGGTTCATCACACCACACAACATGGTACCTGCACCCCTGCCCTTTCCTATACACCGTAATCCATAAACCAGTCTAATGTTTATACCGTATAGTTTACCTGTATCTGCAGTACATGTGAGGAATCAAAGAAAGTAACACTGTGTTTGCAATAACTGCACATCAACTCTAATTCACAAGCAAGTCCTAAAAGTAAGTTTGTTTTCAATTAAACACCACATTTTCCACATTGTTTGCAGCACACATTGTTCTCCAAAATGTCTGATAATAAAGAGACGTTAATTACCTCATATTTTGTAGTCCCAGCATTTAGTTTCTTGTAGTATTCTTCAGTTCCAGCTAGTTTTCTTCTTGAAGCACTTTGCGGTGTAGTGGCAGCAGCATCACTCAATGTATCACTACTGGTGTTGAGGTTAGTCGCTACTGGGACATCAGATACTGATGAAGATGAATCAGACGAATTTTTAGTACATGTTACTTTCTTGCGCCAATGTACACGCTTTCTAAATACCTTCAGACTAGGTCTTGGCATGTTGAAGGAAAGAAAACTCAATGACTCCTCCATATACGACTTTCACAACAATGACATGGATGTACTCACAAAGGAAGCAATACAAATGGTGCAGAATCTATTGTCAACTGTCTAGCAGTGTAGCTAACAGAAAAGCTAACTCTTGTGCTCAATTATATCTCTGGCAAGGCTGTCTATATCAGGTATATTTCGCGTCTCATATACAAGGTGCGGAACATCGTGTGTCGAAATTATTTTAAAAAATTATTTAAAACAGTTCTATTCATGTCGTCCAAATATTTTATACATGATATTAAACGGGAGAGTCTAAATTTTTCGAAAATGCATTTACCCAAAAATCGATTTTTTCATCGAAAAACTCATTCCGTATATCCTTAAACTCTTGCAGCATCTCACACAGCTCTGCAGCTTCGCTAGGCACACTTGTCATGTTGGTCATCTGCATCGGTGGAGGCAGCGCTTGCTCGGCAGGTTTCAAAGCACTGGTGTCGCTGGTTGGCCGCCCTCTCTGCCTTCTGTGCCAATTTCCTGTCCTTGCTGGCGTGGGCTCTCCTGCTGGTACTGTGCCGACATCATGCAAGGCTGCTCTGTCTGCCATCCATGCCCCTGGATCTCCAGAGGGAGGGGGCCAGGAGGGAGCAGATCACTCTCTGGCTGCTGCTCTTTTAAAGGCCTTGCAGCCCCTATAGATGGTTACATGCGTCTCTCTGCACTTGTAGCGGGTTAGGGGGTCCATTTTGGGGAACAGACACTCCCTGGTGAGGTGGTTGCCTGTGCATTTGCAGTGTGGAGCCATCTAACAGTATTTTGCAATGAGGTCAATTCCGTGACATTTGAAGCACTGTGGGGGTCCTCTTCTGCACCGTAGTAGTTTCTCCAAATTGACTTTTGCACTGACCACCCTCTTCTCCTTGAATATTTTCCTGTCCACAGGATTGTCATGCAGGACAACTAGGAAGAGAGGCATGTCATTGTCTTTGAGCAATTTCATCCACAATGCGGTGTGGATGACGTAGCACCTCCCGGAGGTAGGCAGGATCCATGCTGCAGGGCAGTTTTTGAAAAACCACCTTCAGCATCTTCACTGACTGGGACTAATATGTGGAGAAGTGGAGTTCTTCATGCTTTTTCAGGTCCATCACATATCTGTAATTATCCGCAGTGTGAGTAATTATACAGTACAGGTTTTGGCCTACCATCCACATCATGAAGATGCACTTCATCACCTGCTTGATGTTCGTCTCCAACTCCATGAAGGTGTCCCCTCGCTGGATGACAACCGGTTGGGGAGGGGGCGCCCTCTTCTGCTGTTGTGCATTAGATGCCTCCCCTGCTGTGTCAGGAAGGCTGTGGAAGCAGTTGGCAGTGTTTACCCCACCTGCTGCTAGTACAACTGCACTGGCAGTGTGCTTATAAATCCATCGGGCAGTGTCCTGGCTCCCTTCTGTGATGTCTTCTTCTGTGTGTGCACAGTTGGCAAGCCGTTAGAGGTGCTGGTGCTTTCTGGTCGCATCCAGGATAGCATTGGCAGGACGCTTCTGGCAGATGCACTCTGAAGCCGCATTTTCAGCCTGTTTCTTCGATTTTTGGCCTCCACAGATGAACCCCATCACAAATTGGAGTTTCTTGTCTGTCTCCGCTGCGGCTTTTGGGCCCCCATTTTTGGGATCGCTCGGCGCGCTGTTGCTGCTTTCGGCCACAGGTCGTCCGTCAGCGGTTTCTCTGGTCTTGGTGGAAGTGGGCGAGGGGTCTGGAGCCCTCCTACGTCCAAAGTCTCCGCGACAGTCATCGACGGCAGGCCGTTGTTCGTCGTCAAAACGCGCTATCGGGTTGTTGTAGTTGGGGGGCCGGATGGGGCCTCCAACAGAGCGAGCTCTGCCGGACAGCGATCCGCCCGCCACTCCCTTCGCTTCGTCGCTACGGTAGCACGCCATTGCATCTCGGCTCGGAATACAATATCGATGTGTGCTAACATCGGAGGTTAACCTACGTTTGTTGCGTTCACTAATTGTATAGTAGTGGTTTTTGTGCCTTTTCAGTCTTCTTGAGTTTCATTTTAGTGTTATGTTTTGTTTTCGTGACAAATTACAATTGTTCCATGACGATTTGGATATTTTTCCCATCTAGTGTTCTTCAATATGTGAGGTTCAATATTCGAAAGCGAAAAATTAATTACGTTTTACATCAGAACAGGACTGACGCCCACACTGGATATAAATAAGAAATAAGTTGATGAAACTGTATTCATTAAACAACACTTTAAGTGCAAAAGTAACTCTAATGATGGAGAAAAATAGTTTTCTATGTAAGGGAAAAAAAAAAACATATTGGACAAGGGAAATAGGTTCTGTTTGTTACTTTATAAATGTTGTATGATGTGTTTGTATATAATTTCGCAATTAATGTAGATATTTTGAAATGCTGTTTCATTTCTCAGCACTTTACCACTAGAATTTACGTTATAAAGCTTGCGTTGGACAGTAATAAACTTTATCGTTGTTACTTCCCAAATTCGTATGTTATACTCAGATTTTTCGTATTACGGATGGTGATTCATAACTTCACTTTCAGCGTTCGGTACTGGCTAAGCGAATTGACGTGACGTGACAGCAGCGAATTGGCCTTTTTTTTAATTTGTGGGTAGATTCCCATTACAATCGATTCGCGGTATCGTTTGTTATGAATGTAGTGTATCATCTTTGCTTGAAGTGTTGAAAGGCTGTCAGTGGACAGTTGTTGTTTTTGTAAAGTTGTATACAAAATTGGTATTTGGTGGAAAAGAGGTGTGTATTCACTTCTAAGTATTGATTGACGTTACTGGTAATGAATGGATTGTAATAACTTACAGTTGTACTTTTAATATGTTTTCGGGACATTCAGTTCTTACTGGTATAAAATCACGGTGTCATAATAAGACTAGATAATTCTGGAGTTTGCTTTCATGAAATGGAAACTGCTGTATTAAGGTGAACGTTTTGCATCACTTTCAAATGAAAATCTTATATTCTCTGAAGAGGAGTACTGGTAAATTTTTATTGGCGTTTTGTTATGATGACGAGTATCAGCGTTAATTTGCTTACAGAGTTCTGTTCTGTAGAGGAGTGCGACTAGGATGCACTTTACGTAACATTACTGTGTGTGTTAATATTGCGTAGTATGAATGTAGCAGACATCATTTTAGATTTACGTTGATAGCCTTGATGTAGTGGTGAATGTGAAAATTACAAACTTACACTACTTACTTTAAAATGTTACGTTTATTTCATAGGTCCACCTATTCATGTAATAAACTCGTTGAGCGAATTGGGCTACCGTGTTGTATGCAGCACTGGAGAAGCAGAGATTGTGTGGACATTGCAGCGTGAAGTGTAAAATATGCCGCATGTTGTTGTGAAAGGTAACGCAGATGGCTCAGAAACGAAAGTTTTTGGTCTAACACAAAAGGAGCTAGCCAAAGCACAAGTTAAACTCCATATATACGGTGGACGTGTGGGTCAAGATGGTCATACTTTTACTCACACACCAATCGAAGTGCTGAATGTTCTTGAAAGAAACTTTGGTTACAGAATTGTCAGTTCTTGTGGGCAAGGTGCTCAAAGCAACCCTATTTGGACATTGCATCGACCATTCTTCTAACATTAGACCAATTTTTTTTTACTTTATGGTGAGTATGTAAAATTTCACATGCTTAAAATTTTTGTAGAATTGTGTGATTCTGTTGTTCAGTATACGTATTGTCAGCTTACTAATATGAAAGTTATGTGTGTTAACAATTGTTAACTCTTCCTTGTTGTATAACACTCTGTTACAGATTTTGGCTAGTGTTCTCTCCTTCCTCAACTTTGCTGTGACATTGTAAGGGAGAGGTGGACCTGTACTATGTGACTTTAAACACTACCATCTGTGTTGACTCATGTTCTTAGTTCTTGAATGTAAATGTGTTATTGAACGTGTGCTATAACCATCTCTCTCTCTCTCTCTCTCTCTCTCTCTCTCTCTCTCTCTCTCTCTGGCTAATTTAATAGTTAAATTAGTAGATGCTTACTGGAGTTTTTCATTCTGCTACAGACATTATCAAGTCAGAGATTTGGTTATAGTATTATAGTGGACCCCTCCTGGAAGCTTGAATGTTTGGTATACTGAGCTGTACCAGTCAGTCAGTTGGAGAACATTTTTCAAAACAAGCTTCCCTACAGCCCTTTTTCTCGTTTTCTGTTACCTGTGCCAGTCGTGATGGCATTGTACACAACCACGTTCTTGGTTGTCTCAATCTGATGCCCTAAGTGGCTGCCACTAATTGTGATACAGCCCGTACAGAAATCTTACAGTTGTAGTGGTTTGTGTTGGCTAGGTCTTTAATTGGTCCCTATGGTGTAGCGCAAGGTGTCTGGCTAGGTTGAAAATTGATAATGTGTTTGAGAGTTGACGTCGGCAATTTTGTTTTGCCGGGAATCACAAATTTCTCTTTTTGTTAGAACCAAAAAGTGGCACAGTACCAATGATAATAAAGAAAACCAAAGAAATATTTTTACAATGTCACAGAATATGGCCATACACAGAATGTATGTACATAAGGCCTCTCTGGCTTGGCCACAGTAAGAATGTTGAAAACAAGGTTGGTTGGTTGTTGTGGGGATGGAGACCAGGCAGCGAGGTCATCGGTCTCATCGGGTTAGAGAAGGACGGGGAAGGAAGTCGGCCGTGCCCTTTGAAAGGAACCATCCCGGCATTTGCCTGGAGCGATTTAGGGAAATCACGGAAAACCTAAATCAGGATGGCCGGACGCGGGATTGAACCGTCGTCCTCCCGAATGCGAGTCCAGTGTCTAACCACTGCGCCACCTCGCTTGGTGAAAACAAGGCCATCAACAGTAATGAAATACAAGCAGTTCATTTTTGTCAGTACTTTCACTCTTGTTTCATTGAGTTTGTTTTTGAGGTTAGAGAGAGAGAGAGAGAGAGAGAGAGAGAGAGAGTTTCCATTTGGTATGAATTTGTTTCTAATTAAGGGTTTTGCAAACAAATCTGGCAACATTTAGTGAGAAGTCATTAATAATATGAAACATTGCTGTGATATAATGATAGTGTGTGATAAAAAAAAAATAAAAAAAGATAAGGAGGTTCTTCACAGAATTGGCAAGGAGAGAAATGTATGGAAAACTTTGACAAGAAGAAGGGGCAAGATGATGGGCCTGAGTTAAGATATCGGTTAATAATGTCCATGGTACTAGAGAAAGCCATAGAGGTTAAATACAGTAGGGGAGGGAATGGATTGGAATAAACCCAACAAATAATTGAGGGTATAGGGGTCAAGAGGTGCTCTGAAAGGAAGAGGTTGGCACAAGACCAAATCTGTGATGGGCTGCGTCAATCCAGTCAAAAGACTCGTGTCTGGAAAAAAGTTGTATTGTCCATTATAAATTGCCACAAGATGCGCTGAAAAAAAGTGAAACAGTTCAGAAAAAGGAAACTCTTTGACTCGTATAATGAATAAACTGATGTAAATTAGAAAGGTCGCAGATCAGTCACTGTTCACAGCTAAAAAGAAGTAATGTATTGAATCTGTCAGTTAATTAGAATTTCTTTTCTTCTTGTTCTTCCTTTTTTCTCTGCACAGGTACACTCTTGGTATCCCAAAAGATGTCGCAGTCTCACTGTCATTCTCACAACATTGTGACGCCCTCAGTGTATCAGACGCTGGATGAACTGGATTTTGAAAGAGGACTATGGTCTCCAGGTTTGGAAATAACATTTTGTTGTCTGCCTTTGTTCTTTGAATGACATGTTTACTAAATGTTCCTATTTTATTTTATGCTGTTGACTTTGTTGCATGTTATGTACAGCAGCTACAACAAAAGACAATTAAACAGTGAGATGTCCAGGATAGACTCACAGTAATATGAACTAGGATAGATTGGTACTTATGTTATAGAGCTGGTGTTGGGTGGCGGACTTGCATATTTAAAAGTGGATTAAGCTGTTGGGCACAGTCCTCCTCCAGATTTAGAAAAATCCATACACACAACTGACACACACAACCAATGTTATCTCTGGCACTGAGGCACGACTCGGTTCTTACAGGAAAGGGCTCGTACTACTTTAGGACTGTGGCTTCTGGAGGAGAGGTTCATAACCGTGTTGTGGGTCTATAGAGGCTCTGGATTTGGTAGGGTGGCAGGAGGGAGTTTCTGAGACGCAGGTGGATGTAGTATGTGTAAAAGACATTGTTTGAGAACAGTAACAAAGGGAATGAACCAGAAGTGGTTAGCAGCTAGTCTCTACCATTTGACTTGCTGAAATGTTAATTCGAAATTTATTTTAATTGGATATAATCAAATGTGGGAGTATGAGGTGAATAGAGTGGACAGTTTCCTTCTCCATAGGACCAAATTGAGGAGCAAATCTCCTAGGTCATGGGACATGTCAGCACATGGAATTACAACATAAAAGTAATAGATAAAAATGAATGCTCATGAACCCACAAAAAGCCAGTCTATAAGTTTAAGTAAATGCAATCAACAATAATCAGCTTCATTTTTCGAGGAACTCTTCGACAGAATAGGAGTAGTGACCCACAAGCAAACTTTTCAGTTTCAACTTGAAAGTGCATGGATCACTGCTAATATTCTTGAATTAGAGTGGTAGCTTATTGAAAATGGATGCAGCAGTATACTGCACACCTTTCTGCACAAGACTTAAGGAAGACAGATCCAAATGCAGGTTTGATTTCTGCTGAGTATTAACTGAGTGAAAGATGCTTATTCTTGGGAAAAAGGTAATAATATTAACAAGAAATGATAGTGAGGAATATACAGGGTGGGTGGTCCATTGATCTTGACTAGGCCAAATATCTCATGAAATAAGCATCAAACGAAAAAACTACAAAGAATGAAAGTTGTCTAGCTTGAAGGGGGAAACCAGATGGCGCTATGGTTGGCCCGCTAAATGGCGGTGCCATAGGTCTAACAGATATCAACTGCATTTTTTAAAGTAGGAATTCCCATTTTTTATTACTTATTCATGTAGTATGTAAAGAAATATGAATGTTTTAGTTGGCCCACTTTTTCATTTTGTGATAGATGGTGCTGTATTAATCACAAACATATGGCTCACAATTTTAGATGAATTGTTGATAACAGGTAGGTTTTTTAAGTTAAAATACAGAACGTAGGTACGTTTTAACATTTTATTTTGGTTGTTCCAGTGTGATACATGTACCTTTGTGAATCTATCATTTCTGAGCACGCATGCTGTTACAGCGTGATTATCTGTAAATACCACATTAATGCAGTAAATGCTCAAACTGATGTCCGTCAATCTCAATGCAGTTGACAATACGTGTACTAACATTACTCTCAACAGCGAGTAGGTTGCCTTCCCTAATGTTCGCACATGCATTGACAATGTGCTGACGCATGTACCTCACAGAAAAAAGATAATATTGCATTTTCAGTTGTTAAAAGACTTCTAAAGCCAAACTGTACATTTTATAGCAAATTGTGTGATATAAAATGATCAATTATCCTTACTTGCACAGCCTTTTCAAAAACGTTAGCAAATACTGATGGCATAGAAATGGGTCTAAAATTATCTGCATTATCCCTTTCTCCCTATTTATAAAGCAGCTTTGCTACTGAGTACTTTAATCATTCAGGAAATTGACCATTCCTAAAGAAAAATTACAAATATGGGTAAATACAGGGCAGCACAGTACTTTAATATTCTGCTAGGCACTCCATCATAACCATGAGAGTCCTTAGTCTTCAGTGATTTGATTACTGACTCAATCTCCCTCGTGTCAGTATCACTGAGGAGTATTTCAAACATCAATCTGGTAAAGGCGTTTGTCAAGAAAGTGATATGATTCTTTGTAGAAAGTAAATTTTTAATTAATTCACCAGCAATGCTCAGAAAATAATTGTTAAATACTGTACATGTATCTTATTTATCAGTAACAGAAATATTTTTACTGTGAACTCACTTTATATCGTCAACCTTGCTGACCAGACACTTCCTTCACAACTGACCATATGGTTTTCATTTTATCCTGTGAATTAGCCTATTCTATTTGCATACCACATAAACTTAGCCTTCCTGATAACAATTTTAAGCACCTTACAATACTGTGTGACTATGTGTAACTTTTGATACAATTCCCACTTAATTTTACACGATTCCTTATCCCACTAGTCAGCCATCCGGGCTGCCTATTACTGCTAGTACCCTGCTTAGAACGTTGTAATGGAAAGCAACTCTCAAAGAGCATGAGAAACGTTTTAAGGAAAGCATTATATTTATCATCTATGTTATCGGCACTATAAACATCCTGCCACTCTTGTTCCTTGACAAGGTTTAAAAAACTCACTATTGCTGTTGGATTAACTTTCCTACATAGTTTGTAATTAAATGTGGCATTTGTTAGGGTACTGAAGCCTTTAAGTGTTAAGATTTGTGCACCCTGATCTGAAAGGCCAGTCACCCTTTTACTAACAGAATGCCCATGTAGTAATGAAGAATGAAAAAAATATTGTCTATGGCTGTGCCACTATTCCCCTCCACCCTAGTTGGAAAACACACAATCTGCATCAGATCATATGAATTTGAGTTCTACCAACATCCTTTTTCTTGAACCATCATATACAAAATTTATATTGAAGTCACCACATATGACTAATTTCTGGTACTCCGTACAAAGTGAATCAAGAACCCTCTCTAGGTTGAGCATAAATGCTCTGAAATCAGAGTTAGGGGACCTATAAACAACAACAACAGTTAGAAGTTTAGTTTCACTAAAGTCAACTGCCCCCGCACAACATTCAAATATTTGTTCAGTGCACTGCCATGATACATTTATGGACTCAAATGATATTCTGTTTTTTACATATATAGCCACTCCTTCACGGTTCAAGGAACTCCTTGAAAAACAGCCAGCTAATCTGTATCCTGGTAAAGGAAGCCTCTGAATTGTCAAATTATTTAAGTGGTGCTTCGATATACCAGTAATTTCAGATTCAACATCTATAAGCATTTAACTAACTTGATCTCTAATACGTCTTATATTTGGGTTCAAATTAATGATGTAAATAAAATAGAAAGAAACTTCCACATGGGAAAAATATATTAAAAACAAAGATTCCAAGACTTACCAAGCGGGAAAGCGCCGGTAGACAGGCACAATAAAATAACACACAAAATTTCTAGCTTTCGCAACCGATGGTTGCTTCTTTAGGAAAGAAGGGAAGGAGAGGGAAAGACGAAAGGATGTGGGTTTTAAGGGAGAGGGTAAGGAGTCATTCCAATCCCGGGAGCAGAAAGACTCCCCCCCCCCCCCCCTCCACAAACACACACACACACACACACACACACACACACACACACACACACACACACACACACACACACACACACACAGGTATATACGCGCGCGCGTTCCCCCCCCCTCCCCCCCCCCCCCACACACACACACATATACAGACACAAGCAGACATATTTAAAGGCAGAAACTCTTTGCCTTTAAATATGTCTGCTTGTGTATGTGTGTGTGTCTATATCCTTTTTTCCCCCTAAGGTAAGTCTTTCCACTCCCGGGATTGGAATGACTCCTTACCCTCTCCCTTAAAACCCACATCCTTTCGTCTTTCCCTCTCCTTCCCTCTTTCCTGAAGAAGCAACCGTCGGTTGCGAAAGCTAGAAATTTTGTGTGTGTGTTTGTGTGTTATTTTATTGTGCCTGTCTACTGGCACTTTCCTGCTTGGTAAGTCTTGGAATCTTTGTTTTTAATACATCTTATATTTTGATGAAATATGCTAATTCCTTTTCTACTTGGAAGCATGATATCCTCTGAAGGTGAGCTCTTAGTTAGAGGGTCTTCTTTAACCCTACCGTTACCAAGCTTTCTCACACCTCTATTTTACCAGGTGGGGAATTTGGATTACCTCAAAAGAGTTTTGTGTTTTATTGTAATATTTGTTCTCAGATTTCGTTACTTCCATTGAATGGGTTTATTTAGTATTGAAAAACACGTTTTCAGGTTATTAGAAGTATTTAATCAGATCACAGATACAAAGCACAAAAAATTTTTTATATCTTTCACTAAATTCAGTACTCAACAAACAGAAAATTAATAATCAATGTACCTCAACAGTCACTGCAGTAAAGTAACTCAAGACTTTTTTCAACTTTTTAGTCAAGTACATTTTTGCACTGCATGCACTTCACATTAACAGTTTTTTCTCTGTGTATATTACAAACAGGTTTCTTGCACGTTACACAACAGAATCTTGTTTTCCAATATTCAATGCTCTTGCAATCTTGACATCGTTGTGGCGTCGGTAACTTGGAACACTGGGTGTGGATCACTGCTGTAGGAATTGCAATACCACAAGCTTTCAGTGCATCTTGTACATCGTTATGAAGACCGTTGATATTTTTGGCTCTTTCTCCCATGTTGCCTTTGCTGAGTTCAAATGCCAGTTCAGTCGTGAAGAGTTTACGTCAGCTTCAGTTATTCTTCTGCCATTCAGGAAATCTTTGAGTGTACAGAATATATGCATTCAGTGTTGCAATATGTATCATTTCCATGAAAATTCTTCTTGCTCTAACACAACTGTATTCTCTTGTCATTTTGTCCCCATTATCTACAGCACCTTTGGTTTTGTTGTAGTGCAGTATGATCCCCCCCCCCCCCCCTCAAGTTCTTCACCACTCACTTGTCTCTCATTATGCTGAGTAGAGAGTAGTATTACTGTCTTTCCCTTCTTTGGAACATAGGAAACTAGGATCAAGTCATTTGTGAAACCAAACATTGAAGAGTGAACTTCTCTCTTTCTGTTTTGCAAGAATTCCTTCAGAATCTCTTTCTTATTGGAACACAAGGTACTGACCAATGTCGTGTTTCGTTTTAGTAGTTCAGCAGCCAGTGGAAGACTGGTGAAAAAATTATCAGTGGTTACACCATGACTGTTGTTCAGAAATGGTTCCATCAGATCCAAAACAACTCTCTGTCCTTGATTCACTTACTGAGAATTGTCCACCATCTTGTGTAAATCTGGATACATAATAAGTGAGATGTCTTCACAGTAACACAAACCCAAGTTTTAATGCCATACTTGCCAGGCTTGCTCTTCATATCAACCCTAAAATGGCAGTTTCCTCGGTACATTGTTAATCATTCATAAGTAGTCACGTATTCATAAGGATAGAAGTTCTTGCACAAGGTAGATTGAAATTTGTCGAACACTGCCCTAATGGCTTGTAGCTTGTCCTTGGTTTTTTCAATTCTCTGTGCTCTTGTGTGTCTGTTGTCAAATCGCAAGAATTTCAGTATAGACAAAGGACGAAAGGCAGCATTACCTCCCCACAGATCGGAAGCATTTGTGTGATCGTACACTTTAGTTGCATTTGTATCTCTCCGTGTCGTTTTGTTTGAAGAATAAGCTGTATTCCACAAAGAAATTACTCGTTTGCCTTTCCTGTTCGTTCCTTCTACAATGATGCTCATGATTTCCGGTGAGACAAATAATAAAAATGACTGTTAATGTTTTGACTGTTTTTCCATGATTCACTGGGCCAGGTGTTACATTCAAAATCTTGTGACATCAACGCCACCCATCTTTTGGTGGTTCACTAGAAAATTGTAGTCCACTTATAGAAACAAACAAATCTCCAGTGTCTTCTTCTTCTTCTTCTTCTTCTTCTTCTTCTACTTGGTCACGTGTATCTGTAGTGTCTTCTGATATTTCATCATCAGCTTTATCTGAAGCTATGATATGGTCTTTGTCAAGAGGTTCCATATATTCATTCAGTTCATTATCAATGTCCCATTCATTTTCATCATCACTGACATCAGAATTGTATAGAATTTCCATGATCTCTTTGCTAGAAAGTCATTTGGACATCCTTTCTTGCAGATGAAATACTGACTCGTGTAATGGCAGCTCAACAGTGAACGTCAAATTCAACTCAACAGTAGCAACCAGCAACAATAACAAACATTGAATCTATGGATAAAACTCAACAAAGAAGATGAATGACAGATATGTTTCCCAAAATCTTCTTTTTCTACAAATAAGAAAATAAGACATTTCATACCAAGCGGGGTAGTCTCATGATCCCACCAATAAATGACTTGAATAACAATGATAAAGCCAAAACAATTTGACGGTCGTGAGTGTGAATTCAACGTCAATCATTTTAGTACAAACTCATGAAACCACAGGCATGTGGCGCTTCAAATAACATTACTATAGGGAAAAAATCAACCTGGGGTAGTCATAATACCCCGCTTGGTAATGCGAGGATGCGAGGGTTAAGCAGGTGTACCTATCAGCTGACTTCAATCCAAAAAAAAGGTGCAGCTCTAACACCAACTACTACTGGAATTTTTCCATGAGTGATGCTGCCAACACCCCTTCTTCCCATGCGGATCCAGGGGTTAGAATAGGCCTGAGGTATTCCTGCTTGTCGTAAGAGACGACTAAAATGAGTCATATGTTTTGGCCTTTATGTGATGGTCTCCTGTAAGGGTTTGACCGCCATTCTTCAAAATTTTCCCAAAGAGCGAGCCAATTGGGGAAGGGCGCCTTAATGGTGGATCGTGTCCATTGTGCGTAGAGATCTTTGTCCCACTTTCTCATCGTTGCATTTCAATCCTGCCCATAATCCATCTCTTGGGTGAGGACACCTTCTTGGGTGCGTTTTCCATCATGCACTATGCAGTGTCGCTTTCTGCATTGATGACGACCGTGGGCTTCTTTGCACCTTATATCCAGCACGGTAGCCAGTCCATTGTGGTGGGGCCGCCACGTACCGTGTTGGTTGTAGCCTCCTGACCATCGCTCTGCTGATGCCTGCGCTGTTAACTCCCCACATTTGCCAAGGAGTAGATGCCCGTCATCCTGGGGCATCGGGACTCCCGGCAATGGCCATCCTGCTAGGTGGGAGGGACCCTGGTCGGAGTGGGTGGCTTCAGGGCGATGAAGCGTAGTCCATCATCTCTTGCTAGTGGTGAAACACCAGCAGTCTCTGTGCGTTCATGAGCTCAATTCAACACACAGAAGTACGACCCCAAATCGTTCCCCCTCCCTGGCCACACCATGGGAGGAACGTTGGGCTGGCTAAGGATGGCAGCAGATTTTATTTGCCCTGGTACCTTGTATGTTGAGAGCTGATAGGTAATATTTCATGATGATGAAGCCTCAGTTTTTTGTTCAGTATTTCAAAGACAAGTTTGTGGAGGTGGAGGACTTGTCCGAAATGAGATCTGCGTCAGTCTTGATCAAAACAGCATCCTCTGCTCAGTCGTGGATGTTACTTGCTTGTGACAAGCTGGTGGATGTTTCTGTAACCATCATGCCCCATAAGAGCTTGAATATGGTCCAGGGTATCATATTTCACAGGAACCATATTTTGCAGTCTGACGCTGAGCTGCTAGCCAATTTAGTGCAGCGAGGTGTACGGTTCATCTGGCATGTCCACCGGGGTTCGAGGGATAATCAGGTTGCCACCGGTGCCTTCATCTTGGCCTTGGAGGGTGATACATTGCCCGAGAAGGGCAAGGTGATGGTCTACTGCTATGATGTAAAACCCTATATCCCTCCCCCAACGTGGTGCTTTAAGTGCTGGAAGCTAGGCCATATGTCTTCGGGCTGTACTTCCAGCGTCGGATGTTGAGATTGCGGGTGCCCATCACATCCCAATACTCCATGTGCCCTGCCTCCCATCTGTGTCAATTGCAGAGAGTACCATTTGCCTCAATTGACAGATTGCAGGATTCTCCAGAAAGAAAGGAAAATCATGAGAGTACAAGACTCTGGACCGACTGACCTACACTGAGGCTATGAGAAAATTTGAATGCCTGCGCCCTGTACATATGTCATTGTCTTACACTGCCACTACAACAGTTCTGGCACCATCAGCTCTGCCAATCCTAGTCACCTCTCAAAGCTAGAAGACTACACCTGCCTCCTTGATGGTGGAGGAAATTCCCTCCCTGTTGTTCCTGCACCACATACTTTGGGAGCAACATTTCCCCACCCCAACCGTCGGGGACGTCCGTCCCCACTTCTAAGCTGGAGAAGCATACGTCTTCTTCGGCTTCTCTCGCTAGGAAGGTGTCCCTTGGGTCACTCCATTCCCAGGTTTCTGCTAGTGTGAAAGATGACACCCACCAGTGGCTGAAGAGCTCAAAAGCAGCTGGTGTTTTAGAGCTTCACAGTCATCCTCAGTTTCAGAGACTGAGCCAGTGAAGCGCTCCCAGTCGGGGGAACCCAAGGAGCAGCGAGAGAAATCCGAACAGAAGACCCCTAAGACCAAGGAAATTGCAGTGGCACTCTCACCACTGCTACCTACAAGCTCTGCATCTGAGGATGGGGTGGAGATTCTGGCATCTTCTGAGGACCACATCTTGCCAGACCCTCAGACACAATGAATATAGACTGCTCAGGCAATAAGGCGGTGGCAGCAGGTGAGTCTGAGGCATAAACTGCCTCATTGAATGTTCCATGCCTTCCTACTCTCACAATGTTGTCATCCTCCAGTGGAATTGCAGCGGTTTTTTCCACCGCCTGGCTGAGCTATGGCAACTGTTAAGCTTTACACATACTATCTGCATTGCCTTCCAGGAAACCTGGTTCCAGGCAATGCAGACCCCTGCCCTCTGTGGCTATAAGGACTATTACAGAAACCATAGAGGCTAAGATTGAGTGTCAGATGGAGTTTGTGTTTATATCCTGAACTCAGTCTTGCCCCTTTCAAACGACTCTTGAAGCTGTGTTTGTCAGAATAAGGATGACACAGAAAATAACTGTCTGCAATGTATATCTTCCTCCAGATGACGAAGTACCTGTGAATGTATTGGCTGCACTGATTAATGAACTCCATAAATCTTTCCTGCTTTCGGGAGATTGTAATGCCCATAACCCCCATGTAGGGTGGCACCTTGTTTACTGGCCGAGACAGACATGAGCCACACATTTCAGTGTGGCTCGTGGTAGTTACTCGGCCATTGATCAGGACATCTCCCATCTATCCACTGGAGATTACATGACGACCTGTGTGGTAGTGACGATCATTTCCCCATCTTCCTATAACTGCCCTGGTCTCAGGCACATGGAGGCCTGCCCAGATGGGCTTTAAACAAGGCGGACTGGGGAACTTTCGCCTCTGCTGTCATTGTTGAATCTCCCCCACATGGTAACATCAATGTGATGGTTGAGCAGGTGACTACAACAATTGTTTCTGCAGCGGAAAATGCGATTCCTTGCTGTTTAGGGTGCCCCCGGCATAAGGCAATTCCTTGGTGGCTGCCGGAAGTTGCTGAAGCAATTAGGGAGCATCAGCGAGGTCTACAGTGATATAAATGGCATCCTTCAACGGAGCACCTCATAGCCTTTAAATTGCTCTGTGCCCACGTTCGCCACCTTACCAAACGATGGAAGCAGGAGTGTTGGGAGAGAGACGTCTTGACCATTGGGTGCCATATGTCACCTTTCCAAGTCTGGGGGAAGATCAAACGTATTTTCGGGTGCCAGACCCCAACAGGCGTTCTCGGTGTTACCATAAATGGCGCGTTTCCTACTGATGCAAACGTAATTGCTGACCACTTTGCTCAAGCTTCTGCGAGGGGGCGGCCTTTCGCACTCTCATACGGCAGGTGAAAGGGAAAGTCCTCTCATTCACTACACGTCACAGTGAATCCTATGATGCCCCATTTACAGAGTGGGAGGTGCTCATTGCCTTGCACATAGCCTCGACTAAGCTCCTGGACCTGATCATATCCACAGCCAGATGATTAAACATCTCTCATCTGACTACAAGCAACATATCCTCTTCATCTTCAACCAAATCTGGTGCGATGGCGTCTTTCCATCGCAATGACGGGAGAGCACCATCGTTCCGATGTTCAAACCCGTAAAAAGCTGCTTGGTGTGGATAGCTAATGGCCCATGAGCCTCACCAACGTTCTTTGTAAGCTGCTGGAATGTATGGTGTGTCGGCAGTTGGGTTGGGTCCTGGAGTCACATGGCCTACTGGCTCCATGTCAGGGTGGCTTCCACCAGGGTCATTCTACCACTGATAAATTTGTGTCCCTCAAGTCTGCCATCCGAACAGCCTTTTCCAGGTGCCAACACCTGATTGCCGTCTTTTTTGACTTACGTAAAGCATACGACATGACCCGGCGACATCATATCCTTGTCACATTGTATGAGTGGAGTCTCCAGGGCCTGCTCCCGATTTGTACCCAAAACTTCCTGCTGCTCTGTACTCTTCGTGTCCAAGTTTGGTGTCTCCCATAGTTCCATCCATATCCAGGAGAATGGAGTCCCGCAGGGCTCTGTATTGAGTCTCTCTCTGGTTTTAGTGGTCATTAATGGTCTAGCAGCAGCTGTCGGGCCCTCTGCCTCACCTTCTCTTTATGCAGACAACTTCTGCATTTCTTATTGCTGCTCCAGTACTGGTGTTGCTGAGCGTTGTCTACAGTGAGTGATCCACAATGCGCAGTCATGGCTTCCAATTTTCTGCCATGAAGACATCTGTCATGCATTTCTGTCGGTGTGTCATACCATGCATCCGGAACCAGTACTTTACCTTAATGGAAATAGTGGAGACATCGATTCTTAGGTTTGGTTTTTGAAGCTTGTTTGACTTGGATTCCTCACCTTCGTCAGCTTAAACGGAAATGCTGGCAGCGCCTCAATGCCCTTCACTACCTGAGCAACATCAACTGGGCTGCAGATCACTCTACACTGCTGCAGCTCTACAGAGCCCTATGTTCAATCCCGCCTTTACTATGGGAGTGTGATTTATGGTTCGGCGGCGCCCTCAGCATTGCATTTTCTCAACCTATTGCACCATTGTGGGGTTCGACTAGCAACAGGAGCTTTTAGGACGAGTCCAGTGACAAGTGTACTGATGGAGGCTGGAGTCCCTCCAGTGAAGATTAGATATGCACAACTGCTCGCCAGTTAGATTGCACACATTCGTAGCTCTCCTAAACATCCTAATTACCGCCTCCTTTCCCCAATCACAATGGTTCTCCGCCCGCATATGAGGCCCAGGTCAGGGTTAATGATTGCAGCTGGCGTGCAATCGCTTCTATCTGAACTGGAGTCCATCCCATCACCACCTCTCCTCAAGGTTCATTCACATACACCTCCATGGTGTAGACCTAGGCCGCAGCTTCGCCTGGACCTCAGTTCAACCCACAGCTCACCACTGTAACTTCCCCTCGATTCTTGACGTGTACCGAGGCCATGAAGTGTTTTACGCCGACGGCTCGATGGCTGTTGGTCACGTGGGCTTCGCATATGTCCATGGAGGACATATTGAACAGTATTCCTTGCCCGATGGCTGTGTTGTTTTCACTGCAAAGCTGGTGGCTATATCTCGTGCTCTTGAACACATCTGTTCATGCCCTGGGGAGTCGTTTCTTCTGTGTACTGACTCCTTGAGCAGTCTACAAGCTATCGACCAGTGCTACCCTCATCATCTTTGGAAGCGACCTTCCAGGAGTCCATCTATGCCCTTTTTAGGGTCCGGTCATTCAGTGGCTTTTGTGTGGACCCCAGGGCATGTCAGAATCGTAGGCAATGAACTTGCCGATAGACTGGCTAAACAGGCTACACGGAAACCGTTTCTGGAGATGGGCATCTCTGAACCTGACCTGAGTGAGCATTTTTCGGCTTTGGGAGATGGAATGGCATAACAGTACACACAACAAACAGCATGTCATTAAGGAACTATGAATGTGTGGAAGTCTTCAATGCGGGCCTCTCGCAGGGAATCATTTGTCCTCTGTCGGCTCTGCATTGGCCACACTTGGGCGAACCATGGTGGCCTCCTACACTGTGAAGACCCGCCTGAGTGTCGGTGTGGCACCCGATTGACAGTGGGACGTGTTCTGGTGCACTGTCTCACTTTGACTGCCCAACGACGAAATCTTGGGTTACCAGACTCGTTGCTGCTCATGTTATCTGACAACGTCTCATTGGCTGATTTAGTTTTACGTTTTACTCGTAAGGGTGGGTTTTGTCATTTGATCTAAGTTTTTGCGCATGTCCTATGTCCCTCTGTGTCCTCCACCCTAATGCTTTTAGGGTGGAGGTTTTAATGTGTTGCAGAGTGGCTGGCTTTTCCTTTTTATTCTCATGGTCAGCCAGCCACTGTAATTTGCTTTCTTGTTGTACTCTTTCTGTTTCTTGCATGTCTCTGTTGTTTTCTTGTCCTCTTTTGTTCCTTTTAGTGTTCATTGCCTGTCCTTCATTCCTTTGGTTTTTCCTTTCTTTCTCTTTTGTGTTACATGTTTTGTTCTTACTCTCACATTTTTGGCATTATTTAGTAGGAACAAGGGACCAATGACCTAGTAGTTTGGTCCCTTCTCCCCCCCCCCCCCCCTCCACTCTTTTTAACCATCCGAGCAACCACCACCATTTATCATATTCCCCATCTCTATCAAGACTGTTCGCTGCACCACCCACTATCACTACCTGATCATCCTTTGTAAAATACCTACATAACTCGCCTATGCTGTCAGTCACTTGAGCCAACCCTGCACTAGGCTTCACAATGTGGGTGACCGGGTACTCACTCTGCAACACTTCGTGCAGCTGCTGGCCCACACTTCTACCATGTGAACTACTAGCAGCAGAACCTTTTTCTTTATCTTAGACTCTGAAGCTGACCTAGGCCTCCTAACTGCTGAGAACTGCTGCGTGTTCCCTACATCTATAGCTACATGAGGCTCCTCTCCACTCAACTCTGACAGTTGGTCAAATCTATTGCACATACGCAAAGTATAACTGTCTGAATACCTCCTCTTCCTAGCTGCCTTCTTGCCAACTGCCAGTTCCCATTCGCCACCACCCTTCACCCTCCTCAACCTATCTAATTCATCCTTTGCACATTGTAATTGCTCCTAAAGGCCACAGATCTTATGCTCGTGCTCCTCGATCAACTTATTTCTATTACAGATTCTGCATTCCCAGGAGAGGATCTTGCTAGAATGTCCACCTGCTTCCCCACTGCATTCCCCCCAGTGAAAATACTTTGAACAAATCACACACCGTAACCATTACTCACAAACCTAACAGCAGAACTATTTATAGAACTAACAATAGGGGTGTCAAGAAATTCTCTGTCTACTAAGAAAGCAACTACTTGTATTAATACTACTACACCACATCTAATAGAAATACCAACAGAACTTCACAAAATTATTAGCTAAAACCAAAAATTCAAATGGCCACTAGAACACTCAACCAAGTTAAAACACTGAATGAAAATTTTACTGAAATATTTCACTAGAAACAATTAGAAACGTCAGCTTAAAACTAAAGCACAAAATTTGCTAAATTACTACTACGCACAGAAAAAAAAAAAAGGTGAGAGAATGTTTCCGAAAGTTTATTAAATCATTATTCCATCACAAACAGTATGAAACTCCGCTGAAAACTATTAAAATTAATAACTGTATAACAGTGCACAATCAGTACTTGGCTTTATAACCGCTACACCCGTACTGCACGCCACAAAATGTAAACACACTACTGAGGCGTGAGGCTGAGACACTCACGGATAACAGACCACTCGATTCAATAACACCGGAAGGTGGACTGAGATTAATGAAAAATCCACTAATGAGTTGCTTCTACAGCAAATATTAACACAAATAGACTTTAAACTTCAAAATAAGTAACTGAAGACACTGTGCGTGTTCCACTAGTTTCTGTAGGGCAAGGATTTCATTCTGGGTAATGTTTATGTAGGAATTCGGGATTGGAGAACAGGAGTATTTTACGCATGCAGCAGAGGTGGTGCAAGAGGTTTTGGGCCTGATTTATATTGTTCTACAGGACAAGGTTGGTGAGGGCCGTAGACTGAAAGAACTTGATCAGATAGAGATCATTCTGGAAGGGTGGGTCACCACCAGAAATGAGTACTTTGATGGTGTGGCCATTTGGAGGGATTCCTTGAGCAGGGCAACAATGTAGGAGATGTATATGAGGCTAGGTTCAGTCTAGCGATAGGAAAATTTTTCTGTATTGGCATTGATGGAAGCAGCAAGAATCCATATTGGAAGGTAAAAACACACACAAATATGTAGAATGTCTAGGAAGACAAAACCAGATGAAGTATAGTAATAAGTGGCTAAAACAACATGAAGTACAATAAACTGAAATGAAAACAAAATAGACATGAAAGTGGGACACAACCAGAATCAGAATAGAAATGAAAATTAATAAGATAATGGTAATTGTGCGAGGTGTAGGTCTGTGGCTGGATATGGGTGGAGAGACTGGGGCATAATGTGTGAATGGATTGGGTAAGGTCAGTCTTGTGTGTGCATGAATATAGGAAAAGTCTGTTAGGTATGTGGTGCAGGCAGGGCCAGGAATACCTGTGAAAATACACTTTGGTGAAGGAAGGTTGTTTGATTGGAGTGGAGGTTCAGGAATAATTATATTGATGGGGAGAATGACTTGGACAGGACCTCACACCTGTGGTCCGTGCAGTGTGCACCTGTTGCTGTGTGTTGTGCACTGGCAAGACCTTTGGCACAGGACAGATCTGGTGCATCACAGGTGGCTTGGTATGCCAGTGAAAACTCGTGTGTGGTTTGTGAGGTGACAGCGAAAGAAGGAAAGAAAGGGGATGGACTCTAAGTGGTGTGAAACTCCGCTGCAGAGTGAAAATCTCATTCTAAGTGGTGTGATAGATAATGGTAACAAAGGGAAACAGCACTGGGTTGTGGTATGAAAGAGAAGTTGCTAGGAAAGATCAAGCAGTGGAAAATCCAAGTTGGCATAATAACAGTATGAATAATGATAGTGTATCACCACATAGAATGGGCATTAATTAGAGTTAAAAACACACAAATGGCATATATGGCCACTGTCATATTGGGGCACTGAGGCTTACTGTGTGGTATTTGTTTCAGTACAAATTTTTGTGTATGCCTCTTTTTTAATTGTATGGCAAAGAGTATTTTCTTTTGGAAATGTGATATTAAGAAATCTTTGTCTATCTGTGTTTTGGGTTTGTGCTTCCGTAAGTGAATATGAGAAAATCTCAGCTCATGAGGATTCACATTGCAATTGTTCAGTCATCTATATATAAACTGATAATTGTAATGTACCACAATGTAGCATTGTGTGCAATTGGTACTCATTAAAGGAATTTCAATTTTAATGATAAGAACATTTTAATGTTCATTACTTCTGGGTATTGTTCCTCCTTGTAGTAGTGTTGCACGAAGGAATCCGAACTTGCTGCTTTCATATTGCCACCCTAGGCACCTCACTTCTATCCCTATCCCATCCCTTTTCAGAGTTGAAAAAGAAAAGTACATAAAATACTTTTCATATTATTAATCATTTACATAGTTAAAAAAAATCATATCAGTTTGTGGGTTGTTGGGGATGGGGCTGGAAAGTACCAGTCTGGTTAGTGCTAATTAATGCATTGAGTGAAATGACATACTAACAAATGTGTTGACTTTATGCAAGTTATTGAGTTATTTTGTAGTACAGAATGATACACTTACTTGTTGGCAGTAAGATTGCGTATTTCCCTTTCTGACAGCCCAGAATGGTGATATGTCTCGTGTAAAGAACCTCTTAGAGCGCGGTGTCCCTGTTGATAGCAGAGACTCTGCTGGCTACACTGCACTACATTATGCTGCACGGGCTGGACATGCTGCCATATGCCAACAACTTATTGCAGCTGGAGCGTTGTTGGACGCAAAGACACGTGCTGGAGGAGCTACACCTCTACACAGAGCAGCAGCATCTGGTAAACTACATATTGTCCAACTGTTATTGGAAGCTGGGGCAAATAGTGCAGTTACTGATGCAGATGGGAGAACAGCTTTACACCGTGCTGCAGAGGAAGGACATTCTGATGTTGCAGAATTTCTGTTAAAGAATAATATACAGTTAAACAACATGAAAGATATTAAAGGGCGCCTAGCAGTTGAATGTGTTAAGGATCAGACCATGCTTTCTGTTTTTTTATAAAAGAAACAATAAAAAGAGTAGCAATATTCTTTTTAGTAGAACACATTAAAACACTATTTACTGTGTGTCTTTTCAACTACTGAAATGAAATAATTTGTGGCTTGTGACAACTCCTGGAAAATTGAACTGTTGAAAGAACTGATCGTAATTTGAAATTTCAAGTTATTACCATTACAACACTTCCTCTTTAATCAATTAATAGAAGCAGTTGCAGCTAGAGATGCAAAGTATGGATTCGTGATAGAAAAGCTTCAGTTTCATATTGTATCACCATTGTTTTACATATGCACCTTCACTGTCTCGTTTGTTCCCCTTTTCAGCCTTGATATGAATGTTATTTTTGTTGCTTTCTTTGCCACTATTTCTCTAGTTTGGCTATCTTCCTCTGCCATATAAGTTTTAACATTTTTGATAGTCTTAATCATACTTTTCTCACATATTTACATGTAATATACAGTGGTAAAATAGTTGCTTTGACACTGTTGTAATTTTCATAGTATAAAAAATGTGTAAAGTGAAAGTTTTTGGATGAAACTATTACAATTACTTTGACAGAAATTACAAATCTTCAGCATGTGTCGTATAAACGGATATCTTTAAAACAACTTCATTTCTTTGCCAGCTTTTGCTTTAATTATGTGCTAATTCTGGTCTGCATTTTTGCTTACTATTTTGATTACATAAAACCTGAGTCGGTTTGTGGGGCTTGGAAAAATGAACCTCCTGATTCCATCTGGATTACCATCTGTTTATTGTTTCCATAATAAAAACTGCTCCATCCTAGTCTCATAACACTAGTGCACTTCTGACATAAAAATCCACCACATCCTTTTAAAAAAAATATTTAAAGTTTGAGCATAATGGTTGACATTCTGTTTTGAACTATTTATAGTATCAAGATATTACGCAGTGATTACATATGTAGGCACTTTCTATTCGAGAAGATCACTTTTACCAAAGAGATTCATGCAAAAGTAACTGAATCTTGGCTATACAAGTAGTTAAACAAATGTAAGCCATAAATTGAAATTGAAAATTATTCTGTTCAGTTTTAGGGCACTGGCACAGATTTAAGCCATACACTGAAATTGAAAACAATTCTGTTCAGCTGTAGGGCACTGGCAAATTCAGCTACAGTATTACAAATTAGTAATGTTGAAGGCTGAATAGCACAGCGACATTACTTTTAGAAGTGGACAGTGCCAAAATGAGTGCTTGATGTTAAAACCAGAGAATTCAGTGTTTACTTCATTAAATGCAAAAATGTTACCAGATCAAAATTTGATTGTTGTTCAGTACATTGGGCATTTGGTCGGTTTTGTGGCTTAATAGCAGAGAACACAGCTGTTAAGAGCTCTGCTGAGTAGTTTTTAGTGGTAATTGCCACAGTGTTACTCCTTGTAGAAAAATCAGTTTCCTGTCGTCTCCTTTTTCTTGCAAGATGATGTTCCACAAAGGCTGTGTACATTGGAAGGATTCAGTTAACATACCAGAATTGATTTTTTTCCTGACAGGTGCTCGCAGCTTTTTTGTGTTGGTAAAATGATTTGTGAAATGAGTTCATAGTGCAACTTGCTAAGTGTTGTGTTGCATTTATCACTCCTCCTAACGGTCCCAGTGCTTATATTATTATTATTATTATTATTATTATTATTATTATTATTTCCTATTTGAAAAATGTGAAAGCTATTTAATTGCCAAAGGAAAATCAGATCTTGAAATAATTAAGTACCCTCTATGCAAATGCAATTAAATAGTATGAGGTTTTGCTTGTGGACCAAAATGCAATGCTGTGACTATTCTTAGATGGTTTTTTATTATGATTTGACAGTATTTTATTTTTGGAGTCATGCAATACTGTATAAATTTTTTATTTAAGTTTATACTATATTAGCATTGCTAAAGTTAATTTCATTAGTAATGAATTTAGTATGTTAGTCTCACTTAGCTTCAGTGGATTGTGATTTTTTTTTTGTTCCTAATCAAACATTTATTTTCCTAAGTTAAAAATTATAAATTATTATTGGTTAGTTGTATATGATAGAGTTTCTTGTGGTACTACTGAAGCACATTGTAAATCACAAACAGAGCTGTTCAGTTTCCAACAGGTTGACAATACTTAACTGTGCTGATGAGTTGTTAACACTGATTATTTATGTTTAAAAGTATAATGCACTGTAATGTCATTACTGAAATAAATATTTCTTTTGTTTCATGTGTTAATATGTAGGAATATCTGGGTAGAAACATTAATAAAGTAAATGAAAAGCTAATATCTCTGCTTGGTGCAAAAAATTAAATGTGCTGTTTTTGCTACAGATACCTTACTTCTCTGTGGAGAGACTTCTAATCTGTGAGGTTTTTGTTCTTGTGACTTATCCCCTATCATATGCTTATGAGAAGAGCTCTGAGTAGTAGTAGTAGTAGTAGTAGTAGTAGTAAATACCATTAAGCAAGAATCTTAATTTATTTGTCGCAGTAACCACAAATAAGATTATTTTTAAAGCTAAACTAAATATTAGAAGGCAGACTGCTGATGTGGTAATTTGTGTACATTTGTCCTACTCTGAGAGAAATTAGAGTTTGAAGATCTAGTTAATCTTTCTTCTGTTATTGTTAATATTCCATTCTAATTCAAATGATGGTGTAAGTTATAGTACAGGAATTCTCCAAAAGCAATACAATTACTTTTCTGCACTATTCCTATTGATAATTTTACAGTGTGTGCTGTTAATCATTTTCATTAGTATTTAGTTGAGAAATAAAATATCTGAGGCTCTAAATTTTGTCGTTTTATTTGTTTTTAATGTTAACTTAAGGAGTAGGTAGTCTCTCTTACAATTCTGTCTGAACATGCAAATCAACATTATTTATGAGAAAGTGCTGAAAAGTAATGCCTCCATATTTTTCATTTGCAAACAACTCTTAAAGTTTTTTAAAATAAAACACGTTATTAACATTCTATATCTTTATTCTTCTTGTCTACAAATTTGCAGCTCTCTGCCGCTAGAGGGCTCTGAATTATTGCATGTAATTTGATGGTGTGTAACACAACGATGTATGTCAGTGTGTGAGAAACAGTGTGCTGCAATAGAGTTTTGAAGATTTCATCCGCACATGGAGCTCTCTCACCTTCAGCATTGACACACAAGAGTGCTGCAGTATCTGCAACAGACACCTTGTGCTAACTGTCATTGATCATTCTCCATACAATTCTGATTTTGCTTGGTTTTTGGCTTAAAGAACACTTTTGTGGACTTCACTTTGATAGTGAGGAAGTAGTACAAGCAAAAGTGAGGTTATGGCTCTGTCAATGAGGTCAAGCATTCTACAGTGATGGTGTCAACAGACTGGTCTCTTGTTGGGAGAAATGTTAGTTATCAGGGTGTTTTTGTTGAGAAATAAATATGTAGGCATGAAGAATAAAGATTTAGTACGTTAGTAATTTAAGTTGCATTAAAAAAAAGCATTTAGTTTTCACATATATTCGGAGGCCTTACTTTTCAGCACTCTCTCAAAATTAGCTGCTGCTTATGGAAAGGGGATTTTTTTTTTTTTTTGGGGGGGGGGGGGGTGGCATGTTCAGGGAGTGCTGCTTTTTGTTAATCAAAGAAACGTAATGGTTTCAGATTAATCAACACTTTTTGAAAATTCTAATTATATTGGTGTAGGTGGGATATTGAAGTACTTTAAGGTAAGTGTTCTCAGTTGGTACTTAACTCCAGTCATATTTTTAATACACATTATCTGAAAGTGTATCAGGTTTTATGTATGTATATTGTTCCCATTGCCTTGCTTATTGGACCACATGAGTCATTTCACATTAAATTTTTCTTTGAAGGTTGTATTCTTCAATTTTTGCTCTCCACTCAATACTGTGTTGTTCTTTTTGTTCTTAATTTTCTCAATTTGTCTTAAGTCTCTATAGGTCTTCTTTGTATCATTCCTGCTGAAAATTTTTGGTTCTTGAAAAGAATATCAATTTTGTCTTCATTCTCAGTATGTTATCTGGAGTCCAACTGCTTTAAGAGCTTGCTGAATTTCTTGAAGCTGTTGTCCTCCTATCTGCTTTTTGTAAAATTTTGTTTCTTTGTGTTCACAGGTAGTGAAAGAAATGAAAGTTGTTTTCTTCTTCATAGAGCTGATGATTGGCTCTCTCTCTCTCTCTCTCTCTCTCTCTCTCTCTCTCTCTCTCTCTCTCTCTCTCTCTTTACAGTTTCATTTATTTGGATTCTTGAAGAGTCCATCCATTTTGTATTTATATAAGCTCTCGTGTCTTTTTTTAAGCTTTCGAGGAGCTGATCAATTCTTCTTTGATTTTTTATTAAATCAGGTTTTTGCAAGCATAAGTAGCTTCTGGGAGAGCTAAGATTTTATAGTGTTGGATCTTAGTGTCTATTGACAAGCATTTCGTATTTATACATTGACTATGCTAGAACATGAGTTTTTTTTTTCATTTCATTGGTTCTGTTTTACCGTGTTACTTTCTCACTTAAGTTATGCTTAATGATTTCTTCAGTATATTTAAACTGTAGAACTGTGGTGATTTTTTGACAGATTACAAGGACTTTACTTATATACAGGGGTTTCATGGACATGTCAGTTTTCTAATAAGACATTTGTAATCATATTTTTAAGGTAATTTCTTGGAGACTGGTGATCTGGACACAAACTTCTTCTACGTCAAGAGTTAAGAGAACTAAATTATGCACAAACCCCAGGTAGTTCATTCTTGCTGAGGGCTTTGCTCCAATTTTGGTTTAAGGTGGGGTTTCCATTTTGTCAAATCTATGACATAATTGAGGGCTACATCGAAAAGTAGTGCCAAAAACCCATCACCTTATCTAAGACCAGTTGCGATCATCAAAGCATTTGAAATTTCTTCCTGAATTTTTCCTTGGAAAAATGATTACTTGAAACCATATCAAAATCCTTCCAGTAGTTTGTGAGATTAGCCTTCGCATACAAAAATTTGGTGGGGGACTTGTAGTAATATGTGTAAATTATTAAGAGTAAAGGGTGGCAAAGAGTGAAAGTGGAAGATAGAAAATTATAAGGGGCAGTCAAATGAAGAGAGACAGATGGAAAACAATTAAGTAAACAGATTATTATTCCAGAAGTAATCAGCATAACTGTTAATAGATTTAGCCCATTCGTAGCCAAGGTGGTCAATACCTTATGGAAAAATGTTTGCGGTTGCCTATGTGACCATGATTGTACCCATGCACGCACCTCTTCACCCGAAACAAATCAACAGCCATGAACAATGTCTTTCCTAAGCGCTCCAAAAATATCAAAATCGCATGGGGAGAGATCTGGACTGTGTGGAGGATTTGTAAGGACTTCCCAGCGAAACATGGGTGGCCAAGGTTGTTTCAAGTACACTTCGGAAATTTCATCTGGAACCCATTACACATCCTCAAAATAGTCCTGATCGCTCCGTTTGCAGTTTCCATATTTTTGGAGCCTTGATGAAAGACATTCATGGGCGTCAATTCGGACAAAGAGATGCAGCCTGGACACATTTGTGGTTCCATAGGTGACCGCAAACATTATTCCATGAAGGCACTGACTGTCTTGTCTCACAGTTGGACAAATGTATTAACAGTGATGACAATTACTTTTGAAATAATAAACAGTTTACCTTTTTTCCATCTGTGTCATTTTCATTTGATTGCCCCATATTCTTTTACACTCACATTGGAAGTAGTGCAGACACGCAATTATTTCAAAGGTGGGATATACCTTGCAGTCCTCAGTATCTGGCTGTTCCTTGATTCTTATTGCTGAGAAGTACAGGAGATGGCACGAGTGCACAAGAAATTGCTTTTCCTATTGTATGACTTACAATCTGGCACGAAGTGTGGACCACAGATATGTTAGTTCTGTAGACGAATGCAAAAAAAATGAGGATAAGTGTTTGACAGCCAACCATTTTTCATGTATTATGATAAAATAACACAACTTATAACATTTCATCACTAAAATAAGTGACTGCAATCAGACTACAGAAAAATGCTATAATGAAGTCACATATCAAGTATGTACTTTGTTTTACAAGTCAAGGGAACTGGTGGACTCAGTGGATACATACTGTTGTAAAATGTTTGATGTTATAGGTAGAATTTTGTTTGATCCGTAAAACTGTTCATCTTTATTCATGCGTAAATGTCAATCTGACACAAAAAATGAGGTTTTGAGCAAGTTACCACAGACATCTTAGAACAAAACTTAATACAACAAAGATGTAACACTTTCAATACTGTCAGAAGCTGCTTTTGGTATAAGGTGCAAATACAAGCTGCAGCACTGCACAAAAGAAGCAGGAAGCCAAATGAGCTCTCAAGAGATACTTTCACTTTGTGTGTGTGTGTGTGTGTGTGTGTGTGTGTGTGTGTGTGTGTGTGTGTGTGTGTGTGTGTTTAGACATTGTGGGGAAACCCCTAAGAGTGGTGTTATTTGTCATAAATGTGGAAGAAAGTTTCACTCTAGAGGATTGGTGGATTCACCATTGAAAAGGGATGAAAAATCTGTTGGAACTGGAAATGTGATCGTGTAGAAATGTATCAAGTGGTAAGTCTAAAATTCTTATAACAAACCTGTATGAAGTGCTCAGCAATTCGTAACAGAATTGTGCCTGGGCCTTCTCAGAGGTAAGCAAGTTATTTTTCTTCAAACAGTTTCATAGTTGTGTTGCTTGACTCTTAACAGTATATGTAAAAAGATATGTTAATTGAGGGCCAGGAATGAAAGAAATGCCTGGGCAGTGGGCACAGGGCACAGATTTCATACTGCACACGGACTCCATTTGAACAGTCTTGGTTCACAATGTGTAATACAAAAATTTCTCAAGGTAGTCAGGAGGTACCAACAAACATCTGCTCTATTGTCACTACCAATGTTGTGTATATCACCGCCAATAACAGTACCTCACCACCACCACCACCAACAACAACAACAACAACAACAACAACAACAGTAGCAAAATTCATATAAATAGCAGTAACAGAACCAACACCAGCATGATCAACAGTACCAGGAAAAGTGTGAAGGCGACTCAATTAAAAAAGTGTTCAATATTGTACGCTGATAGAAAACAGAGCCTCTCTCTCATCTGAATGGTTTTTTGGTCAAAAGCAGAATGAAGAGGAAGCTCAGAAGATAAACAGAAATACAGAACCTGATCTAATGTAAGGAGATTTTGAGAAATGACTAAAAGTATGACAGTATTTAGCAAAACAAAACCAGTGTTCTTACCTTTAAGCTAGTGTGCCACTATGCTCAGTGTCTAACCACAAAATTAAGAGAATTAGAAGTAATACTGGTTTTGACCTAAATGTCGATGTTACCTGAGTAATGTAGGACTAGCTAGGAAAACAACAAATATCCGTGGAGAGACAACTATCTTTGGTAATAAAAAGGACAGTCCAAATTCATCTTGATTTGATAAGATTGAATGGCTGATATTGAACTTATGAATATGGGTTCTTAGTTATTTTGACTTTGTACAGGTAAACTGATGGACACTTCAGACCTCCTATTTAAACTTCAGAGATTGTGAAGTACCCTCAAACCAACACAAAAAGAAAATAGTATGTGGGGGACTTTAACATAATTCCTGACACCCGTGAATTATGGAGATGAACTATTTTTATATGATAAATCTTTTCAGTTACAGTCAATGTCTAGGAATACTAAGAACAGATTTTTGTTTGAGAGACGTACTCTTCATAAAATACTAAGGTACTAAAACTGGTTTATACACCTGGATAGCCACACACATTAGTGCACACCTTCCAGGATTCAAGAACATGACATGGCCCCGGATCGAGTCTACTCAGCGCATTGTCAAGTGCTGGACGTGGTTTTTAGGTGGTTTCCCACATCCTACGAGATGAATGCCACGCTGGTACCCATGTCCTGCCTCAGTTACATGTTTCACAAACATTTTGAAAAATGTTCTTTCACTTGATGCAGGTAGAAGGGGTACATAAATTCCACCCTGGGGTTTAGAGTGTGTGACAGCAGGAAGGGCACCCAGAGAAACATGTCGAGCCCCTGAATATATGGCATAAGGCCAAGAAAAAGAAAGCTACATATATCTTGATCATTAAGATGAAGATGATCAGGAAAAGGTCCCCATCAAAATATAATATAAACAGCTGCTAACAGCCGAGAGATGTAAATAGTGCATTCTGTTATTTTTACGAAACATTAAATTTTCCATCCCAATTAAGCAACAACTGGAAAGAAAAGTTGAATTACAACTGGTGTAATATCCAGTGCAAAGAAAAGATTTATGCCTTTATATAGAAAATAAATCTTTTATCATTAGAAACGCAAAACTATGGGAAATGGTGAGATATAACATATACAACAAATTTATCAAAGATGTAAAGAGGGATTATTATGAATACATACCCAAATAAAAAAAAAAAAAAAAAATAATTACACAAGGTACATCGAACATAATCAGGTCTGATATACACAAAAGCAATAGCAAAAGTATTAGTTTGGACCTAGAAAACTGGCAAGTATCTGATCTGGAGTAGCTAATATTTTTAATGAAAATTTAAGCAAACACAGCAAATCATTTTACCCTCTGTACACACACCACTCTGAAAATATCTCCGCCCCAAGGATCAGTGTTTCGCACATAAGGTGGTCTTGTATTCTCTGTGAAATCACCAAAGAAATTTTCATGTGGTTTTGATGATGTCCCAGATTGTATTATTAAATGAATAGGACATGAACTATGGACCTTGCCGTTGGTGGGGAGGCTTGCGTGCCTCAGCGATACAGATGGCCGTACCGTAGGTGCAACCACAACGGGGGGTTATCTGTTATTAGGCCAGACAAACGTGTGGTTCCAGAAGAGGGGCAGCAGCCTTTTCAGTAATTGCAGGGGCAACAGTCTGGATGATTGACTGATCTGGCCTTGTAACATTAACCAAAACGGCCTTGCTGTGCTGGTACTGCGAACGGCTGAAAGCAAGGGGAAACTACAGCCGTAATCTTTCCCGAGGGCATGCAGCTTTACTGTATGATTAAATGATGATGTCGTCCTCTTGGGTAAAATATTCCGGAGGTAAAATAGTCCCCCATTCGGATCTCCGGGCGGGGACTACCCAAGAGGACGTCGTTATCAGGAGAAAGAAAACTGGCTTTCTACGGATCGGAGCGTGGAATGTCAGATCCCTTAATAGGGCAGGTAGGTTAGAAAATTTAAAAAGGGAAATGGATAGGTTAAAGGTAGATATAGTGGGAATTAGTGAAGTTCGGTGGCAGGAGGAACAAGACTTTTGGGCAGGTGAATACAGGGTTATAAATACAAAATCAAATAGGGGTAATGCAGGAGTAGGTTTAATAATGAATAAAAATAGGAGTGTGGGTAAGATACTACAAAACAGCATAGTGAACGCATTATTGTGGCCAAGATAGACACAAAGCCCACGCCTGCTACAGTAGTACAAGTTTATATGCCAACTATCTCTGCAGATGATGAAGAAATTGAGGAAATCTATGATGAGATGAAAGAAATTATTCAGGTAGTGAAGGAAGACGAAAATTTAATAGTCATGGGTGACTGGAATTCATCAGTAGGAAAAGGGAGAGAAGGAAACATAGAAGGTGAATATGGATTGGGGGGAAGAAATGAAAGAGGAAGCCGTCTGGTAGAATTTTGCACAGAGCATAACTTAATCATAGCTAATACTTGGTTCAAGAATCATAAAAGATGGTTGTATACATGGAAGAATCCTGGCGATACTAAAAGGTATCAGATAGATTATATAATGGTAAGACAGAGATTTAGGAATCAGGTTTTAAATTGTAAGACATTTCCAGGGGCAGATGTGGACTCTGACCACAATCTATTGGTTTTGAACTGTAGATTAAAACTGAAGAAACTACTAAAAGGTGCTAATTTAAGGAGATGGGACCTGGATAAACTGAAAGAACCAGAGGTTGTAGAGAGTTTCAGGAAAAGCATAAGGGAACAATTGACAGGAATGGAGGAAAGAAAAACTGTAGAAGAAGAATGGGTAACTCTGAGGGATGAAGTAGTGAAGGCAGCAGAAGACAAAGTAGGTAAAAAGACGAGGGCTAATAGAAATCCGTGGGTAACAGAAGAAATATTGAATTTAATTGTTGAAAGGAGAAAATATAAAAATGCATTAAATGAAGCAGGCAAAAAAGAATACAAACGTCTCAAAAATGAGATTGACAGGAAGTGCAAAATGGCTAGAGGACAAATGTAAGGATGTAGAGGCTTATCACACTAGGGGTAAGATAATTACTGCCTACAGGAAAATTAAAGAGACTTTTGGAGAAAAGAGAGCCACTTGTATGAATATCAAGAGCTCAGATGGAAACCCAGTTCTAAGCAAAGAAGGAAAGGTTGAAGGAGTATATAGAAGGTTTATGCAAGGGCGATGTACTGGAAATGGAAGAGGATGCAGATGAAGATGAAATGGGAGATACAATACTGCGGGAAGAGTTTGTCAGAGCACTGAAAGACCTGAGTCGAAACGAGGCCCTGGGAGTAGACAACATTCCATTAGAACTACTGACGGCCTTGGGAGAGTCAGTCCTGGCAAAACTCTACGATCTGGTGAGCAAGATTTATGAGACAGGCGAAATACCCTCAGACTTCAAGAAGAATATAATAATTCCAATCCCAAAGAAAGCAGGTGTTGACAGATGTGAAAATTACCGAACTATCAGTTTAATAAGTCACAGCTGCAAAATACTAATATGAATTCTTTACAGACGAATGGAAAAACTGGTAGAAGCGGACCTTGCGGAAGATCAGTTTGGATTCCATAGAAATGTTGGAACACGTGAGGCAATACTAACCTTACGACTTATCTTAGAAGAAAGATTAAGAAAAGGCAAACCTACATATCTAGCATTTGTAGACTTAGAGAAAGCCTTTGACAATGTTGACTGGAATACTCTCTTTCAAATTCTGAAGGTGGCAGGGGTAAAATACAGGTAGCGAAAGGCTATTCACAATTTGTACAGAAACCAGATGGCAGTTATAAGAGTCGAGGGACATGAAAGGGAAGCAGTGGTTGGGAAGGGAGTGAGACAGGGTTGGAGCCTCTCCCCGATGTTATTCAATCTGTATATTGAGCAAGCAGTAAAGAAAACAAAAGAAAAATTTGGAGTAGGTATTAAAATTCATGGAGAAGAAATAAAAACTTTGAGGTTCGCCGATGACATCGTAATTCTGTCAGAGACAGCAAAGGACTTAGAAGAGCAGTTGAACAGAATGGACAGTGTCTTAAAAAGAGGATATAAGATGAACATCAACAAAAGCAAAACGAGGATAATGGAATGTAGTCAAATTAAATCGGGTGATGCTGAAGGAATTAGATTAGGAAATGAGACCCGTAAAGTAGTAAAGGAGTTTTGCTATTTAGGGAGTAAAATAACTGATGATGGTCAAAGTAGAGAGGATATAAAATGTAGACTGGCAATGACAAGGAAAGCGTTTCTGAAGAAGAGAAATTTGTTAACATCGAGTATAGATTTAATGGTCAGGAAGTCGTTTCTGAAAGTATTTGTATGGAGTGTAGCCATGTATGGAAGTGAAACATGGACAATAACTAGTTTGGATAAGAAGAGAATAGAAGCTTTCGAAATGTGGTGCTACAGAAGAATGCTGAAGATTAGATTGGTAGATCACATAACTATTGAGGAGGTATTGAATAGAATTGGGGAGAAGAGGAGTTTGTGGCACAACTTGACAAAAAGAAGGGACCGGTTGGTAGGACATGTTTTGAGGCATCAAGGGATCACAAATTTAGCATTGGAGGGCAGCGTGGAGGGTAAAAAACGTAGAGGGAGGCCAAGAGATGAATACACTAAGCAGATTCAGAAGGATGTAGGTTGCAGCAAGTACTGGGAGATGATGAAGCTTGCACAGGATAGAGTAGAATGGAGTGCTGCATCAAACCAGTCTCAGGACTGAAGACCACAACAACAACAGGACATTTTATTGTAGAACCTCTGAAGTATGTTATTAACTGCTCCTCTCCTAAGGTTACATTTCTGAATCTTGTAAAGACTGCTAATATCAACACTTGCACCAGACTGAAACCACGGATAATATTAACAGCTGTGAAGTCTGTATCAGAGCTTAGTGGTTGCTCAAAATCCTTGAAAAGCTCTTTTGTAATAGTCTAAAAGAGTTTTTAACCAAAACCTATTGTTTTCAAATCTGCAAGGCTACAGGCAGTCTAGATCTACAATCACTGCTGCCTACAAGTATCTTGTTCTTAAACAAGTCATAAACAAAGGAAATTGTAAGAACAGCATAGTCATAAAAATTTAATCAAATATGTCTATTATGTATTTTGTTATAGACACTGTTTTTTGTAATTCTTGAGACAACACCTGCTGTAATAGAATTACACAAATTAACTCAGAAAACAAAGCAGTGAATAAGCATAATTTTGTTGCATCATAAAGAGACATAATCACTATGGAAATGTACACAAAACTGACATAAAACATTTCTGTTTCTTAACGGGAATTTAAAAAAAAATGCAGAAATGTTTATTTAGCTTTTCAGATACGTTTCTGCCCCAGTTAATGTTAGGATGAAATTTTTGATGAAACCCAGTTGATCTCATAAGTCTGGTAAGTCAGAGGACTATCCACAAAGTACATTACGTTTTGGAATTAAAAATAAAGTATAGGAAATTTTTTTATTATATACAGATGAAAGCCACACTTAAATACTACTTTTCTACATAGTTGCCATTTAAATTAAGGCACTTATCGTAGCGATGGACGAGCTTGGAAATTCCTTCATCGTAAAATTCGGCCGCCTGCGCCTTCAGCCACGTGTTTACCTCTTCTTGAAGCTTTGCGTCATCAAAACGCTGCATAGCCAACCACTTCTTCATTGCTGGGGATAAGTGGGACTGTACGGCAGATGAGGAAACAACTCCCACTTAAAAGATTTGAGAACTTCATGAGTGGCATTTGCCGTGTGGGCCTGGGCATTGTCGTGAATCAGCAAGATCTTTGATGAGCCCAACTTCCCCCTGCGTTTGTTTTGTGTTGCTCTTCTGAGTTTGTGCAGAGTTTGGCAATACCTTTGAGAGTTTATTGTAGTGCCTCTTTCCAGGAAATCCACAAAAATCACACCTTTTTTGCCCCAAAAGACAGTTGCCATCACCTTCCTTGCTGACATTGTCTGCATGGATTTCTTGGGTTTTTGGGGGGAATTTGTGTGCCCTCACTGCATTGACTGCAATTTTGTCCCGCAGTTCACATGCTTAACCCATGTTTCGTCACCAGTAATGACATGATCGAGTAATGAGTCGCTATCTTTCTTGTAAGCGTCCAAAAACGTTAACGCTGCAGCCATTCGCTGATTTTTGGTATCCATTTTGCACAAAACTTGTGGTAACCAAGCTTTTCGGTAATGATTTCGTGCAACAAACTTCGTGAAATTTGTCGAAAACTCATAGAGTGTTCCGTTATTGTGAAATTACGGTTTTCACGGACTGCGACATCGGCTTTTTCGACAAATTCGGCAGTCACTATGCGGGGGCTTCGTCATGAACGTTAGTTCGGCCATTTTTAAATTTTATGACCCATTTATGCATTCCACCTTCAGTGATTATGTTGTCCCCTTACACTTCACAAAGCTACAGTTTTTTGCAGTCAGAAACCTTATTACAGCACACACTTCACACTTGGTGGCATTTTCAGTTAACGCTGACATTTCAAACTGTCACAGTAACTCAACGGAGTACAGCACAAATCTCTCACTAGCACGGCAGGATGCCGACTGAGCGGCGGAATGCCATGACACCAAGATGGCTGTGCTAGCCCCGCCCCTAACGGGCACAAACGAAAACGTAATGTATTTTATGGATAGCCCTCGTATCTTTTCAATATGTATATTTTCAGATTCAACCTCTGAAGTATTATCCTGGAGTCGTGAATTACGTGCCATTCGTCTTCAATTCTGTGTTGTTCACAATTCTTAGAGATGGTGCATTTTTTGAGTTGGGTTTCATGTCTTTTGATAATGCCATAAAGCTGTTTCACGATGTTCAGCATATTTCCCATCTTTTTGTGTACACTTCCAATGATCCATAGTGATATCTTGAAAAAATTCTTTAAAGATCTTTTTGTTATACACTTGATCACCAATTTGGAACTTTGAACTCTTAATTGGCTTATCCACCTGTTTTTGGTTGAAGGATCAGTGACAACGTGAGTCTTAGCTGACGTACCTGAAGTAGTTCAGAACAGTTATTGGATTTGGAGCTGTACAGTAAGTTACCAGCATTTTCTGCAGAACAACTTGGATGTTCTGTCCTCCCCAGTTAGCTTTAATCATGACTTCTTTGAAAGTTCCGACGGATCTTTTTGCTTCACCATTTGCAGCAGGGCAAACTGTAGTTGGTGTCCTATGCTGTTACTCCACACAAATCTGCAAAATACTTTGAGACAAATTGTGTGTCAATGTTAGAAGCTATGGTCTTTGGGAGTCATTAGCCGGCTGTTTTTCAAGGAGTTCCTTGCTTTACTATTCGAATGGTATCTGGACTGAGTGATCATTTGATGCAAAATTTAGTTTACTTTGCTTATTTTCGTTTGCTTATGTCATATGGTATTATATCTTGGTGTAAGTCTTTCCATTCTAAAAGGATATTCTTGGCTGAGAAATGGGTGGTTCGGACCATAAGTGGTGTACATTCACAAACCTCTTGTTGACCCCAGTTCACGAGTCTGGGTATTTCGACATTGGCCTCTCAATATATATATTCCTTACAGTCATTTCTTGTTAACAATATTAGCTTGTTGCCAAAAATAAGAAGCTTTCACACAGTTAATACTCGGCAGAAATCAAACCTGCATTTGGATCGGACTTACCTTAACTCTTGTGCAGAAAGGTGTGCAGTATACTGCTGCATCGATTTTCAATAAGCTACCACTAGAATTCAAAAATCTTAGTAGTAATCCATGCACTTTCAAATCAAAACAGAAGAGTTTTCTCGTGGGACACTACTCATATTCTGTCGAGGAGTTCCTTGAAAAATTAAGCTGATTCTTGTTGTGCTGTTGATGTATTTGCTTAAACTTATGGCTTGACCTATTTTGGGTTCATAAACATTTCATTTTTATCTGTTATTACTTTTATGTTGTAATTTCATGTACTGACACGTTCCATGACCTTGGAGATTCACTCCTTAATTTGATCCTACAGAACTTGATGCATAAATAATAATTTTTTGAACTGCTTGTATTGTGACTTTTAGTAGTTATCTTTGGGAAATATGAGTATGCATCTACCAAATGAACCAGAATGCCGTCCAAATGAAAC
Source organism: Schistocerca gregaria (assembly GCF_023897955.1). Classification (NCBI taxonomy): domain Eukaryota; kingdom Metazoa; phylum Arthropoda; class Insecta; order Orthoptera; family Acrididae; genus Schistocerca; species Schistocerca gregaria. The sequence goes on along the minus strand of NC_064921.1, from coordinate 633,028,225 downwards.
AGCATGATCAATGTCAGTACTGTCCCATACTTCTGTTGATTGGGACCTGTTTTGGAAATCCTTTTAGAGATTTAGTTTTACTATTTGGCAAGGTTCACATTATGAAACCATCTGTTTGCCATTTTTTGTCACCAGTAATATTTTCTTGCCAATTTTTTCCCTTTTGACGGTGCCCTAGAGTCCATTATGAAGTGTTTTCAGAATTTTCTTTTTGCTCATTTTGTGTGCAGTTGCCCTTCTGAAATCTCTCTTGAGAATTTGACTGATGCTGGTTTTCTTAAACTATAGCTGCAAGGTTTTTTTTATCCTTTATCGAATTGATTGGCTACCCATTTTTCACATAATGCAGCATCACTCTTAGTGCTGAATAAAATGTTGTCAGGCTTCAAGCTGCATCAAGTAGTTGAAACACCACAAGCTTCCAACCAAACACTCCTTGGCCAGTCAAGGATGGCCGCTGGTACACCCCCATATATTCTAGCTGCTGGTGGTGACATCACTGGTGCTCACAGCTTTCTCATATGTGGGCATACATAGATTTGTTCAACGCACCTGAATGAACCATCGTGACCACTCGATACCACGCTGTACTGACCTGCATACTGCCATTTCTAGTAAGGATGTTGTGAGTGATTTTTATTTTGATGGCTTCTTTAATTATGCAGTCCCAGAAGTCATTAATGGGGCCACTGCAGAGGCTTCATCAAATTTTATCTGTGGACCTTTTTCAAGCTGACCTCAAGAGGATAGGTGATAAAAACTCTGCTGCTCCTTCCTGAATTGATTTTATAGTGCGCACAGTTTGTATGATAGGAGGCCACACTCGCAGGGTATCTTGTGTTTTTAACTTTGAGTCCAACTTTTACATATATTGCAACTTCTCATTTTTCCTAGTTCACTCTGGACGAAAATTATGCTAGTCTATCCTCCCTGGTATTTAACTTCTCCATCCCTGCAGCTACATTGTGTTCAGAGAGGCACAGAACATCTGTCACCTCAGGATTTTCCATATTTACTAGATATATAGGAAGCTCTTATAATTACATTTTTCCTGGGACATTTAAGTCTCATCTTTAACTACAATAAGGATGAGACTTGTGGATATATGAAGCTCATCTACTTCTTTTTCAACCCTCTAATGTTCTCATGAACCAAGCTAATTTCCTTTTTATGGAAATTTTTACATATTTTATTGGAGTATTGCCTGTGTGTAATCTGACACTAAAATGTCTTTTGTGCCTATGGCTCGCAAGCTGCTCAGCTAATCTGCCCTTCCCCCTCCTATTCAGATTCTGGTCATGATTTGTGTGTTCCCATCTCCTTTTATGTAAATGATGTAGCTAATGGGATAGTCTGTAACTTCAGCTCACGGCTTTCAGCACTAAAACAAAATGCATTCAGTTTCTGACAAATATTGGAAAAGTGAAATTTAATCATCAAAAAGTGATCAGTAAAGTCGATTTGATTTGATATATTTATTTATCCATCCAGGGATCGTCTAAGAATGGTGTGGGATTTATCATAACACAATGAAAATAAAATACACACACTCACAGAATATATTCTGAGTCCTTAGGACTAAAGGTACTTGGGAAGCATTCTTGGAAGTATAATGTTCAAGATCTTGTGCAGAAACTGAATGCTGCTATCTTCATCCCCCCCCCCCCCCCCCCCTCTCCCATGTGCACTGTCTTAATATGGAGGTGCACAGTGACTAGCTTGTTCCCCTTTTTGAGGTTTGATAATCTTGGCTGGTATGGGCATAGCCTTTATTTTCGGCCATTGGAGTTATCCTGAATGGTTATCAATTTATGTGGGGATGTCAGCTTCATTTAATGCATACATTTATAACTTTTCTCCTCTAACAAAGTGCATGCTGTAACTGCATAGTCCCATTATTGTCAGGCAGAATCTGCACATTGTTTAGCTTGCAAAGTACGCACGCGCAGCCCATCATCCGTTATCGTCACAAGGCCAGTGTGTCCATGTCGTCTATTTACAGTGGCTTTCACTGCACAAATTCGCGAAGCTCGTGTTCAGCAGTGTGATTCTCTGTGATATGTTTGAATTGGTGACCTACTGGTTTCCACATCAGTGGCCCAAGGAATTTATTTCACCTCGTCGCTCTCTCTTATTCTGTGGGGAGACCAGCTGTACATCTGACATCCGTCGACAACGTAAGTTCCTGGCTGCTTTTAAGATGATGTCAAGCACAGAAAATTCACGTTACTTGAAGTATTGCCATTTTTAGTTTACCACGCACACACCCACGTATTGTTTTAACACATGTACACTTAACACTTTGCAGCCAGGTTTCGTATTTTTTTGCGGTTTGTTTTTGAGCGTATTTCATTCAGTTGTATTACATAAAATTTCTGTAGTATCCTTTCCACATATTGTACACGTGACATAATAAAATACAAATTTACAAAATGCACTTATCCTATTCATTTGCTGACATGCCATTATGATGGCTCATATGCAATCTGAAGTTTTCCCTCAGCCTGGAGAGAAAGATGTGGTCCCAGAGATCGAGGACCACCCCCGACGGCCGCAGCATGGAGACTGCAGGCAGATCCCAGTTCAGACCCAGGTGCCGCATCCCCCACCACCTCCAATAGCCGCCGCGCTGGCCACACCGAAGACACAAAGAGAAGAACGGTGGAGGGGGTGACGGTCGAATCTTTAAGTTTACTGCTATTCAAAACCTGGAATTCTACAGGTCCTCCTCCTCTCCATTGACTGAGGAAGAAGAAGATGTGTGAAAGTAGTGTTGCTATGTCTGCTTATGAAAACTTAAAATTATTTTTAAGTTGGATGAGAAATAAATGAATTTTTACCTCACAAACTCTGTGGTGTTGTTGTTGTTGTTGTTGTTGTTTTTCCAACCCTGTTCCCACATTCACAGTGTACAATTTTAACCACATGCTATGTCTGTGGTTTCCTTCAAGCACAGGAGATATAATTTTCGACACATCTGCTATACACCTTTGGAAGCAGACATGGTCGCCTGCCTCCTGCTCCCGTAACCCAATTCGTGGTGCACGATAGGCATAATTCCCTGCAACCATTCTATATATTTTGTTAACTTCCATCTTAAACTTCACCTTCTTATAGCAGTCATCTTTAGTAAAACTAATGCATTTGTGACATGCACAGTCTTTATTTTCATATAAATACATAATGCAATAGTAATATAGTACTCTTGAGGTATAAACTGCCTCTGCTATTCCTATGAAGAAATACTTTTAATTTACACGTTTCAACAGTAACACTGGTCAGAATCTATGCTAAAACTAATGTGGAGATAATTTCTTTACTACAATTAAATTCCACAGCCCCAGTTGCATAGATTTTACAATAATTCTGATGGACTGTGCATGCTTAGAATCTAATTCCAACAGCCCCAATAGCAAAGGTTTTTACACTAACAATTCTGATGGACTGTGAGCTACATAGATACATATTACACTTAAAAACTATTCTGACTTGGATGATTAGTGCCAGGTGAAAAACTTTATATGATGAATAAGTCTCATACTCCGAGGTGCGTATACATAGGCTACACGCATGTTGTATATGAATAAATAAATTTATGAATATTTTTTTTGTTTATGCTTTTTAATACTTTTTTTATGCTTTTTCTTTCTTTCACTCACACATGGTATATATATTCTTTCTTTTTCTTTTTTTTTTATCCTTTCTTTTCCACACATGCTCTCTCTCTCTCTCTCTCTCTCTCTCTCTCTATATATATATATATATATATATATATATATATATATATATATATATATATATATATTAAAAACAAAGATTCCAAGACTTACCAAGCGGGAAAGCGCCGGCAGACAGGCACATGAACAAAACACACAAACACACATACAGAATTTGTAAACTCTACTGCATCTTGGCATCTCCACAGCAACAAAGTTTTTATTAAATATGGTGACCCGCCTAAATTCGGTCTGGTAATGCATTTTCTTATGCCATAACGCCCATCCCAATCAGTTCTAATCAAAATTTCACGTCGTTCCCTCAAATTCTCCATTGTTTTACGGAAAATTGAATTATTCATTCATTTATAAAGATCTTTCTCAAAGTCACATGCCGCGGAAACTCTCTTTCTCATATTCAAATCCCGCCGTTTATTACACAGCACCTGCGTGGTCTTGGGGCTTAATGCTCAAGAAAACGAAGTGCAGCATTGAATTATTGACTGATGCTGACATGCTTCTTTTCTTTGTGGGAGGGATCTGGGGGAGTGTGTGGTGGGGGGGGGGGGGGGGGGGGAGACTTTGCCAATGTCTTGAGCATTACGTCCCAAGACAACCCAAGTGCCATCTAATAAACGGCAGGATCTAGAGAACATGTGGCCATGCATAGACTCCAGAATTTCTCAAAAACATTCACAAGCAAGTGCACATCTGTGTTCATGTAAAGCCATGCGTACTCTACTAAAGTGGAGATGTTGAATTCCCACCAGACATTCCCGGCATGCTCACACTCTGCATCCATAATGGCATCGCCTATGAGGTTGCTGGAGAATGCAGTTATGCCGGACTCATATGGGAAACATCTTTCCCAGTCAAAAGTTGAAAATTTTCCTCGTCGGGAAATGCAGCTCGAGTAATATGCATATCCTCATGAGGTAGAGTTTCAACAAGTTTCTGGAGTGGTACCTGCATAAAACACAGCGTATCAAGGAAGCAGAGCATAATTCTTGGCATCATTCATTTGGAGAAAGAAATGTATTTCTCGATGCTTTCAGGTAGGACACTGATCTGATCTTTCTCCAAACCGAAATCAGCCAAGTGCACAACTAGAAAGTGAGCGTTATAACCACTTAAATTGTGGAAGAAAACAGGTATTTGTCTTGGTAGCTGGTACTTCAAATTGCACATGTTGTGAGCTGCACCATGGAACTTCCCCGTAAGATGACAGTGGTCCCTATGAGGAGTTTCTGCTTCTCTGTCTAATGGCAGTCTACAAATATGACAGTCAACCAAGTTATTATGGAAATCTTCATCCTCCTTCGATTTGGTCATTTGTATGTTATCGCTGTAAAGCTTATCAATCTCCCATGAAAGGTTTTCGAGCTGAGTGAGCAGCCAAACACCAGGATTATTCCCAACATAAGATTTGTAGTGGTTAAGACTGAAGCCATATGACGATAAAATTTGGTATGTTGCCACATATGGTACATATTTTTCTGTAACGGTGGTATGTGAGGCCATAGGGTCACCTTCACCGTGGGTCACAGGTACGAGGAGGCATTAGAAGTCGGCATACACTACCAACAGGCATATCTACAGGTGGTGAGCATTCTTGAACTTTATGAATTTTTTTTTCCTCAGTAGGCATAATGACATGTACCGGATCCTTGGAAGCATAGCCTATTAGATGTGCCACTGATAAGTTGTCTGAGTAGAAATAATTGAGGCATCTTAAGCAAATATGCTTTTTACACTTATAGTTATTCAATTGAGAGAATAGGAGTCGGGAAATGTCTTTGATTCAAACATAGTGATAATTATCCCCATCAGAGAAGAGCAGCCAGTTTACATGCAACCCATGCACACCAGAGAATTTTGAGAAATGGAGGGGGCCAATAACAGTATGCTTTCCTTGCCCATCTGACTTACTTTTTTCTCCAGACCATAAACATGAACCAATATTCCGGTATTCTGCGTCTCAAATTTAGGTATGTTCTGGATCTTGAGGGGGAATTTGATACCATCAAAGTTGTAACACCCAAAAATATTATCACCTACATGATACATACTGGGACGCTCAGGATGATCTCTGTAATTGTAATTTCTTTTGCAAGCCCGGATTGACCATGCAAAACAAGCCTGATAGTTTCTATTTTCGACATTAATGCGTGCCCTCTAATTAGCTATATCTTAAGGGAACTTGATATAGCTTGACCCTGCATTTACCGGTTGGTAGACATGTGTAGCTGTCCAGATGTAGTATTCAGCTGAGTGCTTTAGCTGACCCTCTGACCTCCATCTCGGAAACCGAGTCACTTTAGCACTCAAGGTGGATTAACGAAACCACCCAGCGATTGACATGCTGTGCGTTATCACGCCATTTTACCCCCAAAGGTAATGAACAGTTGTCTCTTCAACACCAGTATCAACTTGGGGGGGAGGGGGGGGAGGTTGCGTTAATTCGATGCAGAGCACTGCACTGCATTTAATGGTGGGACACCGCAGATCATTGACTACCTTGAGGAGCTCCGTTTCCTCGACAGGAAGGCACGCCCTTAGAAAACCAACAGGGTCACAGTACCATCCTGCCGGGTTCTCAATCCTGGTGGACGGCACTCGCTCCTCAAAAGCATCTGCAATCACCGAGTATTCTAACTGTGTTATGGTATCACTGACCTATCCATCAGTAAAATAACGGGAGAGAGAACTGCCACTAGCAGCAGGATCTTCTATATTACTATTAATACTATTCCGATTCCATCCCATTGAAGATGGTGTTGGGAAGGGGCAAGCCAAGCCGGTATGCACGAAGTCACACATATCTTGCGTTTACGCTGATTCTGACAAGTCTGATACGATGATGATGATGGAGGAGGATGTTGCGGTGCTACCAGGTCAGAACGGTGGGAACAGACAGGCTGCGGTGATGGTTCCTGATGCTGTTGAGGACCCGACTTGGTAACTTGAGGGGTGGTGGTTCGTTGCTCGGCCCACAGAAGCCAGAGCGGCTGTGCCAGGGCGGCAGTGGTGGCGGCAATGTCGGTTTCTGGCGCAGCAGGTAGCGGCGCCTTTATAGGTCATGTGTGTCTTACCAGGCGCCGTTTTGGTGAGGAAGAAGCTTTAGTCACCACTACTGTTATTCACGCCAAACTGTACTGAAGCTGCGGAGACGTGACCGCTGTAGAAGAAGAGATACAATAAACAGTATTTAAGTACATTGCTTCCGCTGCTGATGCAGCGAAAGAAAGAATTATGACGATCAAAATGTTATAATCAGAGTGAGTAATTACCTTTTTTGCTCTGACTCCAAGGCATTATCACTTCATCGGGTGACTCCACCACACCCTCAGAAAAGTCACCATCATCATCATCATCATCTAATAGGGCCAGATCAGAGCTCCTTTGTCTGAGCCATTCAGGCATGTCGTCATCATCAAACCCTGGCAATAGTTCTGCTTCGCCTACAACAACAACAACAATAAACAAGATGTATAAGCCGATTTGTTATGGAAAAAGCTTCCTATACTACTACTGCTACTACTACCACTACTACTAGAGGGCTGAGTTGGCATCCCTTTACTCCCAGCTTCAGGCAGTGTTGGCTTCGGTCACACAGCTTGAGGCTGTTGTCAATGGGCATCACTGTGGGGGTCTGGATGGGGATTTGTCGGGGACGGCCAGCTCTTCGGGCTACGGCTGTCTGCCCGCGATACTGCCCACATTGAGGCTGACCTCCTCACCCTTGCTAGAGTGGGAGGTAGTCTCGAGGTGTGGCAGAGGGCGAAAGACATTCCGGAGGGCTGGACAGAAGGCCTCTCCATTTTGTCTGACGAACCGGTTTCAGACTCTGTCTCTGGCTGATACTGATCTTAGGCCGGACATGGCTGCTTGTCCTGTCCCTGAGGTTGACCCTCAGTCTGCAAGATCCAGGCAGTCGCAGAGGGTGGGCTTACTGGTAGTTGGGAGCTCCAACGTCAGGCGCATAATGGGGCCCTTTAGGGATATGGCTGCAACGGAGGGGAAGAAAACCAATGTGCACTCTGTGTGCATACTGGGGGGAGTCATTCCAGATGTGGAAAGGATCCTTCCAGATGCCATGAAGTGTACAGGGTGCACCCATCTTCAGATGGTCGCTCATGTCAGCACCAATGAATGATGTATGTCGCTATGGATCAGAGGAAATCCTCTATGGCTTCCGGCGGCTATCTGATTTGATGAAGACTGCCAATCTCACTAGCGGGATGAAAGCAGAGCTCATCATCTGCAGCATCGTCAACAGGGCTGACTGCAGACCTTTGGTACAGAGCCGAGTGGAGGGTCTGAATCAGTGTCTGAGACGGTTCTGCGACCGTGTGGGCTGCAAATTCCTTGACTTGCGCCATAAGGTGGTGGGGTTTTGGGTTCTGCTGGATAGATTAGGAGTCCACTACACAGAGCAGGCGGTTACACGGGTAGCAGGGGTTGTGTGGCGTGGACTGGGCAGTTTTTTAGCTTAGACAGCCTTGGGTAAGTACAGAAAGGGCAACAGCCTCAAAGGGTGTGGGAAAAAGTCAGGACATGTGGGGACCAAGCAGCATTCGGTATTGTAATTGTAAACTGTCGAAGCTGCATTGGTAAAGTACCAGAACTTCAAGCGCTGATAGAAAGCACTGAAGCTGAAATCGATATAGGTACAGAAAGCTGGCTGAAGCCAGAGATAAATTCTGCCGAAATTTTTACAAAGGCACAGATGGTGTTTAGAAAGAATAGATTGCATGCAACTGGTGGTGGCGTGTTTGACACTGTTAGTAGTAGTTTATCCTGTAGTGAAATAGAAGTAGATAGTTCCTGTGAATTATTATGGGTGGAGGTTATACTCGACAACCGAGCTAGGTTAATAACTGGCTCATTTTACTGACCTCCCAACTCAGCAGCATTAGTGGTAGAACAACTGAGAGAAGATCTGGAATACATTTCACATAAATTTCCTCAGCATGTTATAGTCTTAGGTGGAGATTTCAATTTACCAGGTATAGACTGGGACACTCAGATGTTTAGGATGGGTGGAAGGGACAGAGCATCGAGTGCACTATCTGAAAATTACCTCGAGCAATTAAACAGAGAACTGACACGTGGAGATAACATCTTGGACCTACTGATAACAAACAGACCCGAAGTTTTCTATTCTGTAAGGGCAGAACAGGAAATCAGTGATCATATGGCCGTTGCAGCGTCCATGAATATGGAAGTAAATAGGAAAATAATAAAGGGAGGAGGGTTTATCTGTTAAACAAGAGTAATATGAGACAGATTTCAGAGTACCTAACAGATCAAAACGAAAATTTCTGTTCCAACACTGACAATGATGAGTGTTTATGGAAAAAGTTCAAGGCAATCATAAAATGCGTTTTAGGCGGGTACGTGCCGAGTAAAACTGTGAGGGACGGGAAAAACCCACCATGGTTCAAAAACAAAGTTAGGAAACTATTGCGAAAGCAAAGAGAGTTTCACTGCAAATTCAAACGCAGCCAAAACCTCTCAGACAAACAGAAGCTAAACGATGTCAAAGTTAGCGTAAGGAGGGCTATGTGTGAAGCATTCAGTGAATTCGAAAGTAAAATTCTATGTACCGACTTCACAGAAAATCCTAGGAAGTTCTCGTCTTACGTTAAATCAGTACGTGAATCGAAACAGCATATCCAGACACTCTGGGATGATAATGGCATTGAAGCAGAGGATGACACACGTAAAGCTGAAATACTAAACACCTTTTTCCAAAGCTTTTTCACAGAGGAAGACCGCACTGCAGTTCCTTCTCTAAATCTGCACACGAACGAGAAAATGGCTGAAATCGGAATATGTGTCCAAGGAATAGAAAAGCAACTGAAATCACTCAACAGAGGAAAGTCCACTGGACCTGACGGTATACCAATTCGATTCTACACAGAGGAAGCAAAAAACTTGCGCCCTTCTAACAGTCGTGTACCACAAGTCTAGAGGAACGGAATGTTCCAAATGATTGGAAAAGAGCACAGGTAGTTCCAGTTTTCAAGAAGGGTCATCGAGCGGATCCACAAGAATATAGGCCTATATCTCTGACATAGATCTGTTGTAGAATTTTAGAACATGTTTTTTGCTCATGTATCATGTCATTTCTGGAAACCCAGAATCTACTCTGTAGGAATCAACATGGATTCTGGAAACAGCGATCGTGTGAGACCCAACTCACTTTATTTGTTCATGAGGCCCAGAAAATATTAGATACAGGCTCCCAGGTAGGTTCCATCTTCCTTGACTTCCGGAAGGCGTTCGATACAGTTCCACACTGTCGCCTGATAAACAAAGTAAGAGCCTGCGGAATATCAGACCAGCTGTGTGGCTGGATTGAAGAGTTTTTATCAAACAGAACACAGCATGTTGTTCTCAATGGAGAGACTTCTTCAGACGTTAAAGTAACCTCTTGTGTGCCGCAGGGGAGTGTTATAGGACCATTGCTTTTCACAATATATATAAATGACCTAGTAGATAGTGTTGGAAGTTCTATTTGGCTTTTCGCAGATGGTGCTGTAGTATACAGAGAAGTTGCAGCATAAGAAAATTGCAGCGAAATGCAAGAAGATTTTCAGCGGTTAGACACTTGGTGCAGGGAGTGGCAACTGACCCTTAACATACACAAATGTAATGTATTGCGAATACGTAGAAGCAATGATCCTTTATTGTATGATTATATGATAGTGGAACAAACACTGGTAGCATTACTTCTGTAAAATATCTGGGAGTATGCGAACGGAACGATTTGAAGTGGAATGATCATATAAAATTAATTGTTGGTAAGGTGGGTTCCAGGTTGAGATTCATCGGGAGGGTCCTTAGAAAATGTAGTCCATCAAAAAAGGAGGTGTCTTACAAAACACTCCTTTGACCTATACTTGGGTGTTGCTCATCAGTGTGGGATCCATACCAGGTCGTGTTGACAGAGGAGACAGAGAAGCTACAGTTGTTTTAGGGGCATTATAGTTAACTCACATTTATGTCTTCGCTATCAAAAGTGCCTTATCTGTACCCATTGGAATACATATCTGGCTCCAGCTGCATGCCCATAAACCACCATCTCATAATTTGCAGGAATTGCTTGCCCTGTGTGTAGACACCTACTGCCACTTAATTCTGGAATCCTGCTAAGGGCTTGTAGAAATAATGCAAAGCAGAATCTCTGTTGTGCTGTGTTTAAAAAGTGGAACAAGGTGCTATTAAATAGGTGATCATAAGGTCTAGGCTCATTGGTGTATACAAAGCAGCAACTGTCTGTATGTCCAGTATATGTTCCCAAACCTCTGGATAGATTCCCACCAAGTCTGGTATGTATACAGTAAACTTCACGAATTTCAGCAGTGCGTGAGTTCGAATCTTCTAGCTGTCATATGAGTGGAGATATGTACAAAAAACTGTTTTTCAGTCACTGATATTGTAGGTTGCCCTATACAACAGGTATGTGTATGGGCGTGGTATCAGACTCTCGTTTTGAATTTATTTTGAAGGGCACCCTAGACACCATGGGCAATAAACAGTTTTCAAGTCCCTGATTGTATAGGCTGCCCTGCACTACAGGTGTCTTTTGGTAATATGATTGGCTTGCTTTATCGGTCTGTTTTTCAGGGCTTTACATGCACAGTTGGCAGAGGGTTGAAAGGGATAGAGGAGGGTATGAACAGAGAGAGTGGGAGAGGAAGAGATGGGCTGAGGTGAGGTGAGGAAGAAGAATATGGAAAGAGAAAGAGTGGGGAGAAGGGTCAGATAGACAGAAAGAGAAGGGGGATATGTAGATGAGTAGAGATGGGGGGGGGGGGAGGGCGAGATGGGTGGAGGTATGGGGGAAAAAAGTGACAGACTGAGAGAGGAAGAAGGAGATGGGCACAGCGGTGGGGAGGAAGAGATTGGTTGGGAGAGGGGTAAAGGAGATGGGTAGAGGGGGGATTTGGACGATGTGGGCAGGGGAAGAAAGGAGGACACAGACCGATAGTGTGGAGAAGAAAAAGATAGACCTTGAGTGGGGAGAAGATGAAGAGATACTGAGAGTGTGGAGGGGGAGATGGACAGATGTGGAAGAACGAGGTTGATGGAGTGTCAGTGGGGAGAAAATTGTGTGCAACATATATGTCAAATGCACATGTGAGTAAAGCAACAGGGAGAATGCTAATTATCTATACATACAAAAAGGTAACAAAAGACAGGGAAGAGCAATATGTACATATACCAACGCCAATAGTGTCGCATACACAAGGTATAAAAGGGCGGTACATTGGCGAGGCTGTCTTTTGTACTCAGGTGATTCATGTGACAAGGTTTCCAACGTGATTATGGCTGCATAACAGAATTAATGGACTTTGAACGTGGAATGATAGATGGGAACAGACACATTGCACGTTCCATTTCGAAAATCCTTGGGGAATTAAATATTCTGAGATTCACAAATATCAAGAATGTACTGAGATACCAAATTTCAGGCATCATCACTGAACACAGACAACAAAGTGGTTGATGGCCTTCTGTTAACGATCGAGAGCAGCGGCATTAGTGTAGAGTTGTCAGGGCCAACAAAGAAGAAACACTGCGTGAAATAACTACAGAAATCAAGGTGGGATGTATGACGAACGTAGCCATTAGAACAGTGCAGCGAACCGAGCGAGGTGGTGCAGTGGTTAGACACTGGACTCGCATTTGGGAGGACGATGGTTCAATCCCGCATCCGGCCATCCTGAATTAGGTTTTCCGTGATTTCTCTAAATCACTCCAGGCAAATGCCGGGATGGTTCCTCTGAAAGGGCACGGCCGACTTCCTTCCCCATCCTTCCCTAATCCGATGAGACCGATGACCACGCTGTCTGGTCTCCTTCCCCAAAAACAACCAACCAACAGTGCAGCGAAATTTGGTACTAATGAGATATGGCAGCAGGCGACCGACACGACTGCCTTTGCTCCCAGCAAGACATCTCTTGCAGTGCCTCTTCTGGGCTTGTGACTTATCAGTTGGACCGTAGACGACTGTAAAACCGTGGCGAGTCAAATACGTGCCGATTTCAATTGGTAAGAGGTCTTGGTACAGTTTGATACACAAGTTGTCAACAATGTATTGCCTAGGCTGATAGTGACTCTACAATGGTGTAGGCTATGTTTACATGGAATGGAGTGGATCCTCTGGTCCAACTAACCTATCATTGACTGGAAATAATTATTTTTGGCAACTTGTAGACTGTTTGCAGCCATTCAGGAACATTATGTTCCCAAACAATCAAGGAATTTTTATGGATGACTATATGTCATGTCACTGGGCCACAATTGTTTGCAACTGATTTGAAGAACATTCTGTGTGATTAAAGCGAATTATTTGGCCAACCAAATCGCTCAACATGTATCCCATCAAACATTTATGGAACATAATCGAGAAGTTAGATCATGCACAAAATCGTGCACTGGCATCATTTTTGCAATTATGTATGGCTATAGGGGCAGCAAGGCTCAATCTTTCTGCAGGGGACTTGCTGAGACCATGGCGCATCGTGTTGCTGCATTATGGTGGGCAAAACAGGGTCTGACACGATTATAGGAGGTATCCCACAGTAGTAAAGCAACCTATGTGTCAGTGCAATCTGCATTGTTGCCAAAATTGTTCAAGATGGCGGCTATGGCGTTATCCAAGATGGCGGCATGTAGATTTGGCAACAGTCCATGACGTCATCGAAGATGGCGGCTTTTGGTGGGAAAATAGGCCAATTGTGCTATGTCCACTAACCTTACCTCCGGAAAATATGGCAGGAATTTTGAATTTTGGCGTGAAGATAGACCAATTGGGCTACATCCACTAACTTAAGCCTCCAGAAAAAATAGGCGCGAAATTCTAATTACAACAGGATAATGCATGCAAAACTACTTTTCTTTATTATTATTCATTATTATTCATTATCATTTATTAACATTCATTATCATTTATTATTATTTATTATTATTGACCTGCCTCCACTAGAAAATCCCCCCAAAATCAAATTCCAGCACGATAATGGGTGCAATACCTTACTTTTCTCATTATCATTTATTAACATTCATTATCATTCATTGTCGTTTATTATCATTCATTACCATTTATTATCATTATGTATTAATATTGGCCTACCTCCACTAGAAAATTGCACCAAATTCAAACTCCAACACTATAATGCCTCGAGAATTGTACTTCTATTTATTATTATCATTTATTATTTATTCAAGATGTCCGTTTTCTCGGCGAGAAAGCCATTTTCTTTACATCCATAACAAAAATCTATCACAAGTTTAAATCCCAACACCATAATCGATCACACATACGAACTTTCTCCGTCACATATCTTTTTTCATTGGTAACCTATCAGAATCGCGTCAATAAAGTGCACTTATACTAACCTAAGTCACGTCCTTTTTTGATTTTGCTTGGGGGAAGGGACTGAAGACTTTATTTCAAGCAGTACGGTCATCACTTGTTCTTTGATATCGCAGTGCAGTCACCACGACGTCCGCGCTCCAACTGAATTAGTTCAAATCGTCGCCCCCCCCCCCCCCCCCCCCCCCCCCCCCCCCCCATCCCTGCGCCCACCGGCCAGCGCGCGGACCCACTGCCGACGCCTGTCACATGAGGCGGCCGCTTGTTCTGGATTGCCGGAGCGCTGCAGCTGCAGCCAATGCGCTGGGGGCGGCCAGCACTAGCCACGGGCCCAGCGATCGCTCCCACGTTGTAAACATGTTTTCGCTGGACACGCTGGAACTTCTGGAGTTTGATGTCACAGCAGTCTCTTGTCCCCTCACCATGTGTATTCGTCGCCTCCGTACGTTTCCCGCCAGAATTGTTTGGCTCTGAGCTGAATCACACAACGGTCGCCTGTTTCCTGCCACACTTTTGGCGCACACTGGGCACGTTCAAACGTGTCGATGCCATCCACTCACCGTCCACCATGAGTCCTTGTGTGATCAAGAACGCAGTGCTACACTTTTGGCGTCAGAGTTTGCTCGACAGTGGAATCCGCCATGTCTGTATAACGGCACGTTTGGTCGGCACTAGAACGCTCGCTAGTGGACTCTCTCCCGTGCGCGCGCTACAACTGGACACTCGCCGCGCCGCCACCCCGCTTATGGCACATACCCTCCATACACGCGACGGACATAGTATTCTGTAAATATGATAACTCCCACATCGCTCATCTAACCTATCAATTACCGAAGTACTTAATTCCATTTCAGTTTTAATCATATTAAATAATTCAATTTCCAATTTCGTATACATATGCAAACGTGTTCAACTACCTAATTTCAACTACTTTTCGAGGACCAGACAGCCACCTCTTCATAGGAACCAGCGGCAAGTTTGAATTCTGGCTGTAAGGAAAGGTCACTTCCGCTTTCTCTACCAACCTAAGAAAATTTGCTGAAAGAAAGGGCACTTGTAATAATGTCAGCCACCCGACCGCCACTTCCTCCTAGGAACCAGCGCCAAGTTTGAATTCTTCCAGTAAACAAAGCTCACTTGCGCTTCTGCCACAAACCTAAGAACATTGTTGCAAACGAAGTTCATCGCCACTAAACTAAGCCACCAGGGCCCAACCTGTTCCTATGCGTTTTAGGTTAAAGGACCCACCCTGCACTAGGCACATGGATGGAGGAACGAATTTACTTTACTTAGGAATGGAGTATATGTATCGCACCGACATGTCCCACACCATACAGACCCGCAAAACACTCCTACATAACTCATTTATAATGCTCCAGACACATGATTGCTAATTGTGAACAGTTAAAAATAACGCATAACACAGCCTACAGACATGCGAACCGTTCGCAAATAATGCAAAACATTTACGTCCAAATAGCCAAACAATTCCTAATTTTAGGAAATAATTTCAGTGCATAGGCTGATGGACGGAGTGTACTTAATTTATTTGGAACATATCTTTTTGAAACTTTGTTTCTCGTAGGTTTCGATATGTAAGGGTGACCTAAGGCAGGTTCTGAACTCCAGTAGTGCACTACACATGGTAACACAACCACATCCATCAAGATATTCATTCCAATCCAGACCTGTAACTCCTCTACAGATAAATTTGTCCAGTTATTTGTCGACTCACTCACAGTCTGACCAGATTGCCGTTATTGCGCAAAAATTGCTCAGACTGAGCTGTGCTGCTCGGGGAAGTAAGGAAGGACTGCACTGTATTTATTTCAAGCCCTTTTATTTAGTCATGAAGTATATTCGTCACAAAACACCCGCACTGATTCGACTGTGGTCATCTGAAACAGGCCACAAATGCGTAAACAACTCCTAATTTCACCACACAATAGCAAACTGCTCTTAAATAATGCAGTACACAATATCCGCAGACGAGCTCTGTACTTTTAAACTCTCCAAATAAAGCACAGCACAGTGCACAGACAAAATACACATGCGGCCAAACACCACTAGCCGCCAAACCGACCAAAAGTCTCTGCTCGGCCTCCCCCAAACATGACCTCAACACAGTCGCACTCGCGCCCAACACTGGAGAAATTGATATCGACTATGCACCATAGATTACGCTCCAATGCAGGCCGTGCGCGTGTGCGGTCGGCGGGAGAGGAAATTCCACAGCCTCCAGCCAAGTTCAGCTTCCGAGCTCTCGTGACAGCCGACCAGAAAGGGCACTCTCCTCTGACACCTGTGAAAGCTGCATTGTTCTTCTCATGTATACCGCCGGCGTCTCAGGTCTGGACCTGCCTTCACGTCTACTGTCAGAATAGCCCATAGCTCGTTGACACACACGATTAATGCGGGCGGGAAAACCTTTACTACTCACATGCAACCAAGATGGTGACGCAAAACCAATCACTCTGATCTGCGCTGCAGGCGCGTGTAATCATTGAGAACACTCTATTTATTTTTTCAAACAACTTATTTAACCATGCAGTATATCTATCACACTATCACAAAACACCCACCCAGATGTGCCCCAGGCCATGTTGCACAGCCAACAGACACACATCCAATCATAATTTCAGTACACACAATAGCAAACTGCTACTAAATAATTCTTCATACAGATGTGTAGATACTCTCAGTACTCGTAAACTATCCTAATAACGCATAGCAGAGCCTGCAGCTCCGCTCGCAAAATAACTCAGCAGACGTGCGCAGGTGCCCCCCTCCGCACCCTGCCCACAGGATCGTGAAGTCACCCATCCGTCTGACTTCAGACCTCGCACATCCCCTGCTCAGCTTCCACAAGCGTGAGTTGGGGCAGTCGATGCGCTCCTCAGCCGTCAAAGCACACACAGACATCCGTCCAGGACCGCAATCCGTCACAACCTCGAGTCGCGACCACCGAACGCGGGTGAAAGTCAATTTTATATCAGCGTAGCATAATTCCAAAGCGCAGCCTCCATATGCTAGACACATCATAGCAGCACATGTCTTTACCTCCTATGACACAATAGCACACTGCGCATTGCTCCTGACGTGGCATTACGCGCCCCTTTAACTAAACATAACTACACACCCCTTCTGTCGCGTGACCAGCCATCTAAAACCTTCTCAATATTATTCTTACTTTACAACATTTTCTTTAAAAATAAGATCTAATTTACTCCTTCCACCGCACCTAATCTCACACCCGTCCCACCATCAACATACGCAAACGTCCTCAACCCTATCTTGACACTCATATATCACCCCACAAATCATGTCCATCAATCAATTTACCATTCTCATCCCCTCTTTTCGAGTTACAAACGTAGCCTCTATCTAAACACCAATCAACTCATCTTTCTCGCACTTTCAACAGTAAAATTAATTTTACACACACCCAGAAATACCAAACGCAATTAAAGAGTCAAACTTTTATACAGAGTATCAAGCACATACCACACTCCCACCAACATTCAAAGCCTGGTCCATATTTACAACCTCCATCTTGAATTGAATATTATTACCATTGCCGCAACATTCTTCAAAAATAGTTCAAATGGCTCTGAGCACTATGGGACTTAACATCTATTGTCATCAGTCCCCTAGAACTTAGAACTACTTAAACCTAACTAACCTAATAACATCACGCAACACCCAGCCAGCACGAGGCAGAGAAAATCCCTGTCCCCGCGAGAATCGAACCCGGGAACCCGGGCGTGGGAAGGGAGAACGTTGCCGCACGACCACGAGATGCGGGCGCAACATTCTTCCAGCGCTCGATTTGTACCTATTTTTCCGCTCTTAACTGTTGTCACTAGCGGTCGAATATCACTATCTATAGATTGCACAAATTTCCACATAAAAAAATCTCTCCCCGCCGTTTAGAGACTCCTATATCCGAACACATAGCATCATTCAACTATCACTTGCTCTTATCTAATAACTCATCCATCAGGTTTGGGGGCAAGATCACCACTTTCTTTCTTTCTTTCTTTCTTTCAGCAGCAGACAGCTATTTTTTACAGTGGTAGCTAAATTACGCCATCAACTTAACATCACCAATCGCGAAACATATCTCCAAATACGTAAACACTCTTACTCAATTACACAACGTTCCCGCTGAGGACACGACCTTCAATATTACAGATGTTAATCCAATGACCACCAAAACAAGTACTAAATGCTCAAACAAATCCCATAGCGCCTTACAAAGCGAGCGTCCGAGCGCCGGCGGCGGCATGTCAAAGCCACATATCTGTCCATCTAAATAGCCCTCCACTCAGCCCCAGGACCAACATGCTGAAGTGTACAAATGGATTCCTGAACAGCGCACATCTCTGTACCCCCCCGCATCTCCAACTGGACATGTAAACAGTGTCTCCCCCAGCCAGCGAACCCGACATCATTCACCCTTCACTGACAATTTCCACTCACAAATCTTAAACACTCACATATATAAAACCATATTCACTCCTGCCAAAACTCGCTTAATAATAAAAAAGCATTCTCCCATTCTAAGCATAGATGAGTATGCATTTATCTTCACCCATCTGATGTCTGCAATTTAAGTCGGAGAAAGACATATCCATTACCTTCTGCAGCCTGTCTATGAACAGAACGACCTCAGTTACTGCAACAGGACCTTGTTTTCACCATTCGCCAGAAATGCGCGCAATGTTGTACGCCCCAAACTAGATACAAGTACAACAGATCCTCAACACCCTATGATCTTTATTGTCTACCATCAAACAGTGAAAAAAAAATTACCAGCTATAAAAGCTCAGCATATTTACAAGTCACAAAGGCACCAATGCGATCCACCTCCAGCGTGGACAAACAGAATTCACAACACTCTTCCTGAATAACTCAGAGTGCGACCATCCAATAATTCCTAACAGCTCGCCAAGTCCGACACCTCAAACTGCAGATGCCTATACGAACAAGACTGTATTAAATGTACACACGCTGCAGAGACCACTTTAAAGTTTGGTCACCCATACTCTAAGCGAATGAGGAGCTACCTCTGACCCTTGTTCAAACAGTGTTTTCTAACACGCTTTTGCATACTGCCAAACATTTCGTCTTTCTGCCGCAACTTCGAAGTCTGTGTCTGATTCCAAACAGTCATTAACACGGACTGATGCATGGCCTCTCACAGGAAACTATACCTTGCACCTTGTAAGTCACATTCTTACAGTCGATAGCATAACATGATTTTCAATAAAGGACAGCCACAACACAAGGAAACTAGAAGAGCCTGGTGGCGTTGTGGCGGCGTTCCAAACTACCCCTCGAAAGTGATCAACCACCTCTACATTTAAACTCATATGTCGCAGTGACCGAATAGACTATAACTCTGTGTTCCATTTCTAGTGATCCATTTTGCACACAAGTATGGGATCACCGTTTTCGGTGCTAGCAACCCCAGAAGTTGCGGTCCATCAACCAAAATTTTGTTGCCCAACTCAAACAAGCATTGTCAGTCAATTATTATGTTGTACCCAATGCACGGATGTGGTGGATAAGACACCACCGATCTACTGTAATATTATCCATGACAGCTGATATAGGCAGCCCTGCAAAGCAGCCATTTTGTTTGGGAATGATGTCAGCATTCCTTATTGAACTAATTTGCTAGGTAGCCTACATATCAGGGACATAATAAGATTTCCAGCCCCCAACATGTAGACTACCCAGCATGAACATTGTGTTCTGCTTGAGTAGCACTGGCCTACCTTATTATTTGTAGGGCAGTCTATATGTCAGCAGCAAAAAAATGTTTGCAAGCCTTTGGTGTGTAGACTCCCCTGCATGACAGGTATGTTGACAGAGTAGTATCAGCTTGCTTAATCGAGCTGCTTTGGAGGGGCTACATCTGTGAATGAGCACAGCAGGGGGAAGGTTGAGATGGATAGAAGAGGGGGTGACAGAGAGAGGGGGCTGGAAAAAGTGGTATTGAGAGGTGGTGGGTGGCAATGAACAGACAGAAGGACAGGAGGCAATAGGCAGGGAGGGAAAGGAAGGGAGGGTCAGAGGAAGGGGGAGGATGAAATGGATAGGGAGAGGAGGATGAGGAGATGGACAGAGAGAGTTTGCAGGAAGAGGAGGTGGACATAGAGACAGCCAGAGGAAATGGACTGAGTAAGAGGAAGGAGCAGGTGCACAGAGAGAGGCAGAAGGAGGAAACAGTCATAGAGTGGGAAGGGGAAGATGAAGAGCCAGAAGAAGTGGGAAGGAGGTATAGCCTGACAGAGGTAAGAGGACTAGGCTGACAGAGAGACAGACTGAGGACGAGGTGGACACAGAAATGTGGGAGGAGAAGATGTCTCCAGCTGGGCAGGGCGGAGCAGAGTGATTGGCAGCAAATGGATAGTGAGTGAGGGGGAAGATGAGGTGGTTGGAGAACTGAGGGAATGAGGGAGAAGGAGTTTGACAGACAGAGAGGGGATAGGAGGTGATGCGCAGACAGAAGATGTTGGAAGAAATTGCCAGAGAGAGGGATGAGGAGGGTACAGACAGAATGAAGAGAGGAGGAGATGTACTGAAAGAGGAGGAGGTGTTAATGGTGATGAGAGAGGAAAAGGAAGAGATAGACAGAGATTGTGAAGGAGGGGCAGATGCAGCAAGCAGGTGGAATATGTAAAGGAGTAGTGGATAAATGGGAAAAGAAGAGGAGTATAAGATTAAGATTGACAGAGAAAGGAGGAGAGCAATATGAAGAGAGGAAGGGAGGATGAAGGTATGGTCAGAGAGGGGGAGGTACAGCTGGACAGAGAAAGGGGGAGATGGATAGAGACAGAAGGAAGGTGAGTAGCACATGTTTGAAGAGAGAGGGTGAAGGAGACAGACAAAGAAATGGAGGAAGGGGAGGGGGTTGAGACAGAGAGAGTGGGTTGAGGAGATGGAGAGATAGAGGTGGGAGCATGAGGTGAACAGAGAGACAGAATGAGGAAGTGGTGGACATATAGAGAAGGAAGAGGAAATGAGAACAATGTATGCTTTGAAAGCATATGCAAGTGAAGCCACAGGGAAAAGTCTAGCCTGTATATATATGGTGACCAGAAACCGTATGAAAGGCTTGTAAAGGTGTTGCAGTGTAGACTGTGGGGACAAATAATTGTTAAAGAAAAATTCAATATGTTGCACCAGTTACAAGTTAAGGAACACTGAAGTTAGCCAATCAGACTGTTGCACTCGCAGATTCAGACACCCAGCCAGATACAATTAGTTTGAGTTGTTCTCATAGCGTAGATGACAGCACATGAGACTCCTCAGGCATTGCCTTGGATTCGACCCTTGCTATTGTTCCATGTTCAATGTTTGTACAGCAGACTTGTTTGGCTT
The DNA here is from genome assembly GCF_023897955.1 of Schistocerca gregaria. NCBI lineage: Eukaryota > Metazoa > Arthropoda > Insecta > Orthoptera > Acrididae > Schistocerca > Schistocerca gregaria. The sequence goes on along the minus strand of NC_064921.1, from coordinate 633,006,727 downwards.
TAGGAACCCAAACAAAGAACACATTTTGGAGACACCGTCTCTGAAGAGCCACTTGAATTTGCACACGTAGTAGCCTGATAGATTAACTTCAAATGTTAATTAACTCAGAAACAGTGCAATGTATCCAATGTTTTTCTTAATAATTATTTTTCAGCACAACCAGCCCTGTAACACCATTACAAGTTCTTCAGACTGTTTCTGGCCTCACTCCACACACACACACACACACACACACACACACACACACACACACATGTAGATACATATGTACATCTATATATATGACTGGATATATCTATCTAAGACTGGCATCTCCTCCTAAATTCCTGGATCAGTTTCAAATAAATTAATCAAATGTCATGAGTATCAACACAGTGGGGTTTATAATCTGCTAGCTCCAGTGGTAGTGGAGGTTGTACAAAAATGTATTCCTGCAGCCTCCACTATACGACTGGCGAGTTTTGTGGGAGTGATATCGACCTGCCTCATCGATATGATTTGCAGGGCAGCCTAAAAGTCAGTACCAAGAAACAGTTTTAAAGTCTCCCTCGCCTTCCCCCCCCCCCCCCCCCCCTCGCCCCCCATGTAGGCTGTTGGGCATGATAGACATGTTCTGTTGGAGTAGTATGGCCTTGCCTTATCTACCTGATTTGCAGTTCAGCCTACACAACAGGGTCAAAAAACGGTTTTGAAGCCTCTGAGTGGAGGGTGCCCTGCATGACAGGCATTTTGTTTTGCTTTATCAACTGATTTCCAGGCTCAACACATGTGGATGATAAAGCTGGTGAAAGATTGAAAGGAACAGAGGAGAGGATGGATATAAAGTCGGTGCAGGGGGCGATGGAAAGGGACAGAGGGACATAGGATGGGATGGATAAAGAGAGGAGGGAAGGAGGAGATGGACAGAGAGAGGTGGACAGCAAGAGGCAAGTCAGGAGAGGGATTGAAAGAAGATGTAAGGGGCAGGTGGTGGTATGAGGTGGATTGGGAGAGAAGAGAGAGGAGATAAAGAGAGGAGGGAAAGACTGGATGGATAGAGAGAGGTGGACAGCAAGATGGACAGCAAGAGGCAAATCAGGTGAGGGATTGGAAGAAGATGTAAGGGGCAGGTGGTGGGATGAGGTGGACTGGGAGAGAAGAGAGAGGAGATAAAGAGAGGAGGGAAAGACGGGATGGACAGAGAGAGGTGGACAGCAAGATGGACAGCAAGAGGCAAATCAGGTGAGGGATTGGAAGAAGATGTAAGGGGCAGGTGGTGGGATGAGGTGGACTGGGAGAGAAGGCAGGAAGAGATGGAAAGAGAGATGGGGACAGGATGAGGTGCAAAGAGAGATGGGGACAGGAAAAGATGGAAAGGTAGTTGGAGCAGGAGGGCATGGACAGAGAAAGAAGAGGCAGGAGGAGATGAACAAAGTGATGAGGGGGACAGAAGATGGACATGGAGAGAGGGGAAGGTAGGAGATAAGCAGAGAGAGAGAGAGAGAGAGGGAGAGAAGATGTGCAGAGAGAAAGGGGGCAGAAATAGAAAGAGAGGGGGTGGGGGGGAAGTTGACATACAGAGAGAGTGGGAGGAAGTGGTGTCACAGAGGGGGGATGGGAAGTGTGTTCAGTATATGTATTGAAGAAATACACAAGTTAAGTCACAAGGAAAATGCTAGTCTGTTATATATGTCTGGGATCTCCTCCCAAACCCCTGGATCGATTGGCACAGAAACAGCAGGCCTCACAACTATCAGCACTGTAGCACTCTGGGATTTGTAACCTCTTAGCTCCAATAAGGGTGTAGATATGGGAGAAAATATGTTTTTTCCATACTCTTGTATATAGGCTGCCCTCACATCAGGTGAATTTTGTAGCAACGCTATGAGCCTGCAAAATCAATCAGCTTTTCAGGGCAGCATACATGTTAGGGGCAAGAAACTGCTTTCCAGGACCTGACATGTAGGCTGTGCTCAATGTCAGATGTGTAGTGAGAGTAGTATCAGCCTGCTTTATTGAACTACATTACAGGGCCTACAGGTGCCTACAAGCATGCCTAGGGATAGGTTGAGTTGGATAGAAGAGGATGAAGTGCATCCTGTAATGAAGATTAAAAGAGGGTGGGGGTGGGGGGTGGGGGGAGTGGAGCTGGTTCATATTTAACCTTGGACCTGGTTTGCTCGTATTCCTTGATTTGCAATAAGTTCTAGACAATTACTCTTTTCTCAAACAGTTCAAGTCCACCAGTTCCAAGGAAGCACCTCAATTCTAAGTCAATGTAACTTAACAAATTATTTTGTTAGAAATCTGTATCTCTGATGGTTGTGGATGGTATCAGTTCACTAAATATTGCTATGAAAGCTCTTAGCATTACGTAAGCAGATGTGACTGACCAATTAAACAATACAATTTAATATTTAAAGCAAATAACGCAGCATTAAGCAAGTGTCCCATATTAACAATCAGCTAATAAGGAAATATTCTTTAAGCAATGGTGAACCAACCAGTAATGAACGAATTAGATTAAATATTCGATAGAAAAAAGCACATAACCAAAAACATTTATTTCCAATACAACAGAGCAGTCTGATAGCTAATTCCAAAGAACAGTGCAATTAGAGCTCTGGTATTAGGAGAAACATTTTTAGTTACATGGCTTGTGTTAAGTCTCTTGACTTCAATAAGTTCTAGAAAATTAGTTATATTCAATAAATACTTGAATTCTTTGAATAAGAGTTATTGTCTAGAACTTATTCTAATTTCAAAGAGCCATCTCAGTTCTAATTCCACATAACTTAATAAATTAGTTTGTTAGAATTATTTATCCTAAATAGTTGTGACAGATCAGTGAAATATTTCATTAAACACTGATAGGAAAGCTCATAGCATTAAGTAAGCAGACGTGACTGATCAGTTGATCAATCAGATTTAACATCATTAAGCAAGAGGTGTTTATTAACTATCAGCTAAAAAGCAAATATTATGTAACTAATGGTGGCCATAACTGACCAGTGAAAGAAACAATTAGATTAAATATTTAAAAGCAATATAACCAGCACTAAACAAGTGACCACCACAGCTCAACAGCTAACTTTCTTATGGGTACAAGGCGTGATTTACTGAGAGCCAATTGGCAGTATAAGTATATGAATGAGGCAGGACACCAATAACTGACCATAAGGAACAATGAGATTAAATACTTAAAGTCAAATAACATAGCATTAAATAAGTAACCTTTACTTTCCAGCGCCAGCTTACTAACAATACCAGGCACAATGTTACTGAAAAAACGCCCAAGAACAGTTGTCAATATGAGTCTACGAATAAACAAATATTTCTTAAAAATATTTCTTAACTGACCAGTACAAGAAACAGTGAAATCCAATCTTTACAAGGAAAAGAACATAGTATTGATCAAGCGGTACTCATTCACGGCACGCCAAACTTTCAGTCAGTTAACACACAGTGAAAGGCGCCATTATACGCCCCCTTTTCCAATTGCCATTGCCTCCCCACAACGTACAAGGTAATTTCGGTAGCTATCACAACTCAGCACTGAACCCGGTACCAAAGCCATGATTCCTATGCCAATAGACTTCCTTGGTCTGCTGTACACGCATCCATGGACAGTGCACTCTCCTCTCACTGTCCTCCACTACTGGCATGTACACGACACTGATTCTCAAAGCTGGCTATTCACAGTTTGCCCTCTGTTCACTACAGCCACCTCTCTCCATCCATCAGATCTCGCTTCAGACTTTATAATCAATGACATGGCTTGTGACTTCCGACCTGCAGTCAGACATCAATATCTTTGCCTGTCTTAAAATACACCAGGCAAAATTAAAGGGCACGGGGATGGAAAGAGTGAGGGGGAAGAGGATAATGAACCAAGATGGAGGAGGAGGGAGAGATACATGATGCAGTTGGAAGGCTTAGAGGGGTTGTGGGCAGGTGGAAATGGAAGGGTGGGGCGTGGAGGTGGGAAGAGAGAGTGGGAGGACAATATGGTCAGAGTGAGTGGGGGAGGAAGATATGGTCAGAGAGAAGGTGTGGAGGGAATGGATAAAAGGATTGTGAGGAGGAGGTGAAGAGTTGGAGGGAGTGGGGCAGAAGATGGATAATAAGAGGTAGGAGGATGAAGTAGACAGAAAGAGGGAGGAACAAATGGACATAGAGTGGAGAGGAGGATGTGTGCTCAACAAATGTGTCAAACACTATTGTGGGCAAAGCCACAGGTAAAAGGCTAGTGTGTGTGTGTGTGTGTGTGTACAGGGCGCGTCAAAAAAATGTGTACACATTTTGAACTGTCATAGACAGTTTATTTCCCGTATTACGATGTTAAATATCTGTGAGAAAGTAATGTTATGTTTCTTCAACAGGTGGCAACAGTGGTAAGGAAGTAACTGCAAAAAGGCGGACGTGCGTTTGAGCTTTGAAGTACGGAAGCACTGGTACTGGAAGTTTGAGAATGTAGCTGCGGTTCGAAGACAGTGGAGAAGTGAGTATGGTACAAAACCACTTTCAAAGTTAACAATTACATGTCTATGAGACAAATTCGAAATTCATGGAACAGTGTGTGATGTGCATAAAGATCGATCAGGGCGACCTCGTACAGCTATAAGAGATGATTCCACAACTGCGACTTCTAATCAAGCTGTGGGCCTATGGGGTATCGTCTCAGTTGTGTGACTGGATTCGTGATTTCCTGTCAGGAAGGTCGCATTTCTTAGCAATAGACGGCAAATCATCGAGTAAAACTGAAGTGATATCAGGTGTTACCCAGAGAAGCGTCCTGCGCCCTCTGCTGTTTCTGATCTATATAAATGACCTGAGTGACAATCTGACCAGTTCACTTAGGTTGTTCACAGATGATCCTGTAATTTACCGTCTAGTAAGGTCATCCGAATACCAGTATCAGTAGCAAAGCGATTTAGAAAAGATTGCTGTATGGTGTGGCAGGTGGCAGTTGACGCTAAATAACGAAAAGTGTGAGGTGATCCACATGAGTTCCAAAAGAAATTCGTTGGAATTTGATTAATCGATAAATAGTACAATTCTCAAGGCTGTCAATTCAACTAAGTACCTGGGTGCTGAAATTACGAACAACTTCATTTGGAAAGACCACATAGATAATATTGTGGGGAAGGCGAGCCAAAGGTTACGTTTCATTGGCAGGACACTTAGAAGATGCAACAAGTCCACTAAAGAGACAGCTTACACTACACTCGTTCATCCTCTGTTAGAATATTGCTGCACAGTGTGGGATCCTTACCAGGTGGGATTGACGGAAGACATCGAAAGGGTGCAAAAAAAGGGCAGCTCGTTTTGTATTATCACGTTATAGGGGAGAGAGTGTGGGAGTTACGATACGCGAGTTGGGATGGAAGTCATTAAAGCAAAGACGTCTTTCGTCGCGGCGAGATCTATTTGCGAAATTTAAGTCACCAACTTTCTCTTCTGAATGCGAAAATATTTTGTTGAGCCCAACCTACATAGGTAGGAATGATCATCAAAATAAAATAAGAGAAATCAGAGCTCCGACAGAAAGGTTTAGGTGTTCGTTTTTCTCGCGCGCTGTTCAGGAGTGGAGTGGTAGAGAGATAGTATGATTGTGGTTCGATGAACCCTCTGCCAAGCACTTAAATGTGAATTGCAGAGTAATCATGTAGATGTAGATGTTTCAGCATTCGGCTCAAAAATCTTCAAGGCAAGCGGCACGTGAGAGTAGTGTTCTACGCATTCTGAAGAAAGGCAAGTCTGGTGCAACAGCTAAGTGACGACGATCCAGATCGAAGATGCTGTGAATGGATTCAGGAGATGGTGAGACGTGAACTGGGATTTATGGGTAGAATAATTTGGTCGGATGACGCCCAATTCAAACTCAACGTCAATAGGCACAATTGTGTGTACTGCGCTGAAGATAATCCTCACATTACAGTTGAAAAGGCTGTGAATGTGCCCGATGTAAAAGTGTGCTGTGGCTGCAAGGGGACTCATTGGGCCTTTCCGCTTTGAAGGTACTGTTACTGGAGAAACGTACCTAACAATGCTTGCTGACTCCATATTCCCTGCCATTCGTGCATTATACAGTAATGATGAGTTTTATTTCCAACAAGATGGGACTTACGAGCATACCTGGATCACAATGTGCCAGGCCAGTGGATAGGATGAAGGGGACCAATTGAGTTTCCTGCACGCTCTCCAGACCTCACGCCGCTGGATTTCTTTTTATGGGGCACAGTAAAAGACGAAGTGTACAAAAATAAACCACGTAACCTGGACACACTGTGGAACGAGATTCAGGCAGTGTGCGCAAAAATCCCATTGGACACTTTGGTACGATGTACAGAATCAGTGGTGACTCTTCCTCAGAAATGTATTGAAGCTGAAGGCCACCAGTTTGAACATTAATCGCATTTGCAAAGAACATTTATTTTTCCAATTGGACTTTAAGCTTTCCATTTCCAGAAATTTAACATTGTAAAACGGGGAAAAAAATTTTACGACGCTTCAAAGTGTGCATACATTTTTTTGACGCCCTCTGTATATATACAAAACACTTCCTATAATGTTTACAGAGATACAAACTTACAGTTTTAAGCCCCTATTGTGCAGGCTGCTCTGTGCAACAGGTGGATTGTGAGGAAAGAGTATCGACTTGTCTTATCGATCTGCTTTACATGGCAGCCTATGCATCATGAGTAAGAAATGGTTTTCCAAGGCCCGAAATGTAATCTGTCCAGGACAACAGGCATTGTCCAGCCATGTTAATCACTATCACAAGTAAAAATAACGGTGCATGCGGCGAAATCGTAGTCAGTGCTGTGGGAAATCGGGTCCTGTACTCGCTGGAGAGTAGAATGATGCACCATTTGATTGTAAGATTGAATTTTATTTCATGACACACTAATTCAAGAGAATTAAACAACATTACACGAGAACAAGATTGAGACAATTAACGTTAGGTTACAGCTGCAGACTGTTGGTGATGTAACCACCAATAGTCACCACAGCGCTATTAAATCAGTCACCAACAAGTGCACTACATCTTGAAAATTAGATCGTTAGTACTCCAATGTGTGCCTTGTAATTTTATAGAACAAATTTTTAAGTATTTCCATAAATAATACCTAAAATCAAAATGGGATATGTATGCTATGAAATGAAAGGTCTATTAGTTACATATTCTTTAAATGTTGTTCGCAGTTTCTTCCAACAAATAATCATTACTGGCTATCTGACTACCACAAACCTGCAGTAGTAGGAAGCGTCTGTGAAACGATCGACTATCAAAACGGTAGACTTCCGACGAGGCAGCGAAAATACCTCTGAAGTCCTAAGAAAAATAAGTATATGCTATAGGGGAAGTATTGTAATAAACAACACGTGGAAGAAGCTATTGAATGTAAGTTTAAAAGCGGTATGGTAGGATTGACAGGGGGTAAAATAAAGTTACAATTCTTCTAGGCTACATGTGATCATGTACATCGAAGAACCGAGAGCTACGATGTTATTCCAGAGAGCTGTTCCGTCAGAACGTCATTTTAACATCAGCCAACTCCGATTCATACGGTATGACCGCATGTCTTTTAGATGCTTTCTGGGCGATTTTACACAGTATCCGTCCTACTACCACACTAACCCTCATGTAGAATTGGTTTGCAGCCTTACCATAGTCGCTCACAGAAATGAATTTGACATTTCAGAAGCGTTCGTCAGTTGACTAGTCATCCTACCAAGAATTTGAAGCCTGTTAGACACTTTAGAGCAGAACATGCACACATGACGAATCACAGTCATGCATAACTAGAATTACATGAATTGAATGGATTGGAATTAAAGTATGTACAGATGAACCACACATGGTGTGTGTGGCAAGCGGGGAGACTAAGATGAACACGAAATATCTACCTATGGGCAGGAAGATGTAGAAGGACGGTGGCTAAAGTTTAAGTGAATAGTTGTCAATGCAGAGTGTGTGTGGGATGCAGTTGCTCAAAAAATTAAAGTATTCACAGGTGAAGCATGCAAGATGTCTGTGACAGGGAGGCCATCAAGTAAATATAATTTAGCTGAGACAAAACGTTTGTATGCATGTATGAGTCATTATTACTCCTGTCTTAGAAATTCTTATGTGAGATGTGATTCGTTCTGATGCCTGTCTAAAGTTTGCGACCATAGTGTGCGGGACTTAACTAGTTTTCCTAGATTGGAATATTAACGATGCTACATTTCGGACTACTAGTGTAGGACGTCTGCACATCTGCTTATCTTAGAGGAGGGCACTTACAGGAGAAGCACGTTTTGGAATAAGAGCGTCGTAAGGAATAGTAAGTGGCAGAGAAAAATTTTGCAACTGACTGGCTACGGAAGAAACACTGAGACATTCCGATCCATAGAGTGGTACTTTCTAGCACAATTGTTGTACGACACTGCTGTCTGCTGTAATGGGCTGGGGTGGTGGCTATTAATAGTCCAACGTCCATGCGGTAGACATATTAGCACTACAGGCCTATTGTGATGCGACTATGGTCTGCTTGCAAGGAGTGCCCTGCTGTGGAGAGCTGTATCAGACTCCTATATAGCGGGGATGATTAGAGTTCTGTGTACCTTAGGGCCAGTGCAGCTAACGATTGTTGATAGCGTTCAATCATCATCATCAGCACGCTCGCACCCAGAAAACTGTTCCATAAGAAATCTGCAGCAGATGTTGGTTGTCCTAGGTACATTGCAAAACACTTATAGTTTTGCTGAGGTTCTGCTAGCACTATGTACACGTTTCTCTAGCCATATGCTTGACTGTTATTGCGTGTAGGAGACAGACATTGTGGTCACTTAGTATTCTGTTCTGTGAGTGTTCTCAGCGTTACTGCAACATACTGTAAGTTCAGAAGCGAAACTCGGCAGTCCTGCACGCGTGTATTTCTGTCAAGGAGTTCGCCTACAGCTTTTGCAGCATGAGAGTCATGGCACTGGAATGTGTTTACAGTGCTCAATTTGTTCGTCTTGTGTTGCAGAAGTATCTGACGTTTGCATGTGTCTCGTGCACAAGCGAAGGGAGCATAGCCGACAGCGTCCATCACACCATGTCAGCTCCGCCATTGCAGTGAACCTTTGTGACTTGCAATCAGCAATAGGGAGAAATATTAACTGCTCTTAGATTCTTCTAATAATTTCCGGGTATGCAGCCGTATCCCGTCGACATTCTGCCACGATATTTCGGCCCAGAGACGTCCGGCCATCATCAGGTGAGTACACAACTACTGAAGAGCCCAGGTGCAGTCGCGGTATTTATACCGATTCTCGCGCACGTGTTGACATGCGCGGCATAGCCGAGTTGTACGTGCTGCCCTCGGTGGTGAAAGTAAAAGATCATCTAGTCATTGAGTATCGAATGACGCTGTCTATTCCGCTGTGAATGTATAATTTTAATAACAGGATTCCAATTTTTATCCAGTTGAAAGCCGTTGTCACGATTTATAAGATTATCGGCAAGACGTATTTCCACTGATTCCTTGATTACGGAATCGCAAAATCCGGAAACCGGAGCTAAAATTTTTGTTCCATTGTATTCCATTGAATGTCCCAATGAAATACAGTGCTCTGCTACTGCCGATTTTGACGGTTGCCGCAGACAGGTGCATCTTTCATGTTCTGTACATCGTTCATGGACAGTTCTTGTCGTCTGGCCAATATATGCAGAGCCACATTCACAGGGAATTTTGTAAACGCCTGCTTTCTTCAGCTGTAAATCGTCTTTAACGGATCCAACCAGGGCCCGGTTCTTTGCTGGTGGACGGAAGATAACCTTGATTTTATTCTTCTTCAGTAATCGGCCTATTTTCGACGACACATTCCCGGCGTATGGAAGAAACGCAGTTGATTTAAAGTCGTCATCAGCGTCCTCAGTGCGCTGCTTCTTGTTATGACAGTTGCGCATGGCCTTTCTTATTTGGCGTGAAGTGTAGCCATTCTCTTTAAAAACCTTCTCCAAGTGTTCTAATTCTGCGTGGAGGTTTTCATCGTCCGATATTACATGCGCTCGATGTATTAAGGTACTGAGAACACCGGCTGTTTGTGCTGGGTGGTGGCAGCTTGACGCCTGGAGATACAGATCAGTGTGAGTCGGTTTCCTGTACACAGAATGTCCTAATGACCCATCATTTTTACGGCATGCTAGCACGTCTAGAAATGGTAAAGTGCCATCTTTTCAATCTCCATCGTGAATTTGATGTTCTCATGTAAAGAGTTTAAATGATGAAGGAATTTCTCCAGTTCCTGTCTGCCATGAGGCCATACAACAAAAGTATCATCTACGTACTGCCAGAAGACCGTAGGCTTTAAGACAGCAGACTCAAGTGCTTTCTCCTCAAAGTCCTCCATAAAGGAATTCAATGGAATACAATGGAACAAAAATTTTAGCTCCGGTTTCCGGATTTTGCGATTCCGTAATCAAGGAATCAGTGGAAATACGTCTTGCCGATAATCTTATAAATCGTGACAACGGCTTTCAACTGGATAAAAATTGGAATCCTGTTATTAAAATTATACATTCACAGCGGAATAGACAGCGTCATTCGATACTCAATGACTAGATGATCTTTTACTTTCACCACCGAGGGCAGCACGTACAACTCGGCTATGCCGCGCATGTCAACACGTGCGCGAGAATCGGTATAAATACCGCGACTGCACCTGGGCTCTTCAGTAGTTGTGTACTCACCTGATGATGGCCGGACGTCTCTGGGCCGAAATATCGTGACAGAATGTCGACGGGATCCGGCTGCATACCCGGAAATTATTAGAAGAACAAATACGCCGGGAAAATTTCAGAAATGCTCTTAGATTATATTGTCAAGTATTTATTTTAACACAAAGTTAGCGTTCCTGACTTCTGGTCGGTATTAAATACAAGGAACACTGTGGTCTAGCATCTGGCGTTGGTTACTGTTTTTGTTTGTTTGTTTTTGTTGTTGTTGTTGAAGTGTCATGTAGAAGAAGGGAACAGTCCACCATCAGGAGGATGAATGTGTGCCTCTAGATTTTCTCGACTTGCTCGTTAGGAGAGAGAAAAGGGAGAGTGGAGTGGTTTGTCAAGTAGGTATTGGAATATGAAGTTTGCATGCCTGAGTGAGTATATGGTGTGCTGTGGTGTGGCAACTGTTTTTCGTGCTGAAATGAACTGTGGTCTGTTGCCTGGCATTGGTGACTTTGTCTGTGTTGAAATGTAATCTATAAGAATGGAACAGACTATTACCATCGTAAGATGTCGTTGTTTCGCCACATACGTTTACTGTCACTGACGATCATTTCATAGGGGGTGATGCGAACGTTCTGTAACTTCCGAATTGTAATCGGACATGAATTTCATAAACAGTTGCTGTTATACAGCTTAAGGAACCTAATAATGGTCTGTGTCAGACAGTAAGTTGTGTTAGTGCCCAAGGTAGTAATTTCACCCTCTTAAAGTTTCTGCTACAGTGTCAGTGTATCATAGAGATTGGCTTGAACCAGTTTTGGCTCCTACTCCAATATACAGGGTATTTCAAAAATGACCGGTATATTTGAAATGGCAATAAAAACTAAACGAGCAGCGATAGAAATACACCGTTTGTTGCAATATGCTTGGGACAACAGTACATTTTCAGGCGGACAAACTTTCGAAATTACAGTAGTTACAATTTTCAACAACAGATGGCGCTGCAAGTGATGTGAAAGATGTAGAAGACAACGTAATCTGTGGGTGCACTATTCTGTACGTCGTCTTTCTGCTGTAAGCGTGTGCTGTTCACAACGTGCAAGTGTGCTGTGGACAACATGGTTTATTCCTTAGAACAGAGGATTTTTCTGGTGTTGGAATTCCACTGCCTAGAACACAGTGTTGTTGCAACAAGACGAAGTTTTCAACGGAGGTTTAATGTAACCAAAGGACCGAAAAGCGATACAATAAAGGATCTGTTTGAAAAATTTCAATGGACTGGGAATGTGACGGATCAACATGCTGGAAAGGTAGGGCAACCGCGTACGGCAACCACAGAGGGCAACGCGCAGCTAGTGCAGCAGGTGATCCAACAGTGGCCTCAGGTTTCCGTTCGCCATGTTGCAGCTGCGGTCCAAATGACGCCAATGTCCACGTATCGTCTCATGCGCCAGAGTTTACACCTCTATCCATACAAAATTCATACGCGGCAACCCCTCAGCGCCGCTACCATTGCTGCACGAGAGACATTCGCTAACGATATAGTGCACAGGATTGATGACGGCGATATGCATGTAGGCAGCATTTGGTTTACTGATGAAGCTTATTTTTACCTGGACGGCTTCGTCAATAAACAGAACTGGCGCATATGGGGAACCGAAAAGCCCCATGTTGCAGTCCCATCGTCCCTGCATCCTCAAAAAGTACTGGTCTGGGCCGCCATTTCTTCCAAAGGAATCATTGGCCCATTTTTCAGATCAGAAACGATTACTGCATCATGCTATCTGGACATTCTTCGTGAATTTGTGGCGGTACAAACTGCCTTAGACGACACTGCGAACACCTCGTGGTTTATGCAAGATGGTGCCCGGCCACATCGCATGGCCGAAGTCTTTAATTTCCTGAATGAATATTTCGATGATCGTGTGATTGCTTTGGGCTATCCGAAACATACAGGATGCGGCGTGGATTGGCCTCCCTATTCGCCAGACATGAACCCCTGTGACTTCTTTATGTGGGGACACTTGAAAGACCAGGTGTACCGCCAGAATCCAGAAACAATTGAACAGCTGAAGCAGTACATCTCATCTGCATGTGAAGCCATTCCGCCAGACACGTTGTCAAAGGTTTCGGGTAATTTCATTCAGAGACTACGCCATATTATTGCTACACATGGTGGATATGTGGAAAATATCGTACTATAGAGTTTCCCAGACCGCAGCGCCATCTGTTGTTGACAATTGTAACTACTGTAATTTCGAAAGTTTGTCTGCCTGAAAATGTACTGTTGTCCCAAGCATATTGCAACAAACGATGTATTTCTATCGCTGCTCGTTTAGTTTGTATTGCCGTTTCAAATATACCGGTCTTTTTTGAAACACCCTGTATCTGACGCTGCACCTGGTGCATTGATTTAAGATTTGCAGTTATTCTTCCTATATTACGAGCTTCAGAACTTTGTATGGTGCCATAACACTAGATATTATGTAGTTTTTTAAACGTTTGGCTTCTATTTTTCACTCGTTTAATTGGATGAGAAAATTCAATCACTCTCTGTATGCATGTAAGCTTCCACCATTTAGAAATACTAACAAGACGTCTGATGTTAAGAATTTGATGCTAACATTTTCAAGCTATGGGGGAAATTGATCATTTTTGTAGTAAATATTAGCCGATATTGATACAAGGTTTAGTGTTGTCGGTACAATATTCGTTTCAAAAGTACTTGGAGAGGGAGGTTCACACAAATTTTGTTGCTGTCTTATATAATTTGATGGGTGTTTAATTACGTTTGATTCTTTGATGTATATGTCCAACTATAGTGAGATGGGGGACAGATTTGACGTGGAAAATTTATTATTTTGTCGTATATAAGCTGTTAAATATAGTTTCGAGACGTTACAGTATAAGCAAAATGTGGGATGTTTACACAGAAATTATGACTGAATTGATGAGTTCCTAGCAATGCATACTCCCTATTTGCAAATCAAAATTCAGCCCTCATAGTGTATGATGGCGTATTTGTTGCTTATGTTGAACAATGTGGCATTATGTGAAGCAAGGTCCAAACAAGAAGTCTATAGCACCCTGTAGGGGAGAGATGCTATCTGTATGATGTAGCGCCCGGTGGTCTATATTTGGAGTTGAAAGCCAGTGAGACTGTAGCGTTAGGTGGTACACCATGTGACATGTCATTCCTTGGTTTGTCAACAGTTTGAAGACAGCCTTAAGTGTTACACAATGCTGTGCGGTCTCTTATGGTGTTGGCAGTAGCAGTCCAGTGCTGCCTGGCACGTCAACCAAGTGATGGCAGTACACCAATGCTAAATTTCACGATGTGTACAGAAGAAACCCTCATCCAAGTGGTGTTTGTTTTAATAAAGACGCATTTGACTAGTTCTACTGTTCCTAGTAAACATGATAGTGACAGCCATACAGTCTGCACCAGTGGGGTAGTCAGTTTTAAAGGTAGGATTAGTGCTCTATGGTTTAACACTCGGCTGACTTCCCATCATTTTAAGCTTAAGCTGGGAGTAAGTGGGCTTTCTCAACATTTTGAAGTTATGGGAGCTAGTGTAAAGGGGTGGATTGTTTAAACTGTAATGTCACATGGGGCAGACCTGCACATATATCTTTTGTTTCTGACAGCATAGTGCCAGTATTTTTTAACCTGAATTCTTACAAAGACGCAACTAGAGAAATCCAAACTTATGAGTTCAAACAAGATGTGACTTTGAGAAGTATGTCAAGTAGGTCAACAAGATAGTCTGTGCTGTATGACACTCAAAACTTAAGGTTACAATCACTTATGTTATAGTAGGACTGAGACAGTACTCCAAGTCTGAGCTAGTATGTTGGAATTATACGCTGTTTTAAATAGCCTGACAGAACTAACTGTACTGTGACATCACAGAGCCGGTGGCAGTATGTCCCTGTCGCCATCTAGTATTCCAGGTCATCCATCTTGGATTTTGACGTCACAGAGCCCATCCCAGTATTCCAAGTCAGCCAGCATGACAATGCACTATTTTGAACTTAGTGCCAATTTATACTTAGGACAATAACCATCACTCCACAGGAAACACACTAGCAAATTTGGTTATTTTCTCTTGTTTTTAATTCCCCACCAAAACTTCGAATTTCCGCCAAAATATGAGTTCGGACCATTTTATAATAGAGCAATTGGCCTTTGTCAGACAGGAGTGGGGATGGGGAAAACCCATGACTTATTGATGATATCTTAGGGGAGGCAGCATCCTTTGTTGAGCTTCAATGCCGCTTACATACTTACTAGCAAGTTCACTGAACTCAGATGGAGGTCATATGCAAACTAATTTAGGACACTGACAACCCCCTATTCAGATTCACATATACCCTTTCTGAATGATAACCAACAAGTAGCATACAACGAGATAATGGGCTGCACACCGCCAAACATGGTGACCAATTTTCTAGACACAACCGATGACACAGGAAAAACCTTTTCAGTAAGTCTACTACTGGCCATAGTATGACCGCAAGGACATATTGCACTTGGTCTTACCAGTTGTGATATTGTCACTACCCTGCTGAATGCATGAGCAACAGCACATTCTGCACTATGCATACCATTAGATATATCACACCTTGATACTCCATTGTGCAAAATAAGCAAGTACAGCAGCTGAGCTCTTGTGCTGCATGTGTGTTCATCTGGGATGAGTGCACCTTGGCACACAAAGATACACTCAAGGCACTCAATACAATAATGCAAGACATCCATAGTAACAATACTATTGTAGCTAGTGTAGTGGTACTAACGTGTGGACACCTTCACCAGACATTGACAGTGATCACAGGGTGTCAAATGTAGATGTGATCTCCGCCTACTTAAAATATTTCCCATTGTGGACACATATGCACACACTGTCATTACAGACAGACATGAGAGTGGGCCAATGAGACAATTCTGCTCACACCTTCGCACATCTGTTAGCATCGGGGATGATGTATATCCTGTGATTCTGAGGGAAGGGTGGCACTATCATCCAAAATATGTAATGCTGTACCAACAGTTACGGATCCATATAATGCTTGTATCCTGACATATTGGCCAAACCCCAATCTCGATTGATTGTATGCATGAGCCATTATTTCTCCCAGAAACGAAATGATATCCATGACAGATAGAGAAATCGTGGACATGGTACCTGATGATATAACCCCTATTACACGTCTGTTGGCATGATGCTCGATGGCAACAATACGGTTCAATTTCCAGTGGGGCCAGTTGTACATGGCATACAGAAGAGTGAGCTAACCCAGGAATTTATTCCACATGGCACCTTGAAACAGTATGCCTAATACTGTATATTAGAGTGAACTAACACAAAATAACTGTATCCTTACACACTACCCATTGTGTTTGCATTTCACACCTATGTCGATTTCTGAAATTTCAGCTGGCTGGTGGTTTTTGTTACATGAGGGTGACTGGGGTGGAGTACCATCACAGAAGGCTCAAGGTCAGAAAAAACCGGTATGGACAGAGAGAGGGAGCAGGTGGGATAGCTAGAGAGAGAGGATAAGAGGGATGGAGAGAGTGAGAGGCTGAGATGAACAGAAAGATGGAGGTCAAGGAGATGAGAGGGAGCAGTTGGACAGAGAGAGGATACATGTTGTGCAGGAATAGTATTGTTACGCCTTATCATCCTGTTTTGTGGGGCAGCCCAAATACCAGGGGCAACAAATGATTTTTCAGTTCCCAATATGTGGGCTGCCCTGCACAACAGCCATGTTGAATCGGAATAGTATTGGCCAGCTTTAGCGACATGCTTTGGCATGGCATCCTATATATCACATGCAAAAACCGGTTTTACAGCAGCTCCAACATGTAGGCTGCCCTCCACGACAGACTCACTTTGTGGGAGCTGTATCAGAATGGTTTATCAACCTCTTTTGCAGGAGCTACATGTGCAAAACGGCATGGCTGAGCAGAGAGGTGTTGGAAGGTTATGGATAGTGAGAGAGGGTGGAGCATTAGGTGGACAGAGGAAAGGGGGAGGAGATGGACAGAGGTGTTAAGAGGAGGTGATGGACATTAATAGGGGGTGGATGGCATGGACAGAGAGAGAGAGGGGGGAAGGGAGGGAGGATGAGATAGACAGAAAGTGTGGGGAGCGAGAGGAGGGAGAAGACACATTCTGCGGATAATATCAGCATATCTTGCAGGGGCTACACCTGTGGATTTGCAAGGTTGAGCAGAGAGGGAGGGGGGAGATGAGATGGATATTGAATAAGGGAGTAGGATGAGCTGAACAGAGAACTGGGACAGGAGTTGAACAAACAGAGAGGGGGAGGAGGTGGTGCTCAGAGATAGGGGAGGAGGAGATCTACTGTGATAGAGTGGAGGAAGGGAATGGTTGAAAGAGGGGGAGGAGGAGACAGACAGAGAAAGAGGTAAGAGAGGGAAATTCAGGAGGCTGATGGAAGTTGTAGATTGGTAGTGGGGAGATGGAAAAGGTAGAGGGGAAGCAGGGATGAACAGACATACGGGGAGGTGGATATGGAGTGCACCATATGTGTTGCAAGCATATAGGATTGAAAGATCATAGAGAGAGAGGGGGGCAGGAGGGGATGTACAGAGAGTGAGTAGAGGAGAATGTGAACAGAAACAGGGGTGTTGAGGAGATTTGTCGAAAGAGGGGAGGGAAGAGGAAATGGGCTGAGAGGTAGGAGGAGCAGATGGATATATAGTGTAGTGAGGAGAGGGGGGACGTGGAGATGTACATATTGGACGTGTCATACATGTACACAAGTGAAGCTGTTGGGTAAAGGCTAGTCTACATCATATACACTCTGTGAAAAAAGGCAATGACAAGCCACAAAGGAATTATCTGAATGGAATGGAATTTATTGTGTGACGTACATGAACAAACAAGCAAAAGATTACAATTTCAGAAAAATAGAAATATTTATTCAAGAGAAAGAGCTTCACAAACTGAGCAAGTCAGTAACATGTTGGTCCACCTTTAGCCCTTATACAAGCAGTTATTCGGCTTGGCATTGGTTGACAGAGTTGTTGGGTCTCCTTCTGAGGTATATCGTGCAAATTCTGTCCAACTGTCGCATTAGATCATCAAAATCCCGAGTTGGTTGACGGTCCCTCTCCATAATACTCCAAATGTTCTCAATTGGGGAGAGATATGGCGACCTTACTGGCTAAGATAGGGTTTTGCAACCACAAAGGCAAACAGAAGAAACTCCTGCCGTGTGCAGGAAAGCATTATCTTGCTTAAACGTAAGCTCAGGATGACTTGCCATGAAGGACAACTAAACGGGGCATAGAATATCGTCGACGTGCAACTGTGGTGTAGGGGTGCTACAGATGACAAAGCGGTTGTGCTGTGAAATGAAATGGCACCCCAGAATATTACACTTGATTGTCAGGCCGTATGACAGGTGCCAGTCAAGTTGATATCTCACCAACGTCTGTGGCGTCTGCAGACACGTCTTCGCTGGTCAGCAGGGCCCAGTTCGAAGTGGGACTCATCACTGAAGACAATTCCACTCCTTTCGGTGAGATTCCAGTCCTTGATGACCAGCAAAGACATATCTGGAACCGTGTGTTTTGTTGCCCTTCTTGGCAAGACGTCGTGGGTTTACATTTCAGCAAGACAACGCCAGCCTGCACACAGCGAGAGTTTCTACTGTATGTTTTGAGCTTTACAAATCCTACCTCTGTTAACAAGGTAGCCAAATGTCTCCCAAGTTGAGAACATTTGGAGTACTTTGGGCAAGGGCTTCCAACCAGCTTGGGATTTTGATGATCTAATGCGCCAGTTGGACAGAATCTGGATCGATATCCTTCAGCAGGACATCTAACAACTGTGCCAATCAATGTAAGCCTGAGTAATTGCTAGCATAGGGGCCAGAGGTGCATCAGTGTGTTACTAACTTGCTCAGTTTGTGAAAGTCTTTCTCTTGAATAAATCATCTGAGTTTTCTAAATTTGTAAGCATTTGCTTTCCTCTGCATGTGCATCATATCTACCAATTTCCGTAGCATTCAGACAGTTCCAGAGAGAGAGAGAGAGAGAGAGAGAGTCCATAAAGCTGAGTGTATGTATGTATGTGTAAGAACTCCTCCCAGGCCGCTGGACTGTAGAGGACCAAATCTCACACACAAACTTCTTGCATTGAGAGGAGCAGCATAGAGGATTTATATCACTCTAGCTCTAATATATACAGTGATACGGACTTTCAAGCTTTTTAATTCCCTGGTGTATATTCTGCCCTGTGTAATGGTGACCTGCTTTATCGATCTGCTTTACAAGACAGCTTACAAATTAGGGGTAAGAAAAGATTACCTGCCTCCAACATTTAGCCCCCAACAGGCCTGTTGTGTTGGAGTAGAATTGGCCAGTTCATCGTCCTGCTGGGTATGGCAGCCTACGTGTCATGAGAAAAAGAGTTTTTAAACCCTTAACATATAAACTTTGCTGCATGAGAGATGTCTTTAGGCAGTAGTGCCAGCCTTCTTTCTCAACCTCTTCTGCAGAGACTACACATACAGATGAGTTTGTCTGCAGGGAAGGTTGAGATGGATAGAGGAGATAGAGGGAGAAATGTGGCAAGTGGGTATGGATTGGGGAAGAGGGGGCAAGAGGATTAGATTAGTACTTGTTCCATAGATCATGAATACGACACTTCGTAATTATGTGGAATGTGTCAGGTTAATAAAAGATGTCTATACAAGATACAAAGGGAACTTCACAGCAAACATAAACATAGCCAAAGCCTTGCAAACAAACAAAAATTACGTGAAGCGAAATGCAGTGTGAGGAGGGCTATGCGAGAGGCTTTCAATGAATTCGAAAGTAAAGTTCTATGTACTGACTTGGCAGAAAATCCTAAGAAATTTTGGTCCTATGTCAAAGCGGTAGGTGGATCAAAACAAAATGTCCAGACACTCTGTGACCAAAATGGTACTGAAACAGAGGATGACAGACTAAAGGCCGAATTACTAAATGTCTTCTTCCAAAGCTGTTTCACAGAGGAAGACTGCACTGTAGTTCCTTCTCTAGATTGTCGCACAGTTGACAAAATGGTAGATATCGAAGTAGACGACAGAGGGATAGACAAACAATTAAAATCGCTCAAAAGAGGAAAGGCCGCTGGTCCTGATGGAATACCAGTTCGATTTTACACAGAGTACGCGAAGGAACTTGCCCCCCTTCTTGCAGCGGTGTACCGTAGGTCTCTAGAAGAGCGAAGCGTTCCAAAGGATTGGAAAAGGGCACAGGTCATCCCCGTTTTCAAGAAGGGACGTCGAACAGATGTGCAGAACTATAGACCTATATCTCTAACGTCGATCAGTTGTAGAATTTTGGAACATGTATTATGTTCGAGTATAATGTCTTTTCTGGAGACTAGAAATCTACTCTGTAGGAATCAGCATGGGTTTCGAAAAAGACGGTCGTGTGAAAGCCAGCTCGCGCTATTCGTCCACGAGACTCAGAGGGCCTTAGACACGGGTTCACAGGTAGATGCCGTGTTTCTTGATTTCCGCAAGGCGTTTGACACAGTTCCCCACAGTCGTTTAATGAACAAAGTAAGAGCATACGGACTATCAGATCAATTGTGTGATTGGATTGAGGAGTTCCTAGATAACAGAACGCAGCATGTCATTCTCAATGGAGAGAAGTCTTCCGAAGTAAGAGTGATTTCAGGTGTGCCGCAGGGGAGTGTCATAGGACTGTTGCTATTCACAATATACATAAATGACCTGGTGGATGACATCGGAAGTTCACTGAGGCTTTTTGCAGATGATGCTGTGGAGTATCGAGAGGTTGCAACAATGGAAAATTGTACTGAAATGCAGGAGGATCTGCAGCGAACTGACGCATGGTGCACGGAATGGCAATTGAATCTCAGTGTAGACATGTGTAATGTGATGCGAATACATAGAAACATAAGTCCCTTATCATTTAGCTACAAAATAGCAGGTCAGCAACTGGAAGCAGTTAATTCCATAAATTATCTGGGAGTACTCATTAGGAGTGATTTAAAATGGAATGATCATATAAAGTTGATCGTCGGTAAAGCAGATGCCAGACTGAGATTCATTGGAAGAATCTTAAGGAAATGCAATCCGACAACAAAGGAAGTAGGTTACAGTACGCTTGTTCGCCCAATGCTTGAATACTGCTCAGCAGTGTGGGATCCGCACCAGGTAGGGTTGATAGAAGAGATAGAGAAGATCCAACGGAGAGCAGCGCGCTTCGTTACAGGATCATTTAGTAATTGCGAAAGCGTTACGGAGATGATAGATAAACTCCAGTGGAAGACTCTGCAGGAGAGACGCTCAGTAGCTCGGTACGGGCTTTTGTTAAAGTTTCGAGAACATACCTTCACCGAAGAGTCAAGCAGTATATTGCTCCCTCCTACGTATATCTCGCGAAGAGACCATGAGGATAAAATCAGAGAGATTAGAGCCCACACAGAAGCATACCGACAATCCTTCTTTCCACGTACAATACGAGACTGAAATAGAAGGGAGAACCGATAGACGTACTCAGGGTACCCTCCACCACACAGCGTCAGGTGGCTTGCGGAGTATGGATGTAGATGTAGATGTAGATATTATATTACACAAAATATGACACTCAATATTTTTAACTTTTTTGTGGCGGTTGCGAAATTACCCACTTACTATATCCAAAAATTCATCTAATGAGTAGAAGGAGTTGCCATTAAGAAACGCTTTTAATTTCCTTTTGAATGCTATGTGGCTATCTGTCAGACTTTTGATGCTATTAGGTAAGTGACCAAAGACTTTTGTGACAGCATAAGTTACCCCCTTCTGAGCTAAAGTTAGATGTACTCCGAATTTTTCTTTTGTTTCCTTCACTGCTTGCTCAATATACAGATTGAATAACATCGGGGAAAGGCTACAACCCTGTCTCACACCCTTCCCAACCACTGCTTCCCTTTCATGTCCCTCGACTCTTATAACTGCCATTTGGTTTCTGTACAAATTGTAAATAGCCTTTCGCTACCTGTATTTTACCCCTGCCACCTTCAGAATTTGAAAGAGAGTATTCTAGTCAACATTGTCAAAAGCTTTCTCTAAGTCTACAAATGCTAGAAACGTAGGTTTGCCCTTTCTTAATCTTTCTTCTAAGATAAGTCGTAAGGTTAGTATTGCCTCACGTGTTCCAACATTTCTATGGAATCCAAACTGATCTTCCGCAAGGTCCGCTTCTACCAGTTTTTCCATTCGTCTGTAAAGAATTCATGTTAGTATTTTGCAGCTGTGACTTATTAAACTGATAGTTCGGTAATTTTCTCATCTGTCAACACCTGCTTTCTTTGGGATTGGAATTATTATATTCTTCTTGAAATCTGAGGGTATTTCGCCTGTCTCATACATCTTACTCACCAGATGGTAGAGTTTTGCCAGGACTGGCACTCCCAAGGCCGTCAGTAGCTCCAATGGAATGTTGTCTACTCGGGGGGCCTTGTTTCGACACATGTCTTTCAGTGCTCTGTCAAACTCTTCACGCAGTATCATATCTCCCATTTCATCTTCATCTACATCCTCTTCTATTTCTATAATATTGTCCTCAAGTACATCGACCCTCTATATACTCCTTCCACCTTTCTGCTTTCCCTTCTTTGCTTAGAACTGGGTTTCCATCTGAGCTCTTGATGTTCATAAAAGTTGTTCTCTTATCTCCAAAGGTCTTTTTAATTTTCCTATAGGCAGTATCTATCTTACCCCTAGTGAGATAAGCCTCTAAATCCTTACATTTGTCCTCTAGCCATCCCTGCTTAGCCATTTTGCACTTCCTGTCGATCTGATTTTTGAGACGTTTGTATTCTTTTTTGCCTGCTTCATTTAATGCATTTTTATATTTTCTCCTTTCAACAATTAAATTCAATATTTCTTCTGTTACCCACGGATTTCTATTAGCCCTCGTCTTTTTACCTATTTGATCCTCTGCTTCCTTCACTACTTCATCCCTCAAAGCTACCCATTCTTCTTCTACTGTATTTCTTTCTCCCATACCTGTGAATTGCTCACTTATGCTCTCCCTGAAACTCTGTACAACCTCTGGTTCTTTTAGTTTTTTCTGTCCCATCTCCTTAAATTCCCACCTTTTTGCAGTTTCTTCAGTTTTAATCTACAGGTCATAACCAATAGATTGTGTTCAGAGTCCACATCTGCCCCTGGAAATGTCTTACAATTTAAAACCTGGTTCCTAAATCTCTGTCTTACCATTATATAATCTATGTGAAACCTATCAGTATCTGCAAACTTCTTCCACGTATACAGCCTTCTTTTATGATTCTTGAACCAAGTGTTACCTATGATTAAGTTGTGATCTGTGCAAAATTCTACCAGGCGGCTTCCTCTTTCATTTCTTTGCCCCAGTCCATATTCACCTACTACGTTTCCTTCTCTCCCTTTTCCTACTACCGAATTCCAGTCACCCATGACTATTAAATTTTCGTCTCCCTTCACTATCTGAATAATTTCTTTGATTTGATCATACATTTCATCAATTTCTTCGTCATCTGCAGAGATAGTTGGCATATAAACTTGTACTACTGTAGCAGGTGTGGGCTTCATATCTATCTTGGCCACAATAATGTGTTCACTATGCTGTTTGTAGTAGCTTACCTGCATTCCTATTTTCCTATTCATTATTAAACCTACTCCTGCATTACCCCTATTTGATTTTGTGTTTATAACCCTGTAGTCACCTGACCAGAAGTCTTGTTCCTCCTGCCACCGAAGTTCACTAATTCCCACTATATCTAACTTTAACATATCCATTTCCCTTTTTAAATTTTCTAACCTACCTGCCCTATTAAGGGATCTGACATTCCACCCTCCGATCCGTAGAACGCCTATTTTCTTTCTCCTGATAACGACATCCTCTTGAGTAGTCCCCGCCCAGAGATCCCAATGGGGGACTATTTTACCTCCGGAATATTTTACCCAAGAGGACGCCATCATCATTTAATCATACAGTAAAGCTGCATGCCCCCGGGAAAAATTACGGCCATAGTTTTCCCTTGCTTTCAGCCGCTCGCAGTACCAGCACAGCAAGGCCGTTTTGGTTATTGTTACAAGGCCAGATCAGTCAATCATCCAGACTGTTGCCCTTGCAACTACTGAAAAGGCTGCTGCCCCTCTTCAGGAATCACACGTTTGTCTGGCCTCTCAACAGATACCCCTCCGTTGTGATTGAACCTACAGTACGGCTATCTGTATCGCTGAGGCACGCAAGGCTCCCCACCAACGGCAAGGTCCATGGTTCATGGGGGGAGGTTATTTACTATATGGAAAGAAATACTGCGGGGTTAAGAACCAGCAATGACCTGTTGGGATGAGGGTGAAAATTTTTTTGGGCAGGGGCTAAGTGTTTGCTCCTACTGGAGCTAGGAGGTTATAAACACCACACAAAAGTGTTGGTACGTCGATAGACACAATAACAAACACAAACACACACACAAATCTCAAGCTTTTACAACCCACAGTTGCTTCATCAGGAAAGACTGAAAGAGAGGGAAAGACGAAAGGATGTGGGTTTTAAGGGAGAGGGTAAGGCATCATTCCAATCCCGGGAGCAGAAAGACTTACCTTGGGTGGAAAAAGGGACAAGGTATACACTTGCACACACACACATATCCATCCGCACATAAAAAGACACAAGCAGACCTCCTTCTGACAGTTTCTTCCTGCCCCTCCATCTGTAGTTTTTCTCCTTCCCCTCTCTCTGTCCATATCCCCCTATTCCTTCTCTCCGCACAACTATTCCTCACCCTTTCTATGTCTATCTCCACCTTCCTTCCCTCCCTGTTCAGCTCTTCCTCCCTTTCGCAATTTGTTGATCCTCACCTTCACACCTCCCTGACCATTGCCTGCTCCCCACTCTCCCTCTGTCCATCTCCTCTGCTTTTTGTTTGTATATGTGTGGATGGATATGTGTGTGTGTGCACATGAGTGTATACCTGTCCCTTTTTCCCCCCCAAGGTAAATCTTTCCGCTTCCATGATTGGAATGACTTCTTCTGTCTTCCCCTCTCCTTCCCTCTTTCCTAATGAAGCAACCATGGGTTACAAAAGCTTGAGATTTGTGTTTGTTATTGTCTCTATCAATGTACCAACGCTTTTGTTTAGCAAGTTACAGAATCTTTGTTTTTAGATATATTTTTCCCATGTGGAATGTTTCCCTCTATTATATATATACTATCCTGTTACTGCGGCTTCACTCACATACATGTTCGATACACACACTACACACATCTCTTACTGCCCTCCCTAAGTCTCCGTTTCTCCTACCCACTGTCTCTGTTTCGTAAGCTCCTCCTCTCTTAGTCTCTTCACTTCCTCCTCTCTCCTTTCTTGGTGACCTCCTTCTGACAGATTCTTCCTGCCCCTCCATCTGTAGTTTTTCTCCTTTCCCTCTCTCTGTCCATATCCTCCTACCCCTTCTCTCTGCACAACTATTCCTCACCCTCTCTATGTCTATCTCCACCTTCCTTCCCTCCCTGTTTGGCTCTTCCTCCCTTTCACAATTTGTTGATTCTCACCTTCACATCTCTCTGACCATTGCCTGTCCACCTCCTCTTGCCCCCATCTCTCTCTCTCCATCTCATCCTGTCTCCTCTCTCTCTCTCTCAGTAAATCTCCTCCTGTCCCCTCTCACTGTCCATCTCCTTCTCCCCTTCTCTGTATCCCTTTTCTCCTTATCCTCTCTTTCTGTCCATCCCCTCATGTCCCTCTCTATGTCCATTCTCTCCTGCAATGCTCCTTTCTCATCCATCCACTTACATACACATGTACAGTCTGATATATATATATATATATATATATATATATATATATATATATATATATATATATATATATATATATATATACACACATTAGATTTTTAGCTGCAGCCTTACTTGCATACATATTTTACATATATAGCACACATCTCCTCCTCTCCCCTCTCTGTAGCCATCCCTACCTTAACCTTAAGTTTCTAATTTTATCTTCTGTCTCCTCCTCCCTACACTCTCCATCTCTCCACCTCCTCCTCCCCCGTCTCTTTGTCCATCACCTCTTTCCCTTTTCTCTGACCTTATCTCCCTCCCCATCCCTCTTTCGAAATTCTCCTTCATCTCTCTAAGAATATCTCCTCCTCCTCCCTCTTTCTTTTTTGCATGCCCATTACCCCTGTAAAAATGCTACCTGCTTCCTGCATCTCCCATTCATCCTCCCCCTCTCTGTCCATCTCCTTCTCCTTTTTTCTCTGTGTATCTCCTCTGCTCTCTCTCTATGTGCACCTCCTTCTCTTCTCTTTCTCTGTGCATCTCCTCCATCCCCCACCCTCTATGTACAACTCCTCATTGTCCCTGTCTCTGTCCATCTCCTCCACCCCTCTCTCTGTTTCCAACTCCTTCTTCTTCAGACTCCCATTGTCCAACACTTCCTGCCCACTTCCTAACCATCTTCTCTGCCCCCCCCCCCCCCCAACTCACTGTCCTTCTTCTCATCCACTTCTTTCTTTTTCACCTGGCCATTCCCTCTTGATGCGATCCACCTGTCTCCTGTATCACCCTGACTTCCTCCATTGTGTTTATGCCCTCCTCCTTCTCTCTCTGACCATCTCCTCTTCCCTTTTCTATAAACATATTCTCCTCTCCTTTTCTCCTGCTTTCTTTGTCCACTACATTCTTCCTCCTCTCTCACTATCTATGTCCTCCCCACTCTTTTTACTCAAATGCACTGGCATATAGAAAAAATCGCCCTCCCCACCATACTCCTTGGATAACTTTGTGTGGCCACCTATGTTGACAACTGTTGGTTTCTACCAATGTTTATATTAATAATTTTTTTACATGTGTTTATTTTTGTTTGGTGATGATTTCAGCAAGTAATCGTTTTGCAATTGAATATTTTCCTGAATTTTTTTATAATTAGTGAAGTATTTGTTAATGTCTGTTTTGCAGTATTGCCAAATTTAATTTTGGTGAGCGAGAAAGTACCTGCACTGTACCTTTAAAGACTGAGTTTGAGCCACTGATCAATATGCTTTTTTCTTCTGCTGGTATTATAGTTTTCTGAAAAGCTTTTCCTTGAAATTATTGGAAAGTCACCTGTTTAGGTCCACATGGGGTAGTGGTGTTTTATGGCTATAAGTGTCAAAAGGAGTGGACGCAATGGACCTAGTGAACTGTATGGTACAGCAGATTTCATGTTCTTTCATTCTGAAAGCAGTATTATCCTCGTCATGCAGGCTGTCAGAAGGCTATTACCCTATATTTTCTGTTGAGCAAGAGGTATCCCATTAACTTACAACGTTTTAGTCTGATGCATTGATGTTGGCAAATGAACTGGCATAGCAGTCTAGACAGTTGATTCGTTTTTATTCTGGATGGGAGATGATTATATTTTCTTTCAGTGATCGTTATGAAAGATTTCCTAAGTTACTGTGTGTGATAACAACAGCGACGTTTTCTTAAAGTATAATATTCGTGATTTTGTTGTATTGTTCTGCACATCTGGTGTAAATCTTCTGAATTATGCAGTGCATATGTGACTGATTTCTAAGTAGAAAAATAACTAACTTTTTAAATGTAAAGGTACCGTAAAGCTATGCAAAAGGAATGGGCATTGTTGATTTGATATCTGAATACTGTAGACCTACTCCAATTATATAACAACCATGAAAGTCAGTTACATGTTTTATTGCTAATTGTTCAGGTGACTGGATAGTGCTGCCATAATATGTCTGGCAAACCGGACATTTCTCTTAAATGGACTAAAATGGGCTTCATCTGGGAAACAGAAACTGGGACAGTTTGGAATATCTGTCTTAAGCTTAAGGAAATGACTTAATTAATGAACATATTTTCTCAGCCTTGTGATTACTGACTTTCTGCTGCTTCATAATCATTACAAAATTTGGAGCTTTGATTTCAAAGACATAATGGGGTTTAACGGTATGATAACACATTGCTACGTTCGCAGCTGTTACTAATTACTTTGGCCGGTTTAAGTAAATTTGAAACAAAATAACTATCCATTTTTACATGCTTGTAGAGTATTCTTTTGATTTATGCTTTACGCTATCTAAGTGATCCTTAATATCTGCTCTTTCTCCACGCATTATGGCAACATAATAAATGTTATACACTCTACTCCATAGTCATTTCTACCTCGTTTTCTGAAGAAATATTTTGATTATTTTTCTTGAAACCAACGCTTTCCCTTTAACATTTCAATTGAAACAATCAAACGCTTGAGTAACAAATTACATCTACATCTACATGACTACTCTGCAATTCACATTTAAGTACTTGGCAGAGGGTTCATCGAACCACAATCATACTATCTCTCTACTATTCCACTCCCTAACAGCTCGCGGGAAAAACGAACACCTAAACCTCTCTGTTCGAGCTCTGACCCACGGTCATCCTGCAGACATCTATTTAAGGATCTAGGGATCCTCACAGTAACCTCACAGTATATATATTCCCTTATGAAATTTGTTGATAATAATCCAACACAATTCAAAAGTAATAGCAGTGTGCATACCTAGAACACCAGGAGAAAGGATGATCTTCACTATGCAGGGTTAAATCTGACTTTGGCACAAAAAGGGGTAAATTATGCTGCCACAAAAGTCTTTGGGCACCTACCAAACAGCATCAAAAGCCTGACAGATAGCCAACTAACATTTAAAAATAAATTAAAAGAATTTCTAGATGACAACTCCTTCTACTCATTGGCTGAATTTTTAGATATAAACTAAGTAAAAAAAAAAAAAAAACTTAATCATTAGTGTCATGCAATATTTTGTGTAATGTAATTTCTTGTACAGACATCTTTTATTAACCTGACACGTTCCACATCATTACGAAGTGTCGTATTCATGATCTATGGAACAAGTATTAATCTAATCTAATCTAATCTTATTTTATTTTGATGATCATTCCTACCTATGTAGGTTGGGCTCAACAAAATATTTTCGCATTCGGAAGAGAAAGTTGGTGATTGAAATTTCGTAAAAAGATCTCGTCGCGGCGAAAAACGTCTTTGCTGTAATGAGTTCCATCCCAATTCGCGTATCATATCTGCCACACTCTCTCCCCTATAACGTGATAATACAAAACGAGCTGCCCTTTTTTGCACTCTTTCGATGTCCTCCGTCAATCCCACCTGGTAAGGATTCCACACTGCGCAGCAATATTCTAACAGAGGACGAACGAGTGTAGTGTAAGCTGTCTCTTTAGTGGACTTGTTGCATCTTCTAAGTATCCTGCCAATGAAAGGCAACCTTTGGCTCGCCTTCCCCACAATATTATCTATGTGGTCTTTCCGACTGAAGTTTTTCGTAATTTTAACACCCAGATACTTACTTTGAATTGACAGCCTTGAGAATTTTACTATTTATCGATTAATCGAATTCCAACGGATTTCTTTAGGAACTCATGTGGATCACCTCACACTTTTCGTTATTTAGCGTCAACTGCCACTTGCTACACCATAAAGCAATCTTTTCGAAATTAACCGCGATACCACTCAGGCAGAGGAACGGAGAACTGTGTTGGTGCAAATTTTAAAGTGAACTAAGATAAGCGACAATAATGGTACGGTAACTCCCAGCGTTGCCACGTAATAATACTTCTCAAGAAATTCAGTCAGCTGCGATAATAATAACTTTCACAATTAGCTTAACAGCTGGAGTTGAAATATAGATTCACAGAAGAATTAGGAGAAAAAGTAGAATGTGTGACAATATTTCTCTGAAATCCGAAATCCGGGACAAACTGCCCTCCCAAAAGTATTTTTTGGGACGCCAATTTATTTGATCTGTCCTTGGAAACTTGGACATCTGGCAACTCTTTATACGGAATCCTTATCAGTTTGTCACAGAACACATAACACGATTTGCTGCTCGTTCAGACATGTCTTGCAAAGTTCTAAATGCGTTTATGTACAACTAGGGAGCCATTAGAAATGAAAAAAAAAACCAGTAATAAAACTTATAAGTTGCAAGCACCGCATTTCCCGTAATTCCTTTCATCTTTTGGCTTGTAAATTATTGCACAACCAGAAAACTGATCGTTTTGGTGGACACTATTAAGAAAATTTAGAGACTCGGCATTTGAAGCTGATTGCCGAATGATTGTACTGCAGCCAATATACATTGCGCGTAAGGACCACGAAGATAAGATACGATAAATTAGGCTTATACGTTGGCATTCAGAAGGATGTAGGTTGAAGTAGCTTCTTGGAGATGAATAAGCTTGCACAGGGTCGAGTAGCATGGAGAGCTGCATCGAACCAGCCTCTGGACTGACCACTACAACAACAATAACGGAGGCATATAGATAGTAGTTTTTTCCTACAGTATTTGCTAGTGGAATAGGAAAGGAAATGACAAAGAGTGGTACAGGGTACCTTCCGCCACGCATCGTGCCGTGGCTTGCCGTGTATCTACGTAGATGTAGATATGTCAGCATAGAAAAAACTTTATTTGCATTCTAACCATGAATGAAATTCAAAGTTAACGAAATCTATATGGTACCAGTCACGCGTCAGTTTTCGTGTTACACTGGGGGGGAAAAAATAATAATCTTCCCTTATAGGTGGTAAGGTTTCAGTTGGCCCAACCAGAGGGTGAAGAAAGAACACACACGTTATTTTCTTCATAAACTGAAGAACAAGAGGATTTGTATTTTGCTTTATGTCTTTAAAACAATCGCTCAAATGTTTTATCCTACAATTGGGAGGAATATGGAATGATATCTTTTTAAATAACCGAAATATGTAATCAATGCGTTTTCGTGTTGTTGTGTTGGCAACGATATACGGATGTGATGTAGTAATAAACGCAGACCGCTAGTGTTCTTTCCGGTGGAGGTGGTGAGTGTGAGTGGTGTAGTGCCCAGTGGACTTACAGAAAGTCTTCTCTCATCTTTCAAAATGAGGATTTACAAGGATATTTTCACAGGTGCATTATTTATTATATTTTTCGTACGGCGTAGTTTGGTCTCGCTTTGTTGTTTCTATGCTTTTGTAGTCATTATTAAATGACAGTATGTGTGTCGTCTTACTTCCATCACATGTGCTTGTGGCAGGCAGTTTGTTTGGTATTGGAATGTTTGTGAGTAACTACATATACTGCTTTTTTTTAGGTGATGAAATGTTTTCGGACACCTATAAAGTAAAACTCGTGGACGAGGTGCTGTACGAAGTGTATGGGAAGGTAAAGTTTTATTAATCTGTTTGTAATAAGTTGCATACTCTAATAGCCAGCATTTCGATGTGAAGTTCTGGTAGCAATGTATGCAATAAAAATAGCCAATCTGTTAGGCAGTTAGGTTAATACTTTTTATCAAATGATATAACCTAGCCACCTATATTAGGGCTTACATCTGTTTCAGTGCATGATTAAATTAATTATTAGGTTTAAATTGTATTTCGTTGACTCTGAGGAAAAGGTATCTTGAATGTGGAGAGTCAGTGCGATACATTCCACCCATTGTACTTCTATTTAATAATGGTCGGTTCCTTGAAGTTTTAGCTACCATTTTCTGTGATTACTTAAAGTGAGATTTCCTTTTAATTTTTTTAGCACGTTACAAGGAAACAGGGAGATGTCCAGATTGAAGGCTTCAACCCATCTGCTGAAGAAGCTGGAGAGGGAACAGACGAAGCTGTTGAATCTGGTGTAGACATAGTGCTCAACCATAGGCTGGCAGAAACATACGCATTTTCTGATAAGAAGAGTTACACATCCTATTTGAAGGACTACATGAAAAAGTAAGTTATAAGAAACTGCATATTGAAAAACTGTTCTATCCCAGTTATTGCTATGTCTGAAGTACTTAACTGTTTAATGGTTCAGTGAAGATGTTTAACTTCGTCATTGAATGCAAGTAAAAGGATAGTGTATCCAGTGTATTCCTCTGTCATAGCTGCCATAAGAGGGTAATAGTGAGTGGAAAATTCCAAATTTAGTTATGTAGCGATTTAAATGGTTCATCTGTTTGA
The DNA here is from genome assembly GCF_023897955.1 of Schistocerca gregaria. Classification (NCBI taxonomy): domain Eukaryota; kingdom Metazoa; phylum Arthropoda; class Insecta; order Orthoptera; family Acrididae; genus Schistocerca; species Schistocerca gregaria. The sequence goes on along the minus strand of NC_064921.1, from coordinate 632,974,999 downwards.
AAAAGGGGGCACCAGGTGTTAAGAATAGTAAAATGACTTTGGGTTACTGTGTAGTTTAGTCATAAGTGATCAGCTTAATTATAGATGCACTCATTAAGATTGCAGAAATTATTTTAATATATAAGGCTAGTAGGTTCCATAGAAATAACTCTCGGGATATCAGTAGTCATATAGGCCTTGTTTGTAGGAGCAGTCTGAATATATTGAAAATACTTTGAGTGTTGCTGGGATGATTAATAACCTTGGTTTCGCATGAATTTACATAATCATGCTGATGATATCCTTGGCAGACTGAGCAACACTAGACAACTTCAGATAAATTTAAGATGCTGTATTGCAGAAAGGTTCCTAATCTTTGAATTGTTATAGGTGCAGCATTGAGAATAAACTTGGTGCAGGGTAAGAAGCCAGGGCAAAGAAAATGACATTGGTAATCAAATGAGTTCAATATGCAGAGATGATCAGTGACGTGAGGTTTTAGTGATTTAATGTATATTAAAAGTAGGTATTGTTGGCCATTGCTTATCTCTTGCAGTTCTAGTAATTAGTATTGTTAGTAGAGACATGCCCAAAAAACAGACCTATCCTAGGCTCCCTGAACATTATAATTCCTTTCTCAGAATGTAAGATAGCTTGGCTTATACTTGGTCTTGTTTCAGGTGGTGTCCCTATCTTCTGGGGTCTTAGCAAACTGCCCTTACTTTTATCAGCATTACTACATATTTTACCTTCTGAACATCCTGATTGGCAGTTATGTTTTGTCATATGTTGTCAGTCCCTGATTGTATGCCACACGATTGTGTAAAAATAAAATGTTGGGCCCTTTCAGAAGTAATGGAAACCATCAGAAGCACTTATGACTTTGTTTAGCTTTCTTTTAGTGGTTGGTTCCTGCAGCCCCCTCAAGCAGTTCGAGATTTTTGTGTAGTTATTTGGCTCTTCAAATTTGATGCGATTGCACACATGCCTGTGAACTTAAACTGCATCTATGATGTGTAGAGATTGGTTCCATAACATAGCAGAGATGAAAAGAGAATGTTAAAAATGTGCAGATCAGCAGCTGGTAGTCACCTAATCTGGCTGCCTTGTTGGTAGTTCTCTGGTTGAGTCGATACGTTGAGAAGTCTTCTAATACTGGTAGCACAACATTATCATCTACAAAAATACCAGTTTAAGTGTAAATGCCAAAACCTAAAGCATCTTCAATTTTTTTGTTTTTGCTGTCATTAAAGATATTGAAATATTGAATCTCCATTGTCTGGAATAACTGATTAACTTGTTTAGATTGTCATGCTATGAGAAATATTTTCAATGATGTTTGACATTGTAGACAATTTCTGATAGCAAAACTTAAGTGACAGTGTTGCAATGCCATGCAAATTATTTGATAAAGACCTGCTGCAGCAGCAACAGTACTGATGGGTGCATGTAATGGAGGCAATTATATTTTCCTGAATCTAGTTTCTAATCTAGATCTGGTGTGGGAAGAAAGACAATTTTATGCAAATATGGCATCAGAAGAAACTTCATAAATACCTTGAAGCATACATTCTAATGTAGTGGGTTATTTGGAGAACTAAAAGTGGTATAGCAGCAGCTTATTTTGAGAGAGCAGTGTAGTGTTAGAATTTTCTTTGGATTGCAAGAAAAGTAAATATTTCTCAGGATGTTGCTGTCTCAAATTATAAATGTAATCAGATAACATTGTTTGTGGAGACAGATGAGAGGTGCACCACCTAATGCACGCACACAAGCATTAAATGTAGGGCTGTTACCAACATGTTGGTATCTTCTTGATGCTGACCAACTTGATAAAGCATTTTGAGAGCATCTGACATACACAGGTGCAGAAGTATCGTGCATTGTAGTCTTTAGCTGTGACTTAGAAATTCTTCTTGTTTGTGATTGTACTTGTAAATTTGACCACTTTTGATTACAGAATTTCCTTTTGTTATTCGGAAATAGGTGCAAATTTTGTTGCTTATGAGGTACAGTAATATACTTGTGAATCTGTTTCAGGTTAGTGCAAAAACTTGAAGAAAAAGACCCAGAACAAGTTAATGTGTTCAAGAATAACACAAACAAAGTAATGAAAGATATCCTTGGAAGGTTCAAAGACCTGCAGTTCTTCACAGGTAAAGTTACACTACATTCCAAGTTCACTTTAATATTTTAAAGAAATTGAAGAGATTGATGGAGAAAGTGTGATTTAAGAGATTAGTATTTTTGAATTGCTGCATGCTCTGCTGGCTATATTAAGGCAAGAACAGAACCGAAAATATACTAGACACTTTCTTCTAATGATACAAATGGAACTAGTTATCAGTGTGGTGTATTTGAAAGTATAGCAAAAATCTTGCTTGACAAATCATTGCTAAATTGTAGGTTACTGTTTGTATTGAACCCTTGTTAGTGGGCATATTTCTCAAGCTATTTCAAAACTTCAAGAGGGAATGCTACTGGTGTGAGCAGAACACTTTTTACTGCTCTTAATAATTATTGGTCGTATGTTATGGGTCGTTGTAGTAAGCCTTGTGTTAGACCACAAAAATTTGAAGTTATTGGCACATCAAGCTGCACTTAAGAGGTACTTGGATCCCATGTGAGGTCCCATGTAATTAATTTTAACAGGACGAAAGTATAAAGTTTTGCAGTTTAATGAAGTTGTTTACCACAGAACAATGACCTGACTATGTAAAAGGTTCTAATCCTTACAGTGCCTAGAATGAGTTAGAATGGCTTGAGTCCTAAATTGAATAAAATAGTAGGAAGTGATAACACTCCATTGTTATTTGTTGCTGTCTCAACATGTTAACAAAGATAGTTGTATATGAACCTAAATGATGCTATAGTCACTGAACACTTAATGTGGGTAGCACATTTCAACACTTCTCACTGGGATGTGTGAACCCTATTTGAACAAAGGAAAGGAAAGTGTCTCAGCTTAACCTAGCAGCAAAATTCTGCTGCCAGTGTAGTTTTGTTGAAACCTCACTGACATTAACCCTATTTCTGCTACAGACATTCCCCTACTTGTTGCCAAATGCTTATCTGTGGTGAACAGTGGTGTCTCAGCTGCTATGAAATTGTTATACCACAGTTACTGTGCTAAATCAAATTAATAAAATATTGTCTGAAATTTTATTCTGCAGAGATAGTAATGTGGATGGCAGGCCATTTGTACAAAAATTCTAAATTGTCATTGTGGGGTAAACGGCTAAGTTTATATTCAAAACAGTTACATCATGAACATTGCTTGTATTTAGGCAAGGCATAGTCCATTCATTGAAACATTGTGCAGTAGAATGGGGCCAACAATGTTGCTTAACACCTTGCAGTATCAGTTCCATCCATTGGTGATTTACAGCATATTGACATTCTTGAGATAAGTGGGTTATATTACCTCTTCACTTAGGTACCATTAGTAGTGTTACTTGAACTTCTCATATGCATATGGATTAAGTATATGAAAATTGTTTCCTTTATTCTGTGGGGACACTTCCTTGTGTTGGGAACATCATATTTAAAACTGGCAGATGACCTCCATAACAAAATTGAACATAAAAGAGAACTACAAAAGGTCAAATTATGAATCAACACAAGAGATTGCAGCTGGATTCTAGAGGCAGTCAGAAGCTGATCACACCTACAGGGATTCAGATTCAGTAAACACTGTTAATGTATCCACGTGGTGGAATCCTGCACAGTTGCAGATGCATGGGAAAAAGTGTGGGCAAATCAGCAGAAAGTGCTATACTTGTCCACAGGTGCCTGATTGTTAAAGCAGTTCATGCATACACTTCTTTGCTTAAGTTTGTTGCTTTTGAGATGAGACAAAAGAAAATGAAAACATGAAGGGAACTGTAACACAGTATGTATATAATGTATATCTATGTATGTGAGGAATATAAAGTGACAGCTTTCTTGCAAATTGTAGAATGTTGCAGTGATACTGCTTTTTTGCTTTGGAAACTGAGTGTAGGATAGTGTCGGGTGTAATTGATTTTCTGCAGTGGTGAGGTTAGCAAAACCATTTTATCTGGGATCTGGTGATATATATTAGTTCAGGTTATTTATTTCAAAACAAATCAGTGGTTCTGGAAATTGCAAAATATTTAAGTTTGTAGTTATGCATAGATTAGTTTTCATTACATGTCTGTTTTGTAAAAAGTTTATGCAACTTCAAAATTATTATAGTAATGTGGCTTGTACTAAAAATTTGAGTGTCTTAGCCTCAGGCCCCACAACAGAGATCATGTTTTCTAAATTTGTTTTTTCCATCTTCAGTGTCCTTAATTTCAGTTTCTAGCAGCTTGCTGAGGTGCTCCGCATGTGTAAAATTTTGCAGTTTAGGTTTCAGGCTCTTCAATTGTCATGCTTAAGTGACCAGAGTGAATATTTGTCCAGTTCACATGTACACTGCTTCTGCTCTTTACCCACTTCTTTGCAGCAATGTGCTGGAGACTATTGTTTACTTTTAACGAAGTAAGCCCGTACTTCCAGAATGATATTTTCACTCTGCAGCAGAGTGTGTGCTGATATCAAACTTCCTGCCAGATTAAAACTGTGTGCCCAGCCGAGACTAGAACTCGGGACCTTTGCCTTTCGCGGGCAAGTGCTCTACCATCTGAGCTACCGAAGCACGACTCACACCCGGTACTCACAGCTTTACTTCTGCAGGGTTTGCAGGAGAGCTTCTGTAAACTTTGGAAGGTAGCAGACGAGATACTGGCAGAAGTAAAGCTGTGAGTACCGGGTGTGTCGTGCTTCGGTAGCTCAGATGCAAGAGCACTTGCCCGTGAAAGGCAAAGGTCCCGAGTTAGTCTCGGTTGGGCACACAGTTTTAATCTGCCAGGAAGTTTCATAAGCCCATATGTGGTGCTCAGGGCATCACATCAGATCTAAAAATTTTGTTCAAATAATCGTTAGAAGTGGGGTTCCATATTAGTTTGTGATCATTTATGAATTTAAGATAGTTGTTTGATGTCAGAGATTGCACATAAATTGCCATATACATAACACAGGACTTAGCAGAACACCTGAGGATATTTGCTGTCTAATAGAGTGCAAAAAATTCCCACTAAATGTAGGAAGCAGTACTAAGAGGTGTGGTCTCCATTTTAAACATGTTACCTTTGTGCAAATTTGCTTGCATAGTTAAAAATATATAGGAAAACTGAAAAGTTGAATTTAAGAAAAGCATTGATGGACATTTATAGTAAAATATATACTTTTTAAAGAATTATTGTGGTTGTAGAATAAGTGCAGTTGATTTGAGCAATAGGCCTATATTAAATTGTCTTGTCATTACAGGATATTGATACATCTGATCAGTGCACTGTTAACACTACATACATACAGAGACCAAAAATGTTCATTTGTACCAATGATAGACCTTTGCTCATAACTCCTGTAATTATTTGCTGCTTTTGTTCTTGGTTACTCAATGCAGTGAGCAGTGATTAAATCATTGTGATGATTTAGTCTGCTCAATTTCCATTCAGCAATAAAATTAGCATGTGTAATGGTTGAGTAAAGCTTCATTCCAATTTATTTCTTGCCCAAAATAAATGTTATTTTTGATGTTTCTGGTATTAATTTTTTTACCTTCTCAGGCTTTTCTCTTAGTTTCTGAGAAACCATTAAGGGAAGGAATCTTTTTCACATTTTGCTTTATAATGTGGACATCGGTACCTTAAATTTTCTTATCCTTAAGGGCAGATTGTACAGTCTTGGGATAAATCCAGGGGTAGCTAACAGAGGAATAGGCTAAACACAACTAAGAGTGTGCATTGTATGCTGCCATTTTATTTCATGGTTAGCTATTCCTGGAATAATGCTTTCATCTGGTTATGTTGGCAACAAACTAAGAGCATACTGGGAAGTTCATGCTTATTTAGTTGTCTGCAGAAATAACATGTCAGACATGAGTGATAAATGTTGAATCGCAAAGCTGTTCACTTGAGGCTGGTCTGCTGTAAGAGAGTTGGAGCCTAGAAGACAATGTGGAAACTGATGCTGTCTTGTGCAGAGAAGAGCACAAAACATTTAACTAAACTTCAAAGTTACTTGTGTGTACAGCATAATGTTCTGTCTTGAAATTAAAGGGGCAAGTATTTGTAGTTCGACCAGTAAGAGCTTTCTAAATTTGTGGCTAGTGTGGGGAAAATAGTGCACAACTCCATAGGTTGACAGTAGCTACAACAAATGTAAGATTTAAAAGCAATATAAATTAAATGCCCACAAAAGGTAACAGGCTCCACGTTGATTTCTGAGGCATGAAATATTAGTTATTAACAGAAATGTTATTTCATATAGTTGTCAACAATATTACATAAATCAGTTAAATTCAGATTCAACATTTCTAGACTAGATGAGTCCAAATATAGCTGTATGGTAGATGAATTGTAAGTAGGCTACTTCATATAGCAGCAACTGTGAAATGCTGTCTGCTTTATGAAATAGTTGGTCTTTCTAGAATTTCCAACAAACTGACACATGGAAATCTCATGGACACTTCTGGAAAGTGTTACCTACAAGGGTAACCACAAAAGTAAGGTCCCATATTTTTTATAAGTACATAGACCTGTTTATTTCTACAACGGTTTAAATCAGTTTACAGCTTGAACATCTAGTTATTTTTTTTCATAATCACAATTTCTGTTGATGCGTTTTTGTAGATGCTGTGGCAGTTTTTGTATGCCCATGTCATACCAGCTTGTCACTATGCTGTTCAGAAAGTTATGAACCTCTTCTTTCACCTCATCATCGGAGTCGACTTTCTGGGACCACAATTAATGCTGACAGGTACTGTGAGACTAAAAAACTGAAAGCGGGTAATTCAGAACTGGGGAAGAGGAATGTTGAGCAAGGGCACGCACATATTCTCCATGGCAATGATCGCCAAGACATAGCTCGGCAAACTGTTGCTCTCCTGCAACAGTTTCAGTGGAACATAATCACCCATCCACCCTATAATCCTGACTTGGCTTCCAGTGACCATCACCTGTTCCCTAAGTTAAGAGCATTTGGCCGGAAAGCAATTGCGCTCTGACAAGATGAAAGAAGAGGTTCATAATTTTCTGAACAGCATGGTGGCAAGCTACCTTACTTTTGGGATTACCCTTGTAGCTTGCTGTTATATTTACAACTTAAAATGATTAATTCTTTGCAGTGGTAATGGATGTTCTACAGATAATGCCATTGCTGAATTTTGGAACATTATTTGTGCATAAACTTGTTTTTGGTGTATATACAGTAAATCGTTTCTATGCTGTGATTGTTGTTCATATTGGGCACATATGAAGAATAAGATGCCAACAATTACAATGAACAAGCATAATCTTTTTTATATTGCTTGGGTAGAAATGTTCTTATACATATATTCAAATTAAATGTTATTGTAACTAATCCTGAATATTTGAGGAACAGTAACTATCTAATACATAATTTTTGCTTGTGGAAGAACTGTATCAGTTAAAGGTGCATAAAACTCAAAATTCAATAGAAATCAAAATTACAACAAATGGTTTGATGATAAAAATGTTAACATTTTCATTTAATCACATAAGAGAACTGAAATAATTAACTGCATGCGTGTAGTTTAGTAAGGCAATGGTTGACCTCCTTGTCAATGCCAGTGATAAGAATGAATTCACCAGAGGGAAAGTATCTTAAGTGTCAATAGTGGTTTATTGGTGGAACAGCCATTTCTTAAAGAAGGAAAAGAATGACAAGAGGCAATTTTGACAGAAATTTAAACATAGCTTGCCACCCACTCCTTCAACTAATTAGATTGTGTAGGTTCAATAACAAGTCTTGTTAGCTGAATGATGAGTAACTGTGCCTTTATTATACAGATATCTATTATGATAAATTTTGATTTGCTTGTGTGGATAATACGGAGAGATACAGAAGCTATATGGTGCAGCTTTTTAAAAATAAAGCAAAAAGAACCTGCTGACTTTACTGTTAATGTTAGTGTGTTAATGTTGGTTTGAGTAAACACCATTACATTACATGTTAATGGGAATAATGCTAGATGTGACACAAATTTGTTGCTCAGTAGTATTAAGACTTGTGGTACCAATATTTCCACTAAAAGGTGGAAAGTAGTTGTCCCAAAAGGAGGCAAGTTAAAAATACTTTGTGCCCTAGATGTCGCTCGGCAACTCTGGACATTACTGTACCATCAAACTTTTCATTACATTAGAAATCATAATGTTTAATACAAAAAGGGTGTTAATGTAAATACTGCCCAAGATTTTTATGCATTTTGATTTTATTAGTTTTAATATTACAGCAGTTGTAACACACACCAAATAAATAAGACTATTTTGGCAAGAATTATCATTGTTTTGCACCTAGTTTATATAAATAACGTAATATCATTCATGAGGTACAGATATCAAGTATTACTACAGATAAATATATGCTTGTGAACAGTATATGCCGTCAGTCATTTGCTACAGTTTCTCACATAAGAGATCGAAAAGACGAATTAAGTTTACGTTCAACAAACAAAATAAAGATGCAAATTTGGAATTGTCATTTTCTTCAAAGTAGTTAGTGATCTCACTTCGATTTTGTTTCTCATTCTAACCAATAATTCTGCCCAAATATTCTCTGGCTGATTCTCACTATTTCTGCCATTGTCAAAACTTTCTCCAGTTTAACACACTAACCTGGTTCTTAATTGCTGGTTAATTATCTTGCAGTTTATCAGTTTAGTTGGTATTGTGTGTTGGTAAAAAGCACTTCCTGTGCTATTCCAAGAACAGAGCTTAACTGGCTGCTGAGTTTGTACAATTGGCAGTCACTGAACTAAGGATTGTGTACTTGACAGGGTGTTGAGTGTGTGTTAATTTCACTTCCCTTTAATTTTACAATAACAGTTAATACATACTTTGCTGCAAGTCTTTCTCAGAGTTTTTAAACTGATGTTTTTCTGTTAAAGGTGAATCAATGGATATTGATGGTATGGTAGCATTATTGGAATACAGGGATATAGATGGAGAAAGTGTCCCAGTTATGATGTTTTTTAAACACGGTTTGGATGAAGAAAAGTTTTAAATATTCATCAAAAAGGTAAGTTTCTTGTAGATACTCTCATTAAGCTTTCATATATGTTGAGTATGAAAATGTGGCAATACTTTCCAGGTGTTTTGTGTGGGGAGATTAGCAAATGTGGAAACTGTTTTTTGTCATTCTCATTGGTAGCAACATTGAAATTAAGTGCTTCCACCATTTACACATACATTTCATATAGTATACCTTTACCAATGCAGAACATTCCTGCAAATATGAAATACTGAAAAGCACTGATCACACAACATAGATGACTTCACTATCTTCACAATTTGTGACAAGTTCATTATAAGAGGGTTTCTCTCTTTAACAGGAAAATTGGTTGTAAAATATAGAGAACTGGACAAGCTGGTGTACTGTTGATCTGGGAGAAAGATTACTAATGGCTTAATGCACCATATAATAGTTCTTTATTCACTACGGACAATATGTGCTACATATTTTCATCTGTATGTTTACCGTACTTACTTGAATCTAAGCCACTCTTTTTTTTCCGATTTTTGTATTCCAAAAATCTGCCTGTGGCTTAGAATCAAGTGCAAAATAAGTGGAAATTCTGAGAAATGTTGGTAGGTGTCTCCACAATTACCTTCTGGTGTCATATATACGCTGTGCTACACAGGTATGCTTAACAGGCCAGAGATAAATACTGCCGCCAAAATCTGTGTCAGTAAATAAATTAAAAGGTAGAAGATTGTAAACATTATGCCATGTATTTTGTTTGCTGCTATCTCATTTAAATCCTGTCTGCCTAATAAACTATGAACCTGAAACAGCAAACGCGGAAGGATATACATATCATGTCATGTTTATATTCTTATGCTGAATAGTGATAGTCAGAAACTAAGCAAGGCAACTGACTAATTTGTAAATCTAAGATGACCCTAATTTCTGTGCAGAATGTAATGTACTAAAGTCTGCAAAGATTTTCAAACGGAGAAAAATGTTCGCTAAACTCTCGTTCAGTGCATCTTCTATCATACGCAGTTTATTATTTGGTTCTTGTTGATCATTATCAAAGAAAGCAGCAGTTTAAGTAAGAACAAATAGCAGACTCTCGCCATTGTTTCGCTTATGAGAATTTCTTTTTTATTGTAAGCTGTGGTAGTGCGCACAAGAGCAAGCCTTGCTGCAAGTGGTGACAGGTCGTAAACATGCATTATCAGAATGTGACAAACAATGCATTTTCAGCTTAGTCACATAAACACATATAACAAAGAGAACAGCACTTATCAGATCAAAGTAAAATAAGCAATCAATTCAAACCAGACAAAGCACGTGAAAAAGGAAGGGTACCTGTATAAATACGGATGGAGCGCCTGACACATAGCAATGGCTACCTGGTAAAGCTTAACTGTTAAGCTTAAGACTTAAACCAAACTACTGTAGCTGTATCTTCAGCCATTCGACCTCTATTGTTTCACGTTACAATGGACCAACTGTTTCTAGATTTGGAGGGGTGTTCTAAAACTTTTCTCTCTCCTTGAATCGTCTCAAATTTCAGGAGCGGCTTGGATCTATATAAAATAGACGGAAACATTCCACGTGGGGAAAAATATATCTAATAACAAAGATGATGTGACTTAACAAAAGTGCTGGCATGTCGATACACACAAAATTCTAGCTTTAGCAACCAATGGTTGCTTCTTCAGGAAAGAGGGAAGGAGAGGGAAAGATGAAAGGATGTGGGTTTTAAGGGAGAGGGTAAGGAGTCATTCCAATCCCAGGAGCCGAAAGGTTTCCCTTTGGGGGAAAAAGGACAGGCGTACACACTCACGCATGCGCGCACACGCATTTAAAGGCTCTCTTTCCCTCTTTCCTGAAGAAGCAACCATCAGTTGCGAAAGCTAGTAATTCTGTGTATGTGTTTGTGTGTTTTGTTCATTGTGCCTGTCTGCCGGCACTTTCCCGCTTGGTAAGTCTTGGAATCTTTGTATTTAATAATTTTTCCCATGTGGAAGTTTCTTTCTATTATATATATATAATCTCAAGATTATTCTATGTGCTTTGAAGTGATAGTCTCATTTGGCATCACATATGTAGAGATCTGCACAGTAGTATCCACAGAACTACAATCCATGAGACAAATGATGGATATTGACCAGGTGGCAATGTTGTTAGGTGGGGCTTACAGCACCTCATAACCAGTTGCTACTACTAGAATTCTGTAGTGTCAAAAACAAAAGGCTTGGCAACATGTAGCTTCCATTTGCATGCATGAATTTACTTTTAGTAGTTCCTATAAAAACTCAGAAAAATTAAAAAGAACTATTTAGTATCTAGTATGCTGAAATAAGGTGAACTTTATAGTTCTCTTGCAGATCCTGTAAACTTGTCCTGTCACATCTATGCCAACTGTATTGGTTTGTAGAAATTGATGGAAAGTCATCAAATAAAGTGACTTCTGGTGTTCCTTAGCTATATAAGTGATTTGGGAGACAATCTGGGCAGCTGTCTTCAGTTGTTTGCAGATGACACTGTCGTTAATTGACTAAGTCATCTGAAGATCAAGACTAATTGCAAAAAGATTTAGAAATGATATGTGAATGGTGTGAAAATTGGCAGTTGATCCTAAATATCGAAAAGCGTTAGATCATCCACATGAGTACTAAAAGGAGGAAGTGTCCACGAGTGCTAAAAGGAATTACTTAAACTTTGGTTACAGGACAAATCATTCAAATCTAAAGGCCATAAATTCAACTAAATATCTAGGAATTACAATTATGAACAACTTGAATTGGAAGGAACAAATAAATGTTGTTGGGCAGTCTAACCAAATACTGTTTTATTGGAAGGATACTTAACAAAATGTAACAGATCTACTAAGGAGACTGCCTAAACTACACTTGTCCATCCTCTTTTAGAATACTATTGCACAGTGTGGGATCCCCATCAGATAGGACTGACGGTACATAGAAAAAGTTCAAAGGAGGGCAAGATGTTCCATATTGTGAAATATGGGAGTGTCACTTAAATGATACAGAAATTGGGCCAGACATCATTAAAAGAAAGGCATTTCTCATTTTGACGGAATGTTCTCACGAAATTCCAATCACTTTCTTTCTCCTCCGAATGCGAAAATATTTTGTTACCGACCTACTTGGGAGAAAGATCACCACAATAAAATAAGGGAAAGTGGAGCTTGTACAGAATGATAAAGGTGTTAGTTCTTTCGGCGTGCAATACGAGATTGGAATAACAGAATTTTGAAGGTGGTTCAATGAATCCCGTGTCGGGCCCTTAAATGTAATTTGCAGAGTATTGATGTAGATTTAGATTTGTTGTAGCGACCAGTTACAGCTGGACAAGGAACCTAACTCTATCTGAAACTTTCCATCTTTCCCATTCATCCATAGGCTGCTACCCAGGCTTGGTCGATGCAGTTATGGCTGGCTTTTGGTCATACAATTTTTGCTGTAGAAATGAGTTTTCTTATGCTCTGGTCAAGATAAATTTCCTTGATTTTCAAGAATCTTAGGAGATGAACTTCTCTGGGTATTAACAATTTCACCATTGTTCCAGAAAATGATTGAGATTACAAATAAGAATGTCATTTAGTAAGTCACAAAGAAATGTATTCAAAATTAGCAAAGATAATCACCACAGGTGTCTAGGAACAAATGCTTGAAAATGTGGCACTAAGTCGCAGTATCCATTATAGTAGACATTTTTATTTTGGAACCATAATCAAAGAAACTTGTAGTACTGCCACATCTTAAGACACAGCAAAGCCTTTAACCCGACCTGGTGCAAATCCCAGACGCACTCGAACTGTACCCAAGCATAGGCTGCACTAGTGTCCTGTATGCTGTCTCCTTTACCTATGAATGCCCCCTTCCCCGAAACAGTCTCTATGAAGTTTTGAAAAGTACCCTGTGGTGTACTTATTTGCCATGGTAATAAGCCTTAAACAAAGCTGCCAAATGATTGATATTTTCATGTATGTAAAGGTAAATCACCAAATCTTTGACAAATATTGAAAATTGCATTGTTTGAGCTCAGGTAGCTGTACCTACCTCCTTAAGTTATATAAAGAGAGCCACTATAATTGGTCAACAGTGTGGTATCATGTTAAATTCATAGACTATTTTGCAGTTACACTAATTTAAAAATACCACTTGCATAAACTGATTTCTTATATTTTTGTCTGTGCTGCTGCTCTCCCAAGTTTATAATTTTTTTCTACGCGGCCTTCACTTCCATTTAGGCTGCTTCTATTGAGTCAGTGTTCATCACAATTTTTGAGCCGGTTTAACTACTTTAGATTCTACAAGGATATTTTCATCTTCAAAGATGGTGAATATTGTTTGCAGCAATGTAATATGCACCCATACCTCATCGAAATTACGCTAGTATGGAACGAACCAAATGAGTTCATGCCTGTTCTTTAGCAGTCTTGTAGATTGTTTTGCTGGAAATTGTGGTTTCTTTTTTGCCCAGTCTAAAGTGATTCAGCCTGCTTCAAATCTTGTTTTCTTGACAACTGAATGTTTTTCTTGTTGCAAAAGTTTGTCATGAACTGATACAGGGCATAATCAATAATCATTGAGGGTTGTGTCAGATTTGTTCCTAGCGATGTCTTCAACCACTTCTGAAAAACTACACTACTTATCTCTTTGTGATGATCATGTCTTCTGACTGAAACATAACAGGCACTTTGGCATAAAACTGTCTGATGTGCATATGTGTAAAATAATTCACCATCCTTTTCCAGCAGGCACTGACATTGTCGCTTTGAGCCTTTCATCACTCCAGCCTCTGTGTAATGAAGGGCTGGCATTAACACAGGTTTCATTTAGCCACATTTTACTTCAGAGCACCTGTGATCTTGTGCAGAATTCTGTACTGCCATGCAACAGCTGTCTTGTTAAATGCTAAATGGAGTTGCTGAAGCCTATGTCTTTGAGTACTGTAAGCAATAAAAATTTGTTGCTAACTGACACAAGCAATTTAGTGTGGGATGTTACCTTCTGTTATAAGACAACTGGCTTTTTGAAAATTGTCCAAATTTCACTTGGTTTTTTCTCAGCCACTTTTTTCGTGGTTCCTGCAGCCTTGTCCCACTCGTTTAATAGTTCTTTCTCTATTGTTACAATGTTGTTTACCTTCAAAACTGTTACCAGTCCTCTTAAAAATGTAACTGGCTCATCTTTTCAGTTTTTTCTTAAGTAGTTCCTTTCCAAACATATGAATATGCTGGTGTTGCTGTGTAGCATGCTATTCTTCTGCTGTTTAACTTCACAAAAAGTTTTTACCATTTGTCCCACTAGATATGGTTTTAAATAAGATGCAAATAATCATAAAAAACTTCTTGTTAGACAAAAGATGAAACGACAGTGCCAGTTACATGACACACTGGTACGCATTGATTCTGCAATGCAGCAGTGTTCTGTGCTAACTCCTCAAGCAGTCTCATTGGCTAGCTTTCTTTGGCAGCTTAACAGAAATGATACTACTGAGCTGTCACTGTCACACTCTCATCTTGGACTAGTCATTTTGTGGTTAAGTCTGAGCTGATGCAATATGCACAGCTTACTATACATTAAAAGAATGGTGTCAAAATTAAGGTTGCCATTGATTTGCATAATATGCTTACAGAAATGTGATATTGGCGAATCAGTCCTCTCAAATGTTTAGTATTATATATTGCCACCTAAGAGCAGGACATTATTTACCTGTGATACACTGGGCAATTTTCAGATTTTTCCATGAATATTCACAGAACATTTTTGTTGATTAGAACAGTTATAAGGATGCAATTATAGGAATGTAACAAGAGAGCCAAAATCTTCTGATTTGATTTTTAATTAACTTAAAATGTAAATGACATAGTAAATGTGGAAAATCAAAATGTTCTAAAAGTAGAATAAATTTCAGTTTTCAGAGTGTTGTATATCTTAAAGCAAAATCCCATATGCAAGCTTGGGAGTGTGGTTACAAAATTGTTGCCATGAAAATGTATGTATGAGTGGGACAGAAGGTGTAAAAGAACTCCCACTGTTTTTGATGAAAAGTGTTCTAAAATGTTGAAGAGCAACGAAAAACTAATAGACAAGAAAATAGACTTCAGACTGTAAACAGAGCAGAAATTGACCTATATGGTGGAGGGCCCCACAAAATTAACTTGAATGAGCTAAACACATACATCTCACCTGTGGCTGGAAGGTTAATTTATGATGAATTAACACATTTATAAAGTATATAGTAAATAGTGTAAGACACTAGAAACACTCTTATCTGACTTTGTAATCTGAAGGAAATGTTCAGAGAAATTTGTTACTTACAGAATGTCATTGTAACAAGATAATTTGTGTGGACATGATTCTTTAGCTTATGGAATGTAAATTACATGAACCAGAAGAAAATTTAGAAAAATTGCAAACCTATTTGCTAGAGCTCAAGTGACTTAATGGGTTAACATGTGAGCTGTGCTGCTAGGGAAGGATGTTAATGTAAGATTTTTAGGAAGTTGTCAGAATCCTAGCTGCTTTGTTCTGCAGAATTAAAAAATTAACTCTGTTCAACTAATGCAAATTAGTCCACAGTAACAATTTATGGATGTCACATAATCTGCCTTTTTGTGCTTTAAACTTTGTGTATATTAAAGATTTGCTGTGAGATTTAAAAATTAGCTAAACATGTTCATTAGTCCACTTTACTGACATCTTAAGTTTAGATTTTGTTGACTAGTATCTGTTAACTGATATACAGGGACCTTCAGCAATGACACTTCAGTTATGGGCAGATTGGCCGTTCTAATGTTGTGTAGATTTGTCAGCTAATTGGAGAATATTGCTATAAATTACTATGCTGGTAAAACTTGTTTGATCAGTAAATGTTTAAATTTTAAAGTGCAATTTGTGATTTCTGTTTCAGGTGAAGACTGGTGAACGTGATCCTCATACTTTATGGATCCTGATATTCAGATTTGTTAAAACCCTAATTTTTTTAAAATGTGATGTTCCCTTCATTTGTGTTCCAAAACTTACTGTACATACTCAAGGGCCTACCCTGTGCTTTTTGTATTTAATGTATGTTGGAAGATGAGAGAAGTATTTCCATGTTATTTGTAATATTGTTTTGAAACAGTGCTTAATACACAGATGCATTTCAGAGAAAAGTTGTCAGTATAAAATTTAAACTCTTATTACATGAAAAATAACTTAATTTTCATCATGTGTGTTAGTTCAGTGAAATAAAAGAACCTTGTGTGTGTGTGTGTGTGTGTGTGTGTGTGTGTGTGTGTGTTACAGAATACACTAGTTTCATCTGTTATTGGGAAGATGAAATGGATTTTTGCCAAACCTTAAAGTAAGATTTAACTGTTTTGGTCAAGTGAAGTATACAATTACATATTGGAACAGAATGTACTATTTTGTTGGAGAACTGGAATTCATTCCAGCTGCCAAGGTAATTTTCCATTAGCACTTTGAGTTTTTAGTTTAGCATTTTATATATCATGTTGCCATCCATTTAAGTGATTTAAATAAATGCAAGTACATACAGAGTACACAAAAACTGATAGGGTCATTACACATCATGATCAAAGATGTAAAATATGATTTCTAGGAAGTACTGTGATGGAGATAATGTGTACTGGAATAAGTTCGAAAAAGGTTTGTCTGACACAATCCCAACAAGAAATAGTGGTTTTATTGATATACTAGAGTGCATTTCCTTGTCTGATCTGAAGTTGTCGAGTAATGTTAGAGATTGGTAATTCTTGATGCCGAGAAAGAAACCATTTGAAAGTTGTTTTATAGATTACCTCATTTAATAAAAGTAAAACTGCATGCTGTATTCAGAGTGACACTGTTAGATCTTCTGATCAGATGATTTCCATAAGGAAATGAAATTTAACACTTAATGTGGAAGTAGGGGAAGGAATGTTTCTTACTCAAGTACCTTTAAAAAAAAGGCAGTTCTTCTTGGAAAACTCTGGAGAAGTGTTAAACTTATTAACATATATGATAAGCAACATACTGCTCGTGTAACTCCTTAGGACTGACTAGTGAATTTCCTAGGTGCCCAATATATATGCAGGTGGCACACAAGTCTGGTCCATTCAATATGTGGCTTCAATTAATAACATTCTTTGTTGATTACTGGAATATTTACCCAAATGTGTATTTAAAGCAGTTTTGGCTGATAAGGCAAGTGACATCATAGAGAAACTGAATAAAACATTGTAATAGTTGTATATTTATGGGAAAACTTCCAGTATTGGGGAAGGTAAGAGCAATTGCTCTTTTTGTTTATGATTAGTTTGTAGCTGTGAGAGCAGTGAATTTGTGGAAGCTAGAACAGTTTTCCTTCCAAAATTACGGGGGCTCAGTTGGGATGGATAAACTTAAGTTTTGCTGGCTTCAAGATACAGAATCTTGTAACACAGTTTTGCCTGTGGTGACTTGTGCAATTTGGATCTGGTGAGCATTTACCAGTGTAAGGTCTACCTACACATTCATTTTAAGGTTTCCTTGGGTGCTTTTGGAATATCTGCAGCAAAGCAAATTGATAAAATAGAGGGACTCTGTCAAGTCAGGGTAGCTGTTGGAACCTTTGAAGCATCAAGAATTCCATTAAAATGTTTGAGTTGGTTTATTCTCATTGGTTTTAAGCCTTCAGCCTCAGCCATTGCTATTCAACCGTTGAAGTCTGTCAGCTCTGTGGTTGCGTGCCCAGGTATGGTTTAGCGATTCCAATCCCAGTGCTGCTTCGGTTGAAGTGCTTGCCCAGCCTGAAGTGTTGTCTCAGGCTGGCCGCTGTAGTGTACTTGGTCCCACTCAGAATTGTATGATGACACATCAATATACATTGTCTGTAATTGTGTTACCAGTTAATCTCCTTACCACTGGTAATTTTCAACACCCAGACACAAGGGTGTTACAAAGGAATGTGGGCCTCAGAGGCCCTGTTGCTGGCTTCTGTATTGAAACTCATGCTGTTGGCACCCTGTGATGTTTTAAGGACAGTCAGTTTCTCCATCAGTAGGAGGCTGCATCTTGAGTATGACTTTGGCTAGTTTGTAGACTGTGATAGAGCATCTACGACATATTCACTACAGTATTGTAATCGGTGATTTGATTGCTATTACTGTGCATGCCATCAAGTCTGGTAATAAGCTCGTGACAAGAGCTGGGGTGTTTTAACACTAGGACCAGCATTAGCAAGCTACTTAAGACTGGTACTGGTCATTTTGACAAATGAAGTTTCTTTGTTTTCTGTTTAACTTAATTACATATGGTGTCTTAAGGGTTTTATGAGTTAGTAGTGCATTATGCTTGTCATAAGAGTGCATTATGCATAAAATTTCTACACATTGCTGTAGCAATAAGAAAATATTTTTTTCTGGCCTTTTCAAAGCCCCCGTAGTTGTCAAAACACATGTACTGAACACTTCAGTAAGTGGAACAGATAAGATATTTTTGCACTGTACATACGTTATTTCATTCGAACTTTTGTATACCCCTATGTAAGGACTTGGGTACTGGTACCTTACTTATTTCTGTGGTTGTTTATATGAACAAGTCCATTCCTTGCTCATAAAGCCACAGAAGGGTTCTGCTAATTTAAAAGGAAACATTTGCCAGCTAACTTTTCGTCCAAACTTCTGCTGAAGCTGGGTGTATACACAGAAAAGGAAAAAAGTTCCCAGGTTTCTCTCCAATTTCCAAGTTTTTAAACTTTCTCACAGGTGAAAGTAGCTTTCCATTTTAAGTGAAAGTATACTTTCCCTCAGGATCATAAACTTACCAGTGCTTTGAATGGTTAAGGTTTTACACACACACACACACACACACACACACACACACACACACACACACACACACACACACACACACACTTTAGGAAATGAACTGCAGGAAAAATGGGTTTTGGAAAGATCTTTGATTTGCAGCAATGTGTACGCTGCATATTGTCGTATTACGGAAATATGTAGTCGAATTCTACCAAACACAGAACTTTAGTTTCCAAAGCATTAAAATCTGGATAGCAATGCGCTCTTGTAAGCCAATCGTAGTTCGTCATGTGATCTTGCCAGTTGATAAGATATTATTTGCATTTACATGAGGCTTCCAAAAAAGGATTTCATAAACTGATATCCCAATACTATTACTGCTGGGTAATCATGCACACACTTCAAAATAGATTCTGGAAGTCTTCTGGTTGCTGGTTTCCCAATTCCACAATCTACTTTTGCTCCCATGTGAACGAAGCTAGTATTCAAACATCCCTGGACTGTCCGCTTTCGTCTTGTTTTTAAAAATTTTGGCTAATATTGGAGTGGCCTTTTATGCAGTAAAGAATAAGTAGAAATATTAGACTGAAGCTGTTTACGCCTCGTCTAATTGAAGAGCAATAGTGATTGTGCCGTCTACCTCACACTGTATCTGTTGTTTTCCAGGTGCCATAGTTAACTGGGCTAGCAAATTGCTTCAGACGTTAACATGTGAACATGACAGTGAAAACTGTTCTCAAAATTCGGTTGTCATCTTTCGGAAGATGTCGCATGTGAACGTAGTAATTCAGAGCATAGGACACGTGATGTAGTCAGCCTATAGGAACATCACTGTTAAGTAATGCAAAACGCAAAATTGAGAATTTTTTGATTGGAGTAAAAATTGGACCCAGGTGACGTAAAATTTTCCATAGTAAGCTGTTTCGTTTGATGAAGCAAGGGTAGGATGGTTTAACGTTTTTGTGAAAATTTTATCTCTTTCATATTCATATAATATGGCCAAAAAATATTTCTGTTGTCAGGACAGCGTAGAATTGCGTGATTGAGCTACCGAAGCTAAGGTGCCACGCATGCCTTCTGCAGACAGTTTAAGATCAGAAATGAGTGTCGCAGGTGTGACAAATGATAGTGATGCTCCACAGCAGAATAACTTTGACTACAATGTTTACAACTGACGAGACAATATCATAAGTCTTTGAGCGACATACCACGCATGAATGAAACATTGGAGAGTGATTAGAATATGAATTTTGAAAACACGTTACAAACACTTATTCACAACACAGATTGACTTAGAAAATACAGCTGATGGAAATCATAGTACAACTGAAGCACTACTATGTCAGTTGTTATCCAATGTTAACACGAAGTTTGATGGTGTTAACACGAAGTTTGATGGTGTTAACACGAAGTTTGATGGTGTTAACACGAAGTTTGATGGTGTTAACACGAAGTTTGATGGTGTTAACACGAAGTTTGATGGTGTTAACACGAAGTTTGATGGTGTTAACACGAAGTTTGATGGTGTTAACACGAAGTTTGATGGTGTTAACACGAAGTTTGATGGTGTTAACACGAAGTTTGATGGTGTTAACACGAAGTTTGATGGTGTTAACACGAAGTTTGATGGTGTTAACACGAAGTTTGATGGTGTTAACACGAAGTTTGATGGTGTTAACACGAAGTTTGATGGTGTTAACACGAAGTTTGATGGTGTTAACACGAAGTTTGATGGTGTTAACACGAAGTTTGATGGTGTTAACACGAAGTTTGATGGTGTTAACACGAAGTTTGATGGTGTTAACACGAAGTTTGATGGTGTTAACACGAAGTTTGATGGTGTTAACACGAAGTTTGATGGTGTTAACACGAAGTTTGATGGTGTTAACACGAAGTTTGATGGTGTTAACACGAAGTTTGATGGTGTTAACACGAAGTTTGATGGTGTTAACACGAAGTTTGATGGTGTTAACACGAAGTTTGATGGTGTTAACACGAAGTTTGATGGTGTTAACACGAAGTTTGATGGTGTTAACACGAAGTTTGATGGTGTTAACACGAAGTTTGATGGTGTTAACACGAAGTTTGATGGTGTTAACACGAAGTTTGATGGTGTTAACACGAAGTTTGATGGTGTTAACACGAAGTTTGATGGTGTTAACACGAAGTTTGATGGTGTTAACACGAAGTTTGATGGTGTTAACACGAAGTTTGATGGTGTTAACACGAAGTTTGATGGTGTTAACACGAAGTTTGATGGTGTTAACACGAAGTTTGATGGTGTTAACACGAAGTTTGATGGTGTTAACACGAAGTTTGATGGTGTTAACACGAAGTTTGATGGTGTTAACACGAAGTTTGATGGTGTTAACACGAAGTTTGATGGTGTTAACACGAAGTTTGATGGTGTTAACACGAAGTTTGATGGTGTTAACACGAAGTTTGATGGTGTTAACACGAAGTTTGATGGTGTTAACACGAAGTTTGATGGTGTTAACACGAAGTTTGATGGTGTTAACACGAAGTTTGATGGTGTTAACACGAAGTTTGATGGTGTTAACACGAAGTTTGATGGTGTTAACACGAAGTTTGATGGTGTTAACACGAAGTTTGATGGTGTTAACACGAAGTTTGATGGTGTTAACACGAAGTTTGATGGTGTTAACACGAAGTTTGATGGTGTTAACACGAAGTTTGATGGTGTTAACACGAAGTTTGATGGTGTTAACACGAAGTTTGATGGTGTTAACACGAAGTTTGATGGTGTTAACACGAAGTTTGATGGTGTTAACACGAAGTTTGATGGTGTTAACACGAAGTTTGATGGTGTTAACACGAAGTTTGATGGTGTTAACACGAAGTTTGATGGCCAATTTCAGTGATAGGAAAAAGATATGAATGTCAAATTGATAATTTGACACAGAATCTGAACATCACTCAAGAAATGAACATAAGACCTAAATACAATGAAGCAAGTATTCAAGGTTCTTCAAGACACTCTCAAATTCAATGACTTAGCCAAAAAATTTTGCACTGAATTTGATGACAAATTGAAGTAACCTGTTGTTAACAAAGTAAATGGACTAAGGTGTACCTCAACCTGTAGAAGAGCTTACTTTAAGGGTGGCAGCATTAAAAGTTGACTCAGCATGTGCTAAGGGGAGAGATCAATAAAAAAATGAGTGATATTATTAATCAAGCTGAAGACAATGTTAGATAAGTGTAATACCATTGCAAAGAAGTTAGCAACAGATTGCAAGTTATGCACAGATGTAGTAGAAAAGGCTATACAGAAAACGAAATAGTGAGCAAGGTTAACATTAACCTACAATTTTTTTAGAAGAAATTATTACTGCAACTCAAAATATGCATGTAAATAAGTCTACAGTGAACAAACCACAGCCTGTTGGCATTTATCCACAACTTGTCAAGAGTTCCACAGCAGGTACCAGTGACAGTTGGAGTGCTAAATGTAAACATACCCACAACTTCATTACCTGAACAATGACCAACCGGAATTACGGGTAACTACAATAACATAAATACAACTGAAAATACCATGTCTCAACTGTTTTTGCAGACAAAGGTTTGGTGAGACATTGCCAGTTTACTACATTCCCTACCAAAGATAAAAGAATGAATCCTGTAGTATTTATCAGTGCTCTTCGTCATGTATCTCCACGCAACTGGATGGAAGCACAGAAAAATAAGATTTGTTGTGGGATATACACAAGGTGACCTTTTATGGGCAACTGGAGTGGCCAAATGTTGCAGCACTTGTATCCAATGCCATGTACCATTGAACATTACAGAAAAATTAGTCATAATGCCAGAGCATTGCACTGAATATTTTCTATCTGTGCTTGATTCTGTCAACTTAATCTATGAGGAAAGATCTGTACCCAATACAGCAACAGAAAATCAGGCACAATAACATAGTTACGCAAATCGGTCAGTAAAACATGATCTAAAAACACAGCAAAGTTACATACCCAGAGGTAATGAGTATTGTAACAGGAATGGAAAAAGCGAATGATTTACAAGAATTTTCAAAACAGGGTTCAATCCACAAGCAGATTAGTTCACCATAACAAGGCTATGCTGAACATGAATAGAAACAGTTAGATGCAGCAGTGAACAACGCACGGCAACAATGCCATGCTTTACGCTGTACTGCGGTTGACCTTTCGGCAGCAAAATAACTGCACAGCAGCTAACGATACAAATTGGTGAAGTACGCACACACACACACAATTATAGTGCAACTAAATGAAGTTACTCATAAAATAATGAATTATTGGAAAACACCAAATGGTCATAGTTAAGCCACAGGCTATTGACCTCTCAGGGAGTGAGGGCAAAGCAAAACTACAAGCATGTTTGACAAGGTGACATCAAGGATGAATTTGTAACAGCCAGTTTTTAAAAAGTCTTGGTTTGGGAAAGGAGCAAGTCAGTGAAAGGTGTATTACTTGATGCCATACTCAGTTGTTCAGCACCCAGGAATAAAAAACTAAAAGCTTTTTAGGACTAGCATCTTTTTTTGTAAATTAGTACCACAGCAACTGATGGACAGTGATGCATTGCTCAACTTGTTATGAAAAAAGACTTAGGTTATGGGAGGATAAGTGTCAAGAGGACTTTAATAACTTGAAGCAGGCATTAGTCGATGCAAGCATTATTAGTCACCTTGACATGTCCAAAGATTACGCACAGATGCCTCATCTCAAGTGCTGGAGGCATGCTTGTTCCAGATGTGACAGGGAGAAGGTAAGGAAGTATCCAAGGTCATCACTTTTGCTAGTCACATGTTATCTGAAGCAGAAAGATCTTACTCTGCATCAGAATTGCAAAGTTTAGCAGTAGTATGGCATTTACAAAGTTGAAATATTTTTTGTGGGGGCAAGAATACCGAAGTTTAGTGTGACTGTCAATCACTGTCTTTTTTTAACATGTAAACCATTGAACCACAGATTAGCTAGGAGGTGCCTATATTTACAATAATTCAGTTTCAAAGTCATTTATATTAAAGGAAGTCAAAATGTTATTGCAGATGCCTTCTCTAAGTTACCACAAAGTTTACAGGGATTTGGTGAAGTAACAGAGCAAGATGCAGAAATCAAGACATTATTAAAGCAAGGTACAACACAAGTCTGATCACCATAAGTTTTGCAATCAAATGAAAATTATTCAACAGCAAGAGCACAGATTGAGGAAAGCCATGAAATACCTTAAGCAGGATGGTGGAAAGGTAAGTAAATGGCATCAGGAGTACAAGGGCATTTTGTTTCATATGAAACATGAAAAATCTGATCAATGATTTGTGTGTATTCCTAAAGATTATATTGATGAATTTATAAGTCACACACATGGGGACATTATGGAGTAGGCAAATGTACTGAAAAAATTGCAACTTTTCTTATTTTCCAAATTTTGGGAAGATGAGTCCTACAGGTAAGGAAGTGTGCAATATGTCAACTGAGTTACACCCAGTACTCAACAAAAACCTTCTAGATATATTATCTCTGGACATAGCTGGTCCATATCCAAGAAGTAAAGGAGTAAGATACGTAGTAGCACTGACACTCTCAAAACATCAAAATGTATGCCATTAAAAATGTTTCATATTTCGTTGGGCAAAAGTGGAAACAACTTATCTCACAGGGCATAAAGCATATATTAGCAAGCCCTTTTCACTCAGAAGCAAGCCCAGTAGAATGAACCCCTTAAAGAATTTAACCAGTTTATTGAGACATACAACCCCCTCACAAACACACACGATGGGTAGAGAACATAACTCCCTTTGTGTAAGTTGTCAATAACCTTCCACATTCTTCAAAAGGTTTCATACCTAGTGAATTGTTCCTGAGAAAACAAACAAACGAATGAGTTTGAGTCACCCATACCAAAGGTACTGACTATAGAAATGACACAAGACAAAACCAACCAAGCCATGGTTACAATAGAAAACAGGGCCGAGTATAGAAAGAAAATTTATTATAAGAAACTGAAATGTTACAGTTTTTGAAGGGCAATGAGTCACCTAATGGATGTATCCTAAATTGGCAAACTGAATAGTAAGAATAGGCAATTACTCTATTAAGGACCGTACGTAATTTCCAAAATACCATTCCCTGGTGTGTACAGGTTACTTTATAAGAAAACAGTATGTGACAAGGGTCTTCAACCCCACAAAGCCATAAAAGCTTTTGTATAATGATGAAGCTAGGTAGCATTTTTTCTTTCTATCACAAGATAATTGTGCATAGTATACATAACTAAAGTCTATTTTTTCTTCTGGAGAGTATTTTGAGATAAGTAATGTGTATAAGTAATTGTTCTGATTTGTAAACGTAGGCATAAAATTAACAGCAATGAGAAGTGACACACCACTTCATGCAAAGCGAAAGTATAAACGAAGTTAGCTTATGGCTCAGCCATCCGTGCTCAACAATACACGCTGACGTCAGCAGTAGGAGAGAACGCATTGACCTGTGTGCATGCGCGACAGGCTGACAGAAGGCTCAATCAAATAGGAATGCGATATATGCAAGTACTTAAATTTAAAGTAAACAGTAATATTATGCAAATACATGTAGTGCCTAAGAACTAAGGTATCTGTTAATATGTTTACTCAGAGATTTAATTAAATACTAAGCTATATACAAGGTATTCACAAGCAAAAAAGTATTATGAAAAACTAAGTGAGATGTGTAAGCTAAGGACTAATGACAAAATACTGTGAGAAATGTCAAATAATTTTCTTTGCATAGTAAATGATCATAATGGGTAACAGAATAAATGAATGTCTACCAATTTAAACAAAGTATGGAAATATCTGCAGACATATGCAATGGCTAAATGTATCGGTGACCACCGAACTATCAAATGCAATTAGTTTTAAGTTGTTCCTTTCACCAACCAGTGCTTCGTCATGGTGCAGAAGAAGAGAATTATGTCAAGTAGCAGGTACCAAATGAAGAAACGGGCTGCACTTAAAGTAAACAATTTAGATTTGATGATAATTATGCAAAGGTCATAAGGCACATGAAAAATGAAATACACATCATTGCAGTGTGTCTCCATGACAATTATCAGTATCAATTCCCTGCAGAGTACACACAAACATTTAAGCATGTGATTTTATAAAAACCAGTTAATCTTATTGTGTCACATAAAAGCTTGAATAATATTTCCAGGTATTCGAGAAAAATAGTCTACAACTGTAAAAACATGTTTCACATTAAGCTGCACATGAACTGAAGTAAACAGCACTAACACGTGAAGAAACATGATACTACATGAATCATTACACATTATTTCAATGAAACAAAAGTTCCTTGGCAACTAGTCCATCATTGTATGAGTAACATTTCCTCATAAATCCTTGAACCAGTAGATGTGTGTTTCCTTTCTTCCCTCCCAAACAAGGAGGCGGCGCCTAGTGTAGTTAGGCCAGCAACATGCAGTCTTTTAGTCCTATTTTTCAGTGTTTTTCTCCTTCCTCTACATAAGTAAGAAATGAGCTTCCATAGGTGATAAAAGCCTATCTATAAAAAGAAGCATAAAGGTATCATATGCTTGTATTGTGTCATAATGTGATATGTAATTAATTTGTACATGTGAAGGAAGAGAAGTTGAAACTAACAAACTGTAGTAACAGAACCCAGTTAATGAAAATTTATCGACATTTTTTCTTTAATCTTAAGAAATCTATGTTCATACTATAAGTGATGGATGGAATGTCAGCCATAGGTATAAACTATTATGTTATGTAGATTGTTGTAACTCAATACTTGTATGAATTTTCATTGGAAACCAAACTCCATATGAAGAACTGAACTTAAAGGACAAGCAATTTATACTATGTTTTGAATGGCTATATGTATCTTTCAACAACTGGTTGGTCAAGTGTGTTGACATGAACATGTGTGTGCAATGAAATAATTTGAGTATTGTGGCTCACAACACTTGAGACTTTAACAAGTGAACTATGGTGTTCCAAGCAGGTACTTATCTCGTCAATGGATGCTGTTGGTCGGAGTTCTCTCCACTGAAAAATGGGAGCACAATGGGTAATGACGACACCCAGGCTGTAAAAATGGAGATCTTCTGCCACAGTGTCGGATTTTGAACAATAAACACATACTCACTGCACGCAGAATGAAGACAAATGCCACGGCAATTCTTTGATGTGACACTCAGGTGAAATGAAATGAAATGTCGTATGACGAGGGCCTCCCTTCGGGTAGACCGTTCGCCTGGTGCAAGGCTTTCGATTTGATGCCACTTCGGCGACTTGTGCGTCGATGGGGATGAAATGATGATGATTAGGACAACACAACACCCAGTCCCTGAGTGGAGAAAATCTCTGACCCAGCCGGGAATCGAACCCGGGCCCTTTGGATTGACAGTTTGTCGCGCTGACCACTCAGCTACCGGGGGCGGACGACACTCGGGTGAAAATGTGACACACAATGTGAAATGAACACTAAGAAAGTGAGTACATGCATGTGTGATGGTAGCATCTAGCATGTTGACTGTTAGCGTCTAGCTCTTAGCCACCAAATCAGCCACAGCATCAGCACGAAACCCGGCAGTGAGAATGAAGCAAACTCAACATTGTTGTTAGTGCACTAAATTCAAATATGGAATGGACTATCATATTATGTATATAATCTTTTAACTTCTTGTAGGTGCAGTGTGGGTGCAGAATGTCCGACACATGTACAGAAAACTGACACATACAGATTTATATCGAAATGTGTGTAGTTTTCACCACCTGACTCAGAAGAGAGCTATGCGGAATACCTTGGTACATGGAGCAAGGACTAGTTCAGAAAAGGATCATCTCGGCTCCGAGATTAACCATCTGTCTCTGGTATTCAGAAAAAATGGATATTCTGATCGTGATATCAGATCTACTCAGGCAAAAAAACCTAGGAAGGACGTTGTTCGAACAGATCAAGAGGACCAACACACCACGCGGCTACCATTCTGTGGTGCAACAACCAGCAAGATCGGTAGAGTCCTGAGCCGGCAGGGAATCAGACCAGTCTTCCGGCCACTGAGGAAGATTGAGGAAATGTGACCCGTGAAAGATAATCTCAGCCTGAGAGTACCAGGAATTTACAGCATTTCTTGCGAGTGTGGCAAAAATTATGTGGGTCGATCTATAAGAACTGTTGCTTATCGCTGTCTGGAACATCAGCATCGCCTGAAATACAGGTACCTAGAAAAATCAGCGGTGGCTAAGTACAGTTTGTTAAATAAACATAAGATTTTATTCGATGAAACAAGACTACTTGCTCACACTTCAAACTATTCGGACTCTGTAGTCAGGGAAGCAGTTGAAATTAGACTCTGTGAAAATAATTTCAACAGAGACTCCAGTTATGCACTTAGCAATGCATGGAAGCGCACAATTGATAAAGAAAGAGCGCAGAGAGAGACTTCTTACATTCCTCGTAGTTCTCCGTCTGTTGTGATGGATGCCGCTGCAAGCAGCATTTGATAAAGCGCACAAACAAAATCTATGGACATAGAGGCCGCCACCTCTGTGCGCCCCATTTTCACCATGACGTCATCCAGCCAATGAGAAGCTGTCCACTGCTCATAAAAGCAGAAGCCTCACTGCTCCATGATAATCAGTTTTACCCATGATGAAGATGTCTGAGGTAGTCATCAAAAGCTTGGGATTTTATCCAAATTTGACGTGGCAAGTATAGCGGGAACTTTTTATGCAAGGAGTCCGTCACGAAAGACTTCGTAGTCAGTTGTGGGTTTTGTTTAGAAAACTGGCGGATGCCAGGTTGAGATTCATTGGGAGCGTCCTTAGAAAATGTAGTCCATCAACAAAGGAGGTGGCTTACAGAACACTCGTTTGACCTATATTTGACTATTGCTCATCAGTGTGGGATCCGTACCAGGTCGGGTTGACAGAGGAGATAGAGAATATCCAAAGAAGAGCGGCACGTTTCGTCACAGGGTTATTTGGTAAGCGTGGTAGCGTTACAGAGATGTTTAGCAAACTTAAGTGGCAGACCCTGCAAGAGAGGCGCTCTGCATCGTGGTGTAGCTTGCTGTCCAGGTTTCGAGAGGGTGTGTTTCTGCATGAGGTATCGAATATGTTGCTTCCACCTACTTATACCTCCCGAGGACATCACGAATGTAAAATTAGAGAGAATCGAGTGTGCACGGAGTCTTTCCTTCACGAACCATATGCAACTGGAATAGGGAGGTAATGACAGTGGCAAGTAAAGTGCCCTCCGCCACACACCGTTGGGTGGCTTGTGGAGTATAAATGTAGATGTAGATGTAGAAATTGTCTCGTAGACATAGAGACCAGGAACAGTCATAAGATCAAGGGGCTTGAACAGAGGTTTGCACAATTGTCTTTTTTTTTTTTTTTTTTTTTTGCACCTGCCACGGCTCTAATGATTTTTTTCTGTAGCCTAAAGACTCTCTGTAAGTTTGTTTTCTCTGATCCCAAAAAAATTATATCATATCCAATCAGAGATACAAAATATGCATGATATACAACATTTTTGACGTCAAATATTAGACTATTTAGATGGTGACACATGGCATCTACATGGTTTGTCCATGATAAATTCTTGTTCAGTATTACACCTAGAAATTTGGTACAGTTTGTGGTGGCAAGGTATTTCTAGTATATTCTGTACAGCTTGTTTTGTGAAAGTGAATGATTTGTGTCTTTGTTAGATTAAATTTCAGACCATGATTTCTCACCCAGGCCTCAATTTCAGCTAGAGACTGCTGAAGATGACTGTTTAAATTTTCACTCTTCTTGCAACAGACTATTGCTGTAGAGTCATCTGCATAAAGAACAGTGTCTGAATTTATGTTAGTCGGCAGGTCATTTTTATAATACAAGAGCAATATTGGCCCAAGAATAGATCCTTGTGGCACACCTTATTCTGCATTTTTTCAAACTTGAGAAGAATCTCTCACCATTTTCTTCAATTACTATTCTTTGTTTCCTCTTTAATAGGTAACATGACATGCATCTCAGCGGATTTTCACTAAAACCATATGCTTGTTGCTTCCGAAGTTGCAGTTTGTGATTTACTGTGTCAAAGGCTTCACTTAGGTCACAAAAGATGCCTGATATATTCATATTTTTTATCTAGACTACTACTAATTTTTGTAACAAGCTCATTAAAGACTTGCACAGTGCAGTGTCCTCTTCGGAAACCATGCCGATTGTTCTGGATAATATTATGCAGATTATTATAGTTAACTAACTGGTTACGTGCAGTTCTTTCAAATATTTTGGAAAGTATTGATAACAATGAGATTGGTCGATAATTACTCACTTCATTGTGCCTGCTTTTTTTGCAAAAGGGTCGTGTATAAGCATACTTCAATCTATTGTAAAACATCCTTCCTCAAAAGATTGATTCATTATAATGGAGAGAGGATGTGCAATACTTTGGATGACCGCCTTTGTTATTTTTGTAGGAGTTTCATCCCAGCCTATAGAATTTAGATTCTTCAAGGACTTTATGATATTAGCTACTTCAGAATAGGATATATGGGTGAATTTAAATATAGTGGGGTTAGATAAACTGGAAACAGGGTACATGTTTAGTGGTGAAAATTCATCAGTTTTACATGGATGTGCAAAGTGGCTGATAAACACTTCACAGATTTGTGTAGGATCCCAAACAGTCTCACCTTCAACCATCAGTTCAAGTTTCCGTTGTGTGGCTTTTTTGATACCTATTTCATTCTTTGCAATGGTCCATATTGCTTTAGGCTTATTTTTAGCATTTGAAATGTAGTTATTATTCGCCAATTTCTTGGCTTATCTGACAACTTTATCAAAGTTTTTCTTATATTGCCTTACATAATTTGAGAATTCTGGGTCTTGATTGACTTTTGTCTCCATATGAAGTCCTCTTTTCCTCATGCTTGAAATCTGAATACCCCTTGTTATACATGAACATTTCTTAGGTGTGTCAGTTTTTACAGTTCTAAAAGGAAAGAATTCATGGAACACCATCAAGAATTTTCATTTACTGTGGACTTCACAGTAAATGACCATGAGATGAGGCTGATTTTATTGATGAACATTTATATACTATCTTGTTTAAAATTTCTGATTTTCTTATTTGTGTGCTTTGAGCTAACACAGGGTAATGGCACTAATAGAGTACTTTGGTCTGAGATCCCTAAGTATACATTTTTCTGTTACTCTGTAGTTTAAGCTGCTAGCAATGTTACCTTTGCAGGATGCCAACAAAGCAATTCTCCTTGTCATTTCCACAAAATTTAGAATAAAACCATATGTCGACATCAGCTCCTTCATCTTAAAGGCAAATTTGTCATTTTTCTAACATCTATATTAAAATCAGCACAAGCAAAAATTCTTTTATATAACTTTTCAGTTCTGAGTTGGTCGTGTAAAGTTTCAAGTTTGACCAGAAAACTTCAGGAAATAGAGTAACCAGTGGTATGATATATGCTGAATATCAGCATGTTATAGTCCTTAAGCTCTGTGCCGCAACTCTCAAATGTGCATTCTTCATTTAAATTATTGGTATTTGCTTAATCTGGTATTTTACTGATGAATGACCCAGATACATGAACCACCATACTCATTGTCTCTACAGAAGCTAGTTGCTACTTCGTAATCTCTAAGTTTGTTCAAGAAATTTATATTTTCATCTCTAAGCCAATGTTCACTTAAGCAAATAACCATTACAGACCATTTTGTTCTCTCTAGAATATTTCTAAGTCATGAACTTACTGACCAGATTACTTTATAAACCTCCAATATTCAAATGCGTAATAAGATTATTATTTGCTATTCTAGATGTGATGTAATCAAAATTATCTACTCTAAACTGGCCAGTTACAACTTTTTATAGATTACTTATCTTAATGTTTTTTTTTTTTTTTTTTTTCCCCCTCCCATCCTTAAGATGGCATGGTGATGAAGTTTTCCTCTTGTTGTGAGTGGCTCCTATTGATTCTTCTACTGTTGTTTCTTCAGTTGATGTTGTTGGTTCCTCTGTTGTTGCTTCTTCCCTTGTTGCTTGTTCATGTGATGATGATAGTCCTGATTATGGCAATGCTGATGCTGCCACCACTTGTGATAATGGCTCTGTTGTTGTCTCTGATAATGGTGGTGGATACACTTGTAAATCTGGTAGGGAAATTTATAGTTGGGAGCAGGTTGTATGTTGCACAAATAGCCATAAGATCATCTCTACCTTCTGAAACTTTGTTAAAGTCAATGTTAAAGTCTCCACATATCATAACTGTTTTGTTTAGGTCCCTGATACTGTCAAGACTACCTTCAAGTTGGTTAAAGGATATTTTTATGTTTGAGTTTGGACTTCTGTTCGACCAAATGATGATCGTTTTTATTGAGGTTAGTTCTATGGCAGAAATTTCAAAATCACATTTTCCTAACTTTTTGAGAGATTTTATGCACCAATAACTGATCCTGTCTTACAAATGTACATGTTCTTCCATATGTAGATATTTTTCTACAGAAACGAGATGTCGTAACATAATTCTGTATACTTGTGATTGCTAAAATTTCATCAGTTAGCCAATAGTCACTAAAACACATTACAGATACTTCTTTTAATTGATCCAACACTAATACTTATAGCTCGTTAATTTTGTTTTGCAATGACTGCACATTTCAATGGACAATTATAAACTCGAGGCTTCTGTTTGGCATATCTGATTCATCACTTTCATCTGTGGCCAGTAGAAATCCTCACTTCTTGATGGTGGTTGTCTTACTCTAGCAGATTGTGTCCTTGTGGATATTTTTACTGTTTTGTCTGATGATGTAGTTGTTTCTGTAGCTGAACATGTTGTCACTGTTGCTGTTTCTTTGTTCTCTGGTCCTGACTCCATTGTTTTACCTGCTACCACTGTTCTTGTAACTGCTTTCTCAACTCTTCCCACCATAATCGATTCCTACTGCTGTAACAGGATTTCAATTCAATTCAATTCAGTTTTTATTATCACATGACATGCCTTATACAATCAAAGATTATGACATAGGTGACATAATAATACTAAAAATATACAATAATACTAAAAATAGACAATAAACTAATAATATATATGGTGTAACATCTTCAAAGAGGTATTTTAATTACAATTATAATGCATTGTTGCCATTCATGAATTCTTCTACACTATAGTAACATTTATCTTTCAGATATTTTTCCAGGTCTCTTTTGGTATTATTTGTAGGGAAGATATTTTGCACATCCCCCTTATGGTTGGCAGTGCATTTTTGTCACATTTCTGACTGTCATAAAAAACACTTTTCACTCAGACTTTGATTTTCTGGCTGAATTGTGATTTGCCCCATTTATTTTGATGCATTCCAAGTGTTGTGAAATGCTTTCTTTCTAAATCATCAACAGGGAGGAAAAAAGCATTTGAAGTGATCTTTCTGTAAGTTCTGTTTGCTTTTTGAATCTCTTTATTTACACAAGAAGATTCTATAAGGTCATGCCTGTGAGGTATACCAATCGCAATAAATTTTTGAATGCCCTTCTTAAGATTCTGTATAGTGCATCTCTTAAGATTCTGTTTGCTATTTTTAGTTTATTTTTATACACGTATTTTGAGACACCTAAAATTACAATGCACTGATTCTGTGACATACAACTATTGATTTT
Source organism: Schistocerca gregaria (assembly GCF_023897955.1). NCBI lineage: Eukaryota > Metazoa > Arthropoda > Insecta > Orthoptera > Acrididae > Schistocerca > Schistocerca gregaria. Next base: position 632,941,492 of record NC_064921.1, on the reverse strand, counting down.
ATAGTCTTTTAGAACTTCTTGAAAACCTGTTCCAGGTTTCACTACACGCTTAACATTTAAATCTTGCTGATAAAATGCTGAGCATTCTGGTATGTAAGGATTAAATTGCGATGTTTTACTCTAAAAAAGCATCCCTATCACTTATGTGATTGATAATTTTGCTTAAGTCATCTTTATCTGTGATAATTTTGCTTATTTTCTCACATAAAAGTTTCTTACGTTCAAAATTTAGATGCAGGCGTTTGTCCATTTTACCTATATCCCTATTCCACATTTTCCAAATGAAGCACACATCTGTTTGATTTTATAATAAAGAGATAACCAAAAAATTTGAAGGTGGAGAACTGAATAATGAAAAGAGACTTGAGTTTTTTTGCAGACATTGTAAAAGGAGGAATCCATTTCTGAGTGCTGTGCCGTTTGTAGATGTGCAACTGAACAGCTAGGTTATGGCAGACACTGTAAGGGGCATTAAGATGTAGTACTTATTAAATAACTTTTAAGTTTGGAAGTGATAGGGTTTTTAGGCTTTGCTTGTTTATTTTAGTGATGTTTTATATATGATCTTCTGTACATTATTCAATTTACTTAAGTAATTAAATAATCAATTAACCTACTATTAACAAGTTTGCTTAATGTAAAACAGTATGCCTCATAAGTGGCAACTACATTTTTATATTGAGAGGCTCTATAGACTGTCACATGATACAGTAAAAGGCACATGTGACAATAACATATACTAATATTTATTAGAATATATACATCACAACTCATGTACCCTTGTGCCTGTTAGACTGAATGGATTTTAATTTTGCATATTGCGGTATTTACCAGTTTTTTTTCCCTAAGTCATACGTGTATGTCTAAATTGAAAACATTTAACAAGATTTAATTGTGATAATGTTTTGCAAGAGTGAGAGCTTAAAAGTGTGTAGATAACTAGCAGGTTAAAGAGATGACAAGAGAAGGTTAACAGTTATAGGTTGGTTGTTTGCTGGTGACCAGATATGGATGCTGAATTTGTAACTGCAGGCATATGGACTATTTTTTGGTGCATAGTGGAATGTGGAAATAAAGATGAAAGTGTCTTTAAATGTGCTTCTCCTGGATTAATTATCGATACCATATTGTAAAGGTGCAACACTGGACTAGGGCATAGACAAGTCTATTAAAGGGAGTGTTTTCAAGGCACAGCACTGGCTTCCAGGTTAAAATTCCAATGTGCCACTTGTTGTGAACCAATTTATCATGGAACTGTATGAAAGTGGTGACAGTAGAAAGATGGGATTACCAAGTGAACTATCCAGGACCAGTTTAAGGCTACCGAAGAACCACAGGCATGTGGGGGGTGGGGGGGCAGAGACAGCTTGAGGGGGGCCCTGAAATGATCCCAATCAAAATTTATCCTTACTCAATGAACTCTCTGGTTTCCTGCTAAAAGGAAAAAAAAAATATCTTCTAATTTATAATGCTAATAGACTGCATTCACACTAGTCCTGCTGTTGAGAGCACCTTAATTCTTGACTCTACTTTTCCTTAAACTGGGCAGCTTTGATGAATAGTAGGACAGTCATTCACCTTGTGAACCAACAACAATACACATTTCCTTTTCTCTCCCAGTCATCTGCTGACCTGTGCAGAAATGCCAGATATTGCCAACCAGCACAGTAAGCCTTTTTGCCTACAATGCTAGGCATGTGGCATGTAGGCCAAAATGGACAGGTAGCCCATGATGACAGCCCTCAATGCTTGCGACTGGCATTGGGTTTGGAATTTCCACTGCTAATCCATGGGCTGCACATGTTCAAGTAAAGGGCCCTAATGTTTTCAATATCTTGGTTCAACAAATTAGTCAGGTATGAAATGTGAACACAATCAGTGTGTCTATGTCTGTTTCTTTTAAAACCTGTTATTTGTTTTATGCAAGAGTATTGGATGGATTGTAAGTACTTGTTGGGTGTCAAAAAAGAAAATGTAGGCGTGACATCGTAAAAGAGAACCGTATTAAAAGGTTTCATTAAAAAAAATTTTAAATTGAACTGAACTGAATGTGAAAGAATGTAGTCTTACTAAACCTTCATAAGTTGATAATGTTGAGGACTCATATGTTTAGTGCACCCAAGAACTATTAGCCGATGAAACCATTGCACTAGCAGAAATAGCTAGTGATAGTTTTGATAAAGCAAGTGTCAATCAAGCTAATGTCCCCACTCTCCTCCAAGGTCAAAGAATGAGGGCCTACCGTGACAGGTTCAAGATTTCCGATATTGCAGTGGTATTGGTCTCTGAATGAAGTGTAACTTCCACTCTGTGGACTGTTGGTGTTTGATTATGCCAATTAGTGTCCTGAGAGGCTCTTGACTGAAAGTCTCTTTGCCTTTGCATATTATTTGTCATATGTGCATTACTTTGCTGGCCAATTCTGCTGTCTGTGTGTTATTCGGTTGTATGCTTTTGTTTTGTGCTTGTCAAGTAAATCAGCTGATTATTGCCAGTGGCTTGTGTCTGTAGACATGGTACAGGCTGGCCATATGCTACTCGCCCATTGTAGTTGTTTTTGCTAAATTTTTGCCCATTTCTTTTATATCCACCATTGAATTTACGACTTTCTCCATTGCCATTGTAAAAAATTTTATTCTCTAATGTGGCCAGGAAGACGGCTCTTTAAATTTTTCAGCATGTCTACTTGAGATATCAGGTTCATCCAGTATCTGGTTTTATTAAAATATTTTTCAAAATAGCCCTTTAAGCTTCCATATTTTCTATTGAATGGAGCTGGGCTGAATACTTCATGTTTGAGCCTCTCTTGTACGGCTTCAGACCAATATTTATCCAGAAAGGCTCTCTTAAATTGTTCATAGCAGTGGCAACATTCCACCATATCCGTAGCCAATAATGGAATGTCACTCTCTTTGTATCCGACAACAAATCTAATTTTCTGGCCTTTGGTCCAGGTGTGAGCTACCACATTTCAAAATGCTCTGACAAAGATCATAGGGTGTGTTCTTTTCCCTTCAGAGGTAAATATTGGAAATTATCGATGCCTAAGTAATCCCTCATCTTCAAGTAATGCTGATAAACACACTGCACTGTCAGTGAGAGGTGTATATGTGTTTGCTTGTGGCGTAGTGCATGGCAACTGCACTTGCTCGACAGGTGAAACTGCTGGCAAGTGTTGTTGCATTCTGCAACCTTCACTATTTTCCTTTGATGGACTAGCCCTATATTGTGGGTAACCAGTGAAGTATCTAACTTCTACAAATGCTTGGGTTTGTTCTCTGTCATATGTTGTTTTGGAATGTCAGAAGTTTTAGCAACACTGGATTGTAACCTTTCCTCTGATTCCTTTAAACCTGAATCTGCTTTAGCTAAGAGTTGACTTTCTTTCTCTTTTAGAGCTTCTCCTACAGTATCTACATAAATTTTGCAATCTGACACTACCTTTTCAGCAAGGCTGCTGTCCTCTGTCCAGCATTCCAGCTTCAGCTTTCTCAATTATTTCCTTTACATCTGCACATAACTTATCTCTCTGTGCTCTGTTTTTTTTTCCCCTCCACATTCTGACTCCAAACTTAACTGGTCTGATTTTTGATTCAACATTTGTATTTCTGTTGGTAGGTTTTTGATTATGCCATGCAACTCACTGACACCTTTTTTACTGACACATCCACTTGGGATTGTGTCTCCTGAATCAGAGCATATCTTTCACTGTTTCTGTTTATAGTCTACAAATGTTACCTTTTGCGTTAATGTATTTATGTTGCGGGATATGTTGGTAATTATTTCTTGTTTTAGTTGTTTACTGAGCTCTGCCAAATTCCCAGATAGTTTGTCAGATAGTTAAATGCCTATAGTTTAGGTCACCTCACTGAACTGTTGACTAATACTATTCTTGAAACCATTAAATTCCTGATTTTGCTGTGTAAACTGTTGTCCTATAATTTCCTGATGTTTTGTGAACTGCTGTGTAAAATGTTGTCCTATATCACTCACTTGTGTTTCATTTTGCTCTGTTGGAACCCAAAGTGGTGAACACATAGTGATGTATACACATATTCTGTCATGATATAGTACTCACTTATGTTTTAGTTTGTTGTGTGTTAGCACTCACTCTGAAGGAGAAAGCAACAACTGTGTTGCGTTAATGTTCCTTAAGTAATCCATTAATTAATGTTTGAATAATTGTAATGGTAGAAAAGAAGTGTTGAAAGTGTCTTGACAAATAAAATATAAAGAAATTGGGAATTGGTCAGACATTTTATTCCGTGCATATAGGGTAAATAATGTTAACTACTGAAGAACCAAATTTCAGAAAATTTCTTGTATTATAAAGTCTAGTACTGTATTATAATAATGTATTTGATGAACAAAAATAAAAAAATCTTGAAACAGTCTGTGTACTGTGACTCAATCAATATTTGTACATGTAGTCCAAGTGGATTCTGTGGAGGATTGTGTTTTAGTCAGCCCCAGATGGCAATGTGTGGAAGTGTGATAATTCAGTAATATATGTGAAAAGTACACAGACAAGTGCAATAGCGCTTGAGAATTTTGTACTAGTTCTATAATTTGAAATCCAAAGTTACAGTTTTATTTCATGTAGTTAATAAGAATATATTTTTAGTCAAATGTATCCAAAGAACGAGTTAAAATTGCAAAATAAGATTTAAGACAGGAAATGTTTAAATATGATCAGGTGGAATTTTGCTGAATTGAACAATTCTGTTCAAAACAATCTATTACACGAAATGTGATGGGCATAAAGAGTGCAATATGAACCACATTCCAGGTTTTACAACAAGGAACTTCCGACAAGCAGAGAACCACATTGAGCTTCAGTTCAGTGCTCCTCATTACACATGGAGGAGACTAAACATATTAGTATATTATGGTCTAATGCTGTGCACTACTAAGAAGAACCTGGTGCACCTGCCTACAATAGGAGGTTGCCAAGTACAATCTAATATGGATTTTGAGTATTGTAGTATCCATCCTAACACTTGTTCGGGAATGCATCAACAGCATTAAGAGCGAGAGTTATATACACCAGTGTCTCCATTGCACTCAGGAGAACCTAGAGGCTCTAATGACTGACATAATTATTCAGAAACAAGACCAATTCAGCTAACTTACATTAGATACTTTTTCCGATTGAAATAGATTTACCTCATATTCATGCAGAAATACAAGCTACAGACAAACCTGCAAATTAATTTGTTCTTTCTTTGTGCTATTAATCAATATTTTGTCTGATCCAGTTGAAATAATTTATGATAATCTTACATATTTAAATGAAAACATAGTTTAGAGTTCATTGTGATGTATGTGTACACTTAATTTTGGAGATTAAGCAAAAATCTGATGTCATATCATATGTAAATTGCTAATCCATCCAATTGATTGTAAAATGAGTACTGTTACGTAGATGTGTCAGAAATGGTTTTGTTCAATTTTCAGTTGCACAAATCCTTTTGGGGGTTGTTGAGACATAACAGTATATTGAAACCCACTTAAAACACGCATTTTTTGATCTAATTTGAAATAAACAGAAATCACTCATGTAAATGAATGGAGGATCTGTGCTTGTAGAATTATTGCAATGAAACTGTTTACTAAATTATAATTGTATTGAAGTGTATAGGTCCTGTAATTGGAAGGAACATTTTCTAAACCATGTATCTCTTGCATTTTATAAAAATAGTAAAAGTATTGTTAATATTTCTTATTTTGAGTATTTACACACCCCTAAAATGTTAAATGCTTGAAAATCCATATATGTATTTGCTCTATAAGAGCCAGTGCAACTGTTGAAATATGTCATTAATTTTGAGGCAACAGATTTAATTGTAATTTTATTAAAAAAAACCTTTATAACAATACTGAGGATTGTTTGGAATTATATATAAAGGGGCAGCCATGTTAGCATTTTATGTCAGTGTCTTATGAGATTTTGTGCAAGAAGCATGTAATTGCTTAAGTAAGATGTATGTCAGTGTTGTAAGCATGTCAGTATGTTTGAGTTTTGTCAATGTAACATAATAATTATGACGTGATATAGAATAAAGGTTCTGAAACATAATGTCAGTATTTGTCATTCTTGGTGTAAAAACCAAGTTACAGTGGACATGAAGGAACACAGTGCTTGTGCCAGCAACAGATAAAAAAGCAATTGGATGAGTACATCCTACAAAATTATAAGAATTTTAATAAGAATTTCACACCATATATTCACACAGTGAAGCAGATTCGTACCTTTACCACTGAAATCAGCATTCTTGTAGGCAGAATTTAATTTTAATTTGCTCCTTCATCTCTATATTGGCCCCAATCTCATGGGCACATAACAAATGCAACCCAAGTGTCATTAGTTTCTTGTAACAATAAAATGGATCATAAATCTCGAAGTTTTTTTATTTTAACAGTTGAAAGGTCTGTTCATATTCTGATTGGTGCCATAGTGGCATAATAGGGGGATGGGCAAAAAATATAATGGAAACTGATTAATAATAGCTGCTTGAATAATTTTAAAAAATTGTAAAAAATAATTGTAGGAAATTGGAAGGTACAAATATCATGAGTGAACTTTAACTGGCACTAATATCAACTGACCTTCAACATTCAATACATTTAAAATTTAACATTCTTCATTTAAATTTATGCACTTCTCGTTATTGTCATTGTGCATAGAGCTGGTTATGTCAATGCTGTTACTGGATCGCCCCTCCTCTTCTCATTCAAATTCCTCTTCTCTGCTTCAATCCCCTTGATGCAGGATTCTTGGCGCGGGCAAAATGATGAGCAGACATTGTTATTTATATAAATTGCCATATGTAAACTGTGTCTCCATAATAACTTTTACAATGCTTCTTTAATGTACACTTAGAATACACATTTTTGAACAATACTAAAATGGCGGAACTCGTCATATGTCCTCCCGCTACCACTATAGAGACAAACAGGTGAAGATACTGAAATTAATCAATTCAAGAGCATATCTCTACTTGTTTTGTTTGTATGCATATAAATATACATATAAAAAGAAAAGAACGAGAGAAAATAATAATAATAATAATAATAATAATAATATCCATTACATGTACAATGGTCTGAGATAGACACTAACAGAAGTTATCTATTAATTCAGGTGAATCTTCTTCCCATTTTTGGTTTTAAATTGAATATAGTTAAAAAATAATGTCCAGCATCCATTTGGGGATGAATAACATCCATATTCTTGATGTTGAATAGCCTAGCATCATTCTGAAGCAATGTACTGTACTTCATTATATAGATTATGATGTAAATAAAATAGAAAGAAACTTCCACATGGGAAAAATATATTAAAAACAAAGATTCCAAGACTTACCAAGCGGGAAAGCGCCGGCAGACAGGCACATGAACAAAACACACAAACACACACACACAGAATTACTAGCTTTCACAACCGATGGTTGCTTCTTCAGAAAGGAGAGGGAAAGACGAAAGGACGTGGGTTTTAAGGGAGAGGGTAAGGAGTCATTCCAATCCCGGGAGCGGAAAGACTTCCCTTAGGGGAAAAAAAGGACAGGTGTACACTCGCACACACACACACACACACACACACACACACACACACACACACACACACACACACACACACACACACATCCATCCGCACATACACAGACACAAGCAGACATATTTTCTTTGTTTTTAATATATCATTATATAGATTTCTAGATCAAGATTCATTTCGTGATTTCATTTGAATGGAGAAGAGATTTTTTTAAGGTGTTCAGTATTATTGAAAAATATATTTACGACCAACAAGATATAAACATGGGGCACCCCATAAAATCAAGATGTATATTTTTTAAACAAAGTTTCATAATAGCAAATACTTCCTTTGTTTAGTTTGTGTTTACTTTCTGACTACACTGGCAGTCACATAAAGATTTCTGGCCACTGGGGAAACATTTCAGTCATAGACTTATGCAACAAGAATTACAGCAAATACATTGACTATTGCAGATAATACTTGTATTAAATTAATAAGAATGGGAAAGAATCTTTTAGAAAACAAAAGGTGAAAAAAAATTTGGACCAAGGTGGATGCAAATCTTTCTCTTTACAGCTAACTGCTATCTTTACAGTTAAACTATGGCTTTGATGAGGCAACCAGAGCTCCGTATATGGCACATACTTCATAAAGGCAGTAACTGCAAATGTTGTTATTTGATATTTAACTATGATATTACCAAAATGAAGCACTGCTGATATGTCATCATTGTGCAGTAGTGCTGAAATGGTATACTTTCATAGCACACAAGTCATAAATTTAAAGGCATCAAATATGGAAAGCCTTTAACTACTGGTATGTAGTTTCCTGTGATTGTACTATTACAAATCTTACTAAAATGATGCATTTTCAAGAGACCCTCAATTTGCTGAGGCTTCGGTACAGCTTATATTCATACCATACTCTCTACAAGAATAATAAAAAATAAAATTAAAAAAAGAACACACGCTAAATATCAAGTTTAACTCCGTACAGTATGGTGGCTCCTAAGTTCTGCTTGTAACATAAACACATTGTTGTACCTCATTGACCACATTCCTCTCCACGAGGAAAAATTCGGACACACCAGATTCTTCACTTCATGCTCTGCAGTCTAGTAGAATTTTAAATTTTGTGCTGTGGTGTTGCCAGTCCCTTATACATGTACAGTTTAATGATCACATACATAAGGAAAACATTATTTAAGAAAGATCAAATTACTGGAATGTGATTGTGAGCTTCCAGAATGGGATAACAATTCACCATTCCTCAAATTTACATTTGTTTCACCACAATTATAAATTTTAGGGAGCTCTCCTCTCATGATTATCACTTTTTTTCATTTGGAACAAAGCAAAACCAACTATGTTCTGCTGATTTCAAATGCATAGTTTATTATTGCTGTTGTCCAAGTCATGTATCTTTGTTAGAAAATCATTTAAATTGAGGTCTATTCAGATAGTAGGGAACGTTTCCGTCTGACGCCGCTAGGCGTGCACCGGTCATGTATATTTTGGTATGTGTGTGTTCGACAGCTGCCCATCTGGTTTTTTCGATATTCAAATTTGAAATGTGCATTGCAATCGAAAATCTCGCCAGTTGTGAGGTGCGGTCTGTGGTACAATTTTTGTTGGCAAAAAACCTAAAACCTATATAAATTTATTGTGAACTGTGCAAAGTGTACAGAAACAACGTAATGAGTGAATATTCTGTCTGGAGAACGTGCATCCAGTTTAAAAATGGCTGAACCAATCTTCATGATGAAGAGAAGAGTGGACGCCTGAGCATAGTGACTGTCGCTAAAGTTGATGAAATGATTCGTGAAAACTGTTGCTTCACAATAACAGAGCTTTTACTTTCTTTTCCACAAGTTTCATGGACTTTTTTGTTTGAAATTGTCATTGAAAAGCTAGGCTATCACAAATTTTTTGACCTCATACAGAAAACCGCATTAAAGAACTCCTTAATTCATTCAAATGGGAATTTTTCCCTCATCTGCCCTACAACCCCGATCTTGCACCAAGCAACTTCCACTTGCTTCCCAAGATGAAGAACTGGCTTCCAATGCAGCACTTTGATGATGATGCGGATGATGTGGATGTTCTAATGTTTTTGACAGCTATTTAAAGTGAGAAGTAGACATACAAACTTCCCATTTCTTTTATATGAGGTGACTTACTTGAGATTCGCCGGTGATCTTCTTTGCTGGCTAGCTGGCTGCTGGAAAACTCTCAAGACTTCTTCTCCATAGAATGATGCTAGGTACGGGAATATTTAAGCCTCTCTCTCTACTTGTGAAATAAGTAGGTATGCGAACTTTACTTTTCATCAACCAATGGTATATTTTGCACTCCACACAGAAAAAAATTCTCGCTTTCCACATACATATTCGACTTCCCATAAGTCACTCGCTCCATCCAACACCAGAAAAAAATTTAATTACATATATAAAAGAGTTGGCTTAGTAACCATGACTCTACTTCACACGAACCATGAAAAAGGTCTTGCCTCTAACAATGCTGGATTAAGAGCTCACAAGATTACTTTTTCAACTGTGCTTCTTTCACATAACAATAGTCAATGACACAACAGGCACAGAGCTGCATAAAAACTCCATGGTTCTTCCTCAAAAAAACATCTATGGATTGCCTGACAAGTACTTGTCAGTACTGTTTGACCACTGTGTCTACTTTCCTCTCCCGACTGACTTTAAACCCGCATGCACAAATATATGACACGCAGTGGGTAGGATTTTACCATCCCACAGTCGTGTCTAGAATATTGTGGGTTTGAGACGATAGAACTTACACAGAAATTCTCAAATCACTACAGCGTGACTCACTGGCTGAAGTCTCAGGCAGCACAATTTTACGATGAATGTCTTTCAATACCTGTCCACCGCTATGATAAGTGTAGGTTACTGTGTGGAAAAGTAGTATGTGAGTCACTCTTTCACATGTATATAATAAAATGCAATGATTTCATGGCAAAATATTAATGCAAATAGTATCTGTCTCCACAAAATTCTTTTATGACTTGCACACATTACACGTTCTTGACTTCCTGCAGTAACAAGAAATATACTTTTTTTCTGTTTGTTTTGCCTTATTACATATAAATTGATATTGGCTGCATTTGTGAGAGTTTCTCTTTTTTTTGTATACTTGCAGATATTTTGCAGTGGATTATACACTGAAGACCCAAAGAAACTAGTGCACCTGCCTAAAATAGGATAGCATGCAGAAGTGCCACAACACAACTCAGCATGGACTTGACTGATGGCTGAAGTAGTGCCAGAGGGAACTGACACCATGATTCTTGCACGGCTCTCCATAAATTTGTTAGAGTAGGAGCGGGTGGAGATCTCTTCTGAAAAGCATGTTGCAAGGCATCCCAGATATGCTCAATAATGTCATGTCTGGGGAGTTTGGTGGCTAGCAGAAGTGTTTAAACTCAGAAGAGTGTTCCTGGAGCCACACTGTAGCAATTATGAATATGTGGGGTGATGCATTGTCCTGCTGGAATTACCCAGGTCCATCAGAATGCACAAAGGACATGAATGGATGCAGATGGTCAGCCAGGATGCTTACATATGTACCACCTGTCAGAGTCATATCTAGGCTTATCAGGGGTCTCACATCACCCCAACTGCACATGCCCACACCATTACAGAACCTCCAACATCTTGAACAGTCCCCTGCTGATATGCAGGGTACATAGATTCACGATGTTGGCTCCATACCCATACACATCCACTTGCTCGATACAATTTGAAACGAGACTTGTCCAACCAGAAACATGTTTCCAGTCAGCAACAGTCCAGTGTCAGTGTTGATGGGCGCAGAAGAGTCATAAAGCTCTGTGTTGTGCAGTCATCAAGGATACGCAAGTGGGCCTTCAGCTCCAAAAGCGCATATCGACAATGTTTTGTAGAATGCCTCACATGCTGACACTTGTTGATGGCCCAGCATTCAAATCTCCAGCTATTTGTTGAAAGGTTGCACTTCCATCACATTTAATGATTCTCTTCAGTCATTATTGATCCTATTCTTGCACAATCTTTTTCCAGTTACAGCAATATCAGAGATTGGATGTTTTACCATTTTCCTGATATTCATAGTACACTTGTGAAATGGTTGTATGGGAAAATCCCCACTTCATTGCTACCTCGGACATGCCTCGTTACATCGCTCATGCACTGACTATAACACTATGCTCAAACTCACTTAAATCTCGATAACCAGTCATTGCAGCAGCAGTAACTGATCTATAAACTGTACCAGACACTTGTTGTCTTATATAGGCATTGCCGACCACAGCGCCATATTCTGCATGTTTACATATATTTGTATTTGAATACCAGTTTCTCTGGCACTTCAGTGTGGAATATTTCATTTGAAATGCTAGTAAAATATGCACATTGTAAAGTGTTCAACATTAAGCTAGTTAACTTTGACCAATCACAAAAAAGTAGGTGGATTTTTGTTGGCACAGGTTTTAGACAACATGCTGTAAATTGAACAGTTCTGTGCTGAATAAATGTATTCACAAGTGAGAGTCTATTTGCTTATGCTGTATCCAGCTGCTAGTGCATGAAGAGTGTGAGTAAATAACCTGATACCATTTATACTATCGATTCTTGTATAAGTGGTCATTATCTCAGTTGTTTAACTAAAAGGATTTAATTTGATTTTGTATATGATGTATTATATTTTAGACTGAAATGTATAAAAAGAAATTAATTTGTTACACTCTGTGTGTGTGGTTAAAATGACTCTTCTTTCAGAAATATTTGAAATTATGAAATATCTCGCATATTTAATATTCATATTATTATCTACACATTCTGACACAAAGTATTAAAATTATTTCTGGACTCATTTACAAAATATTGATATATTTTAGTGAAGATTCTTCTTTTGTCAAGAATTTTTGTAAACTCTTTTTCTTTGTAATTTCTTTGGAATATAGTTAGTACCATAGAATGTAAGGAGTAGTGGGCATGCCTCTGATGGAATCAGACATGTTTTTGATTGTGTCACAATGTAATTTGTGATGTGATACTGAAAAATGTGACAAAGAATAAAATTCAAGAATAATACAGGCAAATCTTCATCATTTACTTAGACATTAGGAACCCACAACGCTAAATCAAAATTTCAGCCGTACCCCCAGATGCAATAACTGGAGCCAACAACAAGAGAAAATGAAGAGAAATATAAAGTTTTTCTTTTGTATATCTTATGCCTCATAAAGCTCTCATAACTTGTGCAGAGATAGAGAATTTTAATAGTGATTTGTGGGAGGGTAAGATTAAAAGTGCTGGCACCAGCCGAGATCTGTTGATTGATAATGAAGTTTTGTCTGTTGCACAAGAAGAAAGGACAATTATTTCTATATTTACAGTTTATATATAAATAAAATCACAATCACTTACTGAACGAAGACCTGAGAGCTGCCCAACAAAGTCAGATCAACAGTGACAAGACAATATCAACAATGATGGACCAGATAAATTGAAAGAGGATTACGATGAAGGACATCAGAAAAGATAAGTGTAAACCATTTGTGAAATTAATTTTTCTTAGTGGATTCGTGTGACTGCTAGGAAAATAAATAGTTGAGGGTAGTAGTGATGAAGTAAAAGCTGTTGCACCCAGCCAAGACATATTTGAACCTAGTGAAAGTGTAATCAGCAAAGAAACAGTGAAAATTGATATTTTGCAGTTGATTTGAGGAAAATTAAAGGAAATGAAGACAGATAGCAATAGCAAATTTAGTGAAGTCAATGATCAGTTAATGGAAATACAAACTGAAAACAATAGTAAAATGGACAGGGTACAATACCAAATAGACCAACTTAGTAATCAGGTTTCGGAGCTAATTAAAAAGTGAGGATTAAAAAGTGTGAATGGAAATGTTGATGTCTTAGAAAGCAAATTTCTTGTTTCGTAAAATGAGTTAGTTGCACTACTGGCACAACTAATGAAGAAAGTTGATGATGTCAGAGTTGAACAGACAGCCATAGCAGAAAAAATGGAACCGAACTTTAGCAGTTTAGATCAAAAAATTTTAAATGTTGAAAACAGCATGCAAAGTAGCATAAGTGTTCTAGATCAGAAAATTTCAGTAGTTCAGGAAAACTGTATTCACAAAAATCTTTATTAAAACAATGGTACTGCATGGTACAACATTCCAATAAAAAGTTTTCCCGCAGACAATTTACATCCAGTGGTTTTGTTACACTGCTGTAGAGATAGTTTTGGGTCAGGCTTGGGTGTTATTGTTATGTTAAAAGATGTCTTGGACGTGAAGCTCTGTCTTGGGTAAATCTAAATTTAAGTCAGTGAGAAACATACCAGAGTTTTGAGAAAAGCATTTTAAATAAATTTTGGTCAGAAGCTGAACAAGGTAGTATTAAAAGTGAATATCTAAATGGTTTTAACTGTAGGAATACGGATGACACCCTGAAAGAGTTTTGTGAGAATCAACTTAAGAAATTAACAAACCTTGACAAACCATTTGATAAAATGACATTGACTGATGCACTAAAAAGGAGATTACCAGAGAGATTGCAGTAGGATTTAGTACATGGACCTGACAACTGCCATGAACAATTTTCACGGTATGTTGACAGGTGCCCGCATCTCGTGGTCGTGCGGTAGCGTTCTCGCTTCCCACGCCCGGGCTCCCAGGTTCGATTCCCGGTGGGGTCAGGGATTTTCTCTGCCTCGTGATGGCTGGGTGTTGTGTGCTGTCCTTAGGTTAGTTAGGTTTAAGTAGTTCAAAGTTCTAGGGGACTGATGACCATAGATGTTAAGTCCCATAGTGCTCAGAGCCATTTGAACCATTTTTTGTTGTTGACAGGTTGGACAGGGCAGTAGAAAGAAGTATGTACCATAATAATCAAAATGATAGAGATTACAATAGTAATAACTGCAGAAACAGAGACAATGGTAACTTCCATCAGGGTCGAAATGGTAACAGAGACAGAAACTTTGAACATCAGCAGAATAGGAATAATGGGGATAATCAGGGGCAATTTAATGGAAGAAAAAATGATAGAGGTGGCCATTTGGAAAACAACACTCCACCTCAATGAAGGTCCACAGTTTTGGGGTGAGGAAATACAACATGTGCAGGATCCCCAGTTTACACTTGCATTTAGACAATAATAATAGTATTAATAATGTGACACAAGTATCTGAAATTGAACAGAAGGAACATCTGATTTCTCACTTACATTTTGATCAAAAGTTTTGGAATACTATGTTTAATAATAGTGATGTAGATATGAATCACAAACTAGAATGTGAGAGTAATGAGAATTTTGATGTATATACTAATGATTTCTTCTCTTGGTCAGAAAACAGTGTTACTAATATATGTAAAACAGGTGATAACTGTATTGGATCTGAATTAGGTGGTATTTTTTATGTAGATGTGAATGAGAGCTGTGAAAAGACTAAGGTTGGTGAGTCTGAGACTGGTAGCTTCTTGCAGATGAATGTAGGTGAAGTATGTGACTTTGATGGTAATGTGGACTTGTGTTGTTAATGATACTGCTGATGAAGTAATTTTATAAGGATATGATGTTGATGAGTATCGGGTATTTGGGGAGTTTGAGAATAATGAAGTTCCAGAGCTATTTGTGAACACAGGTGAGGTAAGTGATGTATGTGATGATGCAAGTGACAGTCATGGAATACCAGTCCAGTAAAAACAGTTTTTCATTAATGTCATGCAAAGTAATGATCCAAACAGTAAAGATGAACTATGTGTAAGCCTAGGGAATAAAGGTGAAACCTTTTCGAAATTTATTTGAGACCAAATTGATGATAACATAGATAAATATGCATTCTGGAGTAAGGAAGCTGTGGTTAGTCAAAATTTGTATCCAAATTGGTGGAATGAAGTGAAAGAAGATCTAAGCAGGAAACGTAATTTTGACAATAATATATTTTGTGTTCCTTCTGTAATAAGTGATGTTAGTTGTGCTATGGAATCCATTCACTGTGTTCAATATTTATCTGACTACACGTGTAACTTAAGTGACGCTATGATTCCAGTTAAGTTGGTAAAACCCTGCAAAAAGAGTGTAGACATAGCATTTGATGAAATTGAAAGTGATCTCTTACATGAAGTGTCTAATAACAAAAATGATGATTCAGATTTTGGATGTCTTTACATTAAGATTAAGATAGATCAATGGGAAGGGAACTGTCTGATTAATACAGGCAGCCAAATTTGTGATGTATCTGCACAATTTATAGATGAGATCCAGTATAGTAAGAATTTTGTGGAAATGCCCATTGCAAGTGTAAAGACAAGAGGAGCTACTGGTAAGCAAAGCAAGTATGTAAAATGTCAAGTACTTTAAACATTTAGTACAGCGGACGAGACCCATGAACATGAATGTGTGTATTACATTATTAGTCCATTATTTTCATTGCATTTAACTCTGTTCTTAATATTTCATATGTGAACACCTTTTTATCTCAACTGACATAAATCCCATATCACTGACTTTGAAAAGTTACTAAGGAGAACATATCTCATGTGATGTGAAGGAGGTATTGAATGGCATAGTTAGTACACAAAACAATATTTCAGGATTTGATGTGATTGCTAGACAGGAAGTTGGAGCATGCGATGAGAAATCTAGGGAGGAAACTGAAAGATGTTGGTGGGTCCACTCCCACATTACTGTATGGCTGTACTCTGCTGGACCAGTCAACTTGCAAGAGATCATGGATGCTGGGTAATGTACTCAAATATCTGTCGACTGGATCTGTGCTGTGATTGATATCTGTGAATTGTTAGCCAAGACTGCTAAAGACAGTGTTATTCAGCATAAATGCATGTTTTTTCAAGTAAGGGGATTGATTTTCCATTCATTATGTAACTTTAAATCAGTATGTATTTTTTTTTATCAATTGTGAATCAATCTTCTAGGTCTTTGACTAGATAGGTTAGTTTGTATGAACGATTAGCAAATAGTGTGGAAGACATTTACTAGTATAAGCAATATAACAAGATGTATACATGTCTGCTTTCATACACTGATTTTGGTCCTCAAGTTACTGGAAGGTGTCATCATTTAAAGCTATTTAAGACTGTGTTTACCTAAATTTATGCTGAGTATTGCAATATTGTATATGATTGAAACTTGAGTTGTGGACAGATTCATGCTCATCCCTGTTTTGGGTACCCCTGGTCATCATGACTGTGTGTATGTACTCAAGGAGTGTGTACAACCATTGATTGAGGCTGGATGCTTCTTACAGTCACTCTTTACATATGATTAAATTTATTGATTTGATTATGTATTTTGTTCATTATGTTGTGTCAAAACATTTTTTGCTGGTTTGTACCCAGTGTGGTTTGGATTCATGGGTCAATCCCCACATTGTAAACTTAAGCCCTAATATTTTTCCACTATTTTGTTTTTTCATGAGTCAAAATATCATTGAATACTCTGGTTTATGAGGCTGATTGATTTTGCACTATATGCCTACTCATGGTGGAGTATATTCATCTGGTCTGTACCTGTCGTTGCAAGTTTTTTGTCGGCTCATTCGTCATACACTATGTTCTGAAATTTTTCTCTTCTCTTTTGAAGATTTGATTGTATGGATGTTAACTAACAATTTGTAATTCTAGTAATCAACATTGTCTCTGTACTTATTTCTATAGTTTAGTGGTGTAATGTTGTAGTTTTGACCTTGTATTATTTGTCTTGTGAGAGTATGTTCCACAGATCTGAAAAGCTGAATACCATATCCTGATATATGTATAGATTATGACTGTATAGATTGTATAGCAAGTATTTTTCTTATGTTTTCTGTAATATGTTATGTATCAGATACTTTTATACATCTATCTGGTATCCTGGGTGTCATTGTGTACACCATTTGGCAAACCTTGTAGCTTGTCACAAAATACTGTAAACATTATCCTTACAAATTTTGTGAGGGGGATATTGTAATGGGGTGCCCGCCTCTAACATTTCTTTTTAATAGAAATAACTGATACCATTTATACTATCAATTCTTGTGCAGGTGGTTGTTTAACTAAAAGAATTTCATTTGATTTTATTTACAATGTATTATATTTCAGACTAAAATGTATAAAAAGAAATTAATTTGTTGCCCTCAGTATGAACATGGGAGGGGGGGGGGGGGGCCTCAAAAATAACCGGAATTTCTTTCTAGAAAGCATATACTTTACTGTTTTCAAATACAACCTTAAAATCCTTTGAAGTACTCTTCATTAGCATTAATACACTTGTCCAAACGTTCATTCCAGTGTTCGAAGCACCTTTTAAATTCGTCCTCTTTGAAACCTGCTAGCACTTTCATGACACTGTGTTTTACACCTTCCACATCCGCAAAACGCTTCCCTCTCAAGTCTCTTTTCATCCTCGGGAGTAGGAAGAAGTACAAGGGTGCTAAATCTGGTGAATAGGGTGCATGGGTCAAGGTAGTGATCTTCGTTGAGGCCAAAAACTGGTGAATGCTGAGACCCGTGTGTGCGGGAGCGTTGTCCTGATGCAGGAACCACATGCCAGAATCCCACAAAGCTGGACGTTTTCGCAAAAAACTTCTGTGAAGCCATTTCATAACCTCCAAATAGAATTGTGGGTTTACTGTCTGGTTTTCGGGGACAAATTCAGAGTGAACGATCCCTTTGATGTCAAAAAAACAGATCAACATCGTTTTCACATTCGATTTCACTTGTCAAGCCTTTTTTTGGTCGAGGTGAGCCAGGTGACTTCCACTGTGATGACTGTTGTTTACTTTCTGGATAGTACCTGTAATGATTTTGTTTTTGAGACAGGCTTCAACATGAAGATCCCTTTGATCTCCAGTAAGAAGCTTCAGCACAAATTTTGCTGCCACTCTTCGCATCCCCAAATCGATGGTCAAGATGTGTTGAATTGAGCTCCAGGACAACATGAACAAGTTCTCCAGTTGGTCGATTGTCCTGCATCGATCTTCACTTATGAGATCATGGATTTAGTTGATGTTTTCTTCGCTTTGAGCGGTTGAAGGTTGACCGGAACGGGACCGATCTTCAACCACCATTTCTCCCTTTTTAAACTGAGAAAACCATTTGTACACTTGCGTTTTACTAAGACCATGGTCTTTGTAGGCATTCTGAATCATTGCAACAGTTTCTGCTGCGTTCTTGCCGAGCAAGAAACAAAACTTCACTGCCGAATGATGTTTGTAAGAACTAGCCATTTCCTCATGTCACGTCTGCACTATACGCACACTCAAAGAACTGCTAAAGAAACCACACTTCTCAGTGTTGGGTGACGCCGCGTGACAGAATAACTCAGCAGAGCTCCTACTACAACCCTCTGGCAGTGCAACCTGCTATGATATTTCCAAACTGGAACAATAAGAGTACTAGATAGTGGCTGCCCCCTTCCTCCAGTGTTTGAAGTAGGATGCGATGATTGTGGTGATTATTTGGTACTGCACACTACTAGAACAGCAGTATGTAATGCAGATGATGTTTATTAACCTTGAATGTAATGATATTAAAAGTCTGTCAATATTGTTATCAGTTAAAGTTGACCCAAGATTGTGCACCGATTCATAAATTACCTTCAAAATTTTTTTCATCTATTCTTTCCAATAAATTTTTCCAAATAATCAAGCAATTATTAATCCATTTCCATTTCCACATCCCTATTCAATGGCGACCATTTCAAGGACTGCCCCGAGTGAAATATGAGCAGACCTTTCCAATTACCAAGATAAAAACTTTTAAGATAAATGATTCACATTACTGTTAGAAGGAACAAATGAAACTTTCATTGTATTTGTTACATATCCATGAGATTGGCAATGATAAAACAATTGAAGGAGCCCATTAAAATTAAATTTTGCCTACAAACAAGATGAGCCAGGAATTCTGATTTCAGCGGTAATGGTAGGAAGCTGCTACACTGTATGCTTATATGGCCACACTTGTAATGTACTTTATGGAACGTGCATTTCTACAGAAAAGACAAAAATTTGTACAAAGTCATCACTGAAGTGCAAAATAGTCATTCAGAGTCTACAAGAAGTGTCAGATAATAATCAGGTTCATTAGTGAACATGCAAGTAAACCAACTGTAATTGAAAAGTACCGATACAGACATGACTTAATATTTGAAAAAAAATTGTCCTTTTTGTTAAAAACTATTTACAATGGAGTCACAGGACATTTTTGAACATTCATTAAAAAATGCAGTATGCCAAGATGTTGGAAATCTGAGCTTGGAAACAGTTGAAGGCAATGTGCCAACTCATGAACTGACCAATGGCAACCTAAACAACGAGGTTGGTGTCCGACTATCAAGTAATACAACTAATCATGATGTCACTTTTTTGATGCTCAATGAGACAGGTTCTCAGTTCTCACTGGGAATTTTTTTTTCAAATAGTGAAACTGAAGGCCACGTCAGCAAAGAACATGAAAGAGTGCACAAAAACAACATAAATATTAGTGAGGCACATAATTTGATGCAACTCATGCAAAAAATAATACAACAGTTTACAAAGCAGGTATTTCAGGAAAGCATAACCCAACAGTTTACAAAACAACAGAAATTTCAGGGAAGCGTAATACAACAACTTAACGGTACGACATAGCAGTTCACAAAACATCAGGAAAATATAGGACAACAGTTTACACAGCAAAATGAGGTAATTTACAATTTCAAGAATAGTATAAGTCAGCAGTTCAGTGGGGTGAGCAAAACTTTATATGTTAGGCCCCTCAGGAACATAGCGGCTAGGGTGGGGAAGAAGTCCAATGTTGACTTGGTGTGCTTGCCGGGGCGGCCTTGTCCGGGATGTGGAAGAGGCTCTTGTGGCAGCTGTCGAGTGTGCGGGGTCCAGCCAGCTGCAGATTGTTGTGCATGTCGGCACCAACAATGCCTGTCGTCGGGGTTCCGAGGAAATCCTTGGGTCCTTTCGACTGCTGGTTAAATTGGTGAAGGCGGCCTCCATCTCTCAAGGATTGGAAGCCAAGGTGATGATATGCAGCATCATACCCAGGGTGGACCAGGGTCCTCTGGTTTGGAGTCGAGTGGAGAATCTAAAACAGAGGCTATGTTGACTCTGTGACAAAAATGGTTGTAGATTCCTCGACCAATGCTATGGGTGGAAGGTTGCAGGATGTCCCTCAATAGATTAAGGGTGCACTACACACAGGAAGCAGCTACATGCGTAGCACAGTACTTGTGGCGTGCACTTGGGGGTATTTTAGATTAGCTTCCTCCCCATGGGAAACAAACCACTGGCCTGAAAAATTACCAGTTCATGACACTGATGTGGGTGTGCCAACTGTAAAAATTGTTAGTTCACCTAAACAGGTCATTCCAAAGGATTTAAATATGCTTAATCTCATGTTAGTAAATTGTGGAAGTGTCTGTAGCAAGATGCCTGAGTTAGTCTCCAAAATAAACTGTAGCAATGCCAATATTGTATTAGGTACCGAAAGCTAGTTGAAACCAGACATAAAAAGCAGTGAAATTTTGAACTCGGATTGGACAATGTTTAGGGAGGATAGGACTGATGCTATGGGAGATGGTGTGTTCATTGAAGTTAAATGCTGTTTAAATGCAGTTGAGATCGATACTGGGTCAGACTATGAAATAGTCTGGATAAAGCTGTCAATCAGACAAGGACTGACCATTGTATTAGGATGTTTTTATAGACCACCAGCATCTGCGACAAACGTTGCAGAACATTTCAGGGAAAGTATTGAGTACATAGAAAGTAAATATCCAAATTATGCATTAGTTATAGGTGGAGACTTTAATCTAGCATCCATTGACTGGGAAAATTACACGATTATCACAGGGGGCAGAAGCAAAGCTTCATGTGAAGTTATTCTAGGAGCCTTCTCAACACATAACCTTGGGCAATGGGTTAGAAAACCAACTCGAGATGGGAACATATTAGATATCTTGGCGACAAACAGACATGATCTGTTTAAGGAAGTTAATCTAGAAGAACGTATTAACAACCATAACGTCGTTGTGCCTTCTATGTCAGTGGAAGTTGCTAAAAAACCAAAGAAGCAGTGTAGGGTTTTCGTGTTTGGGAAAGCAAATAAAAGAGTCATTAATGAATATCTTCATAGTCAGCTCCAAGCATTCACCATGGGACACAAAGATATTGAGCATCTTTGCTAGACAAGTATGTGCCTAGCAAAAGTATAGGGGTGGTAAAGGATCCACCTAGGTACAACAAACATATTAGGAAGTTATTGAGAAATAGAGAATTTTGCACAGTCGTTTTAAATGTAGTCACTGTCACACTGACATCTGCTAATTCTAAAAATAACTCCAAAAAATTTTGGTTGTACGTAAAATCTATGAACGCTACAAATGATTCAATACCTTCTCTGGCTGACAGTACGGGTAATGTAACTGATGATGATAAATTGGCGGCCAAAATTCTAAACCTAGCTTTCAAAAACTCGTTTATGGTAGAGGACTGCAGCACCATTCCCCCTTCCAATTATTGAACAAATGAAACGATGGCCGACATAGTGTTTAGTGTATCTGGGATTGTAAAACAATTAAGATCCTTAGATGTGAGGAAGGCATCTGGCCCAGATGGTATCCCCGTAAGATTTTATGTTGACTACGCTAGAAATATAGCACCATTCTTATCCATCATCTATCAGAGATAATTGGAACAGCGGAAAGTTCCACGGGACTGGAAGAAGGCCCAGGTCATAGCAATCTATAAAAAGGGTAGAAAATCAGATGCACATAATTACTGGACAATTTTGTTCAGACATAATGACCTTTCTAGATTCTGTGAAGCTCATCTGCAGAAACCAGCATGGTTTTAGGAAACAGCGGTCATGCGAGACACAGCTGGCCCTCTTTGTGCATGATATATAACAGGCTCTATAAATACCGGCTCCCAGGTTGATGCCAAATTTCTTGACTTTTGAAAGGCATTTGACTCAGTTCTGCACTGTCGCTTGATACAAAAAGTGCGCACTTACGGTCTATCCGATAACATATGCAGTTGGATAGAAAGTTTTCTAACAGACAGGAAGCAGTATGTCATCCTGAACGGGGTGATTTCAAAAGAAACAAGTGTAACTTCAGGTGTGCCCCAGGACAGCGTAATAGGTCCTCTGCTTTTTAGGATTTACATAAACGATCTGGTTGATGGTGTTGACAGTGGCCTTACACTGTTTGCCAATGACGCTTTAGTCTACAGGAAAGTAGTATCACACAAAAGTTGTGAACAATCAATGAGGATTTGCAGAAAATAAATGTGTGGTGTAATGACTGGCAGTTATCTCTCAATATTAGTAAGTGTAACCTTCTGCATATAACAAGGCAAAAATCCCTATTGGTGTATGAGTATAAAGTAAATGCCCAATCTTTGGAAGCAGTAACATCCGTTAAGTATCTGGGTGTGACTATTCGAAATGATCTAAAATGGAATGATCAGATTACACAAGTAATGGGTAAGGCGAACTCTAGATTGCGGTTTATTGGTAGAATCCTGAAGCAATGCAGTCCTTTAACAAAGGAAATAGCTTACATGTTAGTTTGTCCAGTCTTGGAGTATTGTTCGTCTGTGTGGGACCCTTACCAGTTGCATCTGATTCAAGAGATTGAGAAGATCCAAAGAAAAGCGGCAAGATTCATCACTGGTATATTTAGCCATCGTGAGAGCATTACATAATCTCATAGAAAGTTTGAAGTGGGACAATCTTGCAGATAGACGGTGCACTAAACAGAAGGGGCTGCTAACTTAATTCCGAAATCCGATCTTCACCAAGGATGTAGAGCATATATTATTACCATCAACTTTCAAATTGCGCAATGATCACCATTCAAAGGTAAGGGAAATAAGAGCTCATACTGAGGCATTCAGACAGTCATTTTTCCCTTGCACGATCTGCGAGTTGAACATAGAGGGGGGATATGACTTCGGCTTGAATTGTGCCCTCCGCCACACACCGCTTGGTGGCTAGCAGAGTATATATTTAGATGTAGATCTGACGAACTATACAGGAAATTGACAGAGCAAGGTAAACAAGTAAAACAAGAAATAATTACCAACATATCCCACAATATAAATAAGTAAATGGAAAACGTATCATCTGTAGACAATAAACAGGAACAACTTGCAGGTAAGTTACAAAATCTTAATGAAGCATATTCAGAAATTCAGGAGATGCAATCCCAAGTGGATGCGTTGGTAAAAAATGTGATGAACAGTCAGTGAGCTGCAAGACATGTTTAAAAGCTTATTGACAGAAGTACAAAAGTTAAGTCTAAGAGTGGACCAATTAAGTTCAGAGTCAAAATTTGCTAAAAAGCAGAGAGATAAGATACATGCAGATGTAAAGGAAATAACTGAAAAAGCTGAAGCCGGGATGCTGGATAAGAGCAGTACCTTTGCTGAAAAGATAGTGTCAGATTGCAAAATTTATGTAGGTACTGTAGAAGAAGCTCTGAAAGAGAGAAAGTCAACTTGTAGCTAAAATAGATTCAAGTTTAAAGGGAGCAGAGGAAAGGTTATGAGGCAATATTGATAAAACTACTCATATTCCAAAACAATATTTCACAGAAAACAAACCCATGCTTTTAGATACATTAGATACTTTCACTGGTTACCCACGATACGGGGCTAGTCTGTTGAAGGAAAATAGCGAAGGTCACAGAATGCAACAACACTTGCCAGCAGCTGTAACTGTTGAGCAAATGCAGTTGCCATGTGCTACGCCACAAGCGAACACAAACACGCCTGTCACTGACAGTGCGGTGTGTTTATCAACATTACTTGCAGATGAAGGATTACTTAGGCAGCAACGATTTCTGATATTTACCTCTGAAGGGAAATGAAAAGCACTGGTTCCACCATTTCGGCCACAAAAAAAGTCCATGGTTGTATAGCCAGAGCGTTGCAGAGGTTGTCCGCATTATTGGTATAATTGAATCATTTGCTGCTGAAAGTCGTATGGTTGAGGGCTTGTAATTTCCTGTAGTGAGATGTGGGGCTATTGCGCTGAGGTCTGTTGCTGCATCAACCAGCAGATATTGGTGTAGCTGGCGGTCATAAACAAACAGTTGCATGCTGTCTGCCCATGTGTGTGGCACATTATGTGCTTTGGTATCTCCAGTAAAAGGGGGCTTTTTGTAGGGAGGCAGGCTGTGCACCTAAGCCAGTCCACTGGTGTAGTATGGGTAGCTGGACAGCTGTCAGCAGCCGGCATGCATCAGCAACAAATTGTGCATGAAACTAGCAGTAGCCGATCGTCATTTGGTTTTGGCTGGGCTGTGTTGTGGCGGCAAGGGTGTCAGCCATCTCCCTTATTTGTTTATTTCCTGCAGGAGCTGGGTCTGTGCACCATGATTGTTGCGGCGCTGCAGAGGTCATGGCCTGCCAGGTGGCTGGGTTCCAGTTGCAGGGGGTGGAGGAGGTTGCCCAGGGTCTGCGCGCAGTGTTTTATACTGTGTCTGCTGCTGCTGCCATCCTTGACTGTTGTGCACCATATCCGTCACTGGCATGGTGATCTTAGATATATGTCCTGGCATGTGAGCATCAGCATCCTATCGGCCAGCTGTAGGCACATTTTCAATGGTGTGTCCGCATGTGCTACAAGTGCTACCTGTATATGCTCTGGGAGCTTGAGTAACCATAATGACCATAAGGCCTGGTCTGGTAGTACGTTGTTATCAATTTTCAGGCACAGTTTGTGACACAATGCTGATTGTGTGTTGTCGCCCAGAATCTTCCCATTTATGGCAAAGTGCAGGTGTTGCTCCAACATGCACAGTAATTGTTGCAATATTAGTGACTTTACTGTAGTTGGAGAATTTAGAAGCAAATCGCTGACGAGATCCGCTTGTTCACCGAGATGGTTGAGAAGTATTAACAGCTTGCTCTGGTCATTCTCAATCCCTGCTGTCCTCATCATACATTCACATAAAGCAAACCACACTGCCGGGGGAGTCTGTGTGAATGGGCGGCAGGTGGAGTTTGATAGATGGTGGGTGGTTCCTGTAGTGGTCGTTTGTGGCAGCCTGGTAGCTGTTGATGTGTGGTCATGGTAAAATGGTCATGTTGTGCAGTGGGCAACAGCGTATCCCAGTGCAAGCTTTGTTGTGGTGGGTAGTGTGGCCAGTGGGGCCATGACATCACATCCGAGGTGTACTGCGGTACATGGCATGACTATCGTGATGCCACCTGCATGAGGAGTGAGAGCAAAAGTGGTTTGCGGAAATATGCCATTCTGTTCAAAATCACTGTTAACTGGCATTATCCGTCCCTAAGATCACCAAATACACTGACCTGCATGTTTGTTTGTTGTCACTGGTTGTTCGGCGTTTGTTACGTCACTGTGGTTGGTATCCGTAATTAGCCTGTTGGTGCCTGACATCTCAATAATGGTAGAGTTACTTGGTTGATATGGTTACTTACGAGTAGCATTATTACTAGCTGTGTATATCACTTGAGAATGGCGAGGGTGGCAGGGTAGTGCCATTGTTAGTTACCGCCAACCGTTGTCGACCCTTCATTAGTCTGATGAGGTTAGTGTCCACATAAGCACTCATAGCTTTGTTTTCAGTCTTCGTTAAAGGCACTGTGGTTGATGGAAGTTCAGTATTGTAGTCCTTATGTGTGTACTGATGTGACAATGGTTGCATCGTTGTGCGGGTATTAAAAACAGAAGTATTGCAATTTCCGTCTTTTAGCATGAAAAGTCATTACATAAACACTATCAACACTTGCTATCATTGACTGTAGCTGGTTGACCGTCTCTCTCTCTCTTTCTCTCTCTCATAAACACTATCAACACTTGCTATTATTGACTGTAGCTGGTTGACCGTCTCTCTCTCTCTCTCTCTCTCTCTCTCTCTCTCTCTCTCTCTCTCTCTCTCTCTGTGTGTGTGTGTGTGTGTGTGTAGGCACGGTGTTGGATTCTCACATCAGGTGGAGGTGGAGCAACGTGTCACACAAAAATGTGCGGCAAAAAGCTCGGTGTCACCAATGTAGGTTTTGGGTAATGAACATGGTGTTCATGTGTAATGACTGTCAAAGTTACTGATTCACATACACAATATTTATTTATATACATTATAAGGATGGATACAACTTAAAAACTTGACATCTCAGAACACACTGCACAAGGTCCAGAGATACTGTTCTTGCAGTGATATTCTTGGGGACAGAAATACTCAGAGCTTGTGCCCCACAAGCTCAAGGAGTATTGAGACCTGGCCCCCTTTTTTCGATAATTCTTGCCAAACCGACTCTTAAATAGTGATGCACTGTTGAACTTACTATGGGAAAACAATATTCGATTATGGACAAGTGAATGCCAAAATGATTCTGAGAACATAAAGGATGCACTTGCCAATGCTGATATTTTAAACCATCCTGACATGAGTCAGGAATTTTGTCTATGTACAGATGAATCACCACAAGGCTGGGGGGCATATCTTTCCCAAATTAGAGAGTTAAATGGTAAACAAATACCAAGCATTATTAGTTTCGTGAGAACTCCTAAAGAGTGCAAGAGGGTGGAATCTGTAACCAAACTCTAAACACTCTGTTGTGCGGACATTTCGGAAATTTGAATATTATTTATGGGGCATGCAGACGAAGCTTTACTTTGACCATCTGGTCCTCTCGTTTCTCCTAAACTGCAAACTACTACACAGAAGGAAGGCTCAGTGGCACCTATATTTCCAAGAACTTAATTTTTAAATAGTGTAGGGTGAAGAAAACATAATAGCCAATGTGCTATCGAGACTACCACATGGTCTGAATGATTTTTTTGAATTTACTGAACAGACCCCATACATTAAAGTCTTAATCATACATGATCATACATGATGGAACCTATCGATTGTACTATGCAAAAATGGACAGCTGCAAGAAGAGGATCAGGACTGGCAGAAGGTAAGACAAGCTCTAGTAACCTTACAGGAAAAGGAAGAAGGTAGAAGCAAATCATATGATAAGAAGTTAGGACGTATAACTAACAGGAGGTGTTGCTGCTCTCCCATACAAAACCAACGAAATACAAGAAACTCAATCACAAGTGGCAACTATTATATGATGGCCCATTCAAAATACTCAATGTTCCACATCCAGGATGTTACTGACTAGCTTATCCAAATAGTGGGAAGGAAAAGACATTGTACCCACATAAAGACCTGAAGGAGTTTGTTCATTAGCAGAAAACTAATATAATCAGTACACACAAATTAAGTAGATGGAGGAGACAGAAAAACATATAGAAGTTGAACAGCAGACGAATCATACACCATATATATGAGGAGACACTGTAAATAAATTTTATGGATATCATGTATTAAACACTTTATCAGGGCAATAAGATCAGTGTGGTAAGACTTAGGTAAGTGCCAGCTAATATGAAGTTAGATTATTTTTAAAGGATGTTTAACAACATAATAAATAAGTGGCCATTAAATAAACAGCAACTATCAAGCTATTTGAAGTCATGTATGGAACAACAACAGAGTTGACAAGCAACAGACACATTCTGGTCTACAGCATGTGACTGCCATGGTGGGGAGAAGTTCTGACTTGTAGAAATAGTAGTGAGAGTCCTGTGAGCCCTACAAAAACTATGACGCATGTTGCAAAACTTAATGCTTGCGCAAAACAATCTGGTTTAATTAACAAACCACATTGGTGATTTAATAATGTGTGCATACCAAAATGCTATAAAATAAGCAATTTTACTGACATCAGCACTGAAATGAAATTAATAAAATAACATGTAAATATTTATATAATAGGGTTAAGATAATTTAGAAGTAGTATTTACAAGGAATTTGGAACTGACAAAAGTATAAAGCTAAAGTAAAATAAACGCTACTACGCGAAAGAATAAATGAACGAAAGAATATCTGCAGGAGAATGAAAGGGACGTACATTCAACAAATACAAAACCTAACAATGAATTACACTAGTATTTACAATATGTTTGTGAGATAAAGTTGGAGTTATTTATCATATAAGCTAACTACAGCATTTTACCAAAACTATAAACTATATGGAAAAGAACTGACAATCAGATATATTACAAGAATATCTACTAGCTTATTTATGCTACACATTAGATAACAAAATTTTGCACACAAAGTCATTTACATAATCAGAAGGCATAAATAGAACAAGTGGCAGGTAAGTCGAGGAGAACTAGAATAACAATATTTGTGCACATATTGAAAACAAAATGTGTGCTCACTAACAAAAGGTTTAGAAGGTAAGAATATTTTAAAAATTTAACTGTGCAAGTGTGAAAGTACAAAAAAAGGAGAATACTCCCATGTACTGAGCCAGTATGAATAAGTGATTAAAGGATGAACATGATGTGAGCTAACCCATCGGCGGTTATGTACTTTGTAATTTAATTAGTTATAAGAATATTTTCTACAGAATGATGCAAAGCCACGACCTGAGTAAATAGAGGAACATTATGGTGGTAGGTACATTTGAAGATAAGTCCCACAATATTGCAAATGTTGTGTGTATGAATGTATAGGCAGTGACATGTATGTGGAATGGGTGAGCTTTTTGGAAATTAAAGTATGTAAATGAATTTATCAGATAAAGAAAAGATCTAACACCATAATGAATGAGTTAAAAGCTAATTTACTATGAGGCGCACATGACACATGGTGCGGGTATCAAATAGCATTTTAAATGGCTAGTTGTACAAGTGAAAATGCCTATTCCTGGAATATGGATCTCTGGGTACGTACAATGGTTACTCAAAGTGATAGTAAGAATTGTGAATAACAGAATCAGAACTCCATGTCAGTATGATACCTGAAAGTATGCAGTAAGTACAAGAATTAAGAAACTAACACCAGCAAAAACAATAACATGAGGAACACAAGGTGGAAATGGAGATGGAGCAGCCTCCTGTACAAAGGTACCAAGTAAATACATACACAACAAAATGTTTAAGCTGAGAGACTACGTGCATTTAAAAAATAATTGTCTAATAGTTAACAAAAATACATGTGGATACCATGACAAGCCTACATGAATACATTGGATAAAATGAAATGTTTGCTTGATTATGAAAAGATGAATTTCAGATCAAGTTTAGGCATAAATCCCACATCTTTCCTTCATTCAAATGTAGAGTTGATAGAGATGTTGCTAAGTGGAGATGTGACCTATGTATTTTGGATGATGCAAAGATGGTAGAATATTTCAATTTCCTTTTTCTCACCCCTGTAATTAAGGTAGGATGTGTAAATGAATGAAAATAAGGCTAATTTTTCTCTATTTCAGAATCGGAAAAAAACTTACATGTGTCAACTCAAGAATACTTGGAAAAACAAAGTTAACTTCTAATATAAAAAGCAAAACCTATGATTCTTGTATATAACCTTGTAATTCTATGTAATATTTTATGTATATTAAGTAAAGATAATTAGACAATAGTGATGTAAGACATACCTGAACCGTCTTAAGTGCAAAAAGCGATAAGGGCGGTTTTCTACGAGAGGCATTTGAAAAGTTCATGCAAAGTTCGAGAGATGGCACCACCTGCATGCATTGAGGTCATGTTTAGTTAGTAGTGTCTTTGGAAAGAACGAACACCAAGTTTCACCCATATTGGTCTATTTCTTTGTGTTTGGTATTCGTGTGAATCAAGGAAGTTAGGTGATTGTCAAAAAGTGGGTGAAGAATTTCATGTGGTGATTAAACATTACTTTATGAAAGGCAAATTGCCTCAGGAGACTAAAGAGAAGCTTGATAAACATTACGGTGACTCTGCACCTTCAATTAGAACAGTTTATAAGTGGTTTCAAAATTTTCGGAGAGGCCATATGGGCACAAGTGATGCAGAACGTTCTCTGGACGCCCTGTGGAGGTTACGACTCCAAAAATCATTGATAAAATCCATAATATGGTGATGGATGACAGAAGAGTTAAGGTGTGTGAGATTGCTAGCTAGTGCTGTCGGCATCTCAAATGAAAGGGTACATAATACTTTCCATAAACATCTGGACATGAGAAAGCTATCCGCAAGATGGGTTCTACAATTGCTCACGCTTGACCAAAAATGGAATCATGTGAAGTGTTGCAAGGATGGTTTGAAGCTGTTCGGGAAGAATCTACAGGACTTCAAGTGTTGTTTCGTCACTGTGGATGAAACATGGATACATTACTATACTCCTGAGACCAAACAACAATCTCAACAATGGGTTACCAAGGGAGAATCTCCACCAAAAAAGGCGAAGACCATTTCTTCAGCTGGAAAGGTTATGGCAACGGTCTTTTGGAATTCGCAAGGGATGATCCTCATCGACTATCTGGAAAAGGGTAAAACTATTACAGGTGCATATTATTCATCATTATTGGACCGTTTGAAAACCAAGCTGCAAGAAAAACGCCGGCAATTGGACCGCAAAAAAGTTCTTTTTCCATCATGGCAATGAACCAGCACATACCTCAGCAGTTGTAGTCGCAAAATTAATGGAAATAGGATTCCAACTCATTTCACATCCCCCCTATTCTCCAGGCTTGGCTCCCTTGGACTACTATTTGATCTTCAATTTGAAGAAATGGCTGGCAGGACAAAGATTTTATTCAAACAAGGAGGTGATTGCAGCAACTAATAGCTATTTCGCACACTTGGACAATTCCTATTATTTGGAAGGGATCAACAAATTAGAACAGTGCTGGATGAAGTGTATACGTATAAAAGGAGACTATGTTGAAAAATAAAAAGGTTTACCTCAAACACGTAAGCAGTTTTTATTTTCGCTCGGACTTTTCAAACGCTCCTCGTACCATGAATACAGCATGTGCCTGCAGCAAGGATAAATCTTCTATAGTGGTGCAGCAGCACAGTAGATGGCTGCAGGAGGGAAGTGATGAAAAAATGAAAGTAACAAAATTACCTGGTCCTTTACAGACACTTGTTGTGGTGTCGATTGTACAAAGTGGCTGCTTCAGACCATGCAGTGATGTAGGATTCGTCATAGTCTATGAACAAGTATATGGGAACTTGTAGGGCTCCTACATTGTAGCTCCAGCAGAAGTCAGAGGCGCATGAGGTCACAATGCTACATGGACAGACTGACTGGCTTGAATACTGTGCGATGTGTTATCTCATGCTAACAATGTCGAGTGGAGACTGAACTTAAATAATCAATATACCCACTTTAGGGACAATACGTAAGAAAATATAGACTGAAGTAAGGAGGGCATAGAGAAGGGGAAAAAGAAAGTGTAATAAATATTGTAAATAATATTATTGTATAAAATAATTTTGTGATATGAATATTACATAAGGGGGAAAAAAGAGAAAGAAAGAAAGACTGAGAGGGAGAAAAAGCTGATGTGTAGGAGTACTACGAAAACATAAATAAATAAAAATAAATTGTAATGTAATGTCTGCTCTGAATAAAGAAACCCTAAACAACCCAAAAGGTGCACCACTGTTGTATACTGCCATCCAGTAAAGTCTGGACAATGCAAGTATATGGCCGGGGACAGTCGTAGTGTACCTGAACTGGGATACCCAAAATACTGTATTTTTAAAAAATTGTTGTATCTCAGTTTCTCATGATTTCTACGAAAATAAACCTAACAAGATTACATAACATGTGGCATAAAATCAATGTTATCTCAGTAATTTCAATTTTTTTCACCTTTGTTTATTAACAGTTTTCTTTTATTATCACTTCTCTTGTTTCAGATGCCTCCATGGAAGGATGTTTTACGGAGATGCTTCATCTTTTGTGCAAAGAAAATAGTGTAAACCTGTATCAAAAAGTAATCAATACAGTGTTTATTACATGTCTAGAGTGGGGTTTTATTTAGTAGGAGGTGAAACTTACGTACATTATGATTCCTACTACAATGATTTTATATCACGAAGACAATGCCTTATCGATGTGACACGGTCAGAAAAAAATTATTTATCTAGTAAGAGGAAGGCTGCAGAAGATTCTGGAGCTGCTGCTATTAATACGAAATGAGGTAAAGCAATAGCTTCCATGGACATTTACAAGACATGAATGAGAATTGGTAGTGTTACAGGTGAACGTTACAATAGCAGCTGTTGAGTCTGCTGCCCTCCCCACATATCTTCAAATTATAAAAATTATAAGGAAAAAAATAACTATATCATATTACTCCCACTTCACCATCTGTACCACTTATGCAACCTGCCATTCCATGACCAGTACACCAATGTGGCCCCACTCATGCTGTGTCATTGTAGATTGGTGTCTGAGCTACTCGTGGACCTCATCTGGCAACTGGTGCCAGCTGTTGATCTCCATGAAACACAGCTTCACAATCACAGAACACAGAGGGATGAGTGAGCAGACTATTGGTTGTTTTTTACCAGTTTTATGTGCAGAAATCATGAAGTTTAGGCAAGTCGTGCATAGGGATTTGAGGGTACATTTGTACAGCCAGGGGAACTGGCTGATCTTTCAAGTT
This sequence comes from Schistocerca gregaria, assembly GCF_023897955.1. NCBI lineage: Eukaryota > Metazoa > Arthropoda > Insecta > Orthoptera > Acrididae > Schistocerca > Schistocerca gregaria. Next base: position 632,908,456 of record NC_064921.1, on the reverse strand, counting down.
TCTCTGTTAATGTGGAGGAGCATTATGTATGACCTGCGAGATTTAATTTGTGAGAGCATTCTGCATCTTATACTAGTAACAGTATTAACTGCTGTTGCTGTGAGCATGTGGTTAATAGTGCATAGAGGCAAGATCAGCGAAGATTTAGCTGAGAATCCTAATCCTTTAGTAGATCCCCACAGCCAGTTTCATCACACCCTTCTCCTGCATTTAGAAGCTAATACCGGGGGTGGTCACAGGATCAGTTATTACAGGTGGGAACATTCTGGTTATTAGGGAACCAAAGATGTATGTCAAATGTACACAGGGACTAAGAGGTGCACAGGCATATGATGAATTGAACAGAGGCCTGCTACAAAGGTACAAGAAGCAAAATAGCGCCTCTCTCTCTCTTTTTTGCGAGCAGTTGGATAGAATGTCAAAGAAGCAAGGTGAGTCGACAGAGAATTTTGTGGACAGAATACAGAAAATGAATGTGCAGACATATGAATTAGGGGAAAGTGATGCAAATAGAGTCATACTCCATGGAGTGGAACAGAAAGCACTGGACACATTTTTGAGGGGCTTGCCACCTGATATGTCTATAATGATGAGAACAGATACTGTGAAGGATTAGTCCCATGGTGTTTGAAGGAACTGATGCAGTAACGGGAATAATGGATAAGAGAGGTATATTTTCCACTGATGTGAGGTGTTATAGTTGTGACAGGACAGGACATGTACAGAGGCAATGTCCCCAACCTTAGTATAGTAAATTTTGTGCAGTTGGACATCACCAGTGTGATTGTAGGAATGGTAAGGGAAAACAGAACTCTTAGAAGCAGGCATTAAATGCAAAAGGGAACCCCATGGCTGCCACACAGAGTTACCAATAAATTAGGATGCAACAAAAATGGATGCAGACTTGGATTATCGTATAGAGGGAAAAGTGAAGGGTAGAAAGCACAAGTTCTTATTGGACACAGGTGCACAGGTGTCAGTAGCAAGTATAGAATTCTTGGGTCAGAAGTGATTAATCCCTCTGCAGTACATAATTTATGTGGAGCTGGAGTTAGTATGTGGAGTCTTTGGGTACAGCAATGACAGATTTTCTGGTGGGGATGCAGCATTTTAGATAGTGTGCAGAAATCATGCACCAAGTAAGTGATGGTTACTGCATGATCGTAGGATTGGGCTTTCTGCCAAAATTGACCTTAAGTGACAAATAGTTGAACTAAGGGGAACAACATTCCAGCTACTGGGACTGTCATCAGTGAAGTATGAAAGCTAGGTGTACCCATAGTAAGGGATGAACCAGTTAAACTGCTGTCAACAGCACTAAGGATTAATTGATATGTGATTCTGCCACAAAGTATTGGGAAGTTGGTCAGGGTGAATGTGGGACCACAATGGCCTGTTAATCCATTGTGCTCGGTAGAACAATCAGCAGTAAGTGATGTATTAGACTTATTCGGAAGTGGATACAGACTCAGTCAGAGTGCATCACACTAATGTGCAAACAGATGATAAAAGTGCAATGCTTAGGAAGTTGGAGAATCTTAGAGGTACAGATAGATTGGAAATGGAGAAATTACTGTTTGAATTTGAGGATCAGCTTTTTCCTTGAGAGCCTTTACCAGCACCACCTGTAACACAGCTTCAAACCCAAACAGGAACTGAGTCACTGATGTATCATAGATTTCACTAAAGCCCACAATGTATGCAACCAGTATTAGAGGAATTCATTGAGCAACGGCTAGGATGGGGTAATAAGAGGAAAGCACTATCCATGGAGCGCAGACATCACAGTTGTACTGAAAAAGTCACCAGATGGGAGCAAGATATATAGATTATGCTGTGACTATAGACGTCCTAACAGTAAGACCACAGTGAAAGCACATCTGATGCAAAACATTACTGAAACTATTGACAGTTTGGGCAGTGTAAGTAATTCTCTATCTTAGACCTGAGGAGTAGGTACCATTAGATAAAGATACACTTTGAGGATCATACAAAAACTGTGTTCTTGGTCCCCTGGGGCCATTTTCAGTATCACGGAATGCTATTTGGGTTGAAAAATACTCCAGCAATGTTTCACCATTTGTTTTATGGACTGCTGAGGGAGTTGAAAGCTTGCCAGTGCATGGTGTACCAAGATGATGTAATCATTTTTGTGAAGGATATGGCAGAGTATACACAAGTTTTGTGAAAGGTTTTTAGAAGATTACAGGTAGCGAATTGAACATTAAACATACAAAAACGTCACTTTGATATTAGAAGCAGTTAAATATTATGTATTTAGAACAGTCAAGAGGTTAAAATGGATCTCAGGCTGACATACACAGTACAGGAATTTCCAGTTCCTAGTAATACCAAGGAGTTACAATCTTTCTTGGGTTTAGGGAGTTATTAATTATTACAGAAAAATTTGTAGAAGGGTTTGCACATATAGCAAGACCACTTATGCGAGTGTTAAAGAAAGAGCTAAAGTTCGAATGGACAAAGAAATGCCAACACGCATTTGAAGAGTTAAAGAGAGTGTTGACATCAAGTCCAGCAATAATTTTTCTGGGCTAAGGGAAAGAGAGTATCTTGTCAACTGATGTTTCCAATCAGGCAATAGGGTGTGTTCTCAATCAAGTAATAGATGGGGAGGAGCAAACTGTGATATATGTCTCAAGGCAGTTGAACAGACCAGAGAAAACTACTCGATGACATGCTTAATGTGATATATGGAATCATGTATTTCAGATGTTATTTATATGGGAAGACATTTAAAGTAGTCAGGGACCATGCAGCCCTTAAAGAGTTGTTGGAGCTCCCAGTAGGCTGGCTAGGTGGGCACTGATGTTAAATTACTTTGAGTATGAAGTTTTACACAAGCCTGGTAAGAGACACGCAGACACGGATAGTTTAAGCTGGAAAGTAGCTGTGATACAGACACTGGGTCACCACCTTGTGCAATGGCAAGCAGAGTAATAGGCAGACTTGGAATGTAAACAGTACAAGTTGCATCCACCTTTTGCATTATAGAATGGGTTATTGTGTAAGACAGTGAGTTTGGGACCACGGGTAGTGCATAGCAGCACCAAAAATAGTGCTTGACCATGTGTTGTGAGGATGTGGCAGTTGTAGAGCAACAAATAGGCCTGTAGTAAAGTGCTACTGGTGAATCGGTATGTAAGGGGTTGTTTGCAATGTGTGCAATGGGCAGGTACAAACCCTAAGCTAAAACCTTTGCAGAGGTTACCAGAACCAACACAGCCTTTTATGATGACTGGGTTGAACATCCATGGGCCATTCAACAAGACTACAGCTCGAAATCAGTTTGTGTCAACCATTATTCATCATTTTTATAGGAAGGAAATGACTGCAATTCCTAACCAGCAGACAGCAACGGTAAACACATACATTGGCCAACAGCTAGGTACTCAAATTTGGAGTGTCAGAAACTATGATCACTGATCAAGGAACAAACAAGATCGGAAAAAATACAATAAATCACATCAATTACATGAGCAACTGCAAGGACAAAAATGCACCAGACAGTGCAATTAGTTCCACGCACAGTACGGTGGTGTAAGCAGGGTTGGTTGGATGCAGGGGGGGGGGGGGGGAGGAGGGGGGAGGTTATTAAAAACAATTTTCAGGACTGAGTATGTCAGGGACATCCTGATACTAAATGACATGATAGGCAGAGTGAGTGATGTAGCAAGGAGGAATAATGCCACCAAAAAATAGCACACTAAGAGTTCACCAGTTTGTAGCAAGAGGTACTGAACAATATGTTGATACTGTGAAGGCAATGGACATAATGCACCTGGAAAAGACAAATAGTCTGAATCAGGACCTGGAAGCTATACAGGCTTGAGTGGATACCTTGAGCTGGAGAGACAGTAACATGACTGTTGCAGTCCTTAGCTGATAGCTTGTGGGATGCTTGGACAGTAGTAATGGACTTGCAGGAACCAGTGTTAAATGCAGCACATGGGCAGTGGAGCCCAGTTCTGTTAATGCCAGATTAGCTCTTGGTAGGCCTACAGAAAGTATAGAAAGAATTGCAGATGTAATTAGAATTTGTACTTGAACCAGGTAAGTCAAATTTAGCATTGCATCAGATCAGAAACGATTTATCAAGAACCTGTATACTGGTACAGTTTCTGATTAGCTAAGGGTAAGCCAGATTCAAATATGACACCATGCGGGCTTCATCACTAAGTGGGGAACTTCAAGGAAATTTATCCAAGTAAAAATGCTGGAGATACTACTGATTGCAGAAGATGGTAGTGGTCACATTGTGATGTCCTTAACCAAATTTTAACATTGTCAGAAGGAGAGGGGTCCTACCTGTCCGACCCAGGTGGTACATGTAGGTACTGACCAATGCGAGACACAATTGTACTTAGGTAAAGCAGGGGATTAGGACTTCACATGTGAATAATGGAGCAACAACCTTATTTTCAGCAAGTGCATTTGCACTGGATGTTTTCTGTAACCAATATTGAAGTTGTAGGAGAGAACTGCTACAAGCAAGGTAAGCTTTGAAAGCTTGGGAGAGCTGAACATTTGGATTTGCTCGACAGTGGAATGATTATTAATGTAATGGACTGTGATGTAACAAGGCAGACTCTTCACCTGGCAGCTTCTGTTACAGGGGAAACAAAATTGAATATTACACAGCCATAATTGTACTGGCCAGAGAAGCCACTAGTGATCCTTCAAGTGAAAAATCTAACCTACCTGAATAAAATGATGGATCCAACATGAATCATGTCCTTGAACCACCTAATGCACACACTAGTGGGGCATACTTCAGTAGAGCAAATGCTTTCACGTGTTCAGCAAGATCGGGAGGAGCAACACATGATCAAGGCCATAGGCATCACAACCACAGGCAGCATGTTAGTGTTGATTCTGCTTTGCACAGCTTTCATCAAACTTAGGCAGAGTTTCACTGGCCAATGCAGTCCTCCAGTACATCAGAAACTAATGGACTGGTTAACTGTTCATTTATGAGGAGGAACAACAAATGCAAAAGCTAGATGTAGTAATATATGAATTATATTGTAGGATGCAATTAGTTGTGATTTGAAGAACAAGAAATTTGGCCTTATGAGATGCCATGATGGTGTAACAAGGATGTATTCATGTAAATAGTTATTTACTGTTTTGGTGACATTAATGGGTAAGAGGTAGTGCAAGCAAAGTAGCAGAAGGACCAATGAGCCAACAGGCTAGGATTTGCACGGAGAATGTGCCTCACTTTTGGAGTTTTGTTGCTTGATGCAAGAGGAAAAGCTGTAAAATAATCTATGTCATAACATTTTGGTGAAATCTTCTGTTACAGCCTGGTCACAAGTTTAGACATATGGTCCACGTCTTCCCAAAGAGGGGATGTAGGTAATGTCATCGCTAAATTTTGGGCGTTACTGAATTAAAGCAGCTCAATTGCAGACCCCTTCTACATCTACATCTATATCTACATCTACATCCATACTCCGCAAGCCACCTGACGGTGGGTGGTGGTGGTGGTGGGGGGGGGGGGGGGGGTATCCTGAGTACCTCTATCGGTTCTCCCTTCTATTCCAGTCTCGTATAGTTCGTGGAAAGAAGGTTTGTCGGTATGCTTCTGTGTGGGCTCTTATATCACTGATTTTATCCTCATGGTCTCTTCGCGAGATATACGTAGGAGGGAGCAATATACTGCTCGACTCTTCGGTGAAGGTATGTTCTCGAAACTTTAACAAAAGCCAGTACCGAGCTACTGAGCGTCTCTCCTGCAGAGTCTTCCACTGGAGTTTATCTATCATCTCCGTAACGCTTTCGCGATTACTAAATGATCCTGTAATGAAGTGCGCTGCTCTCAGTTGGATCTTCTCTATCTCTTCTATCAACCCTATCTGGTACGGATCCCACACTGCTGAGCAGTATTCAAGCATTGGGCGAACAAGTGTACTGTAACCTACTTCCTTTGTTTTTGGATTGCATTTCCTTAGGATTCTTCCAATGAATCTCAGTCTGGCATCTGCTTTACCAACGATCAACTTTATATGATCAATCCATTTTAAATCACTCCTAAAGCATACTCCCAGATAATTTATGGAATTAACTGCTTCCAGTTGCTGACCTGCTATTTTGTAGCTAAATGATAAGGGATCTATCTTTCTATGTATTCGCAGCACATTACACTTGTCTACATTGAGATTCAATTGCCATTCCGTGCACCATGTGTCAATTCGCTGCAGATCCTCCTGCTTTTCAGTACAATTTTCCATTGTTACAACCTCTCGAGACACCACAGCATCATCTGCAAAAAGCCTCAGTGAACTTCCGATGTCATCCACCAGGTCATTTATGTATATTGTGAATAGCAACGGTCCTATGACACTACCCTGCGGCACACCTGAAATCACTCTTACTTCGGAAGACTTCTCTCCATTGAGAATGACATGCTGCATTCTGTTATCTAGGAACTCCTCAATCCAATCACACAATTGGTCTGATAGTCCGTATGCTCTTACTTTGTTCATTAAACGACTGTGGGGAACTGTATCGAACGCCTTGCGGAAGTCAAGAAACACGGCATCTACCTGAGAACCCGTGTCTACGGCCCTCTGAGTCTCGTGGATGAATAGCGCGAGCTGGGTTTCACACGACCGTCTTTTTCAAAACCCATGCTGATTCCTACAGACTAGATTTCTAGTCTCCAGAAAAGTAATTATACTCAAACATAATACGTGTTCCAAAATTCTACAACTGGTCGACGTTAGAGATATAGGTCTATAGTTCTGCACATATGTTCGACGTCCCTTCTTGGAAACGGGTTGACCTGTGGAACGCTTCACTCTTCTAGAGACCTACGGTACACCGCTGCAAGAAAGGGGGCAAGTTCCTTCGTGTACTCTGTGTAAAATCGAACTGGTATCCCATCAGGTCCAGCGGCCTTTCCACTTTTGAGCAATTTTAATTGTTTCTCTATCCCTCTGTCATATAGATTTATGTATCAGGAAGTCGTTTCTGAAAGTATTTGTTTGGAGTGTAGCCATGTATGGAAGTGAAACATGGACGATTACTAGTTTGGACAAGAAGAGAATAGAAGCTTTCGAAATGTGGTGCTACAGAAGAATACTGAAGATAAGGTGGATAGATCACGTAACTAATGAGGAGGTATTGAATAGGATTGGGGAGAAGAGAAGTTTGTGGCACAACTTGATTAGAAGAAGGGATCGGTTGGTAGGACATGTTTTGGGGCATCAAGGGATCACAAATTTAGCGTTGGAGGGCAGCGTGGAGGGTAAAAATCGTAGAGGGAGACCGAGAGATGAGTACACTAAGCAGATTCAAAAGGATGTAGGTTGCAGTAGGTACTGGGAGATGAAGCAGCTTGCACAGGATAGAGTAGCATGGAGAGCTGCATCAAACCAGTCTCAGGACTGAAGACAACAACAACAACAACAACAACAACATCCCTCTGTCGTCTATTTCGATATCTACTATTTTGTCATCTGTGTGACAATCTAGAGAGGGAACTACAGTGCAGTCTTCCTCTGTGAAACAGCTTTGGAAAAAGACATTTCGGCCTGTAGTCTGTCATCCTCTGTTTCAGTACCATTTTGGTCACAGAGTGTCTGGACATTTTGTTTTGATCCACCTACCGCTTTGACATAAGACCAAAATTTCTTAGGATTTTCTGCCAAGTCAGCACATAGAACTTTACTTTCGAATTCATTGAATGCCTCTCGCATAGCCCTCCTCACAGTACATTTCGCTTTGCGTAATTCTTGTTTGTCTGCAAGGCTTTGGCTATGTTTATTTTTACTGTGAAGTTCCCTTTGCTTCCACAGCAGGTTTCTAACTTGGTTGTTGTACCATGGTGGCTCTTTTCCATCTCTTACGATCTTGCTTGCCACATACTCATTTAACGCATATTGTACGATGGTTTTGAACTTTGTCCACTGATCCTCAATGCTATCTGTACTTGAAACAAAACTTTTGTGTTGAGCCGTCAGGTACTCTGTAATCTGGTTTTTGTCACTTTTGCTAAATAGAAAAATCTTCCTACCTTTTTCAATATTTCTATTTACAGCTGAAATCATCGATGCAGTAACCGCTTTATGATCGCTGATTCCCTGTTCTGCCCCTTGTGAGGCAAATGGCCAAGCACAGAGATGCTAACATGTAATTCCACAAGTGAGCCTGTTTTCACACTCCACAGCAGCCAGGTTAAGCCGTGCAATTGTGGTGACATCACAGAAAGGCCATGCAACAAAGGGCTGGCCTGCAGTATATTTCCACACCGTAGGGTCAAAGAGGTGTTGATCTGTACATGCCTGGTAGCAGTGTAATGACACAGCAAGAGAGCTACTTATCACTATAAATACTTCTGTTTCTAGCACAGTTTGTGCAGTCTGGCAGAACCCTCCACAACATAGGGTCCACATCAGTCTGCAACAAGCTATGGGCCAGCCAGCTGGTCTGGGCAGCCTGCTCCTCCAGACCAGTTCACAATTCTAAGCCCATCCAGTGGACTTAGGTGACACAATGGGGAGCCATCTCCCATGCCCCACAGCAATACCAAACTTCTGCCACAGAGGGCAGCAGTTCGCAGTCAGGACGGGTACGTCCACTATGCCTCTGCACCAGGGTGAGTTTCTAACCCAGCAGCCGTGACCACCTATGGAAATTCAGCAAATGTACATGTTGCTGGCACTGCTTATTCAGGGTTACATTGTGCTAGCTCAGACACATGCTGCTCAGGAAGGTAAACAATGTTAGCAAAGCAGAATGTGGACTTCCAAATGGCCATCCCATTGCCACAGCCTCCCGATGTCATTGGTATCACTGGTGGATCACACACCTGCAGAGGGTGAAGCCAGGGGTGTTGCAGCACTCCAGCACTGTAATCCAAGATGAATAAAATTTGTTTATCTTGTGGCAAAGTTTTCTAATCACCCCTGGCCGGCACCATTGCTTCCACAACTTGCTACTCCACTATCTCTACACAATAGTGGCCCCACTAATCCCACATCAGAATAGGATGTTAAATTATTTAAGTACTGCATTCAATACAGTCTCCTATTTTCATCATTCATAAATTGATTTGGCTTGAAGGGTACTGCACACAACCACAAATTATTCTGTAGATACTATCCTCCACTATTTAGTCGTCAATTCTTATTCCTGAAATTAAATTGTAATATTTGCTACATGTGTGTATGTTACAAGAAAATCATTACTAAGCTATGAGTAATGTGATGTTACACGTCAGTCACAGTCTTTAGATACCATAAAGAATGACAAATTTGATGTTTTCTTTTTGGTATTGTTCCAATTTATTGGTCTACATGTACCGAGCTATGCAGTTTTTCAGTACTGACAAAGGCAATTTCTTTAAAGTTAGAATTCTTCCAGGATTCTTTGAAATAGCTTAATATGGTAAGAACTTCAAACAGAGTGATATGAATCAAGCATGGTCCAAATCTGTTTGTCACATTAATGAGTAACAGTAACCTTGAATTCAATATTTAAATAGTACCATGGGTGGATTAAAGGGAGGGAAGGAAGGGGAGGGGGTTATTACCTCCCTCCACCCCTCCTGCCCCCAAGAGTTGAAAGTAAATTAAAATAAACAGAAATTTTTGTAAGCTACACCAAAGTTAAGCACACATTTAATTCAGTATTCCCCAAGCCACCATACTGTGTGAGTCCAAGAGAATGTGCTACCTGTACCAGTGACTTGAGCGCCCCCTCTTGTTTGAATTGTGGGTGCCAAATATTAGCAAGGTTCCCCAATCTACCACACCAGTGCATGCTTTGCGTTTTCCTTAAGGCACTATCTGCTTTGTCCCCATTGTTGTCATTGCTACTATTGTTAGACAGCTGGCCTACAATTCAGGAGCATATCCAAACAGTTTGAGCACCTTCATGTGACGCCACTGAGAAGTGCTTCTCTACAGTGCCCAAGCCTTCACACAATGTGGCTCTCGGTACACCACCGTTGAGAACAGTTGCTGCTGTTGTTGTGATCAGCTTTTGATGCTAGTGTGAATAACTCTGTTGGTGCCATTACTACTATTGCTCTGCTGACATCATGTGCCAACTTTTCATAGATGACAATCCGAGGCTGGGCCAGTCAAATGCACCACCGAGTGACGTCATGTGGAGGCCACTACTGGAAACAATGTTCTGCCAGCAGTAACTCAGTGTGAAGGGGATGTTCATCTTGACAGTGTGGAGTTTTTCAGTTTTGTGTGATATTAAATGAGTTTCGAAAATGACATCTTTCTTCCATTCAAAACTGAGGACAACATGTATGTGACTCTTTGCACATTATGTTGACCAGTACTTTTTGTTCCTATATTACTTAATTTTGGAATGAGCTATTTTCTGTGTGTTAACAATAATATTAAAGAAGTTACTCACAAATTGTTCCTATATTACTTAATTTTGGAATGAGCTTTTCTCTGTGTGTTAACAATAATATTAAAGAAGTTACTCACAAAGAGGGTTGCAAATGCTACACATTTCGAGAAATTTAAAATTTTTTTTGTCTAAAATGAAACAAATTTTTGCAATTGTTTTATATTTTTGTGTTCATTTTATCCCTGAATGGACACAAATAAGAAATAAAAACAGTAAATTACTTGAATTAATGCTTTAAATTCCTTGTCAAAATCTTACAAAACTGTGTAGGAAACTTTGATTGTTGTACTGTGTGATTCACAATAGCAAGCACATCAAAAACATCTTTATTAAACATCACAAGTTAATAGAACTTGAGGATACAGGGGCAATAACAATATAAATTTGATGGCACAATGAGGTAATATTTGAAAAGAGATAGAATATCTGTGCAATTGCAGTTTGTCTCTGGAACAGATAAATATTAAAACCTAGTTGTACACATTGTGTAAATAAAAGATATTGCTTATGAACTATTTTTAAGTATAAATTTTATTTCCTGTATTTCTTTTGTGCACCATTTACTTGACATGCAAGAAATGCTGCACCATCTTTCAGGAACAAGGTGTAATGATTGTCTCCACTTGTGAAAAATCCTTGTTCTTTGAGGTCCCAGGTAATAGGACTATCAAGGAAGCCTTGAACATTCATACTTGTCCAACAAAGATTTCTTCTTTCTTCTGTATACTTCCTGTTACAACAATAAAAAATTATGATATTGCTGATGCTGACAACAGCAAAACAATTACAAAAATAGTGCATTACAAAGATATGTAATAAAGATAGACGTAACATACAGGAAAATAAAAGGGACATTTTGCAAAGTAAGAAGCAGTTTATAAATATTAGTAGTTCAGATGGTAGACTAGTATTAGACAAAGAAGGGAAGACTGAAAGGAGTAAAGACTGCATAGAGGATCTATAGAATGGAAAGAGATATGAAGGCAGTGTTACAGAAAGAGAAGAGGAAGTACATGAAATGAGATGGGAAGTATGATACAGCAAAAAGAACTTGACAGAGCTCCGAAAGATTTAGTCAAAACAAATCCCCTGGAGTAGACAAAATTCTGTCTGAATTATTGAGAACCTTGGGGGCTCCTATCATGTTTTCGCAGCTCGCCAGTTGCCTAGCACTGAGTGTCTATCCATTGGCCCACTCTGTGACAGGAAGTCTTTCACTCGGCTTCCGTCCTGTCTGGACTGTTTCCGGACTCACCAATAGTCAGAGTGCCCCCACCAGCGAGCAAGATGTACGGCTCGCAGTCGAGTGGGCCACATCGCCGTGGTGTGTCAGGCTTCCCAAAACATCATGTCGATTCCATACTTCCTGCAGATGCACAGGCCAGTCACAAATCACCACCTCAGGACCCGGAAGCATCGCATTCCACTGACAGCCAAGTAGTCTCCATCATTCCCCAATCAGGTGCCCATTTTCTCATTACCTTGGAGGTCGCACACATTCCGATGATCTTCCAAATTGACACTGCATCATCTGTCTCTATTGTGGATGGTGCCACATACCAACGTTTGGGCTTGCCAGCTTTATCCCCATACACTCGCATTTTGCAAAGTTTCAGTAATCACTCTACATCCGTTGATGGCATTTTTTCCACACAAATCTCTTACAATGGTCATTCCTTCACCACACAGTTTTTGGTGGCCAGATATCCTGGAGCTACTAATCTTCTGGGTGTGAAAATTTTTGATCATCTAGATTTATCATTGCAGGATGCAGTACAAGCGGTGTCAATTCCCTCATCAGATACCCTCATCGCCCCGTTGCTCCAAAAATATGACACATTGTTCCCATCCTCCACACCAGGGGTCAAGGGTTTCATCGTACATGTTCAGCTTCTTCCCTCTGCTGTTTTTTAAGGCCCACCTGGTCCCCTTTGTTCTCTGAGACAGGCTCCAGGTGGAACCTCGCCACTTACAGGATGAAGGCATCCTTTTTCCCCTTTCGCACAGTCACTGGGCTATGTCTATTGTAGCCGAATGGTGCTTTATGCATCTGTGGCAATTTTAAGGTCACGGTCAATTCTCAGTCTGTCATCGATGACCATCCTGTCCCATCGCTGGATGACATACTCACACGTCTCACGGGCTCGACCGTTTTCGCCAAAATTGATTTGCGCAATGCTTATTTGCAGCTGCCTTTGGACGAGGAATTGCAGCAGATCCTAGTCATCAGTACCCCATGTGGCCTTTTTCAGTACAACTGCCTCTGCCTCTGTTTGGCACTGCCAGCACCCTGTAATTTTCCAATTATCTGGATGACGTCATCGTCGTTGGCTCCTCAGCAGTGGACCTTAAGGACAAGCTGGACCGGCTGTTCATGGTTTTTTCCAAGGCTAACCTGCATTGCCAGAAAGAAAAGTGACTTTTTGGAGCAAGAGGTCAGCTATCTCGAGCACGATTGATGGTTGTGGCCTACAAGCCTCTTAGGAGTATGTCGAGGTGATTCAAAACCTGCCTCCTCCCACCAACATGAAGCAACTGAAGTCTGTCCTCAGTCAAATCAACTATTATCGGCATTTTATACCCCATGCTGCTAAGATTCTGGTACCCCAAACTGGGTTATTGTGCAAGAGTGTGCATAGGGTTGGGGCATGGCATGTGAGCTGGTTTTCACATGTCTCAAGTGAGCTCTCTCCTGCCCTCCTTGTCTGGCTGCTTATGATCCTTCCCTGCCCCTCATTGTCATCGCCGATGCCTTGGACTATGGCCTAGATGCGGCCCTCTCACAATTGGTTGACGGTGTTGAGAGGGTAGTGGTTTTTGCATCCAAAAAATTGACCGACGCTCAAAGTAAATATAGTCAAATCGAAAAGGAAGCTGGTTTTTGTCTTGATGAAGTTCTACTATTTTGTGTATGGTCGTCATTTCAAGCTGCCAACTGATCACAAATCTTTGCTTTCTTTGTTTCACCCAGGTGCTACAGTACCCACCCAGATGGTGTGCCGCCTCCAGCATTGGGCACTCTTCCTGGTGATGTTCAATTTTGATATTGTCTACTGAACTTTTGAACGGCATGCAAATGCCAATTTTCTGTCCTGACTGCCTGCCAGGGTGGACTGTGAGTTTGACGCTTCCTCCTTGGTTTGTTTCCATGTGAACCTGGACGTTGATGCAGCTCTGGACGCCCTTCCGTTGGATTTCAATGCAGTCCGGCAGGCCACTGCTCAGGACCAGACACTGCAAACTCTCATACTGCAATCTCTCCGCCACCAAATCGCTGCGGGTTGGGTGACCGGCCATCATAGCATCTGCAATGCGTAGGTCCAGCACTTTTGGGGTCATCGGCACAGTCTCTTTTTCTGCAGTGGAGTTATCCTTTTGCACAGTGATTCTGAAATTTCCTGGATGGTCATACCACATGTGTTGCGTCGTCACGTCCTCAATGTTCTCAACACTGGTCATTGGGCATTGTTCTCACCAATCTCCAAACAGTTGGTCCACCGACACCTTTATTGGTGTGGTATGGATAAAGACATAGCATCCCTCATATCAGCCTACAGCACGAGCCAAGCGTATCAGGCAGCACCTTCGTGCCAGTGTTTTTCATGGCCGGATGCTGCTGCTCCATGGGAACGTCTCCATTTGGATTTCGCAGGGCCATTTCATGGTTCCCAGTGGCTCATACTGTTCAACTCCGGGTCGGGATACCCTTACGTCTCCTGCATGATGTACACCACTTCTGCTGATACTGTCAAAATTCTACGGCGCCTCTTTGCTGTCATGGGACTCCCCAAAACAACTGTTATGGATAATGGCCCACAATTTACTTCAACAGAGTTTAAGCAATTCTGTAATGCCAATGGAATTTCCCTTGTCCATACCACCCAATTTCACACTGCATCAAACAGCTGGGAGGAACATTTTGTGTGGACATTCAGGACCCAACTTGATAAGCTGCTGAGCCATCACCCACTGGAGGAGGCTGTGCTTTTTTTCTTGGCTACATGCTGCACCGCCCCCATGCTAGTAAAAGTTCAGAGGAGATACTTCACTGTCAACCATTCCACTCCCCCTTATCTTTCTTGGTGCCAGAGGCTTCTCACCCTCCCACCTGCATGCTGACAAACTCCTTTCATGCTGAGCAGGAGGTCTTGGCGTGGACATACTCTCATCCATGGGGACGATGGGCGCCTGGCATCATCACCAAGCTCTGCAGCTGGGCGATGGCGTCTCTTCAGTGGGCCGACGGGTCTGCAGCCCGTCGGCACCTCAACCAGATCCACCCCCGTTTGGTGGATCGCGACGCCCTGGGGGAGCTGCTGACCACCCTGCGGCAGAACCTTTGCTTCCGCCTCCACCTCAGCTGCTGTCTCCACTGCCAGCGGCCCCTGCTGTGTCACTGCCTCCCACTCCTGCCAGCCACGAACCCTTGGACATCGACCAGGATGCCCCTACTCCTATGGACATTTGTGGTGCTGTGCATCCCCCCTTCCCCCTCCCCCCGGAGTGGAGAAATGTTGTAGTGGCCCCTTATTGTTAGAAAGTCTGTAGAACCAACAAGCAAGATGGGTTGCTAATCCCCTTTCAGCAGAGTGGAGAGATACATTGCCAGCGGACAAAAACAGTAACAGTCTTTCCAAATAAACACAGAACTATTTCGCCAGACAACATGTGACAGTGTTCCACCAAACAGAACTAATATGACTGCTGTAGCACTCCATCAACTTGGATTTATAAGTAAGCCTAGACCGTCAGGCTGGCAGTGCTTACCAACCGCTAGGAACAGCTCCGGCCAGTACTTACACTGGCCCTGGCCTTTTATTCACTCGCCGTAGTCTTATAGTAGCATGTTGTATTTTGTAGAGTAGTTTTGGTCAGTATTTTCTTCCATTGTCTTGTTTCCTTATCTGTATTGCTACCACAGAGTTGTGGTTTTTTTGTTTGTTCTGCATTTAAAACTTAGTGTATGCCAAGAAGAAATTTTTTTCTTTAATTATAATAAGTGTGTTCAAATTGACTGTAAGTTCTTTCCAACTGACTGCAGGACATTACATACACGATGAAAGACCCCCCAGGGTATCGTAAAGTTAAAATTTATTAATAACAAAAAATGAAACATCGATCAACCATAAGTGTTGGTAAAGACATTAATTCTGAATGCGTGGTACGGTGCAGACAAATGAGAAAACCATCATTCGTTTTTGGTACATGATTTTGTTATTCACACTCTCTTGTATGTAGAAGTTCTGATACGAAGTGCCATTTGGAGGATGACAGGCTACGAGTGTTTTGTATCAAACACATTTCGAAATAAGGAAAAAATTGATACCAGTATTAAGTATTTTCTATTCAAGTGAAGTGAAACCAAGTGAGGAGGATTTTCTTAACGATGACATGCACTGGTGTACTTGGAGTCCGCTCTCTCCATCTGCAACTGCAATGTAAGAGAAGAAGTCCGATAGCCTAAAAACTGCCTTTTAAAATGTTTCTCATACATATACGTATATTATATTTTATTTATTTTATTTACAACACAACTGTCGACCTGTGTGCCAGGACTTCAGGGCACCGGTTGTGAGTAGTGTTTGTTACCTACTATTATAATAAGAAATTTCTATGGCCTTGTTACGAATTATAAAAGGTAATTGTCTGTATTTTCTGTTTGCATGAATCATGATGGGGAGCGAGTAAAGCAAAAAGGTAAAAATTAAGGAAAAATTTTGGTAAGTAATAAGAATTGGATGCAGGGATTTTCACAATAAGTTGTTTTGTTCGATACAGCAAAGCTAGGATGGCTATGCAAGTTGCTTGCGTGGTTGCATTTGGTAGTGCCCCCTTCAATGTAGGTAGAAATCTTCTCCTCATTATTACCTTCCTACAATTTTATTGTGAAAAAATTACAGGAAATTTGCAGTGTGATACATATTGTCATTAAAACTTAAAGAACTGGAATACAATAGTTTGTGATCATAATAGATGTAAAACAGGCTTTTACATCACGTAAATTACAATTATCAACTTTAATTATTAGCATATGAAATTTTAACATTTTTGTGAAATTGTAATTTTTTGCATATTCATACAACATGGCCAAAAAATAGATGCAAATTGTTGATAGCGACTGTGAAAACGCCATCAGCCAGGATAGCGTAAAACAGCGTGATTGAACATTTGAAGTTCAGGCACCACGCATGTCTACTGGAGAAGGTTTAAGTAGGTCAGAGATGAGTGTCGCAGGTGTGAAGAATGATAGTGATGCTCCACAGCAGAATAACCTTGACAACACAATGTTTACAACTGACAAGACAATGTCACGCATCTCCCAGAGCGACATACCACTCATGAATGAAACATTGGAGAGAGATTCCAATATGAATTTCGACAACACATTATGAACATACTTGGTCACAACACAAACATTAACTTAGAAAGTACAGCTGACAGCAACCAGTACTACAACTAATGCACTGCTATGGCAGCTATTTTCTAACATAAACACAAAATTAGATAATGTCAATACAAATTTCAGTGATATAAAACAAGATATGAACAAGGTGAAACAGCAACAAAGCACTGTTACACAAGATCTAAATACAATGAAACAAGAACAAAAACAAGTATTTGAAGATTTGCAAGACACAGTCTCACAGGAGTTCGATGACTTAGCCAAAACGTTTCGCACTGAAATTGACAAAAAATTGAATGATATGAAAAAACAAGTAAAGCATGAAGTACTATCTGAATTCAACGGTAATATTACAGAGTTAAGACAGAAGGTAGAATCTTTTAATGACCCTCATTATCTAGTAGAGCAACAGATAAAGAAAATCACAGATTCAAACACAAACATTGAAGCCACACAAAGCCAGTTGTGTTTTACAGTAAAAAAGGTAATCACTGTTCTTAACAAACTAAAGACTATGAAGGTGTACCTCTAGCTGTAGAAGAACTTACTTTAAGAGCACCTACATTAGAAGTTGACTCAGCATGTGCTAAGAAGGAGAGAGAGATCAATGAAAATCTGAGTGATATAATCAGTCAAGCTGAAGCAGATAAGTTAGATAAGGGTAATACCATTGCAGATTACGGGGTAACAGGCATAAACTAGTTTTGGTAGGGAGCAAGTCAATTTTTAAGACATATTGTGTCAGAACAACATATATTACCTGATCCAAAAAAACATGATGCCATATGCAATTGTCCAAACTCCAAGGAAAAATAACAATAACAGCTTTTTAGCAGTAACATCCTTCTTTCATAAATTTGTAGCGCAGAAACTGATGAACAGTGATGCATTGCTCAACTTCTACGAAAAATAGGCCTTGGTTATGGGATTATAAGTGTCAAGAGGACTTTAATAACTTTAAGCATGCATTAGTCAAGTCAATGCAAACATTCTTAGTCACCCTGATAAGTCCGAGGATTTTTGTTTAAGCTCAGATGCCTCACCTGAGGGGCTGGGGGCAAACTTGTTCCAGACACGAAAAGAAGAAGGTAAAGAATCACCCAAGGTCATCAGTTCTGCTAGTCACATGTTATCAGAAGCAGAAAGATCTTACTCTGTGTCAGAAACGGAAGTTTAGCTGTAACATGGGCATTTGAAAAGTCTGAATATTATTTGTGGGGCATGAACACTATAAAGTTTACTGTGACCATCAGTCACAGTCATTTCTTTTAATATGTAAATTATTGCACCGTAGATTAGCTAGGTGGTGTCTATATTTACAAGAATTAAATTTTGAGATCATTTATATTAAATGAAGTCAGAATGCTATTACAGCTGCCTTGTCCAGGTTACCACAAGGTTTGGATGAATTTGGTGAATTAACAGAGCAAGATATAGAATTCAGAAGGTACATTACAACAGTCTGATTACCATAAGTTTCGTAAGCAAATGAAAGTTATAAAACAGCAAGATTGCAGATGGAGGAAATTCATGCAAAACCTTAAGCAGGATGAAGGTGGAAATGTAAGTAAATGGTATCAGGAGTACAAGGGCATTTTGCTTCATAGGAAAAATGAAAAATGTCATCAATAGTGTGTGTATACTCCTGAAGATTATGTCGACAAATTTAAAAGACAAAAACATGAAGTATGGAGACATTATGGAGTAGGCAAAGGTACTGAAAAAATTGCAACACTTTGTTATTTTCCAAATTTGAGAAGGTGAGTCCTACAGGTATTAAGAAAATGTGCAATATGTCAAAAATCAAAACAGTCCATTGTGTCTAAATATGCTGAGCTACACCCAATACTCACAAAAAACCTTCTAGATATAGTATTCCTTGACACAGCTGGTCCATATACGAGAAGTAAAGGAGAAGTGAGATATGTAGTAGCACTATATGATATTTTCTCTAAACATATCAAAATCTATGCCATTGAAAATGCAACAGCCACAGTGTGGTTTCACTTGCCTAAGACTGCAGTCGTGTGTGTGAGTTGCATTTGCGTGTGTGTGTGTGTGTGTGTGTGTGTGTGTGTGTGTGTGTGTGTGTGTGCACATGCACGCATGTGCATCTATTGCTGACAAAGGCCATTGGCCAAAAACTTTAAGTGTGAATTTTTTTTTTATTGTGCCTATCTGCGACTTAGCAACTCTGCTATATGGTGAGTAGCAACTTTCCTTCTCTTAACATTGTTACATTCCATCCTGGATTTTTCACTGTTTGATTGTCTTATGTATGTCCATACTCAACTGTGGTCTTACACATATCTGCCATATGAAGGGTCAAGGTCATTTTTTCAGAAAACCAAGCAGAGTGGCCATCTTAAGTGGTGGGTGAAAGATCGAGTTCACACTATGTTTTCTCACAATGGAGACTATTTTGGAAGACTCCCAATGTATGCTACGAAGGTCATAAAATGAAATCTTTCCTTGTCAGCATCTTGAACTGTGATGATTGGCATCAGTTTGTACTGCAAAGCATTATGGCTTTTATGAGGTCAGTAGCCTTTATCTTCAAACACTCTCTACAGATGTGCGAGGTCCTCAAGCATTTGGGACTCATGGGTAATAATGTGTGCTCTATGAGCAAACGTCTTGATTACACCATCCACCTGTGAAAGATGATGACAACTGCCCACTAAATCTCTGGGTGCAGACTTGCACTAAACAGCACATCCACAAAGCCACCAGTTTTGCTGTGAGCCAACACATTTGAAAAAGTGAGACATCTGTCTTTTCCTATCTCCGTGATAAATTGGATGATCTCATGTATGGAACTGTTGTTGTTGTTGTTGTTGTTGTTGTTGTTACGGTCTTCAGTCCTGAGACTGGTTTGATGCAGCTCTCCATGCTACTCTATCCTGTGCAAGTTTCTTCATCTCCCAGTACCTACTGCAACCTACATCCTTCTGAATCTGCTTAGTGTACTCATCTCTTGGTCTCCCTCTACGATTTTTACCCTCCACGCTGCAAAGCAATAACAAATTGGTGATCCCTTGATGCCTCAGAACATGTCCTACCAACCGATCCCTTCTTCTGGTCAAGTTGTGCCACAAACTTCTCTTCTCCCCAATCCTATTCAATACTTCCTCATTAGTTATGTGATCTACCCATCTAATCTTCAGCATTCTTCTGTAGCACCACATTTCAAAAGCTTCTATTCTCTTCTTGTCCAAACTATTTATCGTCCATGTTTCACTTCCATAAATGGCTACACTCCATACAAATACTTAAAGAAATGTCTTTCTGACACTTAAATCTATACTCGATGTTAACAAATTTCTCTTCTTCAGAAACGCTTTCCTTGCCATTGCCAGTCTACATTTTATATCCTCTCTACTTTGACCATCATCAGTTATTTTACTTCCTAAATAGCAAAACTCTTTTACTACTTTAAGTGTCTCATTTCCTAATCTAATTCCCTCAGCATCACCCGACTTAATTCGACTACATTCCATTATTCTCGTTTTGCTTTTGTTGACATTCATCTTATATCCTCCTTTCAAGGCACTATCCATTCTGTTCAACTGCTCTTCTAAGTCCTTTGCTGTCTCTGACAGAATTACAATGTCATCGGCAAACCTCAGAGTTTTTATTTCTTCTCCGTGGATTTTAATACCTACTCCGAATTTTTCTTTTGTTTCCTTTACTGCTTGCTCAATATACAGATTGAATAACATCGGGGAGAGTCTACAACCCTGTCTCACTCCTTTCCCAACCACTGCTTCCCTTTCATGCCCCTCGACTCTTATGACTGCCATCTGGTTTCTGTATAAATTATAAATAGCCTTTCGCTCCCTGTATTTTACCCCTGCCACCTTTAGAATTTGAAAGAGAGTATTCCAGTCAACATTGTCAAAAGCTTTCTCTATGCCTACAAATGCTAGAAACGTAGGTTTGCCTTTCCTTAATCTTTCTTCTAAGATAAGTCATAGGGTCAGTATTGCCTCACGTGTTCCAGTGTTTCTACGGAATCCAAACTGATCTTCCCCGAGGTCGGCTTCTACTAGTTTTTCCATTCGTCTGTAAAGAATTCGAGTTAGTATTTTGCAGCTGTGGCTTATTAAACTGATTGTTCGGTAATTTTCACACCTGTCAACACCTGCTTTCTTTGGGATTGGAATTATTATGTTCTTCTTGAAGTCTGAGGATATTTTGTCTGTTTCATACATCTTGCTCACCAGATGGTAGAGTTTTGTCAGGACTGGCTCTCCCAAGGCCGTCAGTAGTTCCAACGGAATGTTGTCTACTCCGGGGGCGTTGTTTCGACTCAGGTCTTTCAGTGCTCTGTCAAACTCTTCACGCAATATCATATCTCACATTTCATCTTCATTTACATCCTCTTCCATTTCCATAATATTGTCCTCAAGTGCATTGCCCTTGTATAGATCCTCTATATACTATGAGACAGGCGAAATACCCCCAGACTTCAAGAAGAATATAATAATTCCAACCCCAAAGAAAGCAGGTGTTGACAGATGTGAAAATTACCAAACTATCAGTTTAATAAGTCACAGCTGCAAAATACCAACGCGAATTCTTTACAGACAAATGGAAAAACTGGTAGATGCGGACCTCGGGGAAGATCAGTTTGGATTCCGTAGAAACACTGGACACGCGAGGCAATACTGACCTTAGAGAAAGCTTTTGACAATGTTGACTGGAATACTCTCTTTCAAATTCTAAAGGTGGCAGGGGTAAAATACAGGGAGCGAAAGGCTATTTACAATTTGTACAGAAACCAGATGGCAGTCATAAAAGTTGAGGGGCATGAAAGGGAAGCAATGGTTGGGAAAGGAGTGAGACAGGGTTGTAGCCTCTCCCCGATGTTATTCAATCTGTATATTGAGCAAGCAATAAAGGAAACAAAAGAAAAATTTGGAGTATATATTAAAATTCATGGAGAAGAAGTAAAAACTTTGAGATTCGCTGATGACATTGTAATTCTGTCAGAGACGGCAAAGGACTTGGAAGAGAGCAGTTGAACGGAATGGACAGTGTCTTGAAAGGAGGATATAAGATGAACATCAACAAAAGCAAAATGAGGATAATGGAATGTAGTCAAATTAAATCGGGTGATGCTGAGGGAATTAGATTAGGAAATGAGACACTTGAAGTAGTAAAAGAGTTTTGCTATTTAGGAAGTAAAATAACTGATGATGGTCGAAGTAGAGAGGATATAAAATGTAGACTGGCAATGGCAAGGAAAGCGTTTCTGAAGAAGAGAAATTTGTTAACATCGAATATAGATTTAAGTGTGAGGAAGTCTTTTCTGAAAGTATTTGTATGGAGTGTAGCCATGTATGGAAGTGAAACATGGACGACAACTAGTTTGGACAAGAAGAGATGAGAAGCTTTCGAAATGTGGTGCTACAGAAGAATGCTGAAGATAAGGTGGATAGATCACGTAACTAATGAGGAGGTATTGAATAGGATTGGGAAGAAGAGAAGTTTGTGGCACAACTTGACTAGAAGAAGGGATCGGTTGGTAGGACATGTTTTGAGGCATCAAGGGATCACAAATTTAGCATTGGAGGGCAGCGTGGAAGGTAAAAATCGTAGAGGGAGACCAAGAGATGAATACACTAAGCAGATTCAGAAGGATGTAAGTTGCAGTAGGTACTGGGAGATGAAGAAGCTTGCACAGGATAGGGTAGCATGGAGAGCTGCATCAAACCAGTCTCTGGACTGAAGACAACAACAACAACAACAACAACAACAACAACAACAACAACAACAACAACAACAACATACTCCTGTGGAAGGAGTAGAACTGGGTTTCCATCTGAGCTTTTGATGTTCATACAAGTGTTTCTCTTTTCTCCAAAGGTCTCTTTAATTTTCCTGTAGGCAGTATCTATCTTACCCCTAGGGAGATAAGCCTCTACATCCTTACATTTGTCATCTAACCATCCCTGTTTAGCCATTTTGCACTTCCTGTCGATCTAATTTTTGAGACGTTTGTATTCCTTTTTGTCTGCTTCATTTACTGCATTTTTATATTTTCTCCTTTCATCACTTAAATTCAATATATCTTCTGTTATCCAAGGATTTCTACTAGCCCTCGTCTACTTGATCCTCTGCTGCCTTCACTATTTCATCCCTCAAAGCTACCCACTCTTCTTCTACTGTATATCTTTCCCCCATTCCTGTCAATTGTTCCCTTATGCTCTCCCTGAAACTCCGTACAACCTCTGGTTCTTTCAGTTTATCCAGGTCCCAACTCCTTAATTTCCCACATTTTTGCAGTTTCTTCAGTTTTAATCTACAGGTCATAACCAATAGATTGTGGTCAGAGTCCACATCTGCCCCTGGAAATGCCTTACAATTTAAAACCTGATTCCTAAATCTCTGTCTTACCATTATGTAATCTATCTGATATCTTTTAGTATCTCCAGGGTTCTTCCATGTATACAACCTTCTTTCATGATTCTTAAACCAAGTGTTAGCTATGATTGAGTTGTGCTCTGTGCAAAATTCTACCAGACGGCTTCCTCTTTTATTTCTTCCCCCCAATCCATATTCACCTACTATGTTTCCTTCTCTCCCTTTTCCTACTGACGAATTCCAGTCACCCATGTCTATTAAATTTTCGTCTCCCTTCACTACCTGAATAATTTCTTTTATCTCATCATAGATTTCCTCAATTTCTTTGTCATCTGCAGAGCTAGTTGGCATATAAACTTGTACTACTGTAGTAGGTGTGGGCTTCGTATCTATCTTGGCCACAATAATGTGTTCACTATGCTGTTTGTAGTAGCTTACCCGCATTCCTATTTTCCTATTCATTATTAAACCGACTCTTGCATTACCCTTATTTGATTTTGTGTTTATAGCCCTGTAGTCACCTGACCAGAAGTCTTGTTCCTCCTGCCACCGAACTTCACTAATTCCCACTATATCTAACTTTAACCTATCCATTTCCCTTTTTAAATTTTCTAACCTACCTGCCCGATTAAGGGATCTGACATTCCATGTATGGAACTAAGATGATAAAAAAATTGATATAGTTGGTCTCTGCCTTGAGATCATATTACAAAAGTATCATCCACATACGTACAGAAAATATTAGATTTAAAACAGCAGAGTCCAGCACGTTCTCCTCTAGTCTTTGTAGAATCTCTGTTATGAAACCTGATAATGGATGATTGCCATCAAAAACTAATAACCATCAAATGTTATGTGCAAATGAGACTGCATACTGTGTACTACTTCTCTACAAAATCTTCCATAAACAAGTTGATCAGCATGGGTGACAAGGGGCTACCCATGTTGATGTCATCAATCTGTTCATAACATTAAAACATTAAACTAAAAACAATAAGCTAACAACATACCGTAAAATTCCTAGAAGCTTTAGAATGGGCTTTTTAGTGAAGAATCCTTGCCAGCTCACATAAGCAACTTGACCAATTAGTTTACAGCCATCAGGAACACTGTAGGTTGACAAAAAATTCTCTCTTGACTCCAAATTCCTATTTATAAGGAAACAATAGTTAAATACATATATCTGGTTTCTTGTTTAACCATACACAGTAAAACAAGAGTTAAATATGCAGGTGTAATGAATTTATTCAAATGGAAGAAACTTTGTTACAAGCAATAATTAGAACTGAGTCATTCTAAAAGAAAACCAGGGTGGTATTTGGTAAAAGAGGGCCTTCTCCCCTTATTTGTCTATTATCAGGTAAGAACAAATACAGTACTTAACAAGTATTCTCATGATGATAAAAGTTAGCCAATGAGACAATGGAATTCAGATGATTAAAAATTGAATTTTGGGAGATTTTGTACACAATTTTACCAAATAAGAAAGTATTATAGTATTTAAAAATGTCTGTGAAAAAATTCTGTTACAGGTGGTCCACTATTACTTACAAACCTCACACCTTTAACTGTTACAGTGATTACAGAAATTACACCATGCCAAGAAATAAACAATGCTTATAAATCACTAGAATTTACTCACATTAAAAATTTACCTGCTTTTTACATACAAGAGTAAAAAGGAGAGAGAAAAAATATGGAATGTGTGGAATGGTCTCATAGTTCATCAGTGTGGTAAGTCCTAGTATGTTATACAATGACATGTTCAATGATTAATGTGTAACAGACACAGACATTTAATACAATAAAAATAAAACCAAAATAAATAAAGATTACTGATAACATCTGATGTAGTAGGCATGAAGGTGCAAAAATATTGGCATGAGATAGCAAGTGATGAAAGACTGCATCAGATAAGTGCAAGGGAATATGAAAACGTAAGCTGCTGGGCCAGAAGAGATTACTTTCATGCCAGCAAGCTGTCACACCTGCTGTAACAGTAGGTACTGCCCATGCAGCTAATCACCGTTCTGAGTGTCTGCAGGACCAAACACCCTCTGTCTCTTGCCAACCATCACTACAGTCTAAATTGTTGCTGCTGTTTACAAATCCGTAATTCTTGTATTTCAATTTTAGTGATTTTGCCCTTTGGATACTTAAAAAATATATTTGTCAAAAGTGAGAAATACATGCACAAAAACAGTAAAAATCTAGAAGGCTCTATTGGGTGAAGTACATGATGGAATATATCTCCATTTACTAATTCTATGTCACTTTAAATAATCTATCTGATGAGTATATATTTTCAGCTGATGTACTTGTTCTAAACTAAATTCCATTTCTGCAAAGGAAACATTATCACTAGTAAAATATCCTCAAAACCAAATTGTTTAATTGAAACAACTCTGCCTTAGATATTATTTCAACATTATTTTTTTAAATAAAATAATTTCATTACTTCAAAGATCCAAGGATGCAACCATCATTTAAAAATACTATTATCAATGAATAATTCCTATTTGTAAACTAGTTTACAAAACTTATGTTTGGAAATTCTATCACTACTAATTTCACCGAACAATTTTATTTAACCAAATACTTAATGAAATTTTAATGTCAGAAAGGTCAAATGTTCAAATTAACATAGATTTGTTAATAATGTGTATCAGCCTTAAGCACAATGCAGTACTGTCTTCATGTAAGACTGCAACTTATGTCAAGAGTGATGATGGTAGTTTTTATTGATGCAGTGATTCCCACTGTCACTACATAATAGTGGAAAACTTTAAACTTTCAAGCTGCTTTGCCACTTGCATAAGATGAGTTAGCACAATTATTGACTCCAATTTGCAGTAGTAATGTTATGGCTACATAAAACATTGGTTTGCAGTTAAGCCTGCCAAATCTATGAAAGACTGAAGTGAAATTGAAAATTATGAGCATTCAATGCTTTCTTTCAGTCTATAACCTATTATTCAGTTCTTTTCATCATAAGACTGCAATAGCTTACTGTTTATGGTATTGTACTTATAACATACACTCCTGGAAATTGAAATAAGAACACCGTGACTTCATTGTCCCAGGAAGGGGAAACTTTATTGACACATTCCTGGGGTCAGATACATCACATGATCACACTGACAGAACCACAGGCACATAGACACAGGCAACAGAGCATGCACAATGTCGGCACTAGTACAGTGTATATCCAACTTTCGCAGCAATGCAGGCTGCTATTCTCCCATGGAGACGATCGTAGAGATGCTGGATGTAGTCCTGTGGAACGGCTTGCCATGCCATTTCCACCTGGCACTTCAGTTGGACCAGCGTTCGTGCTGGACGTGCAGACTGCGTGAGACGACGCTTCATCCAGTCCCAAACATGCTCAATGGGGGACATATCCGGAGATCTTGCTGGACAGGGTAGTTGACTTACACCTTCTACAGCAAGTTGGGTGGCACGGGATACATGCGGACGTGCATTGTCCTGTTGGAACAGCAAGTTCCCTTGCCGGTCTAGGAATGGTAGAACGATGGGTTCGATGACGGTTTGGACGTACCGTGCACTATTCAGTGTGCCCTCGGCGATCACCAGAGGTGTACGGCCAGTGTAGGAGATCGCTCCCCACACCAAGATGCTGGGTGTTGGCCCTGTGTGCCTCGGTCAAATGCAGTCCTGATTGTGGCGCTCACCTGCATGGCGCCAAACACGCATACGACCATCATTGGCACCAAGGCAGAAGCGACTCTCATCGCTGAAGACAACACGTCTCCATTCGTCCCTCCATTCACGCCTGTCGCGACACCACTGGAGGCGGGCTGCACGATGTTGGGGCGTGAGCGGAAGACGGCCTAACGGTGTGCGAGACCGTAGCCAGCTTCATGGAGACGGTTGCGAATGGTCCTCGCCGATACCCCAGGAGCAACAGTGTCCCTAATTTGCAGGGAAGTGGCGGAGCGGTCCCCTACGGCACTGCGTAGGATCCTACGGTCTTGGCGTGCATCCGTGCGTCGCTGCGGTCCGGTCCCAGGTCAACGGGCAAGTGCACCTTCCGCCGACCACTGGCGACAACATCGATGTACTGTGGAGACCTCACGCCCCACGTGTTGAGCAATTCAGCGGTACATCCACCCGGCCTCCCGCATGCCCACTATACGCCCTCGCTCAAAGTCCGTCAACTGCACATACGGTTCATGTCCACGCTGTCGCGGCATGCTACCAGTGTTAAAGACTGCGATGGAGCTCCGTATGCCACTGCAAACTGGCTGACACTGACGGCGGCGGTGCACAAATGCTGCGCAGCTAGCGCCATTCGACGGCCAACACCGCGGTTCCTGGTGTGTCCGCTGTGCCATGCGTGTGGTCATTGCTTGTACAGCCCTCTCGCAGTGTCCGGAGCAAGTATGGTGGGTCTGACACACCGGTGTCAATGTGTTCTTTTTTCCATTTTCAGGAGTGTAGTTACAAAATCACACACTCAGTTCTTTTGCACACAGCTCTCCTTCAGCAATTCATGATAAACTAATTCCACTTTCATGGAAAAATGCAGATATTTTCAATAACGAATAACAAAAATTTTAGTGGGAGTTAATGGATGGAGGTATTTAATGAAAAACTTCAGTTCCGCAAATATCCATAAAATGTGACAGAGACCAATTCTTACACTATACTTTTTCAACAAATTCAGAAAATATTAATGTCATTTCCATGAAACCTCAGTAGGATAGTGTACACTTTGCTACAATATTGCTTGGAAAGGATCACATTATGGGGTGTACATAATGAGGTCCACTATTTGAATTTGTCATGGTCATGAGTCAAAAAAAGGAAAATTTTATGGCAGAAGGCTAAAACTTCCTACAGCATAAACCTTGATTACATATATTGTTACTGTAATGTAAATAGTTATTGAGTCTTGAGTATTGAGTCTTCAAGGACTACAAAGCATCATGTATTTTTGTTTTGTAATTTACAGTTTAGCAAAAAAGTAAATTTAAAAATTTGCTAACTGATGACCTTTTTGTGATGAACAACTGTTCATGACAATAAATGAAAGCTACACTTGGAAAAACAGGTGGATTTGAATTACAGAATCAGTGGATATGGTGTACTGCAAGTTGAAATGAGGGTGCTAGTATTTTAGTCACATTCTGAGCTGTAGCTGTACTTCCTGTAACAATGGTGAATAAAAACATATTAAAACAATATTCTTGATCATAATAATCATAATTGTTTGTTTCCCCTGCTATTGACCATTCTTCCAATTGGTCAAAAAATTTCATATACTCAGGTGGAATATATCTCTTCACTTTCACTATATTTTGTATTTTTTTAACAGTGATAGGCACCCATTTTTCAGGATACGCTAACTCACTAAGAAGTATGGGATCCTTAGCGAAACTGTAAAGGAGCTGAAATAACTCTCTGACAGTACCATCAATGAACTGCTCTACTTTTACTTATCCTGGAAAATGTGTATCATACTCAAAACTCATTCATGTAGAAGAGGAAAAATAAATCTTATGTTCCTTAGGAAATTTTTCCATACGTGATTCAGAAAGGCAAGACTTTTTAAAATAGACAGACCACCAGTTTTTAAATACTAATATAACAACATTGTCAACATTTTCCCTTGAGAATCTACTTGAAGCCTTTTTTATCATTATGGCATATTCTTCAAGTATATAATAGGTCCCGGCATGATGGCTCACCTGCTTTTTTTGTATCCCATCTCTATCATTTGGGAGAAAACTATGTCTGTGTATAGGGAAGTACTGTTTCACCTTCTCAAATCTCCCAGTTGACACAAGTGTTAAACGAAAGTGAATCATTGTGTTATTCTTATTCTAACCAGCACATCTGTTGGAGAACAGGTAAGTTCATTCACATTTTTTGGGATATGTTTCTGGATATAGAAATGTGCAGACTTCATTTCCACTTTTCTGTCTTATCCTCATGGTACCCATAATAGTGTGAGTACTTTTCAAATTTTGCGTATTAAAAATATTGTCCTGTAGCTTTCCCACATAAAGACTACCCCAAAGAGAAATACTTGATAACTGCAAATTTTGTATGTAGTCAAATTTCAGACCACAATCGTGATTTTCCTTTTCAATGTGTTCAAAAACTTTAATAACTTTATTGCAAAATTTTTTAGACTTTCTGCAGTGAACCACCAACTAGAGTGTTACAGGTTGTCAAACTTAACAAGAACATTTACACGTGAAAGCAGCAACAGGTCACCAATGTCTTCTGCGCTCAATTAAACACCCTTCCATATAGTCACTGCAAAAAGGCATGAGCCAATGACTCATGACCTTTCTACATGGAGTGATGATTTCAAAGTCTGATACTGATGCCATTGGATGTTTGGCTACAGACCTCCTTGTATGAATTAGTCTGGCTACCCTTCATCATCCAGTTTCAATATATAACTAATTTTTGTATAAAAGGTTGGCTCATGACTTTTCTGCAATGACTGATTCATTTGTGGATTAAATTACATCCGTGATAGAAATCATGATATACTGGTATCTATGGCCATTTGTTTCTATGAATACTTCCTTGCAGTGGCAGCAGAGTACTTGCCAAATGTTGATGCATTTATTACAGCAGATGCTTGCGGCGTGGCACGTTTCCTTTTACTGTCATGCCAATGTCCGGCAATGTTCATTTGTCTAGCTAAAAGACGTAGTAGAAAATACTAGACCACTACTGTCTATTGCAGGTCACAACATACGTAGAATTGTCCGGTAAATGGGATGCGTCCAGTACTGAAATAAAAATTTTAACTTGGCAATGTAAATTTTCAGGTTAATTTTTATGATACAGATCACAGTTAATACTGCCAAGTCCGTACTAAGTGGCAACACAATGTAAAGTTCACACGCAAACCACAATCACACACATAGCCAGTTTATGGTATTTCCACCCGTTACCAAAGGTAATAGAGTTCACCGGATAGTTTAGTTACGAAAATGCTTGCTCAAATGTTGTGCACTCTGCTCTACATGTAATACCTGTTCCAGTCTTAGATCGCACAACACGCCACACAGTTTTAACTAACAGTCAAAAGCAATAATTATGATATTCCATCCGAAATTCCATATGACTTCCACCATACCATTCACTTAAATACACTTTGTACTACTTCCACGATTTTACAGTACTTTCATTGGAGCTGCTTTCAATGAGATGTTACTAGTTCGAACCCTCAGCCCCGACCTACCTAGATCACACCAAAGGCTTTGTTCCCAGCATAGATTGGTGCAAGCCTGCATTTTTCTGATTGGCTGGTATCACAAACAGCAAATCAGGCTGCAGTATTAACCCGCGCTAACCCGCACTTTACTTCAATTACCAATCACAGTAAAACATTTCTTTCTATGGCAATTGCTAAATAAATAAATTTAGAAAAGTATCAAATATAAAATTACTCCTCCTGAAATTACCGATTAATTTGTGTTCTACTCATGATTCATTAGTATCATAAACTGACTGCACATTTAATTATAGTAAATCCCTTATATAGTTTAATTGGTACTTCGTGAATAAACAAAACAATTTTCATTTACTTCTGTTCTTCTTCACTCATACAACACTCACACTGCCAATTACTACACATATAAAACAATTATAATGATGCAAATACATTAAATAATAGTCAAACATAACTTTACAACACTGTTTTGACTACGACTGCTAGCACTGTCCGTCAAATGCTCACCTCTGCCGCCTACTAGTACAACTACGTGCAGCTCAGGTCCATGTCAGCTGGTGATATCTGTTGATGACTCATGCCTATAATGATATCGTCCTAACAAGTGACAGGAGTGATGCGAAGGCGCTACGCCTCAT
The DNA here is from genome assembly GCF_023897955.1 of Schistocerca gregaria. Lineage (NCBI taxonomy): Eukaryota > Metazoa > Arthropoda > Insecta > Orthoptera > Acrididae > Schistocerca > Schistocerca gregaria. The sequence goes on along the minus strand of NC_064921.1, from coordinate 632,877,426 downwards.
GCTGATTACTTTACAAATAGAAATTAGTTTCAAAAATACATCTCCTAAGGAGCTTAAAGATATCAGTATGCACTTAATAAATCATATTTCTTCCAACTATGATAGTGTTACTAATAAAAAGGTAAAGTAATGACTACGATGCAAGCCCATGACCTTCCTACTGGCCTAACTACTGGTAAAATGCAGTGTTTCTTTGTCATGACACTAGATGGGTAGTGTGATGGGGGGCCATCGCAGCGGCCACTATTTGCCCTGGGAAGGATCCCCAATATGTATTTGATAGCAGCCTGAGTGGACTTGGGACCATCCTGGGGTGATTGGAATGAGTAAAATTCCTTGCTCCAATCTGGGACTGAACCAGGGACCTCCAGTGCCGGAGTCTAGTGTTTTACCCACTAGACCGTCATGGCCACAGTTACTGATAGAGTATTAAAATCATATATTGACCAATATTTTCTATTATTCTTTCCTTTTCAGACATTATACGTATGTTTTCTATTATTATTATTATTATTATTATTATTATTATTATAATTATTATTATTATTCTTATTCTTTCCTGTCTCAGACGTTATGTCTGGTTAAAAATGGAAAGTGACGCAGACCTTGATCAAGTGTGACTTCCTTTTAACGGTAAGGTATATGTTACATTGCATTTAGGAACTTTCGGGTAATTGAATATGTATCAATAATTACAGATTTCTGTAGTTGTATATATGTTTGGATGTAGCTGTATTGCATTGATGTACTGGTGGATATTGTGTGGTATGACTCCTGTAGTTGATAGTATAATTGGTATAATGACAACTTTATCCTGATGTCCATGTCCTTGACTTCCTCAGCCAGTTGGATGTATTTTTCAATTTTTTCTCCTGTTTTCTTCTGTATATTTGTTGTATTGGGTATGGATATTTTGATTAGTTGTGTTAATTTCTTCAATTTATTGGTGAGTATGATGTCAGGTTTGTTGTTTTATCTGTTATAATGGTTCTGTTCCAGTATAATTTGTATTCATCATTCTCCAGTACAGTTTGCAGTGCCTGGTGTATTCTGTATTTGCTAGTATTGTACATCTGCTTGTGATGTGATCTACTGTTTCTATTTGTTGTTTGCGAAGTCTGCATTTATCTGTTGTGGTATTCGGATCTTTAATAATATGCTTGCTGTAATATCTGGTGTTTATTGTTTGACCCTGTACTGCAATCATGAAGAGTTTGGGCAGAGATCATCAATGCCCAAACTCTTTGTCTTTACAAATGTCTGCTTGTGTCTGTGTATGTGCGGATGGACAAGTGTATGTGTGCGAGTGTATACCTATCCTTTTTCCCCCCCTAAGGTAAGTCTTTCCGCTCCCGGGATTGGAATGACTCCTTACCCTCTCCCTTAAAACCGACATCCTTTCATCTTTCCCTCTCCTTCCCTCTTTCCTGATGAAGCAACCACCGGTTGCGAAAGCTCGAATTTTGTGTGTATGTTTGTGTGTCTATCGAACTGCCAGTGCTTTTGTTTGGTAAGTCACATCATCTTTGTTTTTAGATATGTTAAATAATTTAGTTAGATGTAAATGTGTTGAGGTGAACTCCTTTAGCAAGAAATTTGCTATTTTATCTTTTCCAGGGGCTTTCCAATTGTGCGTAGAATTAATTGCTCGGGTGACTTCATGTTGCAAAATTATCACTTCAGGCATTTGTGGTATCATCTTGTATGTGTCTGTTTCTGCTTGTATCCACCGTTGCTCGGGTGACTTCATGTTGCAAAATTATCACTTCAGGCATTTGTGGTATCATCTTGTATGTGTCTGTTTCTGCTTGTATCCACCGTGCATGTCTGTTATGTTGTACCGGGTTTGACCATATGTTGCTCCAGAAGTGTTCCATGTCTGTTATGTTTGGTAGGTTGTCTATTTTAATGTGTGTGTTATCTATTGTCTGGTAAAATTTCTTTTGGTTTGTGTTGAATGTTTGGTTTTGTTTCCTTCTATTTTGACTTTTTTTTGTATCTTCTAAGTCGTTTGGCCAATGCTTGTTATTTCTGCTTTTTTTCATCTAATTGCTCTATCGCTTCTTGTTGTGAGATTTTACCTAATCTTTTTTGTTTTTTGTCTGATATTTCATTTCTTATAAATTGTGTTAGCTGTCCGATGTCTTTTCTCAGTTTTTCTATTCTGATCTGTAGCCTGTGTTACCATGCTGGTTTTGTGGGTTTCTTCTGTGTGTTGGTTTGTGCTGATCTCTGCCTAGTGTGTATATTTAGTGTAGTGAGTGCTCCTACTGAAACCAGTAGTTGTAACTCTTCCATAGTTGTATATTCATTTATTTTGTTGTGTATGATTGTGTTGATAGTTGTTATTGTTGTTTCGACTTGTGGGTTATTTGGTGGTCTATACAAGAATGGTCTAATGTCTGTATTTGTGTCTTTGTATTCTATGTATGTTAGCTGAAATTTTTCTTCTATATCTAACATAGGTGTCGCTTCATGTTCTATTTGTTCTTGTTCTGGTGGCCGTTTTAAGATTTCGTTTTCCTCTGATTGTTTAATTGATGTGTGGTGTTCTTTGTTTGTTTGCTCCGGGACGTTCTTGTCCATTACTGTATTTTCTTCTTCCGATTGCACATTATTTTATTCCAGTATTTGTTGTACTTGTTGTTTGATGTTTTCTAATTCTGACTGAGGTATCCTGTTATTTTTGATTAATACACGGGTCTGATCAGCCAGTCGTTGTTCTGTTAAAAATTTTAATTCTGGGTATCTGGTAATAAATTTTGTGTATACTTGTGATCTGTATCCAGTTGTGTTGGCTCCTAAGTTTGTTGCTTGGTAATAACAGAACATGAGGTGCCAGTTAACTTCATCTGACCATCTCATCCTCTGTCTTTGTTTTCCTTCTAGAGTGGTTGCAGGAAGCATATCCTGCAAAACACCTCTATTTGGATTTAAGTCATTTTCCATGTGGCTAGCAGTGTCGTTACCATTGTGGATGGGCATAGGGTTCAAGTCAGTCCGCGACCATGACAGCGCTTGTCAGAGGCTTCATTAGTTCTGTCCTGAACCAACTAATCACACTAAAAGGGGGGTTAGCCCTATTAGTGGTTTGTTCTTTGCATCGCCTTTTACGACTGGCAGAACATACCGGAGGCCTATTCTTTTCCCAGGCCTCCATGGGGTTTATTATTATTATTATTATTATTATTATTATTATTATTATTATTACTATTATTTTTGTTTTTACTAGTAGGGCCTGCAGCATGAACTATGGCAAAATATAAAATTTTATAAGAAGTCAGTTCCAGCAGCTGCAACATAATTTTTATTTTCTTATATTTAGGGATTATGGCATAACAGGCTTGGCTGTTTTGCCTTACAATTCTATTTTCAAGTGCACCTGTGGGTGCTGCCAACAAAGAGTATTATTTATGTCTTACTGATGATCGATGACAGTTTTACTTATGTATAAGTGGAGTTCACAATCTTATGGCATCCAAGGGCCAATTGTGAGCTGTCTGTTATGAAATAATACCCATGTGGTTTTTTAATAATTTTTTTTGTGTCAGCTGTTGGTCAACTGTTGGTATCCTTAGAAGCTGCCTGATTCCCAAAGAAGAAAAATCAATAAACATAAAAGTTCTGACACAATTTTTTTATATTAAACATGACACACTTTTAACAGAGAGATAAACCTTGATTCCAGAGCATTGCCTTGGTGGTGCATAGATGTTATTTGGGTAAAAATTTTTGTATATATGTTACCTGTGATTTCATATGTTCATCCTTTGTAATGGTCAAAAATTTGAAAGAAATTTTCTAAGTAAGGCTTTTGTTTCAGGCCAGTTTAGTCATTGAGTAAGTTGTTAGAGAGATTTTTCGTTATCTGTGTATATCTGTAATTCTTACAAAATATAGTACATCTCTTAGGTATTCTATGTAAAAATTGTACAGTGTCTTCAGTGTGGTCTGCTTTGTCATTTTCATTTTCAGGCAAATGGGAAGAAACATCAACATTAGATTCAAAGAACATATGATAGCACACAAAAGCAATCAATCAATCAGCTTTCTACATAAATCTTAAAAATGAAAGCCACAAAACAGAAAATATATTTTAAATGAAATATCTAAACAACATACTACAAATATTTTGAAAGAATTAGAAATATACACCTATGCAATAAATTTCCCAGACAACTTACTCAATGAACAAACTGACAAGAAACACAAGCCCTACATAGAAAATTTTATTGAAATTTTTGAGAACAAGAAAGGATTAGCATATGAAATAACAGATAACACATGTACAAAAAATTTTAACCAGATAATATCTATGCAACAAACACACCACCCCTGACTTTCAAAGAAGAAAAATCTGTAAACGTACAGCTTCTAAGGGTCCCAGCTGTCACATAGCTGTCAAACAGTTACAACAAAAAATGTCACACTGAAAAACTACATGAGTAAAATAACATTATTTCATACCACACACTGCACAGTTGGCCCCTGGATGCCAAATGGTCATGAACTCCACCTTTAAGTAGGTAAAAATGTAATTCATGAAAATGACGTTATTGATCATAAGTAAGATGTTAACAAGATTCACTATTCACAACACCCAAAGGTGCACTTGAAAATGAAATTGTAAGCCAAAACAGGCAATTCTGGTATGCAGAAAACATAAATAAAAGCAAATAAAGATTACTTTCAGGTACTGGAATTGACTTCCTATATTATGTTGATTTGACAACAACACCCCTGATTTATCTGTCTAATCAACCAAAGAGTCAAGGGATATTTCCTGGAAGAATTTAATATATTATAATAGCACCCATGTATAAAAATGTAGTTAAGAAAGTCATCTGTAGTTACAGACACATTTCATTCCATCCAGCTCTGTGAACAACAATATAAAAAAGACTAACTGCCTCTTAGTTTAGTTTTTATAAAAGATTCTTTATAGAGACTCATCATCAGCCATTTGTCACCTACAGTTGAATAAAGGCCATCTCCTGACTTCTCTACCCATTTGGGTCTTCTGCTCTGTACATCCATATTGGTTCTGCACATTTTGCAATGTCTATACATCTTTCATTAGCTTGTATTCTTGGTCATTTTTTATCTCTTGGTGTAATTCAAGTATTCCCTTTATCTATTGACAATCCATTTGTCTGGCTCCATGTCTTACCCAAATTCACATTATAGTCATAATTTTGCCTTATAATTTAATTTCATTTCTTGTCTCCTTAGTAAGTCCCAACGCGCATCTCTCCATAGTTCAAATAACTTATAAGAATGAAGCTGAGTGATGTCCTAGACAATTGCTAGTATACCCCATAATTTTTAGTGTATGAAAGCACCAATCTTCCTCATAATTCCCAACATGCACCTCTTTATGGTTCAAATAACTTATAAAGAGTACAGCTGCCTACCATTATAGAGTATTTCAACAGTTGAACAGCCTGTTGAGAGAGAGAGAGAGAGAGAGAGAGAGAGAGAGAGAGAGAGAGAGAGAGAGAGAGAGAGGAATATGCCCTTGTCTCTATTTATGATGTTACTAACTAGTTTAATATCAATAGCTAATTTAACAAACCTACCCAGTAACTGGAAGTGTATGCTTGAATCTCTGGCTTCTTATATGCCATAGCATGACCACCACCAAGGCAATGCTCTGGAATCAAGATTTATCTCTCTGTTAAAAGTGTGTCATGTTTGTTCTCTACATCTTAATGGTCTGAAATGTGTGACATGTTAAAACTCCAAGGGATATGAAGACACCCATCACAAATGCTTTTCTCTTAGAGAGAAATATGACTGAGTGTTGTGTGATGTCCTTAGGTTAGTTAGGTTTAAGTAGTTCTAAGTTCTAGGGGACTGATGACTATAGATGTTAAGTCCCATAGTGCTCAGAGCCATTTTTTTAGAGAGAAATTACAAAACACACTTCATATCATTTTTCTTCAGAATACAACCCATCCTACTGGAAATAATATCTGTGAAAGGATAGAAAAGCTGAGACTTAGACACTGCCTCAGTATCACCAATCACCTGTTTCACAGTTGGTCAACAACACAATGTGTCATGTCTGTCTCTCACTGTACATACTATTGTGAGGTCATTTTTTCCAGAATGGGTATAAGAGATGCAGATCAGACATGATTATCTTTTAGCATGAATGGTACAATGAGAGCCAGATCAGAAATGCACTATGCTATTGACCAACTGAGAATCAGGTACTGATGAGGACCATGACATAGTACTTAAGTAGAGTCAACTGAACCTACTGATTCCAAACATCTGTTTCGCCCCACCATGATAACAATTACGTTTATAATGTCATAAATGTGCAAACAGAAAGAGGACAGAACACTGAAAATATTTATTTTGCATATGTATTAGTTTTTGGAATGCAGGAATGATCTGTAGTATAGCCCAATCTCTAGATTAGGTCAGAAGATGACAGTTTGGTTATGAGATGGCACAGACAATGAATGTGAACATGAAGTCTTAGATGTGGTGACATACTGAACTGTAGTGTAGTCTGAGGTATAGGTTAGGTAGAAAAGTGACAGTTTGTTGTGAGATGGCAAAGCAGTTCAATTATTTCAGTTAACCTCTAAAGTCTACAGTTTTTTTATATTTTTTTCCCTCCCTATGAAGGTAGTCTTTCCAACAGGATTGGTCATTTCCTAAGGAAACCCTGTATGAAGTGTGTTTTTCAACCACCTTTCAAGATTAGTGCACTTGTACAGTCTGTGAAAGATGGTCTTGAATAACGTAAGGGAGCTGTCAATCACACCCCCTGTAGTTTAGCTTTCATACATCAGTCAGACCATAGCACCATGGAGAATCATTGTATAGAGCATCGTTGGTTGTGTGGGGTGCAAGCTGTTTACTGTGTATGTTGTCTTTCTAAATACAGTGCACTTTGGTTTAAACACCAATGCAGCCCTGTCCACTGAGGGTTTAAATTGCCATGCTCAGTGATCTGTCATTGCATTTGTGCTTTGAAAATAAGCAAGGATGTCACTCAGCTATATTCTCATAAGCTAACTGAAAATTCAATAAGCCGAGAGGAGCTCAAATCTCACATCTCTCCTTTTTCAAATAAGCCTTAAACTTTTGAATGTGTGTCAAGTTATAATTTCATATATCACTGCCATAATTCAAAACTGGTAAGATGCCATGACTGTAAACCTACAATTCAGGCACACTGGAAATGCAGCTTGAAAACTTTGCAAAAGCTGACTCTGCTAAGAATTGATGAGAATAGTCCTTATTACATCTTATTGATGATGAAGGGAACCAAACCAGATATTCACACTGTGCAGCTGTTAGTACGCATACAGTAAGAATCTTGATGTATTATTTTACTGCAGAATAAGCGGTGACTAAAGGTCTGCTACTCTCCTGATTAAATTTACTATGGGTCACATGAAGACTCACCGCCCACTAAATGACAAACTGACATGAGATCCTTGCTTTCATATGATCAGTAAACAAACTAGTTATCTTGATCTGAGGCTTGGATACTGAGAACCACTCAGGCCTGGACTAAAACTGCTGTGAGCATAGTTCTTCCAAGGTTCAGAACTGTTTGCGTGTCTTATGACACTCTGTGGGCCTTGGCAGGCTAGTGTACTATGGTACATCTGTTGAAGATTCTACTGTCACATGTGGTGGACTGAGAGAACTTGGATAATGGCTGCAGACTATGGATAGATATGGCAAAATATTCTTTTGTCTGAATCTCACTGCATAAAGTATGGCTAAACAGAAAATAACTGCTACGTTTTTATTTAGGAAGCCTAAGTTGGCAAACTCTATGATCTATACATAAGTTAGTTGTGTTACAAACAACTCAAGCATTTTACTCCAGAGTAACAGAACAGAAAGCAAATTCAGGTGTAAGCTTTATTGCAAAATGAGAAATGTTACAGATACTGAAGGAATCTTAGGCAGAATAACAAGACTTGTTTTTGAAATTAACAACAGGTAGTACATGAAAATCATTCAAATTTATGTGCAAAAATTCTATGGTGCTGATGAAACAGTAGATAAGTTCTATGGTGAGTTATAGAAACTGATATGTGACAGCAAATTCCACTGCAAGATGATAATTGGCAATTTTCAATGTTAGTTCCATCCTTCCCCCCTCTCCTTCAAAGCAGCAGCTTTCCAGTTAATTTGTATATGTAAAATTTAGTTTGACGAAACATAAATACTTTATAGCAGCTTAACAGAAGTTAATTACTAATGTACTTTCTAACAAATGATTTACTTTGTTCACAGGTATCTTGACTTGTTGCAAATCCCTAAGGATGCTGTTTCCTGAGGGGAATGTGCCAAATGTGATGTAGGAGAAGAAGTGAGGGAGACAGTAAATTCCTCTGTGGTAGAATATAGGATTGGGGCTGGTGGTGATACAACAAGAACCAGTTGTATTAATTAAATGAAAATGACAGTATCCTGGTCCACTCACGACATAAAATATCTGCTTTACAGCAATTGCACAGCCAAGTAAATGGAATTTAATGAAGGTCAAAGTCTACTTAACAATCTCACAACTACAGGAAAGAGAGTTAGTTGTGAAACTCTGAAAAAGAGAAAACAATGTTCATGTAACGAAACCCTTAAGAGTACATCAGGTAACCTGTTGTATAATCTTAATTCTCTCTTTTTGCCTAAAGGTATTTGGCTACAGTAGACTGTGGTGATAGAAGACAATCATTGTAGTACTCATTATAATGGTAGCATACTTGTCATGATACCAGAATGTACAAAAAATTGTAGAACTGAAAAGCTGGTATCTCAAAAAACACTATGTGAGTTTACACACTGCCACATTACACACTACAATTCAGTGTCCTCTAGCAGCAGGGAGCTGCAAATATGTAGACATGAAGAATAAAGGTGTAGACTGTAAATAAAATTTGTTTTATTTAAAAAGCCTTAAGAGTTCTCATATAACAATTCAGAGGCATTACTTTTCAGCACATCCTCATTACTTTTAAAAGTCAAACAGAAGTGAGAGTTGGAGGAGTGAAATGAAACAGGTGAGTGAGCTGGAAAAAAGAAAAATAAAGAGGGTGAGAAAATGGGAAACTGCAGCCAACTGAACTTCGGCAGCAAATCAAGATACTGTATGTGGATGCAAGATAGGGAAATAATAAATTCCACTGCAATTAACTTCACATCAGAGAATATACTAGAGTACACTTCAAAGGCCACCTACTAGACTACTCTAAATTTGAAGACAAATTCAAAGAACAGTTAAGTCACCTCATAAATAATAACTCTGCAGGCAAAGCATACATATGTGTGAAAGCGACTGCTCCCAACTTTTTTATTATCCAGTTAGTAGAAAGAATCCCTTCTATGAATCAGCCATGGGAGGTGAAAGGTCTGGTTTGAAATACTGTGGACAAGTTACCAATCAAGACCCAGGAATTGGCACTGATAGTTCAAGTCGGCTCAGCGGAAGAAAGTTTGTTTTTCCTTGAAAATAAAGATGCTTTGTAGGAGTTGTCAGCTGAGGACAATGGGAGAAATACACTGAAAAGCCAAAGAAACTGGTACACCTGCTCATGTGAGCACGCGTAAGTGTCACAACACGACATGCCAAGGGTGGAGATCTCTTCTGAAAAACACGTTGCAATGCTTCCCACATATGCTCAATAATATTCATGTCTGGGGAGTTTGGTGGTCAGTGGAAGTGTTTAAACTCAGAAGAGTGCACCTGGAGCCACTCTGTAGCAATTCTGGATATGTGGGTTGTCGCATTGTCCTGCTGGAATTGCCCTAGTCCATTGGAATGCACAATGGACATGAATGAATGCAGGTGATCACACAGGATGCTTACGTACATGTCGCTTGTCAGACTTGTATCTAGACGTATTAGGGATCCCACATCATTCCAACTGCAAATACCCTACACCATTACAAAGCCTCCACCAGCTTGAACAGTCCCGTGCTGACATGCAGAGTCTATGGATTCATGAGGTTGTTAGTCTCCATACCTGTACACATCCACGCGCTCGATGCAATTTGAAATGAGACTCATCCAACTAGGCAACATGTTTCCAGTCATCAACAGTCCAATGTCAGTGTTGATGGGCCCAGGCAAGGCGTAAAGCTTTGTGTCATGCAGCCATCAAGGGTACACGAGTGGGCCTTTGACTCTGAAAGCCAATATCGATTTTGTTTCATTGACTGGTTCACATGCTGACACTTGTTGATGGCCCAGCATTGAAATTGTCAACAGTTTGCAGAAGAGTTGAACTTCTGTCATGTTGAACGATTCTCTTCAGTTGTCATTGGTTCCGTTCTTGTAAACATCTTTTTCTGGCTGCAGCAGTGTTGGAGATTTGATGTTTTACTGCATTCCTGATATTCACAGTACACTCATGCAATGGCCATCCAGGAAAATCCCCACTTCATTGGTGCCTCAGAGATGCTGTATCCCATCACTCATTCACTGACTATAAAACCACTTTCAGTCTCACTTAAATATTGATAACCTGCCATTGTAGTAACACTAAACAATCTAACAACTGCACCAGACACTTCTTGACTTATATAGGCGTTGCCAATCACAGTGCCAAATTCTGCCTGTTTATGTATCTCTGTACTTGAATATGCATGCCTAAACTAGTTTCTTTGGCACTTCAATGTAGAATAGGAAAGTTGCCATCAATGCAGAATAAGAAAGTGTCCATCTAACACGGGCACTAACTGAGGGGGCCTCTGGAGGCAGTACGAAATCCATGGAAAGAAGGAGAAGTGTTAAGAAATGGGAACACAGAGAAAATGACCAAGTTTCACATGTTATGTCCTGAAAATCAGGCTGGGAAGTGTTTGGAAGAAACAGGGCCTGAAATATCGGAGCAAAAGAGTTACAACCCAAAAGTTCAGATTAAAGTAGGCAGAGAAGAAACCAAATTTCTCTGAGATAGTGGTAGCAAAGTATCAGTGATCAGAGTGAAATTTTAAAATAAAGGTGTGGGAAAGAAAGGTTACAAACTTTCCATGTTGTAAGGCTACAAATCATTAATGCTTAATAAAGAATTTCTTTTAGTACAACATACCTGGCAAACAAATGCTGGGAGAAGGCACTGAATTTTAGAGCATGGCATTTCCATTGGTTTCTGATCAGTGAGTGGAGCACTAATCCCAATTTCTCTTGCAGAAGATTGAAGTGAGTATTGTATAACATTCTGGATTATATTTTTCACACATGTCCCAAACAGATCTTTCTCAGTCAATGCTGCTGTTTCTCCAGCAATTCTCAAATATGTAAGAGTGACTTTTGGTGTGGCCATCCCAATTAGCTGACTCGTAAAATGGCCGACAACCCCTTATGATAAGGCTACCATCATTTTCAGTGTTCAACTGAAATCTAGTAGTCTGGCCAAATAATATCTCCAGAGCGAACAAAATTTCACCACATATCATGTATCAGCTGATACTGAGCACAAATCTTTCCTTACTGCTTATGCTGTTGCTGACATCTTTCAGTTGGTGAAAAAAGTATGTTAGAATTAATCCACTGACTCTGGCCAATACAGAAATTTAATGAAAAATTAAACTCACATTTTGAGGCTTAAGTAACATGTTTCAGCTGCCAGGCATAATTTTTTTATGTTTTAAGAAGCTGAATCAGATTTATAAAAAGTGGGTGCCACAATTACAGAGCTTAACTAGAGAGTGCAAATTTCAGTGCACAAATTGTGACTGTAAAAAGTCATATGCATATTCTCTCATACAAGACATATTGATCATACACTCAGCAGACAGTAAATTTCTTTGCAAGGCTGTCTACCATTAGTTTGGGCACATGAGCAGATGTGACTATCAGCTGAAACACTCCAGTGCATAGGCAGATTCTTGTTTACACTGCAGAGGCAGCTGGTGTGGCCACACGATCAGTGCAGTCACACCACAACCTTACAGAGCATGCAAAGACCATGATGGAATCTACATCCCATAAACAGTTCTCTAATACTAAATTAAAATCTTGTGCATGGTGTGGTATCAAAACATGCATTGCAATTGTTGTCACAGGTGAGGACATAGATCAGAATTGTGCAAAGCAGGAAACAAAATAAGTCATTTAGGCATTTCAAAAGTGATTCAGAATAAAAATTCAAGTGATGTTCAAAATGAACATGAACAAATCAATAAACTTTTACAATCAAAACATAAAGTGAATGTGATCTTTTCAGTGAATAACGAGGCTTTATCTATCACTCTCAGAGTGAACAAATTGCCAATAAAATTTCAAACTGACACAGGATCGTCAATTTGTGTAATTAGTCATCAGGCATACAAGAAATTATGATTGTAGAAATTAAATGAATTTCAAAGTAAGTTATTTAGCTATACCAACCAACAGATACCAGTCAAAGCTCAAATTTTGAAGGGTGTTGCATACAAGCAATTCACCAAATATGCCAGATTCATAGTTGTTGAATCTCAGAAGGCAACAAATTTACTGGGATTTAATCTCTTCAATATCCCTGGCTTCACCATTCATGAAGGAGTGAATCAGATTCATACTGACATTCTGACAAAAAGTTGCAAAACCCATTGCAAAAGTACGATAATATATATATTTTTTTCCAAAGCAACAAGTAGCATTAATGATTAGAAGGCACACACCGCAATGAAGACAACAGCTGTGTGAAAATTTTGTGAAGCAGTTTGTATTTCACTGATTCTTACCCAAATGCAAAACCAGAACTGATGTCTGCCTTAGCAAGTGGTGTATACTCTACAAAACTTAATTTCAAGGAGGTCTATTTTACAAATATCTTTCAATGACAACATACGAAGATTCATGGTTACATATACTCTGTTCAGTCTCTATGGAATACAGAAATGATGCCATTTCACACATCAACAATATGTTTCTGCACAGTCAATAGCATTCATGTCAGAGACACTGATAGTTGCTCAGAGGGACTACAGTCAGACTGAGTAAGAAGCAGTTGTTACTACTTCCACTATTAAAAACGTCATGAATATATCTATGGCTGTAAGTTCACTTCCATCACAGCCCACAAGAATTCAGCAGCTCTCTTTGGACCATATAATATTGTTCCTTCAATAACAGCTCAATGATTGCAGCATTGCACACTACTTTTGTCCAATTATGAACATAAAATCATTTTCAGGTCCACAGCACAAAATGTGGATGCACATTTACTTTCATGACTGCCAATATAGCAGGATAAAAATTTTAACAATATTAGAAAAAGGATCATATAGAGGAGATGTTGAGTTGCAAATACGCACAATGAAAAGACTGCTACACATTTAAGCATTTAAGCTTTTAGTCAAATGGCATTCAAAACACATGACACACACACACACACACACACACACACACACACACACACACACACGACCACTGTCTCTGACCACTGATGCAGTCCAGTGGAGATGAGGAGGAGACATGGAGTGCAGAGATTGGTGGATAGCAGGTTGGGGTGGCAGGAAGGTGTTGCACTGCTTGTGAGAGGATGCAGGGACATGGCGGGAATAGGGTAAGGCTGATAAGTGCAGTTGGAAGGTTTGAGGACTTGGGGAAGGGAAGGGGAGAAGGGAGTAGGAAAGCAGAGAAGTTCAAAAGGGGAGGAAAAAACTAGTGGGTGAATTGGTAGAGTAGAAGACTGTGTATTGCTGGAGTGGGAGCTGGGAAAGGGATAGGTAAGTGGAGAACAGGGACTAATGAAAGTTGGGGCCAGGTTTTTTTGGAAACATAGGATGTATTGCAGGAAAAGTTCCCAGCTGCACAATTCAGAGAAAGGTAATTAGAAACTAGATGGTGCAGGCTGTGAAGCACCCATTGAAATGAAGTGCATCATGCTAGGCAGCTTGTTCAGCAACTGCATGGTCCAGCCGTCTCTTGGCCACAGTTTGTTGGTGGCCATTCATGTGGACAGGCAGCTCATTAGTTGTCATTCCACATATAAAGTAGATCACATTGGTTCAAGATTAGCTTGCACATCACATGAATGGTTTCACAAGTAGCCCTATATTTGATGGATACGAGATGCCTCTGACTGGTTTGGAGTAGGTAGTGATGAGAGGATATTTGGGACAGGTCTTGCATCAAGGTGTTCAAAAGTGACCAGGGCATGGCTATTGGGCATAGGGTAGAGGGAGTTGGCATTAAGTGATGAGTAGGGTGCTGTGTGGTGAAGGAACAGGAACTGTGGGGAGTCAGTGGAAGAAATGATTGTTGTGTTTTATGTAGGGAGGTAGGTAGTGAACAACAGGGTGAAAGTGTTAGTCCATGAGAGCAGAAATTTCTCAGTGGAGGCACAGTAACTGGCCAAAATGTGGCATCCTGGGCGGTTGGCCTTTTGGGTTGCAGGAGTGCGGGGATTGTCAGGTGTCAGGAGAGAAAGACACTCGAGGGGCAGGTTCTTGGTTGGGTCTAAGGATTTGAAGAGGGACTGGGGATCCTGTTGATTTCTGGAATGCGGTCACTGTGGCAGGGTTTGCATCAACTCATGATCCACTTGCACTGTCCCCCAATCAGCTGTTGCTAAAATTCCAGAATTTCTTAACCTCAGACCTTGCCTCACCATCATTCTCCAAATCCCTCACCAAGCAAACCAACCTTACATCGACAGGAAGAACCATAATCCACCCCCTAAAAACTAATACTGATCTTATAATCCTACCTCTTCACAAAGGGTCCACAACTGAAGATTTGAACCACAGTGATTACCTGATTCTGCCAGCTATCAGATTCATCCACCTGAAAACTCAGCCAAAGTGACCCTATTCCAGAAATCGAACAGGATCTCCAATCCCTCCTCAACCTGTTCCCTGAATCTATCTCCTCTCCTTACTTCAACGCTAGTCTCACTGCACTCCTACCTCCTACATGCTTTCTGAAGTCCAAAAATCCAACCATCCAGGATGCCCCATCAAGGCTGATTACTGTACCATCACTGAGAGAATCTCTGCTCCTGTGGATCAACACCTACAGTTTACTTATCGCACCCTACTCTCCTATGTAAGACACCAACCATTTCATCGACTGACTCTCCGTAGTATCTGTTCCTTTACCACATGGTGCCCTGCTCAAATTACTTCTCCTTTGAGGATATCACATATAAATAAACCCATGGTACAGCAACGGGCACACACACAGTACCATCTTATGCCAGCCTATTCTTGGGTCACCTACAGAAATCCTTCCTAACCACCCAGTCCCCCAAATGTCTCACATGGTTCAGGTTAATTGATGTGTTTCTCCAGTACCTCAACACTTTCTTTCCCTTTCACTTCACTTGATGCTCCTCAACTCAATAAGTCACCTTCATTTTTACTGAACGCCACTTCAAGTATGGCTACATCAATATCTCCATCCATATCTAACCTACCAATAAGGACCAATACCTCCACTTTGACAGCTGGCAACCATTTCATACCAAGATGTCCCTTTCCATACAGCCGAGGCACCTGTGGTTGTCACATCTGCAGTGACAAGCACTCCCTCTCCAAATATACCAAGTGTCTCACAGAGGCCTTCACAGACTGAAATTACTCTCCCAAACTTATCCAGAAACAGATCTCCCATGCATTGTCTCACCAATCACCAATCACCTACCACCTCCCACATATCCACCATCAAGCCACAAAGTATTCCCACCTTGTGACTCAGTGCCACCCAGGAATGAAGCAACTGATCACATTTTTCACCAGGGTTTTTATTACCCCTCATTGTGCCCTGAAATGAGAAAAATCGTACCCACTACCCTTCCTGCTCCTCCCACAGTGATATTCCATCAAGCACCAAACCTATGCAATATCCTTGTTCATCCCTACTCTACCACTGCCCCAAATCTCTTGCTTCATGGCTCATATCCTTGCAATAGACACAGATGCAAGACCTGTCCCAAATATCCTTCTACCGCCACCTACTGGAGCCCAGTCAAAACCATCTCCTATCCCATCACAGGCAGGGCTACCTATGAAAGTAGCCATGTGATCTACAAACTAACCTACAATCGCTGTGCTGCTTTCTATGTGAGCATGTCAACCAACAAGCTGTCTGTCTGCACAAATGACCACCAACAGACTGTGGCCAACAGACAGCTGGACCACCCAGCTGATGAGCATTCTGCCCAACATAACACATTTAACTTTAGTGGGTGCTTCACAGCCTGCACCATTTGGATACCACCAACCAACACCAGATTTCTGACTTGTGCAGGATGGGAAATCATCCTACATTCCCATAACCAACATACCCCCCCCCCCCCCCCAAAAAAAAAGCCTCCCGACTGCACCTAGGAGCTCTGTATTGTTCCCAACATGTCCCGGCACACTCCTACAACAAGCATTACACCATCCCCTGCCCCGTCCTGCTATCACCCTCTCCCTGCCCCATGTCTCCTCATTACCCCTACCACCAGCCTGCTGTTGCCACCAGAAACAGTTATGACTCACAAGGGAATGATCCAATCTGACATGTTGAAACCTACCCTGAAATTTTTCAAACACACACACACACACACACACACACACACACACACACACACACACACACACACACACACACACACACACAATCAATTGCAGAGTTGAAATTTTAACTGCTAAGGTGCATTGCGAGTATTTTGTTTTAATGTTTGCTGCATTAAGAGACATTCCTAAAAGTGGTTTGTACAGCCCTTCCAGCCTAGTGTGCAAAATTGGCAAATAAGCAGATGCAGCTGCGACAGCCAGAATATAGCCCACATAGTGCGAAGTCTACTGTGTATGCATGCAAATTTTAAGTATTTAAACCATGCCAAAAATACCTAAAATCATTAACATTTTGAACAACTTGCAGTTCGCATTGACAGCTAAGCTGTTGCACATGTAATAGTTACATGAGTGACTAGTAGAGAAGATAAAATCAAGGGAGTGCATGACATTACATTAAAGATGTCTTCCACCAATCGGTACTCTAATTTGTTGACATGAAATATCTTATAACAATACCTGTAACACATATTATAATAGCTTTTTTACAATATATATTGTAATAACAATGAAACCGGCCCTTGTTTATTCCATTTGGTCATCACAAAAATGTGAAGTGTCTATTTGATGCCAAAAACAACCATTTCCTTTATATCAGGCAAATGTGGTAAAAGAAAAATGATTGGATTCAGGCACTTCACATTAATCACTAGTTTTATTTAGAAAATATTGAGATGGAGGAAGAAATGGTCATGGCCATTTTTCCTCAATTGCGCTATGTACCAGACACAATGGATCAAATTCATAAAAATGTAGTGATGCAAACTGACAATGCAGAAATGCCTGAAGATTAACAATACCATTCCATTGATAAACCTGAAATGGAAAGAAGCATCAGGCATTATACTACCTGAGAATTTTATGAAAAATGTTTTACACTGTTCTTTAGTGAGAGGCTGAATCGCACTGTTAGTTTTGGGCGGAATCCAAGTTACACTAAGACTTTTCATCATTCTCATAAAGATAGAGGTGTTACATTCAGGTCAAGAGACCAACAAATGCACTGAATTATTTTCTGAAACTGTTAAGACGACGTTTCTGATGTAATATCGAAACTTATTCCCTCCCATTTTTCCAGATTTTGCTATGTTGCTAACAAGATTTTTTCAACTAAACAGTTACTTTTTATATTTTTGGTCTAATTTGCCTTGAGGTTCCTGAAGATACACTGAAAAGCCAAAGAAACTTGTACTCACGCCTAATATCGTGTGGGCCTCTGCGAGTATGCAGAAGGGCCGCAACATGATGTGGCTTGGATTCGACTAATGTCTGAAGTAGTGCCGGAGGGAACTGACACCATGAATCCTGCAGGGCTGTCCATAAATCCGTAAGAGTATGAGGGGGTGGAGATTTCTTCTGAGCAGGACGCTGCAAGACATCCCACATACACAGTATGTTAAAACTTCCGGGCTGAGAGGCCGTGGTCGAACAGTAGAACTTCTTCTCCCTGACGTTTCGTTGCCAGCTGCAGACAACATCTTCCGAGGCGAGTCTACGACTGGCTACCAAGCCGCGGAGGTCCTGTATATATAGAGCGGGTAGAGGGCACCACCACTCGTCACATGATGTCAACAGTAAAACTATCTCTGACTGGCGTCATTACTCTCGATCGAAGGTAATCGATTGTCACATCTTTGATGCAATGTTGATCGCCATATTTTATCTAACTTCAAACCTTCTTCTTTCTTGTTAAAATTATTGTGGTGTTTAAAAATCTCTATCGCCTCTCTATACATACGTGCATGATAATGCGATGTCTTAGCTAGCACGCTTGTCTCGCTAAATTTTATCTCATGGTCTCCGTCTTCGAAAACATGTTCTGCTACAGCTGACTTATCCGTGTGCCTCAATCGGCAGTTCCTCTTGTGTTCAGTCAGGCGAGTATTGATACTTCTTTTAGTTGTTCCAATGTAAACTTTCCCACAACTACACGGAATTTTGTAAACACCCGGAGTAGCTAAAGGGTGTCGTGCATCCTTCGCCGATCTTAAACATTCACTAATCTTCTCAGTTGGTCTGTAGATTGTTTCAATTCTAAACTTGGCTAGCACTTTTCCGATACGGTCCGTAATATTATGGATGTAAGGAAGAAAAACTTTCCCTGCTGAAGGTTGTTGTTTTTGCATGTTTTCGGACATTTTCTTTCTAGGGTGGAGTGCACGATCCATCTCCTTATCAGTATATCCATTTTTCCGAAAAACTGTCCGCAATTGATTTAGTTCCTCTTGTAAATACGCTGGCTCACAAATTCTATTGGCCCTGTCCACCAGTGTTTTGATGACACCTCTCTTCTGCCTGGGATGATGATTTGAACTCTTATGAAGATAACGGTCGGTATGCGTATCTTTTCTGTATACTTTGTGACCAAGAGTACCATCTGCTCGTTTAATTACTGAAACGTCCAGAAAATTAATCTGTCCATTACTCTCTGTCTCCATGGTAAATTGAATTTTTGAATTAATGCTGTTCAAATGCTTCAGAAATTCGTTCAGTTGCTCTTCTCCGTGATTCCATATCACAAAAGTATCGTCCACATACCGATACCACTTCAAAGGACTTTTTCTGGCTGACTGAAGTGCCTGTTGCTCAAAAAAATTCCATAAAAACATTAGCAGCGACTGGACTTAGGGGGCTACCCATAGCCACTCCATCAATTTGTTCATAGAACTCATTATTATACTGGAAATAAGTCGTAGATAGGCAGTGCCGGAACAAGGCTACTATATCAGTAGGAAATATGTCAGATATGTAAGCCAGAGTTTCGTTCACCGGAACCATAGTAAACAAAGATACAACATCAAAGCTAACAAGGATATCACTGGGGCTTATAGTAATCCCCTTCAGTTTTTCGATGAAGTGCATGGAGTTCTTAATATGATGATCAGTCTTTCCGATAAACGGTTGTAGCAATGAGGCAAGATATCTAGCCAACTCTTGAGTAGGGGATCCTATAGCACTCAAAATCGGCCTAAGAGGGACATTTGGTTTATGTACCTTAGGTAACCCATATAATCTAGGAGGGAATGCTTCCGTTTTACAAAGATCTTTTTTATCTGCTGCAGGAATAGAAGACTTTTTTATTAGTTGGTTAGTAGCTGTCAACACTTTTGTTGTAGGATCTTTGTTCAGCTTCCTGTAAATGGTAGGATCCAAAAGATCGTCGATCTTCCTGTGGTAATCCTCACTCTTCATCAACACTGTAGCGTTTCCCTTGTCAGCGGAAAGTACAATAATACTCCTGTCCTCATTAATCTCCCGTAATGCCTTCTTTTCTCCTTGGGACAAATTACTGCTAGGTGGCTTAGCTTTACGTAATATCCTTGCTGTCTCCATCCTAACTTCATCCGCAGTGTGTGATGGTAACAACCGAATCCCCGCCTCTATATTAACTACAATATCTTCCGTTGGAACCTTCATTGGAGTAATTGCAAAGTTTCCTCCTTTCGAGAGAACAGAAATTTCATCCCTCGATAATTCTTTTCCGGACAAATTTACAACCGTTCGGGAGTTGTCTATTACCGGCGTTTCCTGTCTATTCCTCTGTAGATTATCAAACTTTTTCTTCTGCCTATTAGAGGAAACTTCTGCAGTACGTTCCATAGATCTAAATGTTAGCCCATCCACCTTATTCCAGTCACAAACTTGCATCGTATTACTAATAGATAGATGTAGATTTAATAATTGACTGCTGGTTACCGCTAGTCCCCGACGTGTTTGATGGATCCGTTCTCATAGAAATGCCAGTTCCATGCGTGCATAAATACGGGTAGCTTCCGCTGAGTGGAACAATCTTCTCACCTTCAGAAACTTCGGAACTGTACCGGTGTCACGGCAACGTAGCAAGAAAGTGAGCGAACACAGCTGCTGAGCCTTCTTCTTACGTAGACTCTCCAATCGTCGTACCATAACCGACATGTCCTCCCCGTAGAGGCGTCGAATCATAGCGTGTAGGCTTTCAACTACTGTAGGCTTTTAACTACTGACGATGCCGGCCGTGAAAGCCTACACGCTATCATCCCACATACGTTCAATAATTTTCATGTCTGGGGAGTTTGGTAGCAAGCGGAATTATTTAAACTCAGAAGAGAGCTCCTGGAGCCACTCTGGATATGTGGGTGTCGCACTGTCCTGCTGGAATTGCCCAAGTCTGTCTGAATGCACAATGGAGATGAATGGATGCAGATGATCAGGCAAGATACGTGTCACCTGTCAGAGTCATATCTAGATGTATCTGGTGTCCCATATCACTCCAAATGCACACAACCCACAACATTACAAAGCCTCCACCTGCTTGAACAGTCCCCTGTTGATATGCAATGTCCAGGGATTCATGATGTTGTCTCATACCCGTACACGTTCATCTGCTCGATATAATTTGAAATGAGACTCGTCTAACCAGGCAATATGTTTCCAGTCATCAACAGTCCAATGTTGGTGTTGACGGACCCAGGTGAAGCATAAAGCTTTGTGTTGTGCAGTCATCAAGGGTACACGAGTGGGCCTTTAGCACCAAAAGCCCATATCAATGATGTTCTGTTGAATGGTTCCCATGCTGACACTTATTGATGATCCAGCATTAGAATCTGCAGGAATTTGTGGAAAGGCTGAACTTCTGTCACATTGAATGATTCTCTTCAGTCATCATTGGACATATTCTTGCACAATCTTTTTCTGGCCGCAGCGATGTTGGAGATTTGATGTTTTTACTGCATTCCTGATATTCACAGTACACTCGTGCAATGGTCATATGGGAAAATCCCCACTTCATCGCTGCCTTGGAGATGCTGAGTCCCATCGCTAGTGTGCTGACTATAACACCATATTCAAACTCACTTAAATCTTGGTAACCTGCCATTGTAGCAGCAGTAACCGATCTAACAACTGTGCCACACACTTGTTGTATATAGATGTTGCCAACCACAGCACTGCTGTTTTTTGCCTGCTTACATATCTCTGTATCTGAATATGCATGCCTATGCCAGTTTCCTTGATGCTTTAGAGTAGATCTAAAGCTGTGGAAACAGTAATCCACTGATACTTATCAATGGTATTATTGTATACAAATGTCTAACAGCATTCATTGACTGCGAAGCAACTCACTCTTTTTTTGCTTGAAATGGTAAAGTGTGGTTTACACCCATTTCTTGCACGAAACCTGACCGATTGGTTCTTTACACAGGATTTTAGGGTATAAAAAAAGCTTCATCTTATGTGAGCTGCAAATTTCTCTGGAGTTTTCCTCAATCTGTTTAACCAGGTCAAGGAAGCATGGAAGTCCTTAATGTTCATCTCACTTGCAATCTAGTCTCTTAGATCTCTACTCCCCCACCCCCTTCCCCCCAATCCATGAACCATGGAGCGTACTGTTGGTGAGGAGGCTTGCCTGTCTCAGTGATAAAGATAGCCATACCATAGTTGCAACCACAAGAGAGGGGTATCTGGTGAGAGGCTAGACAAATGTGTGGTTCCTGAAGAGGGGCAGCAGCCTTTCCAGTAGTTGCAGGGGCAACAGTCTGGATGATTGACTGGGTATCATCGGCCAAAATGGCCTTGCTGTCCTGGTACTGTAAATAACTGAAAGCATGGGGAAACTACACCAATAATTTTTCCCAAGGGCAGGTATGTCTACTGTGTGGTAAATGACAAATCCTCTTGGGTAAAATATTCTGGAGGCAAAACAGTCCCCAATTTGGATATCTGGGTGGGACTACTCAGGAGGATATCGATATCAAGAGAAACAAAACTAGCATTCTACAGGTTGGAGCACGGAATGCTAGAACTCTCAATTGGGCAGGTAGGATAGAAAATGTAAAAAGGCAAACGGATAGGTTTAAGTTAGGGTATAGTGGGAATTTCTGAAGTCTGGTGGCAGGAGGGAGAGGACTCCTTATCTGGTGAATACAGCATTACAAATACAAAATCACATGGGGATATTGCAGAAATAGGTTTAATAATGTGTAAGGAAATAGAAATCTGAGTAAGCTACTATGGACAGCATAATGAGTGCATTATTGTAGCCAAGATATACATGAAGAGACAGAGACAGAGTGTGTGTGTGTGTGTGTGTGTGTGTGTGTGTGTGTGTGTGTGTGTGCGCGCGCACGTGAATGTGCATGTACAATGGTGTCCAAAATTAAAGCAACAAATGGAAATTTTGCAAAGTTGTGCTTATTTTCCCTCGAAACAGTATAAAGAGATGACAGCAAAGTAGAAACAATGTACAGAATACAGAATGTAAAAAACTGCAACATGCATAAAGCTAGACAAAAATGCTCTTTATTTTTTCCAAAGTAATAGATTTGCACACACTTTCTGACAACTGGTTAATGTGCTCAGTATGGGGTGTGTCCACCTTTGGCAGCAACATAGGCCTGACAACGATAGCGCATGCTGTGAATCTCTTGTTGAGGCAATAACACCCATTCTTCCTGCAGAGCTACTTGCAAGTGTTGGGGAGTATTTGATGAATGCTATGATACGACCCACCTTCCTTGGGCATTCCAGACATGCTTTATGGAATTCAAATTGGGAGAGTGAGTAGGCCACTTCATATGTGCAATATTTTCCGTTTCTAAGAAAACATCAATCACCCATGCTCTATGAATTCGACCATTATCGCCCATCGGCACAAAGCCTGGGCCCACACTACCTCACAACAACTGCACATGATTTCCCAAGATCTCGTCATGACACCTGACAACACTTAAACCTAGTTGATCCTAGTTTATGAAGAGGTATTTGAGTGGTCAACATAATCCTTACACACACTGTTAAGAATCCTCCTCAATATTGGCCTTTCCCACAATGTTTGGGTCCCAAAATCATGTTCTACATTCCCTCCAGATGCGAATATGCCGAGAATCACTTTCCAGACCAAACTGAGACTCGCCTGTGAGAAGAACATTGGGTCACTGTTCAAACATCCAGGTGGCATGGTGATGACTGCACTCTAGACATTACCTTCTGTGAAGAAGCTTCACAACTGCACATAACAGCAGATTTCTGACAATAAATGCCACTCTGCCAAAGCCTTCTGTATGCTGTTTGCCTTTAAACAAAACATCCAGTGGTTGCTGTGAGGTCAGATGCCAGTTGCCATGCAGTGCTAAGGCAGTACCATCATGCACTTACAGCCAAATAACGGTTTTCTGTTTCTGATGTCACACATGGTCGGCCCTGCCCTCATCTTCAGCATACAGTTTGTCACTACAAACTTCCACCACATTCGAGAAACAACAGAATGATTCTGAAAACCTGTCTTTGCCACTCATTTGTCTAACCTCCGCAATATAAGTTGTAGCTGATGACTCACTGCTGCAACACTGGAGGAGAAACAGAAACCAGCAAAATTGTCCACAAATAAGGAGCTTTATATGGGACTCCTTACAGCAGACGTGCTACTGTATATGGCTCTGGTAAAGTGGGTAAAACTTTTAAAACGCTTCCCTGAGGGACACCCAAATTTATTTTACAGCGTGTCATGAACTCTGGACTTAATAAATGCTTACACAGGAAAGACTATATAAAGATGAGGAGGTGGCAACTGCATTAAAATAAAGTTCCTACAAGTAGTATCGTATGTTTTACTGATATCAAAGAATATGCCAATACAGTGATGTTTACATAGGAGAAAATGGTTCAAATGGCTCTAAGCACTATGCGACTTAACATCTGAGGTCATCAGTTCCCTAGACTTAGAACTACTTAAACCTAACTAACCTAAGGACATCACACACATCCATCCCCGACGCAGGATTTGAACCTGCGACCATAAAAGCAGTGTGGTTCCAGACTGAAGAGCCTAGAACTGCTTGGCTGCAATGGTCGGCTTTACATAGGAGAGCCTGCTTAATAGCCGCCTCTGGCATGGTCACGTTGTCAACAGTGGATAGAAATCTCCCGAATCCACACTGAGAGTGGCTAAGAAGTTGCCTGGTCTCTAACAACCAGACCAGACGATGGTTAACCATTCGATCCAGGGTCTTTCCAACACAACTTGTTATGGTACTACTCCGGTAACTACAGGGACATGTGCGGTCCTTTCCTGGTTTGAGGAAAGGTATCAAAACTGCCTATCTCCATGAGTTGGGGAACTGACCTGTCTGCCATATCAAACTAAAACATTCAAGGAGGATTCCCTTTGACACTGCTGGCAATTGTTGAAGCATGCAGTAATGGTTTTGGTCATGACCAGATGCAGTGTCATGGTCTTCAGAAAGCGCCAATTTCAGCTCCCACTTGAAAAAAGGGTAATTGTAAAGCTCAAAATTGTTGGGTCTGAGGTCCATTGTGCCCCTGCCTACAGTCACACGTTAGTGGCAAAACATCAGATCCTTGCTGGAAATGGCAGTAGTTTTTGCAAAATGATATGCCAGCATCTGAGCAGTGTCTCCAGGAGTTGTCTTGGGACACTCGTTTTGCATTGCTGCTATTGGTGAGTGACTGTGTTTACCAGAAATCCTCCTGATGGTTTCCCAAACTTTTGTAAATCAAGGGGAACAGTTGATGGAGTCCAGGAATGCTTGCCATGGCATTTTCGTGCTCTCTTTGATTACATGCTGAGCCTTGGTTCTCGTGACCCGGAATGCTGATAGGTGGCACTTAAACAGTTGATGAGCCACACATCGGACCCAGATTGCTGAGTGGCAATCACCAGTCCACCAAGGTACAGGTTGCCTCCTACAATAACCTGAGGATGGATAAGTCAGTGGCATGTAATATGGTCCACCCATTTGTGGACACGTTTGCACAGTTCAAACACAACCAGATGGCTGAACAGCGTCCAGTTAGCCCTGTTGACCATCCATTTTGGTGACCTCTCTTCAGGTAATGCTCCAACTAGTAGGTGAATGCAGTGCAGGAAGTGGTTACAAGAGTGAAGATTGTCAATGACTACCCTCCAAATGAGAATCAAAGAGGGCTGGAGAGCACAAAGAGAGGTTGGTGCCTGAGAATGACCCAGTAGCAGCACAGAAATGGGTGGGGATACATGTGCTGATGATGCACATTTCATGAAATGTCACGAGGTGCTCCAAAACCCAACCCTGAGGCCAAGTAGAGGTTGAGCCTCACAAGACATCTTGCAGTAGACTCTCCTCCAACACACATGAATTTCAAATGTCAGTAGCCAGGGAGAAAGCAGAGGAATGGTGAACGTTAATGACAAACAGAGTGGCCTCTCCCTTGGCTCTTTCCACAGTCAGGTCATTCTTGCAATAGATAATATAGCCCCACGGTACAGGGGTATCAGATACTTTACAAGGTGTATTCTGCAAAAACAAGCGCAGGAAGCATCCCTGTGCAAGGAGTTTCACTTCCTCCATATGTGACATGAACCCATTAATGTTCCACTATAGGATGGGAGCTATCTGTCACAGGAGTGGCACTTTCAACCTGGCTTTCTGCCAGGGAGTGGGGCCCCAAAGGTTGAAGCTCAGTCTTGGGGCAAGATGACTGTCACAGTCTGACATCAAGGTCCATTGCCTCTGAAGAAGATTTCAAGAAAGACGTGAGAGAGGATGATGTCGACATCATCTGACTGTGTACTTTCCACCTCTGTCAGTGGGCTCTTCTTCACCTTCAACTTTGATTTCAATTTTTTTTTGTCTAAGGTGGTTTCAGAGCCACAACTGTGGAAGTGATAGGGGCATCACTGGACAGTGGACAAGTCTTGCTCTTTGGAGGGGTAGGGAGTTCACCAATGTCAGCAACCACAATGGTAGATGTGGACCCTAACCACTATTTATTGGTTATGAACTGTAGATTAAAATTGAAGAAACTGCTAAAAGATAGAAAGTTAAGGAGATGGCATATGGATAAGTTGAAAGAAAGAGAGGTTGGTGAGAGTTTTAGAGGGAGCATTAGGTAATGATTGACACTAACAGGGAAAACAAATGCAATAGAAGACAAATGGATAGTTTGAAGAGATGAAATAGTGAAGGCAGCTGAGGATCATAAGGGTAAGAGGACAAGGCCTAGTAGAAATTCTTGGATAATACAGGAGATTTACATTTAATTGATGAAAGAAGAAAACAAAAAATGCAGTAAATGAAGCAGGTAAAAGAGAATATAAATGTCTAAAAAATGGGGTGACAGAAAGTGAAAAATGGCTAAGAAGGGTGGCTGTAGCACAAATGTAAGGATTTAGAGGAACTTACACTTGGGGAGAGATAGATTATACTTACAGGAAAATTAAAGAGGCCTTTGGAGAGAAAAGAGAAGCAGTTGTACAAATATCAGGAGCTCAGAGGGCCTATACAAGGGAGACGTACTTGATGGCCATATTATAGAAATGGAAGAGGACGTAGATGAGGATGAGAGGGAAGATACAATACTATCAAAAGAAAGTTTGACGAAGTTCTGAAAGATCTAAGTTGAAACAAGGCCCCAGGGATAGATGATATACCATCAGAACTATTGATAGCCTTGGGAGAGCCAGTCATGACAAAACTCTTCCATCTGGTGTGTAAGATGTATGAGACAGGTGAAATACCCTCAGATTTCAAGAAGTATATAATAATTCCAGTTCCAAAGAAAGCAGGTGGTGACTGGAGTGAGTATTACCAAGCTATCAGTTTAATAAGTCATGGCTGCAAAGTAGTAACACAAATTCTTTACAAAAGACGAGGCTGAACTTGGGGCAGGTCAATTTGGATACCGGGGAAATGTAGGAAACAAGTGAGGCAATACTGACCATACAATTTATCTTAGACAATAGGTTAAGAAAAGGCAAACCTAAATTTGTAGCATTTGTGGGCTTACAGAAAGCTTTTGAGAATAGTGACAAGAATACTCTCTTTGAAATTCTGAAGGGAGCAGAAGTAAAACACAGGTAGCAAAAAGCAGAAGTAAAACACAGGCAGCAAAAGGCTATTTACAACTTATACAGAAACCAGGTGGTAATTATAAGAGTCTAGGAGCATGAAAGGGAAGTAGTGGTTGAGAAGGAAGTGATATAGAGTTGCAGCATAATCATGATGTTATTCAATTTGTACACTGAGCAAGCATTAAAGGAACCCAAAGAAAAATTTGGAGTTGGAATTAAAGTCCAAGGAGAAGAAATAAAAACTCTGAGAATTGCCAACGACAATGCAATTCTGTGAGAGACAGCAAAGTACTTGGGAGAGCAGCTGAACAGAATGGACAGTGTCTTGAAGAGAGGAATAAGATTAACATCAACAAAAGTAAAACACGGATAATGGAATGTAGTCACATTAAATCAGGTGGAGGGAATTGGATTAGGAAATGAGACAAAGCATTGCATGAGTTTTGCTATTCGGGCAGCAAAATAACAGATGATGGCCAAGGTAGAGAGCATATAAAATGTATACTGGTATGACAAGAAAAGCATTTCTGAAGAAGAGAAATTTGTTAACATAGAATATAGATTTAAGCCTGACGAAGTCTTTTGTGAAAGTTTTTGATAGAGTGTAACCATGTATGGAAGTGAGACATGAAAAACAAACAGTTAAGACAAGAAGAGAATACATGTTTTTGAAATGTGGTGCTACAGAAAAATGCTGAAGATTAGATGGGTAGGTCATGAATAGAACTGAGAAGAAATTTGTGGCACAGCCAGACTAGAAGAAGAGATCAGCTGATACGATACATTCTGAGACATCAAGGGATCAACAATTTAGTACCTGTGGAGAGTGGGGGGTGGAGATGGTTTAAATCGTAGAGGAAGACCAATGGATGAGCATAGAAAGCATATTCAGGAGGAAGTAAGTTGCATTAGTCATTTGGACAGGATAATGATTGCAAAAGATAGAGTAGCATGGAGAGCTGCATCAAACCAGTCTTTGGACTGAAGCCCACAATATCAACAACAATGATGCATTGACTCTCACAAACAGTTTTAAAGCTTTCCAAAAGTTCTTCTTTCACACTTTTATGAGTTTCATTTTGGTGCATATTTCATACCTTATGTGAATCATTCTTCAATTTATACAATTCATGTTCAGATTTTATGAAACAAACCCAGTTTTGCACACTGCTTAAGTTTAAGCGTTTTCTCTCTCCTTCATTTCACCAAAAAATTTACAGCCTCTTCTTCGTCACTGAAAGATAGAACTGCACATGTTTGACTTGAGCTAGGAAGGTGCTCTGTTTTTGTTCTGGACATAGCACAACATTCATCATTCGAACCACAATTCACGGAATCATCAGAGTTATTTCCTGTTTCTTCTGATGTTTCCACAATTTCTGACGAAACCACAACATCATCTGAATGAATGTGCAAGAAATTAACTAATAAATATCACATATGTACATTATCAGGAGGAGTAGGTTAGTTCAACTGTATACCAGGTTCTTCATAGTTCATCTTTGCAAGATTGAACACATTAGTTGGATTTCACATTACTGAGAAACTCTGAGACATACATAAAGACAACACTATTGGCAAGTACATACAAAGGAAACATGAAGAACATTTATTCAGTTTTATCTCCATCATTAACACTTAGTGATATTGCAACAGCAACTGCTAATTATTATGGATGTTAGAGGAATGGAAAATTTGAGCAAACAGTAACTGCAAACAACTGTGTCAGAAAAACTATCAACGGAAATTGAAATTCATTTTACAAATTATGATCACAACATGCTGTGTTATCTGTTTACTGAAGTCCATCGACCAAGGCTCTGCAACTGCTTCATTGTGTGTGTGCTGTCTGCTAAGGCTATGGTAGGGATGTACATTTCTTCAGTCACCCAGAGAGCATAGAATTTGGCAATTTCTAACTTCTTTTAAAAAACACTTGCTGTGTGCCTTAGCAGCCAAAATTTTGACACAGTGTTTATTTCTGTGCATTTATATTTATCCTGTATTATTAAAAAAAAATAACAACATAGGGCAGGTTTCAACTTGTCAGTCTGGTGACACAGACACATTGGTGATGTGTGGGAATTGTGTTTGTGTGAACGTGTGTGGGCTTCCTATGACAAAAGAAGGACTTTTGGCTGAAAACTTATATGATAGTCTTTTTATTCTGCCTGTCTGCAACATGGTGTCTCCTCCCTATGGTGAGTAACAGTCTCGTCTTTTCATAATATTTTTGTTATTCCATCTTGAACTTTCCACTGTAGGATAAAAATTTTGATTCTTCAGCAGACTAATGTTTCTCATTAGATATACCCGGTCAAGGTATTGTGGAAAATTATGCTTTGAATTCAAATTTAATTGCCACAGTTGTACCAAAGGATTAAGTTTTATCTAAGGTTGAACAGTACATTCAAAGTAGCCTTTAAATAAAAAGCTGATTACTCATCCTGAAATTAAATCATTCTGAGATATGTGACATGATCTCACAATTTATAAAGACATCATTCTGCTACATTCCAAATCAGGAAAGATACAAGTGGTTATGTCGGAAGTGCTTAAATCCAAAGTACAGCAACTGATACATCAAAGGCACTGAGGCATAGTATTTACCAAATGCACTGCCAGAAATTAGTGCTACAGGAAAAATACAGATAAAGACATTGAAGTGATGCTAGTTAAATGCCACTTATGTCAAAAACACCAGACAGCTTCTTCTCAACAGTAATTCCCATGGCCACAGACATAAGAAGCCTCATCGCATTTACTTGTCGGCTTTTCTGGACCATTTGTATGATGTTACTGGCTCATCATTATTAATGCATTTTCAAAATTTTCTTCTATGATTCGAATGTCATCAATCATATCTATAAAAACAATTAAGCCTTTGTCAAGGATCTTCTGCACTGAAGGACTGGTGAAAGCTATCACTGCCAGCGACAACATTTAATTTTTCTTCTCAAGAGTTCAAATTTTTGTTAAAGAAATGGTATTTCACACTTTAAAACTGCACCATTTCATCCAGAAACCAACGGACTTGCAAAAAGATTTGTGCAGATGCAGTCACATATAACAAAGCCCACTCAGCAGTACATATGGACAATGCTTTACTTATATTTCTTTCTCAGTAGAGAGCCACTCCATGCAATGCAAAATATCCAGCTGAAAGACTACATGTGAGACTGCATTGTACTTTAATATCAATTTTACAGTGTTTTGTGCATGTTTAGACACAATCTAAGCAAAAGTTGAGAAAAAACTTTTAAAAAGATGAAAGATATGTTATGCATATAAATCTGAAAATGAACTGTGGGCACCAGGCAAAATCAGACAGCAGCTCAGCTGTGTCATGTATAAAATATAAACTTCTCACAGTGTCACAATATGCCATAGCAACTGGATGCGGCTGCAATGCATTGATGCACACCTATGCAGAACTGCTAGGCTGTTCTGTTTTTCAGATTAGAGGAAACGTCAATGCAGCGGTTCCCACTGGTGCAGCCTGCAACCACCCTCAACCTCATCTCTAGCAATGGGAATCAGCTGCAGTCAACCAGTGATGACCAGATGGATTCTTATGTCACACCTCACCCCACAGATGAACCATTCGACATGGACTGGTCAACCCTCGAATGGCCGCCCCCACATGGTGATTCTGTACATGGTTTCCCATGGTACCACGAGTGAATGCCAGGGGCAGTAACGAGTGTACTGCCCACGACATACTCACATGTAGGGAAGCATGGAAATAAAGAAGCTAATGAAGCCAACTTCATGAGTCCCTATGCCTCCCCAGGGAAGGGTGCTGTATCTCTGCCAGATGCAGTACACAGAGTTATCTTCAGAGGGCACCTCACATGAGGCAGTAACAGCATGGCACCTCAAATACCAGCAACTATGTTGTGCTTCTGAACATGATATTCAAATAGGCCATTCATGTTACAATAATAACATCTGCCACCAATGAAAGTGCAGAAACCTGGATCTACTTAATGCATCCATGAAATAGATCCCAGAATGACATTCACACACTGAGTGCATCATTATGCAACCACAAGGTGACACTTGGCCAGTTATTACTCAGTAATTGCCCAGTTCCTGCAGTTTTGGTTGGTTGGTTTAAAAGAGGAGGGGAGGTACCAAACTGCTAGGTCATCGGTCCTTCGATCCGATTTAAATAATTCCGCAAGGGTGGGAGTAAAATAATCGAGACATACAAAACACAGCTGGAAGAAAGGAGAAAACCACAAGAACGACGGATGGACAGCAAACACTAAAATGGAGGACAAGAAAATCACAGGGAAACAAGAAACATGTAAAAGAGATCAAAACAAGAGAGCAGATTACCACATGAGAATCAAAAGGAGAAGCTAGCCACTCTGAAACACATGAAAACCTACACCCTAAAAGCACTACAGTGGAGGACACAGAGGGACAAACGACTTGCACTAAAACTTAGATCAAACGATAAAACCCACCCTCATGAATAAAACGTAAAACTAAAAGCTGCTGTTGAGGCATTGTCGCCCAAAGGTAGGGTGCTGCAAAAGTTAAAAGTCTGCCACAGAGTGGTTAAAAGTGGGCAGTCCAGCAAGACATGGATGATGTCATTTGTGAGCCACAGCAACACTGAGGTGGGTCCTCGCGACGGAGGAGGTATCCAGGCATTAGCCAAGTATGGCCACTGTGGATCCTGCAGAAGACAACTGATTCCCTGCGAGAGGACCACAAAGAAGACTTCCACATATTCGTAGTCTCCTTAATGACACACAGTTTGTTCTGCATACTGTTATGCCATTCTGTCTCCCAAAGACGAAAAATCCTGCAGCATAACACAGAGCACAGGTCAGTTTCGGCGATGCCCATCTCCAGATGTGGTTTCCGCATAGCCTGTTTGGCCAGCCTGTTGGCAAGTTCGTTGCCTGGGATTCTGACGTGTCCCGGGCTCCACACCAACACCACTGAACAGCAGGATCATTCCAGGGCATAGATGGACTTCCGAATGGCTGCAACCAAAGTTAGGCGAGGGTAGCACTGGTCGACAGCTTGTAGGCTGCTCAAGGAGCCGTACACAAAAGAAATGACTCACCATAGCATGAGCAGATGTGCTCAAGAGCACGAGATATGGCTGCAAGGTCTGCAGTGAAAACACTGCAGCCATCTGGCAAGGAGTGCTGTTCAATATGTCCTCCATGAACATGTGCAAAGCCTACATGACCATCAGCCACTGTCCTCTAAATTCTCCACAAAAAAATTGAGGTTTCAGTGACAAGAAAGACTCCCCATCAACTCTCATACGTACGAGGTACTGGGGTGAATAAGCTTAGCCTGGTGTTCCTCCAGCGGTGTGGCCAGGGGGGGAATGATTTAGGTGTCATATTTCTTAGCATTGAAGTTAGACCTTGACATCTAAGAGACTGCTAATGTTTGACCACCAGCAAGAGGTGACATACTACGCTTCATGGCATTTCATCTGCCCTGATGCCACCCATTCTGAACAGGGGCCCTCCCAATGGAAGCCACCCAGCTGCAGAAAAGGTCATCTGGCAGGATGGCCATTGCCAGGAGTCCTGATGCCCCAGGGTGATGGGGATCTACTCCTTGGCATATGTGGGGAGTTAATGGAGCAGGCATCAGCAGAGCTATCCCTGTGTGGTCAGGGGGCTACAACCAACAGGGTACATGGCAGCCCCACTACAATGGACTGGCTACCATGCTGGATATCAGGCGCAAATGAGCTAAGAAGTCCATTATCGTTGATGGTGCAAAAAGCAACACTGGATAGAGGATGGAGGAAAACACTCCCAGGAGGGTGACCTCGCCAAACAGATGGAGAATGAGCGGAAGTGCAGATCCACATTGACAAAGGGTCTCAGTGCATGATGGACACTATGCACCATGAAAGACCCCCTTCCCCAACTGGCTCGCTCTTCAGGACAATTTTGAAAAATGGAGGACAAAACCTACAGGGGACCATCAAATAAAGGCCGAAACATGCGAGACTCCATTTAGTCACCTCTTACAGCAGGCAGGAGTAACTCGGGCCTATTCTAAGTCCTGGACCCACAGGGGGGCCTGCAGTTTTCACCCAGATTCAACAGTTCTTTAGTTCTACAGTTGCCTAAAAGTAATCCACCGTACAAACCAGTTCAAGTCACCAAACATTCTATGCCGAGTGTCAAACATTATTCAAAGTGAGAGTCAAAGTGTTTACTTATTGAGAGACTGGACTTAAACTCTTTCTAAATCTACATCCATACTCCGCAAGCCACCTGATGGTGAACTTCAGTTAGATTAGTTAGTAATTATCTACTGCATTACATTAGCTTAGGCACAGAAGTTTATATCAGTGTCATGTCTTCAATAGAAGCCAAACAGAGTATATTTTGATGTACATTATTTTAGCAAATTATTGTTATTGTTTCCCATGTGAACTAGTGATTCTACTTTACAGATATTGCTTTGTGAAGAGTAAGTAGCTAGCAAGCAAGTAGGCCACTCCCACTTAGGCATGAATATTTGTAACAGGAGGATCACTTCCTGCAACATTTATGATGCGCACCTACTTTTGGTGAACACAACACAAAATAACTGTAATATGATGCAACATACATAAATAAAAAGATTAAATATAATTAGACTGCATGATTAACTGTCACTCACTGGAATCAGTGACAACTGGCAAGTTTATAGGAGAGTTTGTCTGGAGCAATCTAAGGAGTTAAAACATAAACTTAGCTGTGGGTAGGGAGATAATAGACCAAATTTATAACAGGAATCCTTACGATGTCTAATTCATCCATGAAGGATGTTACTTGGAAAACCCCATTTGATTAGTTGTTGAGTAATGTTCCCAATCCTCAAGCACGTTACCAGATAGGATGGAGATAGAGAAGATTTGAAGAGCAGTCTGCTTTGTCACAGGTTTCGTCAGTCGGCATGAGAACGTCACAGAAATTTTCACCAACTTTCTATAGGATATGCCACACGAAAGTTGTTATTAATCACATAAAACTTCACTCCAAATTTGTGAGTGTTCTTGTACCCCTGTTGGACCAGAAACATTTTGCTCCTTCGAAAGCATTTCTTGTGTAATGATCAAGGCACAGAACTAGAGAAATTCTGGCATTAACAGAGCAGGAATAGCAGGAGGATACACCATATACCCCCTCCCCCTGCCGTTCCCTGTTCAATGACTTGCAAAAAACAGATGTAAAAATAAACATGAAGAAACTAATAAATGAAAAGCACCAGTTTGCTTTTGTTCTACAATATTACTTTTATTGCTAACCGGTTTTCGGCTTACAAGGCCATCTTCAGATATTACATTTACATTTACAATAAAAGTAATATTGTAGAACAAAAGCAAACTGGTGCTTTTCATTTATTATTATAATGTTGTTCTACCAAGAACCGATGGAAGATTCTGTTAATATGAAGAAACTAAGTCACAAAATATATTGTGTGTTAAATCTTTAAACAATATGTCTACTTCCTTTTCTTTTTAATGTTTATCTTTTCAACTTTGATTTTGTTAACTAGTTGCCATTATTCTTGAATTTTCAAATATTTTGCATTTCTATACAGTACTTGCATCCCCCAGTCTCATACATTCTTCAGGACCTTTCTGAAACAATAACAACATTTTATCCTCTCCTTCACGTTTATTCTTGTGCTGCCTTTTTGTCTCCTTCAGTCACATATTTCATCTTCATCTTTATCCATTCCACTTCCTTTCCTAATTCTCATTCTCATTACGCTCTGTTCAGTTGTTGTACTCCTATATATGTCATTTCTATACCACCATTTTGGCTAATGCTCCTAGTGTACATACTCTCACAATATAGCACTTAAACTGCATTTGTCATCACGAAGTTATCAAAATCATGTTTTCCAATGTACTAATAAAAACTTTGAAGTATTTCCAATTACTCTGGCTAAGACACGTAGATACTGTATGCAACTGGTTACTGTTATTTTACAGATTATTATAATTGCTCATGGTACCCAATTATGAAAACAGTCTAGACTCCAAACAATTGGCCCATAGCAAACCTAAATTCTAGATTCAGATGTTGTAGAGAAATGATGCGACACTGTTCTGTGACAGGAACCTCGATGTTAGTGTTGTGAAACTCAGTTTATGGATCAGCTGTGACTATTTACATATAATTTTTTTGACAATAATCGAGTAGATACTAAGAATGCTCTAGCCACATGATACACTGCTTGCAGGTAATGAATAATCTAGAGTAACAGTTTAATTTGTTCATCTGTTGTTTATGTGTATAGTTGAAATATCTCTGGAATGACTAAACAAATAAATAAGTTAATAAATAAATAAAATGTTGTATCACAGTGATCATGAACAAAATGAATGTGTTACATTTACTATTTGTTGCATCTCTGTGAGCTATTTTAGAAAATACATCCATGTGTACGTAACTAATTCATTTTCTAAATAAAGTTATGTTACAGCAGTTTATTAACTGAAGTCCCATTCATACTGGTAACATATAACTAATAATGTAAAGTTATGAACTGTAGCAACAATGTATTAAGCTTTTGAAGGCGCAATGTACTGCAGGGCTGAGAAGTGAACGGAGAATAAAAAAAAATATGTAAAATGAAATCTTACAGATCTACTCCAACTGAAAAGGCTCCAAGCCATTCAAGTACATCACAATACTCTGACGATTCTTCTTCTTTTCTTGCTGTCACAGGAGGTACAGGAACATTGTAGCTAATTCGTTTTGAAAAATGTGGATTACACTGGTGTACATTATATCCCTTGTCATCAAAGTAGGCAGCCACTGAAGATGGACAGATATTTTCCACTGAAAAGAACATATAGATGACAGATGAATTTGTATAATTTTAAGTAATAGTGCTTTTTATTTCCAAAAATACTACAACAGTGATGAAGCATTAAGAAATACACTGCCAAAAGATATTAGCATTGTGATGGGTTGAAACTAACCATTGTAGATTACCAATGTGATGATGTCACTGCAGATGCACTTAGAGCTACTGACACTCAACTTTTGTTTGTTCCTGACAGTAACATTTCTAATAAGAGTAAGAGGATATTGTTATTGATAACTTATTTCTAAATCTGTTTTCCATGGAACAGATGTGAGCCTCATTACAGTTTATTATTATGCCAAATAATACTACCCCACAGAGAAATGGCAGCAATGGATAAGAAGTAACACCTTGTACACTCAGCATACATTCCTGGGAGCCTCATTCAGTGTGTCGAGGAAGCTATTCTGCTTGCCACTGAGGAAACATGGTGCAGCCAGCTGCATTTTACAGTGCACACTGGAACAACACGATACCATCATTACTTTACCACGCAAACACTGGGGTTACACTCGTCTGGTGTGAGACATTATAATCCTGGGTTCGCTGTGAGCAATGGTGGGGTGAGTGGACTGCTGTAGCATGTTGTGTACCACTGCAGGCTACGGCGGGGACAAAGCCTCTCCATCGTTTCTAAGTACCCAGTTACATACAATACATTAAAATACAAATACAGAAGAATATTTGAACAAGGAGCTTCTGAGGTTCTCAGACATGATAGGCTGCAACTTCCTAAATTTCCTCTGTACTGTTGGGAATTATAGGGGCCACCTAAATAGCTCAGGGGTAGACCACACATCAAAGGTGACTGATTGTGTTTTGAGCGTACACAAAGCTATTTTAGACCATGTGATTCTTTATCCATTTCAAATAATGAAGGTTGTGGAAGAAATCTCAAAGTATTAGCATAAAACAAAAGAAATGACCTCCCTAAAAATAGCATGAGACTGTTATAATTCTTGTGATCAACTGTGCATGCATTCACAAAAAAGTCACAGAGTTTGCAGCAACCCTAAACAGCAGTGGAGCTCACATAACACTAGCTACATAAAGCTGGGTTAAACCCAGAATTGATAGCAGTGAGATTTTTGGGATAAAACTAAATCCATATCAAAAGGATAAGATTTCAGAAACTGAGGTGGCATGTTTGACATAGTAGAAAAGAATTCAAATTCTCTAAGATACAAATTGTTTGGACAAGACACGGTCTAAAGCATGGGCATAAACTTATAATTGGATCCTTCAATCAGTCCCCAGAACCACCCCTAGTTGTAACCAATAACATTAGAAAAAACTGTATCTGACTAAAACATATGTTCCTCAATTATATGATCATCACTGGAAGAGACCTTAATCCTCAACCAATTGATTGGGATGATTACAATTTTTTAAATAGAGGACATGACAAGACATTCGAAAAAGTAATTCTAAATACCTTCTCTGAAAACTACTTGGAGCAGACTGTTTAAGGCATTCATATCTTTCAACTGCCTTGTGCTGTGGTGCCAGTTCCATTTGGCACTACAGTCATGCTGACCTAACACCATGTGGCATCCAGCTATATGTGCATGACTTGGGGAGACCTCTGGTAACATGCTCCCACACTTTCATCCATCTCCATTGAGTTGTTAATATGTCATGTTACTTTACCTATCTTGTACTTTAGTTTTGCAAAGAAATGTAGATCAGATCCAATAGCAACAAATAGATCTGACCTCCTTAATAAATAATATCAATGTGTATAAGGTAGTTGTAGCAACAATGGTTAATAAAGTATATAGGGCAAATAAAACATGCAGAAAGATATATGTGTCCAGTAAATAGTACTGTGCTCAGTAAACTAGATAATGAAGCAGCAGTGACACAGCCCCCCCCCCCCCCACCTCCAGGAGGCACTTGGAAAATTTTCTAGACAGACATGCACATACCTGAACAGTTTGTGATGAAAGGGAATCTCCATGGTATACAGGATCAGTAAAAGAACTTAGAGAAATGGTGTCTACTGCATAAAATGTCTAAAACAAACTAGAAAGATGCTGAATGAAACGTGCTTGGCTCTCAAATGTGTGAAGCATTCTATTATTACCATAGTGGAGAGTTTGATCAAGCAGCAAATCCTTGGTAGTTCCTGGCAGTTCACAAATTGATTTCTCTGTGCATGTGTGTTACAAAGTATAGAATTTTTGCACTGCTTGAACACTGTTTTTGTGTCATTTGAGACGTACTGTGAATTTTCTAAGTTCTTCATTTGTTCTCCATACACCGGGGGTGGCAATCACTAATGGATGGAAACATGTAGCAAATCTCACTTCTGTACACATAAGTCAGTGTTTCAAGAAGGTTTTGTTTTTCATTACAACTGACTAGGAAAGAGTGGAAAGAGTAACAAAAAGATCCAACTCATCACATCTTTAATTAGAAACTGAAAAAAAAAAAGATCTGATGCCTGCAACCAGAAACAAACAATTTTAGTGATACTGTATGAAGCAATCTGACATTTCCTCAGATCTTCAAATGGTATTGGTTATATTTGATATACAGCATCTTCATTTATGCTGTACTTTATTTGAACAAGTTATCTTTTACATTAAACAATGGAAAAATCTGGACTGAATGTAATAATATTATGCAAAAACGTTAGTTGCTACTCAACATACAGCAGAGATGCTGAATTGCAGATAAGCACAACAAACAGACTATGAGAAAGTGAGCTTTTGGTCAACAAGGCTTTCATTGGAAATACACACACACACATTACCGCAGTGTCTGGCTGCTGAGACGAGACTGTGAGGAGCAGCACCTGATAAGAAATGCAATTGGATGGTGGAGGTAAAGAGGAGGCTGGGGCATGGAGGGGGAGGAATAGCACGATAGGAGAGGGGTACAGTAAAGTGCCACTTGTGGGTGTGCACAGGGATGAGGTGGAGAGAGAGTAGGGCAGCTTTGTGCAGTCGGGAGGCTACATGGAGTGGGGGAGGGGGATGGGGGTAGTGGTAAAGGAGACAGCAAATACATCCCAACTGCACCTGGCTGTACTACCCTCTCCACCTCAGCCCTGTATGTTCCCACAAACAGCACTTTACTGTCCCCCACCCCTACCCTACTATCCCTCCCCCTCCTCATCCTAGCCTTCTCCTTTCCGCCACCACCCGATTGCCTTGCCTCTCCCATCATGTGTTGCTGTCACAGTTGGGCTTCAACAGCCAGAGACCAGAGACTGGTCATGCGTGTGTGTGTGTGTGTGTGTGTGTGTGTGTGTGTGTGTGTGTGTGTATGTGTGTGTGTGTGTTTTGTCTATTTCCGACATAGGCCTTGTTGGCCGAAAGCTCACTTTCTGACAGTCTTACTGTTGTGTCTATCTGTGACTCAGCATCTCGACTATAAGCTGAGTAGCAACTATCCTTTTCAAAATATTGTTATCTGTCACATTAATATGACAGCATATTCCATATTCAGGTATTGTCGTCTTGAAACTTTCACAAATATTAACTCCGGAATGTAGTTACAGTGAGGGTATTATCCACACTGCTTTTCAAAATATAATCACATGTGAAGCACAGAGTTTACTCACATTATGAAAATCTGTTACAATAATTTCTATTATTATTATTATTATTATTATTAGTGTAAAACTGACAAAGAGTGTGATTAACCTAAATTGATGTCGCACATTTCATGGAGTTTTATTTCAGCCAAAGCAGCTTAGTCACCACCCAAGACTATCTTCTAGAGAAATATTAACAATCTTCCATTTTTCATGACTATTTAGTGTTTGGTTAACATGAGTATTATTTATCTTTTGCAAATTAGTCCAGAAACTTATTAAATATTTGAATAAGAACAAATGAATGAAGACAGGGCATTCATAAGAAAATATTTGTTGATGATAAAATGTTGGTATTTTCATTCATTATTAGTATTACTTTGTAGACACTACCTACTCACTGTTTGCACACACACATCTGTTTTAATATTGGGGCTGATTTTAATAGGTACCTGCATACAATGTTCAGTTTGAACCAAACTAAAAGAAACTTTAATTTGTTAGGCAGGTAGGTTAGAAAATTTAAAAAGGGAAATGGATAGGTTAAAGGTAGATATAGTGGGAATTAGTGAAGTTCGGTGGCAGGAGGAACAAGACTTTTGGTCAGGTGAATACAGGATTATAAATACAAAATCAAATAGGGGTAATGCAGGAGTAGGTTTAATAATGAATAAAAAATAGGAGTGCGGGTAAGATACTACAAACAGCATAGTGAACGCATTATTGTGGCCAAGATAGACACAAACCCCATGCCTACTACAGTAGTACAAGTTTATATGCCAACTATCTCTGCAGATGATGAAGAAATTGAGGAAATCTATGATGAGATAAAAGAAATTATTCAGGTAGTGAAGGGAGACGAAAATTTAATAGACATGGGTGACTGGAATTCGTCAGTAGGAAAAGGGAGAGAAGGAAACATAGTAGGTGAATATGGATTGGGGGGAAGAAATGAAAGAGGAAGCCGTCTGGTAGAATTTTGCACAGAGCATAACTTAATCATAGCTAATACTTGGTTCAAGAATCATAAAAGAAGGTTGTATACATGGAAGAATCCTGGCGATACTAAAAGGTATCAGATAGATTATATAATGGTAAGACAGAGATTTAGGAATCAGGTTTTAAATTTTAGGACATTTCCAGGGGCAGATGTGGACTCTGACCACTATCTATTGGTTATGACCTGTAGGTTAAAACTGAAGAAACTGCAAAAAGGTGGGAATTTAAGGACATGGGATCTGGATAAGCTGAAAGAACCAGAGGTTGTACAGAGTTTCAGGGAGAGCATACGGAGAACAATTGACAGGAATGGGGGAAAGAAATACAGTAGAAGAAGAATGGGTAGCTTTGAGAGATGAAGTAGTGAAGGCAGCAGAGGATAAAGTAGGTAAAAAGACGAGGGCTAGTAGAAACCGTTGGGTAACAGAAGAAATATTGAATTTAATTGATGAAAGGAGAAAATATAAAAATGCAGTAAATGAAGTAGGCAAAAAGGAACACAAACGTTTCTAAAATGAGATCGACAGGAAGTGCAAAATGGCTAAGCAGGGATGGCTAGAGGACAAATGTAAGGATGTAGAGGCTTATCTCACTAGGGGTAAGATAGATACTGCCTACAGGAAAATTAAAGAGACCTTTGGAGAAAAGAGAACCACTTGTATGAATATCAAGAGCTCAGATGGAAACCCTAGTTCTAAGCAAAGAAGGGAAAGCAGAAAGGTGGAAGAAGTATATAAAGGGTCTATACAAGGGCGATGCACTTGAGGACAATATTATGGAAATGGAAGAGGATGTAGATGAAGATGAAATGGGAGATACAATACTGCATGAAGAGTTTGATAGAGCACTGAAAGACCTGAGTCGAAACAAGGCCCTCGGAGTAGACAACATTCCATTGGAACTACTGATGGCCTTGGGAGAGCCAGTCCTGACAAAACTCTACCATCTGGTGAGCAAGATTTATGAGACAGGCCAAAAATACCCTCATACTTCAAGAAGAATATGATAATTCCAATCCCAAGGAAAGTAGGTATTGACAGATGTGAAAATTACCGAACAATCAGTTTAAGAAGTCACGAATGCAAAATACTAATGCAAATTCTCTAGAGATGAATGGAAAAACTAGGATAAGCCGATTGAAGCATGCAAGGCAATACTGACCCTACAACTTATCTTAGAAGATAGATTAAGGAAATTCAAACCTACGTTTCTAGCATTTGTAGACTTAGAGAAAGCTTTTGACAATGTTGACTGGAATACTCTCTTTCAAATTCTGAAGGTGACAGAGGTAAAATACAGGGGGCGAAAGGGTACTTACAATTTGTCCAGAAACCAGATGGCAGTTATAAGAGTCAAGGGACATGAAAGGGAAGCAGTGGTTGGGAAGGGAGTGAGACAGGGTTGTAGACTCTCCCCGATGTTATTCAATCTGTATATTGAGCAAGCAATAAAGGAAACAAAAACAAAAAAAATTCAGAGTAGGTATTAAAATCCATTGAGAAGAAATAAAAACTTTGTGGTTCGCCGATGACATTGTAATTCTGTCAGAGACAGCAAAGGACTTAGAAGAGCAGTTGAACAGAAAGGATAGTGCCTTGAAAGGAGGATATAAGATGAACATCAACAAAAGCAAAACGAGGATAATGGAATGTAGTCGAATTAAGTCGGGTGATGCTGAAGGAATTAGATTAGGAAATGAGACACAGTAGTAAAGGAGTTTTGCTATTTGGGGAGCAAAATAACTGATTATGGTCGAACTAGAGAGGATATAAAATGTAGACTGGCAATGGCAAGGAAAGCGTTTCTGAAGAAGAGAAATTTGTTAACATTGAGTACTGATTTAAGTGTCAGGAAGTCGTTTCAGAAAGTGTTTGTATGGAGTGTAGCCATATATGGAAGTGAAACATGGACGATAACTAGTTTGGACAAGAAGAGAATAGAAGCTTTCTAAATGTGGTGCTACAGAATAATGCTGAAGATTAGATGGGTAGATCATATAACTAATGAGGAGGTATTGAATAAGATTGGGGAGAACAGAAGTTTGTGGCACAACTTGACTAGAAGAAGGGATCGGTTGGTAGGACATGTTCTGAGACATCAAGGGATCACCAATTTGGTATTGGGGGGCAGCATGGAGGGTAAAAATTGTAGAGGGAGACCAAGAGATGAATACACTAAACAGATACAGAAGGATGTAGGTTGCAGTAGGTACTGGGAGATGAAGAAACTTGCACAGGCTAGACTAGCATGGCGAGCTGCATCAAACCAGTCTCAGGACTGAAGACCACAACAACAACAACAGGAAGTAAAGAGACTATTTTCACAGAACTGTATGTGTATTACATTAACCCTTCTGCACAGAGCACTTCATTACAGAGAACTGCTTAATATAAGATATCTCACTCTGTGACAACAGAGATTGAAGTCATGGAAAATAGATAAGTAATGATGCCAGGATACAATGACTCCCACATTAGAAATAAAAAGTGGAATAAACTGACTAGAAGGAACAATATCATAAAACTTCTAGATATTTACCAAATAAAAATGTGGATTTATGCAGCTAATCACTTATAGGTAGCAAAATTATCTAATACTGACCACCAATGCACTATATTGTTGATAAGTATAAGTTTCACAGGTGCAGAGGATTATCAGTTTAAAAATACGTAAGTTATTAAACCTTTTAATAATAATTTACTCATTGCAATGGAAGTAGTTTCTACCATCAAGTTTATTTCTTTTCCTCACTGGAATACCACATTTGAAGATAAATTTAAAATATGGGAATTACTTAAGTTGAAGAACACTCTACTACGACAGACTAAGTGACTCTCAGTA
The DNA here is from genome assembly GCF_023897955.1 of Schistocerca gregaria. Classification (NCBI taxonomy): domain Eukaryota; kingdom Metazoa; phylum Arthropoda; class Insecta; order Orthoptera; family Acrididae; genus Schistocerca; species Schistocerca gregaria. Next base: position 632,833,825 of record NC_064921.1, on the reverse strand, counting down.
GATACGTGTAAAGTACAAGATAAAATAGCAGCTTAATGCAAAGTATAAGTTTGGAGCAGCTTGAGAAAAATCTTCAGACATGTTTCATGTTGATCATTTCAACTGCTGATTGAATAGCATCCTGCTGGTCAGTAACCATTGGAGATATTCAGCAGCATTGCCTGAATGCCATTTTGACAATGCACATGACTGTTTCGGATTGCTGCTCAAATAGACTCAGAATCTTACTGAAAGATCTCTCAAAAAATCCAAAGATATTAAGGTCATACATTTAGGGTCACTCATTGTAGCTTGAAAGTTGGCATACAGATATTCATGGATGCCACATGAACTGATATCAAGGATGGCAGAGTAAAAGCAGGAACAAATTAAACAACAAGTGTATTATCATCAGTCACTGTTTATCTATATTCACAACACATTTGAAACGTCTGAATCTCCATCATTGAATGGATTAATACAGTCTAAGAAGAAGAAGAAGAAGAAGAAGAAGAAGAAGAAGAAGAATGATGCTTCATGGAGGATTTATGCAAATGGGACAGAAAGGAGTAGATGTGATGTTCATGTCCAGACAAACAACTGATTACAACTTCAGAAAATTTGGATGATTTATTCAAGAGAAATAGCTTCACAAATTGAACATTTCAATAACGCAATGATCCACCTCCACCCCATATCTGAGCAGTTATTCAGCTTGGCATTGCTTGATACAGTTTTTGGAGTGTCCTCCTAAGTGATATTGCACCAAAATCTATCCAACTGGCATGGCACATTAGACCATTAAAATTGTGAGCTGCTTGGAGGGTCCTATCCATAATGCTCCTAATGTTCTCAATGTCTTACTGGTCAAGATAGGGTTTGGCAGGCACAAAGACAAGGGGGAGTAGAAACTCTCGCACTTGAAAACCAAAGGGGTCCTACTAGGTAAAGAAATGGCACACCAGACAATCACTCCTGGTTGTCAAGCCTTATGGGATAATCAGATTGGTATCCCAATACTGTCCAGGATGTCTCCAGAGACGTCTTTGGCCTGGAATCTAACTGAATGGAGTAACATTGTGTTCAGCGCTCAGTCCTGCTTCGAACTGAGCCCCGATAACTGGGAAATATGAGTCTGGAGAGACCGCAGAGAATGGTGTGATACCAACCTGACAGTCGTCCACCATATGGCCCGACAACCAGGAATGACAGTTTGGGTGCCATTTCTTTTCATACACTGCAGAACACCTTTAGTAGTCAGCCTTACACTATAGCATTTCATTGACAATACTCTATGCCTCATTTTGTTGCCTTTTATGATAAGTCATCTAGGGCTCACATTTCAGTAAAGTAACACCTGCCTGCATATGGTAAGAGTTTCTACCCCTTGTTTTAGTGCTTGCCAAACCTTACCTTGGCCAGCAAGATTGCTGGATCTCTCCCCAATGGAGAATGTTTGGAGCATCATGGCCGGGGCCCTCAAACCAGATCAGGGAGTTGATGATTTAAGGCACGAATTGGACAGAATTTGACATGATATCTCTCAGGAGGGCATCCAACAACTCTCTCCATCAATGTCAAGCTGAATAACTGCTTGTGTAAGGGTCCAGGGTGAGCACTACATTATTGACTTTTTCAATTTATGATACTCTTTCTCTTGAATATATCATCCAATTGTTCTGAAATAGTAATCTTTTCTTTGTTTGTACATGTGCACCAGATCTACTGATTCTCCCTTTCTCTTTGTTTTGTTTTTGGTTTTAGGGCACAAAACTGCTATGGTCATTAGCACCCAGTCTGTTGCTTAGGGAAAGGTTAAAAAAATAAAAAAATAAAGAAAAACTGGAAATCACCGGCAATGGGAGCAAAACTCAAAACGTGGGGAAAATAAAAAGCAAAAGGAAAGCTTAGAAAACCACTACAGAAGGGGGGGGGTTGTTTTCGAGGACGCGATCAGCAGAGCACATGTCATCCGCTAAGATTGAAGATATGTCAGGTGACAGCTGTAGACGGGCATGTAGCAGAGTAAAATAAGGGCACTCAAGTAAAAGGTGTCTCACCGTCCATAGCTGAGAGCAGTGGGGACGAAGTGGGGGAGGATTGCCACTTAAAAGATGTCGATGACAGTGCCCTATCCAGAGTCTAGTTAAAATTACCTCCTCCCAATGACGAGTTCAGGAGGAAGAGGTCCAAGCACAGGGAAGAGCTTTCATGTTGCAATTTATTGGTTCAAATGGCTCTGAGCACTATGGGACTTAACTGCTGTGGTCATCAGTCCCCTAGAACTTAATACTACTTAAACCTAACTAACCTAAGAACAAGACACACATCCATGCCTGAGGCAGGATTCGAACCTGCGACCGTAGCGGTCACGCGGCTCCAGACTGTAGCACCTAGAACCGCACGGCCACTCCGGCCGGCTGCAACTTATTATTGGGAAATGTAGACCAATGTGCATGCCATAAAAGAGCAACATGACGACATAAAACACGCTGTAGGTCAGTGAAGGGAACCATGCAAACAGCAGGCTGAAGAATAGAGACTGCCGCCTTGGCTGCTATATCAGCCACCTCGTTTCCACAGATACCAATGTGTCCTGGGATCCAGAGGAATGCCGCAGAGATGTTCCCCAAGTGGAGCAAGTGCAGGCAGTCCTGAATCCGGTGTACCAGAGGGTGGACAGGGTGAAGAGATTGCAGACTGAGGAGAGAGCTGAGCGAATCTGAGCATATAATATACGGTATCCACTGATGGCAACGGATGTATTTGACAGCTCCACAGTAAAAATCAAACACTGGTCGGGAAGCCAAAATCGATCAGGGGTGTCGTGAACAATATAGGCACTCCCAAAACCAAATGATGTTTCTGAGCCATCAGTGTAAATAAATGTGACATCCTTCATTTGTGCGCAGAGAGCAGCAAATGCCTGATGATAAACGAGAGAAGGGGTACCATTCTTGGGAAGCTGACCAAGGTCATGGAGTAGGCAGGTCTGGGGGCAGAGCCAAGGCAGTGCTGTACCCCAAATTATCAAGAATGTTTTAGGAAAGTGGAAAGAAAGAGAACGTAGCAGATGACGGAAGCGGACTCCTAGTGGTAGAAGAGACAAAGGGCAGCCTGCATACCCTAAATCCAAGACAGATGGCTAGCATAACGACTTAGAAGGACAGCTCACCAATTGGACAGCGGAGGTTCAGCAGTCTCAGCATAAAGGCTTTCCACAGAGCTGGTGTAAAAAGCTCCAGATGCTAAACACAATCCAAGGTGGTGGACAGAGTCGACATGCCGAAGAACAGACAGCCAAGCAGAGGAGTAAACTATGCTTCCATAGTTCAATTTTCAGCGATAAGAGGTGGAGAAGGACCACTCGGTCTGCTCCCCAGGAGGTACCATTCAGAACACAGAGGTTGTTGACAGATTTGCAAACAGTGAGCCGAAAGATAAGAAACGTGGGAGGACCAGCACTGTTTTCTGTCAAACATAAGACCCAAGAATTTAGTAACAACTGCAAACGGAAGGTTGACAGGGCCTAGATGTAGGGAAGGCGGACGAAACTCCGTATGACGCCAAAAACTGACACAAACGGTCTTACTGGGAGAAAAGCGGAAGCTGGTTTCGATGCTCCATGAGTGGAGGTGATCGAGACATCCTTGAAGATGCATTGGGCAGGTGTTAAAAGGCTTCAGGACTCCAGCACTCCAGCCACCAGGCTAAATGGCAATTCACCAAACGCTCCAAAACCTAACATACCCTACTTGTGAGAGAAATGGGGGCGATGGCTAGAGGAGAAATGTTTGTCCTTTCCAGGTTTTGGAACAGGAACAATGATAGCTTCCCGCTATCTTCTGGGAAAAATACTGTCAGTCCAAATTCAATTATAAAGTCGAAGGAGGTAATGCAGACTATGATATGATAAATGCAGCAACATTTGGATGTGGATACCATCCAGTCCTGGGCCAGACGAGCGAGGAAAAGAAATGCGTGTTGGAGTTCCCGCAAGGAGAAAACAGTATTATAGTTTTCGCTATTTTGAGAGGAGAAAGCAAGAGGTTGCACTTCCACTGCACATTTATTCAGGAGAAAGGCTGGCGGGTAATTTGAAGAGCTTGAAATCTCAGCAAAGTGTTGACCCAATGAGTTAGAAACTGCGACGGGGTCCACTAAGGTATCATGCGCAACAGTGAGCCCAGAATCTGGGAGAAACTAGACGCGCCAGATAACCATTGGATTTGACTCCAAACTTCTGAGGAGGGAGTGAAGGTGTTGAAAGAGCTAGTAAAGAAGTCCCAGCTTGCCTTCTTGCTATCGTGGATGACACGACAGCATCACGCACGTAACTGCTTATAGCGGATACAGTTGGATGCAAATCGGAGGTGCGAGGTATTGAATGTTCTGCGGCTGTAAGAATAACTTCTGTAACATGAGTGACCTGATCGTTAACATTAGGAAAGTGACCGCCATCGAATGTCCAATCGGCTTGGACAAACTTCCAGAGTATTGGGTGTGTAGATGGCAGTTGTGGCTGCAATCAAAAGACACATGGAAAATTGTCACTTGAGTGTGTATCAGCAAGAGCAAACCATTGAAAGTGCCGAGCTAGCTGAACAGTACCAACTGAAAGTTCCAAATGAGGGAAATTCGCTGTGGAGGCAGACAAAAATGTAGGTTCCCTAGTGTTGAGGCAAACAAGATCCACTTGGTGGAAGACATTAATCAATAGGGAGCATCATGGACAAGGATGCAGAGATCCCCAAAGTCGGGTGGGCATTGAAGTCCCCAACCACAAATAGGGGGGTGGGAGCTGACCAAGGAGATGAAGGAGATCAGTTCTTGCCATCAATGTGGACGATGGAATGTATACAGTACAAAGAGAGAAGGTGTATCCAGAAAGGGAAAGATGGGCAGCAACAGCTTGGAAGGAACTGTTTAAGGGGATTGGGTGATGATGGACAGTATCATGGAGAAGAATCGTTAAGTCTCCCATGTGCTGGAGTGCCATTAACAGAGGGGAGATCAAATCGGACTGACTGAAAATGAGGGAAAAGAAAGTGATTGTGGGGACGCAGCTCTGTTTCCTGAAGACAAGTAGGAATGTAAGAGGACCGACAATTCATACCGATTGGCTCCAATGCCACAGATATCCCAATGGATAATTGACATAAGGTGGACAGAAAAGGGAAGAATCTTACCACGGTTGCTCTCAACTCAACGACTGCTGAGAGCCGGCGGCCGACAGCATGGAACTGCATTCAGCCACAGGCAGAAGATCCTGATCCACAGGTTGTTTGGGAGCAGCTCCTGCCACCAGCAATCGGCCGGTTGATTAGCCGCCAGCAGTACACCTCGGTGACATGGATGACGCCCTAGGGTGGTTACCGCCAGGTGGTACTGTAGATGAGACACGCCATAGCGGAGAAGGAGAGGAACTAGGTTTCTTATGAGCCTTCTTGGAAACAGGACGATGAGATGAGGGAGGAATCGATGGTTGTGAAGTCAGGGTACGTAAAAAATCTTCACGAGTAGGCTCTTTTTTGGAACTCCTGGTGTCTGATTTTGGGGCTCGTGATTTAGCAGAAGCCGATGAAGGGTGAGCCGTAGAGTGAGCAGGTGATAGTGGGGAGGTTGAAAGGTGATCTTTGTGCTGGCCAATCTGACGACAGTGGCACTAAAGGTGAGATCAAAAGTCTGTGTTGCTACCTCCTTAGTAGGCTGAGGAGATGCAAGGACAGTGCTATATTTATCTGCTGGAGGCACAGTAGGCTTTCAATTGGCAAATAACTTATGAGCAGCAAATGCAGACACCTTTTCCTTCACTCCGATTTCCTGAATAAGACGTTCATCTTTGAAAATGGGGCAATCTCTAGAGAAAGCAGCATGGTCGCCCATACAGTTGATGCAACGAGGGGATGGAGGTGGACAAGCACCCTCATGGGCATCCTTGCCACACGTAACGCATTTGGCCGGACTGCAACACGACTGGCTAGTATGATTAAACTGCTGACACCAATAGCAACATGTAGGGTTGTGGATGTAAAAGCGAACTGAAATTATCTCATAGGCTGGTTTAATGTTCGATGGAAGTTGAAATCTGTCAAATGTCAAGAAGATAGTACGGGTTGGAACCAAGTCTTTGTAAACCCTTGCGTAACTCTATGTGCAGCCGTTACGCCATGGTCAGACAGGTAGTTTCGAATTTACTAGTTGGGCAATCCGTTGAGTGAGCAAGTATAAACCACCCCGCGTGATGAATTCAAAGTGCAGTGCGCATCCACCCGGACAGGGAAGGTGTCTAGCAGCGAAGTTTGCAGCAATTTTTGTGCCTGGAGGGCACCGACTGTTTCTAACAACAAGGTGATTTTGTAATTGGGAACAAGACTTCAAAGGACCTGCAATTGTATTGATACCTTTCTGAATAATGAAAAGGTTGACTGTGGAGAAGTCTTGACCTTCGTCCGATCAAGACACAACAAGGAACTGTGGCACTGATGGAAGAATTGTCCATGGCTGAGACTCATTTAACTTTTGCTTGTGAGCAGAAATGGCAGATGTAGAGGAAACCATTGCAGAAGTATCCCCCCATGATTACCGGCTTCTCTGATGGCGTGCTCCTTCCTTGTGGGGGCTCGCTCTGAGGGCACTCCCACCTTAGGTGACTGTTCACACCTCAGGTCACACCTCCTGAGAAATGGACAGAGGGACCAATCGGCACGTTTGGAAGGTACTAGCTCAGGTAATCACCCCTTCCTGGGCCTGGCCATTACCAGGGGGTACGTACGTGTCCTACCTGTCTATCCAGGGTGGGGAATTACGCATTACCCCGTCACTGGCTATGCGTGGGAATGCGTGGGTCGGCCCACAGACACGCACAGGGAGGAAAGAAAGAGAAAGGGAGGGACAAAGAAAAGGAAAGAAGAGAGGTCTCAAACACCACAGTGAAGAAGAGGGTAAAGAGAAGAGGCAAGGAAAAGAGAAGGACAAAGGGAGGACAGAGACTTTCCAGCACAGAAATCAAAGAAGAGAGACTGTCTTACAGTTACAAGTGTCCGTCTTCAGACATAGGCATGAAACATACTCCCATAGGGGGAGAAGGAGAAGGGAAGGGGCAGAGGTGAGGGGGAGTGGGGGGCGGATGGGGGTGTGGAAGGACGTGGAAAAGGAAGGTATGCAGCCCAGAAAGGAAAGAGAGCCGCACTAGTTTGGGGTCCCGTGCTCGCCACACACATATCCATAAAAGAGTTGTGGACCCCCTGGGGGCTACTGATTCCTGTCCCATTTGGATAATTCCTTCATGGTGTGTTGTTGTTGGATTCTTTCCCCCTCTTAAGAGTGTATTATGACAGAGGAAGGACATCTGAAACACATTGTGCGTATAAATAACCAGTGACTAGTGATAGTAAACTTGTTTCATTTGATATCAATAGTAGTCACAGTAAAGCCTAAACTAAATTGTTCAAATTTTAAAACAGAAATCTTAAGTTCCATTTTAAAATTTCCCTTTACAAAGGAAGTTTCACAATCACTGCTCCAAATTAATTCTTTCACCACTCCAAAGACATGTAATATAGGTATTAGTGTCAGTGATGATGAGAAATAGCTGAGCTAGCACATATTTGGCCACAATATACAGTAGCTGATAGCATTTTGTGTAAAGTTGCATAAATGCTTAGTTTAACATATCAGGGAAAATTGCATCTAAGGAATCTCAAGTGGAGGAACCATCACTGTTTTCAAAGTGCTGCTTTTCTGCTTTATTAAAAACATAGATTCCAAGATTTACCAAGCGGGAAAGCGCCAGTAGACAGGCACAATAAATAAAACACACAAACAATCACACAAAATTTCTAGCTTTCGCAACCGACGGTTGCTTCTTCAGGAAAGAGGGAAGGAGAGGTCTGCTTGTGACTGTGTATGTGCGGATGGATATGTGTGTGTGTGCGAGTGTACACCTGTCCTTTTTCCCCCTAAGGTAAGTCTTTCCGCTCCCGGGATTGGAATGACTCCTTACCCTCTCCCTTAAAACCCACATCCTTTCATCTTTCCTTTCCCTTCCCTCTTTCCTGGCGAAGCAGCTGCCGGTTGTGAAAGCTCGAAATTCTGTGTGTGTGTTTTATTCACTGTGCCTATCTACTGGCACTTTCCCGCTTGGTAAGTCTTGGAATCTTTGTTTTTAATATATTTTTCCCATGTGGAAGTATATATATATATATATATATATATATATATATATATATATATATATATAGAGAGAGAGAGAGAGAGAGAGAGAGAGAGAGAGAGAGAGAGAGAGAGAGAGAGCGCATATTCAAGATATGCAGTCATCAATCCCTCTAATAAAAGCAATGGGAATAGTATGTTCCAAGGCATTTGACAGAATGTTTTACATGAGATAAAACTGGATACTAACGTAGACATCTACATGTTACAATATTGAAAACATCTATAAGTAAACTGAATAACAAGTTTAAATTCACTATGACAGACAATAAATAAATTAAATTTGTATAGAATATTCATATGTGAAATGTATACTATTACAAACATAAAATATAAATCATGTTTTGCACAATTTATCGTGAAACTAAGGTACACATTTTAATTAATTAATGAATCAAAACTCAATGAAATATTACCTGGAGGGTCCCATGCTAAGAGAATATCAAACTTCACATTGAAACAGTTCTTTAAACACCAAAACACTCGCTCATAATTTTTATTTCCAGGCCCAAAATTACTTGCTTTGATGTCCAAGTTGATGACTAGAAAAGAAAGACAGACACACTCATAAATTACTTTCCTTAGAGTAGTAAACATTGAGCAGTGCTTGAGAAGAATTTTATCTCTACATGATTTATTAATCTTCCTAGTTTTTTGGTGTAATTTATAAAACCAATTTGAAGTGAACTTTCTTGGTACAAACTGTATTGCCAACTGCATCCTTAAGGCAATTTTTCTGGTTTTGCAAGCAATGTTCTAACAACTGAGCCAGCCATATATTTTCAGTGTCTACCACAAAATTATGAAACCTGAGTTTTATTACTGTTATTGTTACTATTATTATTATTACGCTTATTAGTATTATGAAGAAATTATGTTATTCTACTCTTTAATAACTGACAGAGATTCCCCACAAATCAATAGTGCAACCCATCCTGGAACATTGCTAAGTGTGTGAGACCTATGCCAAATAGGACTAACAGGGGATGTTAATGTACACAAAGAAAAGCAGCAGGAATGGTTACATATTTGTTTGACCAACAGGAGAATGTAACAGAAATCCTGAAAAACGCAGACACACACACACACTTGAAAATAAACATCAACTACCATACAAAACTTGCTTACAAAGTTTCAAGATCTAGTATTAAATGAGAAGTCTAAGAATGTACTACAATCTCAAACACCACAAAGGTGAGCTTCCAGAAGTTACAGCACAATCAAGGGTATTTAAGTAGCATTCTTCCTGTGCTCCATATGTGAATGGAATGGGAAAAAACCCTAAAATGTGGTACAATGGGCAGTATCACTTGCCATGGACTTCACAGTTCTTTTTAGAGCATACTGCAACTGATTTTTTAAAATTAGAACTCAAGTGTGCCCATACAACAGTGGGTAGTGGGACAGCAAGAGTGGGGGGGGGGGGGGGGGGGGGGGGACATGGCAAGTAGCCACTAAAAGTTGAAAGTTGTGTGTGGATACTAATTTTCATGAAAGAAAAACACTTGACTAAGCTATATTTTTCCATTTACCTGAGAGCTAGGCGGGTGGGACATAGCACCTTGGTATGGATGCCCTTGGTAGTACCTTTACCTTTGCAGTCTATCACAGAGTGAATCTGAATCATAAGCATTTACATTACTGTTACCACAAAAGAAAATTCAGAAGATATTGTATATGTGAAGTCACAACAGGTGTTGAAGATCTTAACATCACATTAATATCACTATTGATGTAACAATATAAGGAAAGATAGACTGCTACTAATGTAAAGATGACACTTGAAGTTGCAGCCAGGCATAACTAAAAGATACTTACACATGCTCTCTGCCACAGACTTTCTCAGAAAATGAAACACACACACACACACACACACACACACACACACACACACACAATCATTCATTCACACACAAAAGCACACGTCTTCTACACGACTACAATCTACGGCAGCTCAAACTATAATGCACCTCTCACTGCGAATGGAAATAGCAATCAGGAGGGGTAGGGAAGTGCAAGGGACTGCAATGTACGGGTGGGAGGAGGAAAGAGTGCTGTCTGGTGGAGCATGCAGGGAAAAGACTAACACACTCACTGCACTGGGAGGGGCAGGGAGGTGGGGAGGGGGACAGGGAGTGAAAAAGGAGAAGAGCAAGGAAGGGGTAAGATGGGGCAGGTGCAATGGCAGAGGGCGGGAAATGAAAATGTGGAGGAGGTGATACAACTGAGGGGATGAAGACTATTGGATCGAGGCTGTGTCGACAGTATGTCACCATAGGTTTAGGATGGGATAATTCTGTGAGTGGAGGATGTGAGAATGTGTTGTGACGACAACTCACATCTGTGCAGTTTAGAAAAGCTGGTGGTGAAGGGGACGATCCAGATGCCTCAGGTAGTGAAGCAGCCATTGAAATCAAGAATGTTGTGTTCAGCTCATATTGTGCCACGGGGTGGTCTCCTTGGCTCTTGGGTACAGTTTCGTGGTGACTATTCATCCTGCTGCACTGCTTGGCTGGTAGTCATACAAATATAAAAAGCTGTGTAATGATTACAACCAAGCTCCTATAGGGCATGGTTGCTTTTGCAATGACGTGACTTCTGGTGTAGTAGGATAAGGCAGTGACAGAACTGGAATAAGAAGTGCTGGCTGGGTGGACTGGGAAGGTCTTGCACCTGGTTCTTCCACAGGGATATGATCCTTGTAGCGAGGGGTAGGACTGGGAGTGGCATAGGGATAGACTAGGATGTTGTGACCATTGGATGGGCAATGGAACACCACTTTCGGAGGGGTGGGAAGGATCTTGGGTAGGATGTCCATCATTTCAGAGCTTGATGATGACTAATCAAAGTCCTGGCAAAGGATGTAGTTCAGTTGCTCCAGTCCATTGTGGTGTTGGGTGACGAATGGGGCACTTTTGTGGCTGGCTCTGGGGGGGGGGGGGGGGGGGGTAGTGGGAGGATTAGGTTTTTGAATGGGAATGGCAGGGAGGTGTCTGTCTGTGAAGGCCTTTATGGGAGCAATTTTTTGGTGAGGAAGAGATGACAGCTGTTGAAATAGAAGTGCTGTTAGTGGTTGGTGGGTTTAATGTGGACTGAGGTATGGACGGAGCCATCAGAGAAGAGGTGGTCAATGTCCAGGAAGATGGCATGTTGGGTTGGGAAGGACATGGTGAAGTGGATGGGAAAGAAGTTGCTGAGATTGTGAAGGAACGAAGATAGGGTTTCTTGGCTCCAAGTCCATATCATGAAGATATCATCAAAAAACCTCAACCACTCTAGGGGTTTGGCATTTTGGGAGGCTAGGAAACTCTCCTCTACAGGCCCATAAACAGGGTTGCATAGGAGGGTGCCATGCAGGTGTTCACGGATGTGCTGTGGATTTGTTTGTATACCTACTATAAAAATAGTAGTGAGTTAGGATAAAGTCAGTAAGGTGTATGAGGAATGAGGTAGTGGGTAATGAGGACATTGGGAAAGGTAATGTTCAATCACGGTAAGATCATAGGCATGAAGGATGTTGGTGTAGAGTGAGGTGGCATCAACAGTGACCTGTAAGGATCCAGTAGGTAAAGGTGTGGGGCTGGTGGAGTTGGTGAATGTAGTGGTTGGTATCTTTGACATGGGAGGCTAGATTAGGTTCAAATCGTTGGAGATGTTGGTCAGTAATGGCCAAATTCTTTCAGTGGAGATTCAATAACCAGCTACAACGGTACGTCCATGATTATTGGTTTTGTGGGTTTTGGGGGACATGTAGAAGGTAGATATGTGGGGTGCATAAAGGAGAAAAAAGAAATAGATTCAGGGGAGATGTTTTGGGAATGGCCTTGGGCTTCTGGGATGGGATCACTCTGGAGGAGTCAGATAACTGGCAAAGGCCTTCTACCAGGTAGTCAATGCGATTCATAACAATAGTGGTAGAACCTTTGTCTGTAGATAGGGTGATTAGATCATGATTTGTTTTGAGGATGTGTGCGCTTTCCGTTCTTCTGCTGGAAGGTTGTTGTTCTGAAGAAGGGATCTGAGGAAGGATGTTGAGACTAAATTGGAAGTAAGGAATTCCTGGAAGGTGATCAGTGGGTGGTTAAGTGGGAGGGTTTGGGGATCATGGTTGGATGGTTGTATGAACTGGGAAAGGTAGGATTCAGAGTTGGTATTAGAATGGCTTTGATTGGAGGGATGGGTGGCAAAGTGCTTCCATTGCAGGCATTGGAAGAAGGAGAGTAGGTCTTTGAGAAGTTCAGCAAATTAATTTAATATTGAGTGTAGGGGTATAGGGGAGGCCTGTGGACAGGACTGAAACTTATGTGGAGCTGAGGGTTTTGGTGGAAATATTAACAACAATTAACAGGCTTTCACAAACAGGGCACTATCCCCCAGACCAAGTCCGCAAACAGATCTCCCATGACATTTTCCATCGCACTGCCAATCCTCCCATCACCCTGAAGAACCAGCCACAAAGGAGTGTCTCCTTCATCACCCAATACCAAGCCAACTGGAACAACTACACTATAAATCCTTCAGAAGGGATTTGTTCACTTACTATCAAGTCCTGATATGAGGACATCTTACCTAAGATCCTTCCACCCCTCCTTAAGTGATGTGCTGTTGCCCAACTAACCTCCACCACATCCTAGTCCATTTCTATTTTAACTCTCAATCTCAATCCCAATCCCAATCCCTTACCACAAGGATCATATCCCTGCTGAAGACCCAAGTGCAAGACCTCCCCAATCGATCCACCCAATACTTCGTATTCCAGTCCTGTCCAAGGGTTATCCTACCTCATCAGAAGCCAGGACACCTGTGATAGTAGCCATTTCATATACCAAATTCGCTGCAATCACTACACAGCTTTTTATGTCTTTATATTCATATGACTACCAAACAGTTGTCCAGCAGGATGAACAGCAACTGCCAAACTGTAGCCAAGAGCCAAGTAAACCAACACGTGGCTGAACATTACATACTTGATTTCAATGGATGCTTCACTACCCGAGGCATCTGGACCCTTCCCTCCACCACCTGCTTTTCTGAACTTCACAGATGGAAGTTTTCTTACAACACATTCTCCATTCCTGAAATTATCCTGGCCTCAACCTAAAGCAACATTCTGTCCCCATACGCTCCACCCAACACTTTCCACCCCCTCTGTTTTATCATCTCCCTCCTATTCTTGTCTCCCACCCTATTTATGTGCTGCTTGCTGCTAACGTTCACACCCATCTTTTCCCTTCTCCACTCCTCTCCTTTTTGTCACCTCCTCCCCTCTACCCATCCCCTCACCCTCCCACACAAACCTCCCTGCCTTTCAGAATCCCAACACTGTGCTTGTTGGCAGTCTAGACCCTGCATACTCTACCAGACAGTGATCTTCGCTCTTCCCATCCATACACTGCTATCCATTCCCCTTCCCCGCTCCCTCACTCTGAGCTGCTGGAGATGGCAGTCATGTGTACAAGGACATCATTATCAGGAGAAAGAAAACTAGCACTCTACAGATCGGAACATGGAATGTAAGGTCCCTTAATCAAGCAGGTAGATTAGAAAATTTAAAAAGGGAAACGGATAGGTTAAAGTTAGATATAGTGAGAATTAGTGAAGTTCAGTGCAGGAGGAACAAGCCTTCTGGTCAGGTGAATACGGGATTATACATACAAAATCAGATAGGGGTAATGCAGGAGAAGGTCTAGTAATGAACAAACAAATAGGAACATGGATAAGCTACTATGAACAGCATAGTGAATGCATTATGTAGCCAAGACAGACACAAAGCCCATGCCTACCACAGTGGTACAAGTTTATATACCAACTAGCTCCACGGATGACGAAGAGATTGAAGAAATTTATGCCATGAAAGAAATTATTCAGATAGTTAAGGGAGACCAACATTTAATAGTCATGGGGAACTAGAATTTGACAGTATGAAAAAGAAGTGAAGGAAAAGTAGTAGATGCATATGGAACCAGGTTTTAAATTGTAAGACATTTCCAGGGGCAGATGTGGACTTTGACAACAATCTATTGGTTATGAACTGTAGATTAAAACCAGAGAAACTACAAAAAGTTGGGAATTTTAGGAGATGGGACCAGAGATTTTAGAGTGTTTCAGAGAGAGTGTTGGGGAACAGTTGACAAGAACAGAAGAAAGAAGCACAATACAAGAATAATGGGTAACTTTGAGAAATGAAATAGTGAAGGCAGCAGAGGATCAAGTAGGTAAAAAGATGAGGGCTAGTAGAAATCCTTGGGTATAAGAAGATATATTGAATTTAATTGATGAAAGGAGAAACAATAAAAATGGAGTAAATAAAGCAGGAAAAAAGGAATGCAAACATCTCAAAAATGAGATCGACAGGAAGTGTAAAATGGCTAAGCAGGAATAGCTAGAGGACAAATGTAAGGATGTAGAGGCATATATCACTAAGGGTAAGATAGATACTGCCACAGCAAAATTAGAGAGACCTTTGGAGAACAGAGAAACACTTGTATAAATATCACAAGAGCTCAGATGGAAACCCAGTTCTAAGCAAAGAAGGGAAAGCAGAAAGGTGGAAGGAGTATATAGAGGGTCACTACAAGAGCTATGTGGTCAAGTACAATATTATAAAAATGGAAGAGGACGTACATAAAGATGAAATGGGAGACACGATGCTGCATGAAGTATTTGGCAGAGCACTGAAAGACTTAAGTCGAAACAAGGCTCCTGGAGTAGACAACATTCCATTAGAACTGCTGATAGCCTTGGGAGAGCCAGCCCTGGCAAAACTCTGCCATCTGGTGAGTAAGATGTATGAGACAGGTGAAATACCCCCAGACTTCAAGATAAATATAATAATTCCAATCGCAAAGAAAGCAGACGTTGACAGATGTGAAAATTACCGAACTAGCAGTTTACTAAGTTACAGCTGCAAAATACTGACACTAATCCTTTACACATGAATGGAAAAGCTGATAGAAGCTGAACTTGTGGAAGATCAGTTTGGATTCTGTAGAAATATTGGAACACATGAGAGAATACTGATGCTATGACGTATCTTAGAAGATAGATTAAGGAAAGGCAAACCTATGTTTCTAGCATTTGTTCACTTAGAAAACGTTTTTGACAATATTGACTGGCACACTCTCTTTCAAATTCTGAAGGTGGCAGAAGTATAATACAGGGAGCAAAAGGCTACTTACAATTTGTACAGAAACCAGATGGCAGTTATATGAGTCGAGGGGCATGAAAGGGAAGCAATGGTTGGGAAGGGAGTTAAACAGGGTTGTAGTCTATCCCCGATGTTATTCAATCTGTACATTGAGCAAGCAGTAAAGGAAACAAAAGAAAAATTGGGCTAGGAATTAAAATCCATGTAGAAGAAATAAAAACTTTGAATCTTGCCAATGACACTGTAATTCTGTCAGAAACAGCACAGGACTTGGAAAAGCAGTTGAATGGAATAGACAGTATCTTCAAAGAAGGATATAAGATGCACAAAAGCTGAATGAGGATAAGGAATATAGTCGAATTAAGTCGGGTGATGCTGAGGGAATTAGTTTAGGAAATGACACACTTAAAGTAGTAGATTTGTTTTGCTACTTAGGGGGAAAAATAACTGATGATGGTTGAGATAGACAGGATATTAAATGTAGACTGGCAATGGCAAGGAAAGCATTTCTAAAGAAGAGAAATTTGTTAACATCAGGTATAGATTTAAGTGTCAGGAAGTCATTTCTGAAAGTATTTGTATGGAGTGTAGCCACGTATGGAAGTGAACTGTGGACGATAAATAGTTTGGACATAAAGAGAATAGAAGCTTTCAAAATGAGGTGCTACAGAAGAATGCTGAAGATTAGATGGGTAGATCACACGACTAATGAGGAGGTATTGAATTAGGGAGAAGAGAAATTTGTGGCACAACTTGACTAGAAGAAGGAATCGGTTGGTAGGACATGTTCTGAGGCATCAAGCGATCATCAATTTAGTATCGGAGGGCAGCACAGAGGGTCAAAATCGTAGAGGGAGACCAAGAGATGAATACACTAAGCAGATTCAGAAGGATGTAGGTTGCAATGGGTACTGGAAGGTGAAGAAGCTTGCACAGGATAGAGTAGCATGAAGAGCTGTATCAAACCAGTCTCTGGACTGAAGACCAAAAACAACAATATATACATAAATTCTTGTATTTGATTGTATATTAGGGTGTATGTGATTTTCTTCAAATATAACTTGTTTTGTGGCCTTACAGTCACTTGCTGCAATCACATTTCCTATGAGTGGATTAACTCTGCACAGTTCATGTACTACCTAGGTCTCATTCAACAGGTTAGAGGGAATTCTCCTCTGCATTTTCTGGCATATACTTTAAAATAATGTTCTTCTATAATTTGATGTAGGAAAACTCTTGAATCTTATTTGACATTCATGGAAACAAATCCACATTTTGTCTGGTATAGTAGGTTAGATTTTATGTTATCAACTTGAATTTTGCTTTTTCATAGTGTATTTCATACACAGAATAACTTTTACATTGTACAGTTCACCATACTTCTGAATGGGAAGTTACACTATGATTAGAGTAATTAACAATTATAGGATATATGTATACATGAGTAAATCAATGATGATTTGTGCTGTTACAAATTTAAAATAAATTGAGGAAGGAGATGGAATAAAGTGATGTGTAGTGGTGTATGGTAAAACATAGCACTTTATACTGATATACAGTTTACTGCATTTGATAAACTCACAGAGGTGAGACACACAGTAGGGATTATTCGGAGAAGCAATTAATTTAGTTTATTGATGTACATTCACATTTATTTGAGGACACGGATATAGCTGTGATCATTCTGACCATTAAATTAGGAAGATGGTACATGTCTTTAATCTATCTGAAAGTTTGACTTCAAAATCAGTGTGATACAGCATCTATCTAATGTCTGGCATTCCGACTGAGGCACGTCCTTGTCATGATTATATTCCTTTCACTTTAGCCTGAGACTTAGAAGAGCTTTGCCTCTCTGCAATAGCCAAACCTCTTCAGGGGTACTGTAGTATCACAACCCATTAGGATCCTATATCCTTTTACCAGTCTCATCCCTAATCTCTTGAAGAGGGCATATGTGTAATATCAGTATACTGCTTTTATTTTGTCTTTTCTGGCTATCTGTATTCAAATACACTGATGATTTTCTGTTGCAGCAAACTAATAATTTGCAGGAATTTAAGCTAAACATTGCAAAATGAAGGAAATACGTTGGGTTAAAAGCTGATGTACCATCACAATTTGTACATTATACAAATTTCAAGCACATGGTAGTAATAAAATTGCTATTATAATTATGTTAACAATTAAAGTTCCAATACTTATAGTCATCAAAAGACAGCTATTTTTATGTTTTCAAACTAAAAAACAAATTGTATACATAGAGTTAAATATACTAATGTTATGTTTGGTGTTAGTTAACGAAATTTATAATTACAGTTATACAGAAATGTAAAGTTTTACTTGTACAATATTTAGTTAATTAAAATCTCAGCCTTTCATTAAATAAAACTAATCCCTCTGTTCACCTGAAAATAATAAGGTGATTATCCTTTATGTACGTAAAATAATATATACAAATTAAGAAAATATATTGTTGTAATGATAAAACATTTAATTTATAGTTTTAATAAAAACATATTCTTTCCTGTATTTGTATGAAATGAATCACTTTTATTTCATGTAAATTTCTGTGTAATTTGGGAAGCTGTATGTAAAAGTGTTATTTGTTAAAACTAAAAATTTAATATATAACAAGGTCAGTAACTGTCTAAAATCATATAAATAGAGGTGATTTGTAAGCCACCATATTTCAGTTGGAGTTCAGTTTGACATCAGTCATGAGACAGTGTTAAGTCAATTTTACATGAAGTTCACTACCAAACATCTAGCGTGCGAAATAAAACTCATTGTAAACACGATTTCCTGGAGCTTGCACAATTACTGAGTGGCGATGCAGTAACAACAACATCAAGATGAATGGCAGCATTAAGAATCAACACCCTGAATTTCACAAGATATATAATATTTATTTGGTGGAGGATATCTGTAGTATGACATGGTATATTGTCTTCTTGTGTTAAGCAGTGATACATATCCCTAACTTCAGCTCACAAATTCATTTTCTGCCACATTATATTCCAAACAGAAGCAAACAAATGATGACACAATAGGGGGAAATTTGTGTTCTTGCTGTCGTTTGTGAGGTAACGGGAGAGTTGTGGTGCCATCAAAATATTCTAAGTTCAGAGTTGGTGTGGCCACACACGCAGCTCGGCAAGCTGGGCCTTGTCAGCAATTGCATGGTGCTGAACGTTAGCCAGAGCAAGAGGGGTAGCCCCAGCACGTGGTCCAGGCCGACCACGTGGCTGGGAATTCCAGTTGACGCTGTGTCGAGGATTGTGCTTTGTGTTGGTGAAGTAGATTTGTATGCTGGGACTGCCAAAGATGGCGGACTTTGCGAAACCGTAAAGGCAGACATATCACAGTTCATGTAGAAATTAATAATAGCCAGAGGAATCATGATACCTAAAAAAGAAACATGCACATAATCAGGTGTACTTCCGGTGGTCCGCATCTTCCCAACACGATATTTTGACATCGTAAGTCTGTCTCTTCATCAGGTGTTCCCTGAGACTGGTTGATGAGTTGACCTTGTCCCATATTTATGCCTGGGTGGTGTGTGGCACTCCCTATGCCATCCAAGCCCACTGCACCCAATTCTGACAGTCTCTAGGCACTCGATCTTCAGTCTGCGCCCATTGCAGCTCTCTTTCGAGGTAGCGGACATCCCAATGTGTCCTGTATTGGGTCCATGCCTGACAGGTGTGATCCTAGCACTATCGTGGCTCTGTTGAAGTTCCTTATGTTCTCCGCGACCGCGGTGAGTTTCTATGAGCAGAATGAAGGAGTGGCCACGGGTAGCCCCTTATCACCAGTAGTGGCAAATCTGTTTATGGAGAAATTCGAAGATGAGGCTCTTACAACTGCTGCCTACCAATCGACGTGTTTCTTCAGATACATTGATGACACGTTCGTCATCTGGCCATATGGCAAGAGAAGACTGGATGAGTTCCTGGACCATCTGAAACTAGAGAGTGATGGTCAGCTCCCATTCCTCGATGTCCTGGTAAAGGGGAAGGTAGACAGCACCTTAGGCCACAGTGTGTACAGGAAACCAACACACACTGACTTATATCTACAGGCTGACAGCTGCCATCACCCAGCACAGAAGCATGGAGTGCAGAGAACACTCGTACGCTGAGCCAAAACACTCTCTTGACCCAGACAGCCTGACAGTGGAATTAGAACATATACAAAGAGTATTCACAGGCAACGGATACTCCACCAGGGACATCTGCAAAACACTCCATCCCACCAGATTACCTGGACTAAAGGAGAAAAGCAGCAAGAACAGACCAGGAAAGTTGCCTTTCTACCATATGCTGGGTCTATATCTGCCAAGATCAGCAGAATCTTGAAGAAACACAATATCATGAGTGTGTTCTGCCACCTAACAAGATAAGGATGCTCCTTGCAACTGTCAAAGATAATTTGGGGTTATGGAAACCTTGTGTCTACCATATACCGTGTGAATGTGGGATGTTTTACATTGGTCAAACTACCAGAACAGTTGAAATAAGATGTAAAGAACACCAGAGAAATACCAGGCTATGACAGGTAACTAAATCTGCAATACCAGAACATCGCCTGGACCTTGGGCACACCACAGATTATGACAAAACCAGGATTTTGGACTAGTGTCATTAATGAATCGATTGAAATCAAGATGGTGGAGAACTTGATCAACCAGGAAGCTGGATATTAGCTTACTACTGTGTGGAATCCTGCTTCGGATCTACTACAGAAACAATGGAAGAAAGTTCCCTCCTCCAGAAATGAATTACAGATGCCCAAGGACATAAGTAACACAACACAACGCATACACGATACCAGGTGGCAGCGAACTCCTTGGAGGATGACTATCATAATATGCAGCTCCAACAGCAGCCGGATGCCGCAGGAAGCACAACTCACAGACGCATACCGAGTTCAGAAGGCCAGGAGAATGGCACGGCCACGAGAGAAACTTGCCGCGGAATGTCTTGGGATGTCCGCTACCTCAGAAGAGAGCCACAATGGGTGCAGACCAAAGATGGAGTGCCTAGAGACTGATGCCACCACCAGAAATGGCCACAGTGGGCACGGACGGCATAGGGAGCGCCATACATTATCATTACTTGCATGATGATTCTGATGGTGTAATCAGATTTTCAATATCTTTATTAGTTTAAAGTTTAGTATCTGACTAAATTATGCAAGTAACACCCAGCAACAAATTTACAAAATCTAAATGATTTATCTGATTTTGTCGACTGACATGTCCTTCAAAAGCTATTAGTGTAAACCTAAATTGGTATGAATTACAGGCATGTAACTTGAATAGTACATGAATTATTGGAGGTCAAAGTGGCCGATTACTATTGATCACATCAGGCCATTAGTGCTCCACAGGTACACAAAAAAAACAGTAGCAGCATGCAAATAAATATATTTATTTGTCTATGTTTTTTTTATATATCCAATATCTACTACTCATGAAGAAATTGGTCAAATATTTACTGTCTCTCAGAAAGCACAGAGTCATTAGGCTACTGTCTTATTTTTGTTTCTATTCCTTTGATATATGTTTAATTGATTTGTTTATGTATTTAATAATGTGTGTTGGAGCATGTTTATGGTCAAGCTGTAGGAATATTTATTTAATTTCAGGTTATTTAAATGTAAATCCAGTATTTCATATGTGTTTCAATATGTTTGTAAGTGTGCGTTGGCTTGAAGGCATGGGGGGAGCACTCCAGCCAATCACAGTGCTTGTTACTAGGGTAGACGACTACTAAGTCAATGGAGAGACTGGATGAAAGTGGGGGGAGGAGCATCAGATCGCACAGGACAGAAGTGTGCTGGACGGGGGGAATGACGGACGGTCACAGGAAATATCTGGAGAGTGCTGAGCTGTTTGCACCTGGTCGCGGGAGATAGAAATATTTTGTAGTACCAACTTGTGCACTTGTGAGATTACCGTGGTTTCTGGAGTGAAGATGTAGTATGCATTTAGAAGTGAATATCTCACGAGCTATGTTGTTGCTCATAACTAATTATGTGAAGTAGGAACCTATTGTTTCCTTGTTATTCAACTTATATTCTATTTAATTGCTGGACCATCGACACCAATAAGTGTTTTACAGTAATAAATGGCATTCTAAAAGGCACTTCTGCTATCACATTCATCATTTAAAGTCATTAAAATATTACCTGCAGATTTTATTTAATTCTAATATTTCATTTATAAATTTCTATGTTACATTCAAAATTCACAATTGTTGGGTGATAGGAACCTTCGACCATTCGATTCATGTGTATATTCATAATGTATTCTGTAGATCCAGCAGTACTGTAATGCGGTAACTATATATCGCAGCCCCCAGACAACGAAACCAACCAAAACTTTTAATATTTCAACTCAGAGTCTGAGGGTACATAGTTGAGGGCATCATTAATGTTTTTGAAAGCCCACATGTTGCTGTTGATCCACACATTAGCTCCCGTTTAATTGCACGAGGAAGTGGCATGGGTCAGACAAGTAGATTAGATTAGATTAGATTAATACTTGTTCCATAGATCATGAATACAAGACTTCGTAATGATGTGGAACGTATCAGGTTAATAAAAGATGTCTGTACAAGATATTGCATTACACAAAATATTGCAGGACACTAGTGTTTAAGCTAGTTTTTTTCCCCCTTCTCCTCCTATGCATTCTCCATTGACGTAGGTTCCATTCCTATCAAATCTCTCTCCATCAAGAGCTGCATGGAAATGATTATGAGATTTTCATTAACTTCTGTACATGAGCATTAAGACAGGATACTACAGGTGTATAATGTATCTTGTTTAGTGATGAAGTCACATTTACCAATCATGGCCAGCTAAACTGCCGAAACATGCACTATTGGTCTGTTGACAATCCCCATTGGCTTCAGCAGGTGGAAGGTCAGTGTCCATGGAGGGTAAATGTGTGGTGTGGGATAGTGAGCCATCAGCTCATAGGCCTACTTTTCAAAGGAGGAACACTGAATATGCTCAAGTATTGCAGCCTCCTCTTCCATGGATGCTAGAAGACACTTCTCTCTGCAGACGATGAGGAACTACCCACATGATGGCTGCTCAGTCCGTAGTGCACAACATACTACAGCGCGTCTTCGTGAATTGATTCCAAATCGCTGGATTGGATGCAGGGAGCCTGTACCTTGGCCGGCCTATTCCGTGTGTGTGTGTGTGTGTGTGTGTGTGAGAGAGAGAGAGAGAGAGAGAGAGAGAGAGAGAGAGAGAGAGAGAGAGAGCGAGCTTGTACACTAAATCATATATCTGGTCTCAATGCCATTTTTCCACAAACAAGTGTGAGCACCACTGAACATCTTGATGGAAAAATATTCTGATATCATACTAGATCATAGTATTTTCCTTATCAAACCAATACACGGCATTAAGTGACATCATGCACTGAGGTACCATCACATGGACCACTTGATATACACTCATTTCACTAATCCTGTCCAGAAATAAGTCGTGGAAATAGGTTGCCCAGCATCACCAGCACATGTTTACAGATGCAAACATTCTTCTTGATATAGAGCAGTATACTGAAAGAAGGCCTTGGCATGTGGTTCTTCTTGTGGTGATTCAGTCACTGTGATACAATGTGAAAGCACAAAGTTGTGTACGTAGTAATTTATAATGTAGTTTTAAAATATTGTAATTCATGCTGCAGACTTTCCTGATTGGAAATAATGCGGTCTCAATGCTTGAGTTGTAATGTAACATAATATTTTGTTAGGAACTGCCATGGCACACTCTTAGCCTCTTCGAGAAATGGTAGACATTCTCATGTAAATAGAGATAGAAACTCTTGTTTTAAGTTAAATGAGGTACAGTGAACAAAAAGCAGCCACTAGGATTCTGTTTATGCAGAAACAAGAGTATGTGAAGGAGCTGCTCTGCCCATGGGGATGGGTGGTGAACTGAAGTTGCCACTGGGTGTGGTGGACGTGTTATTCCATGCAGCTGCTGGTGGGACGTATTATGGTGGACCACCACAGAATAACCAAAGAACCTGCTATAGCAATGAACAACGTGTAACGGGTATCCGGGAAGCGAGGACGATTTCAATTTTGTGCTGTTTTGTCATATGACAGATGGCAGCCATGTTTTTTCATGTTTGTTATGTGTGATTCTTCCCACTAGCAGCGTGATGGCTTCTGTATGGCGAGTATTGTTGTTTGATGTCTATTTTCATCATGGAGTAGATGAAAATCAAGCAACGTATCCAAGTGGTAAAAAGTTATTACAAAAACAGTGAAAGTCCCCCGCCAACCGCTTGTGAACACACAGACATAACGCTACTCCATGTGAATCATCAGTCAGGAAGTTTATATGGAAATTTGAGACCACAGGTTCTGTTCCAAACATTAAGAAAACAAGATGACAGTGTTCAGTTTGAACACAAGAAAACATTGCTCTCATGCGTGACAATGTGATCATAAGCCCCAGAAAATCAGTTCGCTGACGGGCTCAACAACTGAGTTTATCACTAAGTTCACTGCATGAAACTCTTTCAAAAGATCTGAAAATGCATACATACAAGATTCAACTTACACAAGAGTTGAAGCCTGCTGAACGTGGAAAGAGGCAGTGATGCCCTCAATCGGTCTTGGCTCGACAAGAGGAGAATGAAAACTTCACAAAAAGAATGATTTTCTCACACGCAGCTCAGTGGGTACATCAATCAGCAGAACTGAAGAATTTGGGGTAACCAAAATCCACGAGTGACTGTGGAAGATGAGATGCATTTGCAACACATGACTATGTGAGATGAGTTCTGGGCAAGAGAAGTGCTCAGCCCATACATTTTTGAAAATAATGAGGGAGCTGCCATTATTGTGAATGATGACCATTACCAAGACATACTTTCTGATTGGAATTTCCCTGTTACTGATGAAAATGATGATTTTGGTTTCAACAAGGTGGTGCGAGATGTCACACAGCTCATGAAATGATTGCTCTCCTTAATGAAAAGTTTCCTCAAAAAATTATCTCTGCATGGCAATGAGTGGCCTGCCAGATCAAGTGATCCTATCCCTTGTGACTTTTTTTGTAGGGATTTGTGAACTCAAAAGTGAACATGAACAAACCTCAAACAATACATCAATAAAAGGATGAAACTGAAAGGGTTATTAATGGCATCCCACCTGCTTTTTGTGAAAGCATCAGTGAGACCTTCAGTGAAAGCATTGCTCATTGCCACATGGTCTTGGGTGGTCTTATGGAGGATTTAATTTTTCATACATTAAGGAGAGAAGTTACTTAATGTGTTTGTAAAAAATAATTACATTTTCAATAATTTTTTTATGTTCTATATCACTTTAATATTCGTACCCACTTCCTGGACACACTCTGAAATATAATGTAATTGACTTACTCCACTGTATACGGACCAGAGAGGAACACCAGTCTGATGCTCATTGTAAAGTACATTGTATTAATGGTTAATCTGACAGCATATGGTTGAAATGATGGAACTCTGATAATGAATGCTTTACATTATTTGAGGAGAGAAATAAGGCCTTTTTCCAGTTAATTCACAAAATCTACAAGGAAGAAGATCTGAGGACAGCGAAGAAGATTATTAGCTGGCACTGAAGAGTGTGTGTGTGTGTGTGTGTGTGTGTGTGTGTGTGTGTGTGTGTGTGTGTGTGCAGACACTATTCCTCATGCCGTGACCTTCCTACCATATTCCAGCACTACACTGAGAAGCATCAGCTACATTTTTGAGAAGAATAATATTTAGCTTGTCTTCTGTACCCCCTTCCCACTAAAATATGAGTGCTCTCTGACAGTAAAAGATGAGCCCGAACACCACTCGTATGACTGAGGTGAGAAATAACATGTGCAGATAATAAGAAGGTGCAAGGTAAACTGGATAAGTAGATACACTATACCAGGCTGTTCCATCCAAACAGGCCCTTGCTTAACATGTACCCCTACATAAAGAAGCTATGCACTAGGATTATATAATGGGTGATTAAAATGTTTCTGTTCACAGGCCATACAGTCCAGATTCAGTATGCCAATCAGGTGAAATCACTGTGAGCACTGAGGCAACCATCTCATTGATGCATGAGATTGAAGATACCCATTTGTAAAACACCATGTCTGCTGAATGAAGAAGTCCATAAATGCGTCTTGCACATTCTTATCTGACAGTAACCATAGATCCTCCAAGGCCATTTTTAAAGGAGCAAAGACATTGTAATCACTTGGGGAGAGATCAGGACTATAGTGTGGGTGTCGAGTATCTCCCACTTGAGTAGGTGTAACTTCTGCATAATGACATTTGCGATATGGGGACGTGCATTATCATGAAGTAGTGGCATCCCTTGTTGCAGTTGGTTTTGTCACACATGCTGCCCCAAATACATTCTTCATTCTCTAGTGGATGTCCACCAGTGTTTGTTCTTCTGCAAACCAAGAAAAGAATAACAGCACTTTGGTCCTGTTTGGATGCATTTGGTAATAACGTCACCAAGGTTCATGTTTCCACATTTACAGCACACACGTTTGAAAGATACAAATGCCATGCTAGTCCCTTGCATACCTATCAGTTCTTATACACTCACATTTGAGTCATGCTATGTTGCATATACGTTGCAGCAACGCCCTCAAACAGAAACTTTTTGATTGCCTCTTACATAATCATTGTGCCCGTGATTTACCCTATTAGGGCAGCCTTTTCAAAGGCGTAATCTGCCTCCTACAAAGTTTCATGGAATGGAAAACAGGTACAACATCGGAAGAGTATGTGAGCCTGAATTGAAATTATTACGTACTTCATGCCAATGCTCTTTCTACAATCACAAGTGTAGATAAGGCGGAGCATCTGCAAACATATGATGGAGAAGGTCTGCAGACATATGAGGGAGGAGGGGACAACTATTGCCTCACAACACAGTCTAGGAGAAGAAGTAATGGGATGAGTATATATGGAAGAGAGAATGCAAGTACATGCAGTACATCAGATCTCTGACAATTGCATTTCAGTTTGAAGTCATAATATTGTGATTCCTGAAGGGACCCCAAATTGCAATCTGGACACCATGGGTAAAAAATTATCTGGATAATTGTTGAAAGAAATAAGACACAATTCACTACTTTGAGTAAAGTATTTTTTTTTTTTAACTACACTTTATGCAGTTCAATCTAACCTCACCACGGTCCCCTCAAGCTGGTTATTAACATACTGCTCCTACACCGCTCTGCCACAAATTAGATGCAACCAAGTCTCTCCATATACCTCTAACACATCAGCTGCCACTACAAGAAATAATAACTGTTACTTCATATTCTCCCCACACAATTGGATCATAAGACCTCCAAATGCTCAGTGGCCATAGGATTCCCACACTCTCTCTCAGTGGAAACACATGATTTACTCTTTCCAACCTCAGCTCAGAAAAAACATCTAGAACATTGTTAAACATTTCTTCCATTACGTCAATCAGTGCTGTAGGCAAGGCTGGCTTGAGTTTTGCTTCATCATCATGCCCTCTGGTTTTGCCCCCTTTCTGTAACTGCACAGCTCTGGGAGGTGTCGCATCCTTGCGGGACCTCTTCTACTATCAATAACCATTTAAGTGTGAAGAGTTCACTTGCTGTCAAGAAATCTTTGATCATTTGGAACATACATGTCAACAATGTACTGTGATATGTGGTTTTATTCTATGGTAACATAAGCATGGCAGAACAAACCTTTAAATACTAAAAGAAAGCTGTAAGAATTATAAAAGGAGTTGGTCAAAACATGTAGGGAAATTTTTACAGAACTTCAAATCTTGACTTTTTCGGTTATTTCCATCTACAAATGCATACTCTTCCTCAAGATTCATGATGCCTCATGAGTATTAAGCAGTAAAATTTCTAAGTATGAAACATAAAACAAACAATTTTTGTATGGAAGTGCACACAAAAGCCCTATATTCAAAAGTTGTTCTATATGAACACAAATTTTTATTCAATGTTTTGGCCTCAAATAATCCAGAAACTTTCAGAACTATGCAGATTTAAAAAAAAAGTCACCTCCAAAACATGCTAACATAAAACAGTTTTTCTGGCATTAAATTCAACATAATCCATAAAAATCTCTATCCATTTCTGAATGACATGAAAACTGGTGGTGTCAGTGATAGTGGAGCATTACTAATGACAGTGACATATAATTATATTATGAACGGTCTATATATATTCTGTGTATCAGAGATGTACATATAATTCACTTGCTTAGTCTATACGAGAGCATTCCATAAAGTTCTCAGCCTGATAGTGGAAACAACAATTTATGCTTTCAAATAAGTTTTATTTTTCAACATAATCTCCTCTAATAGTAATAAATTTCACCAACCAGTGTTTCAGTGCCATTACCCCCTCTGTGTAGAATTCCTCAAGATGTACTGCAAGGTACCCATCAACAGCCACAATGGTTTCGTCATTCGACAAAAAGCACTGATTGACAAGGAATTTCTTCAGTTTTGAGAACAGATGTAAGTCTGAGGAAGCTAGACCTGGGGAATGGAATGAATGTTCCAGCACTCCTTTGTACAAATCCCTCAAGTTTCCCAGTGCCAACACAGTTTTGTAGGCAGATGCATTGCCCTGTTGAAAGATTTTTATTTATTTATTTATTTATTTTTCTGTTTTAAGCCAGGTCTGTTTTTACAAATGGCTGCATCCAGTTGCATTAGAAGTGAAGAGTAGTAGTCTCCAGTTATGGCTTACCTTCTTCAAGACAGTCAATCAACAAAATTTCTCGCACATCCCAAAACACTGACACCATGATCTTTCCCACCATCATTGCCTTAGATTAGATTAGGTTAGATTAGATTAGATTAGTTTTTCATTCCATAGATCCGTGTTGAGGAGCTCCTCGTGGATGTGGAACATGTCACTTTTTTTAAGCTTAAATAACAATACTAATAGTATGAATATATACAACACATCATTTGTTTCTATTAAAAAATTCATCAATGAAGTAGAAGGAGTTGGCCAGTAGTAAGTCTTTCAGGCTCCTTTTAAACTGATCTTTACTTGTAACTAAATTTGTTATGTTTGCTGGCAAATTATTGAAGATGAGTGTTCCTGAGTAGTGGGCCCCTTTTTGAACTAAAGTAAGTGCTTTTAAGTCCTTGTGTAGATCATTTTTGTTCCTGGTATTGTATGTATGAACTGAGCTGTTTGTTGGAAAAAAGAGATATATTATTTAGGGCAAATTTCATTAAGGAGTAAATATACTGAGAGGCAGTAGTTAGTATACCCAGTTCTTTGAAGAGTTTGCTACAAGACATCCGTGAGTTTACTCCACAAATAATACATATTACACGCTTTTGGACTCTGAAAACTTTTGTTTGACTTGAAGAGTTACCCCAAAATATTATACCATATGACATTATGGAATGAAAGTAGGCAAAGTATGCAAGCTTTTTCACTTTTATGTTGCATATGTCTGCTAACAGTCAAATTGCAAATACAGATTTGTTAAGGTGTTTCTGCAGTTCTATGGTGTGCTGTGTGCTCCTCCCAACTGAATTTATTATCAAGTTGTAATCTCAGGAATTTAAGACTGTCAACCTCTTCTATCTGCTCTTCTTCGTACTTCATGCATATGCTGGGTGGAAACCTCTTACAGGTTCTGAATTGCATATAGTGAGTCTTTTTGACATTTAATGTCAGTGAGTTGGCTTTAAACCATTTATTAATATCCATGAAAATATCATTAGCAGATCTTTCTAGAACTACACTCAACATACTATTTATTGGAATACTTGTGTCATCTGCAAACAACACGAACTCTGCCTTCCCATCATCCTTGCCTTCCCACCATCCTTGCCTTCTTTGGAGTTGGAAAACTGTCTTCTACCCGCTGCACAGACTGCTGATTGGATTCAGTCCTGTTGTGGGGAATCCCTGCTTCATCCACTGTCATGTATCCATGCAAAAAGTCACTTCTGTTATTGTTAAAATGCACCAAGCATTTTTCTGAAAGTTTTGTGCGAAAGCGTTTGTGATCCACAGTGAGCATATGCGGCATACAGATTTCACGAAGCTGTCTCATGTCGAATTCCTAGTGCAAGATGTAACCAACACATTCCTTTGATACATCTAGAGCCTTAGCAATCTGATGCAACTTTATATGCCAGTCTTCGAAACTAGTATCATGCACCTTGTCAATAATTTTTTGTGTGCTTGCAATTTTTAGATGTCCTTCAGGTGCATACTATTGGATGCTTTCATGGTCACATTTAAACTTGGCTGCCCATTTCTTCATGGTGAAAACTGAAGGTGAAGGGCCACCATACACATTTACAAGCCACAAATGAATTTTGGTTGGTGTTAAACCTAGTTTAACAAAGAATTTAATTACTGTATGATACGTTTCCATTTTTAACACCATGCGCACCACAACTGCTTCAAACAACTGCCTATAGTCAACAGCTACCTGGAATGACTGCAGTTTTACATGGCGTCTACTAACACATGTACTGAAGTAAAAAATCACATGAGTAGTGCTGCAATCTCTGGGTGAGGCTGAGAACTTTTCAGACAGGCCTCGTAGAACTGTTGTTCGACATGTGAATGATAGTGCCAATTTGGGTGTGGTGTAGTATAAGGCATGTTTGTAAAGTAAGTACTGCTTTGAAATTCAACCACTGCACCTCCATGGTTGGCATTTGGCACATGAGCACTATGTACCACATTCTGTTGGCACGCCATAGATGCCATTACAGAATGATTCAGTGTGTTTACATTTGTTTGTGAGCGATTGAAGAGCTTCCTCTGATTCAGAAGCTGAGAATGTTGAAATGAGGCTGTGATAAATTTTCTTAGTGATAAAGGTGTAAAAATGGTTGAAATTCATTGCTAAATCAATGAAGCATGCGGAGGAAACATTATAAGCAATTACAGGGTACAGAACTGGGTGACAACTTTCAAAGATGGTTGAACAAGTGTGCATGATGAGGAACAAAAAGGGTGACCTTCAATCACTACTGATGATTAGGTGCAGGAAGTTGATAAAAAAGTGACGGAGAAAACATGCTTCATAATTTCAGTGTTATATGGTGAGTTTACTTAACTGTCAAGAGGTGTGCTTTATGCAACTGTTACAGAATACTTAAATTATCAAAAGTTATACTCACCCTGAGAACTGAAAATGTTAACTGAGATGCACAAAAGCAAACATTTAGCCTGTTCTTTCCCAGAACAGTACAGTGAGGAAGGAGATGAGATTTTATGGCAAACTGTGACAGGCAATGAAACAATGGGTGGCTTAAGTTACACCAGAATCAAAGCAGGAATCCTTTAAATGGCAGCAATCAACATCACCCAAGAAAGTGAAGTTCAAGCAAACAATTTTAACCTGGGAAATCATGTGTACTGTCTTTTGGGACAAGAAAGAAGTGCTACTTCTGGATTTTTTGCCTTATGGTGCCACCATAAAATTAACAACTTACTGTGAGTCCTTAAAAAAACTGAGCTGTGCAATCCAAAACAAAAGGAATGGCATGCTGAATAAGAGGATTATTTTGCTTCATGACAATGTCGGTCCACATGTGGCCCATCAAACTCAAGAGCTGACTGGATAATTTGACTAGGAACAACATGAATACCCTCTGCACAGCCCCAATCTAGTGCCAGTGACAACCATGGGTTCCTGCATTTGAAGCAGCACCTGGATGGTCAGCACCATGATGACTATGAAGGTATCAAAACAACAATGTCACAGAGGTTGTCTAATTATGTGGCAGATTCCTATGAGGATGTTGCAATGGTTGTCTAATGAGGCAGCAGATTCCTATGAGGATAGTATTTGAAAGCTGGTTGTATGCTATGATAAGTGCCTTGATACCAGTGGGGATTATTACAGTAAAGTCTTTCATGTAAAAATTAAATTGCTACAAAAGTCTACCTATTTTATTTTTATTTCAAAATGGTACTTACTTAAAAAACACGTTTTTTATTTGATCAGCGTCATTCAAATATATGTTCGTATTCAGCATTTTATGCCTGTAAATATTACTGATTCTCAGTGTATATGTCAATGTACCATACTAACAATTCAATATTGAACCATTTCTTTATTACTAATCATCTTGATGCACGATTTCAAGTGTATTACTCCATGGACAGTACTTCTTTTTATGTAACCTTACATTTATATGTTTGTGTTTACTCCATTCACAGTTATTATTCTTTGTCTAAGACTATTTACCCCCCATGAACAATGGACCTTGCCATTGGTGGGGAGACTTGCATGCCTCAGTGATACAGATAGCCGTACTGTAGGTAACCACAACGGATCTGTTGAGAGGCCAGACAAACATGTGGTTCCTGAAGAGGGACAGCAGCCTTTTCAGTAGTTGCAGGGGCAACAGTCTGGACAATTGGCTGATCTGGCCTTGTAACACTAACCAAAACGACCTTGCTGTGCTGGTACTGTGAATGGCTGAAACCAAGGGGAATCTAAAGCCATAATTTTTCCCGAGGGCATGCAGATTTACTGTATGGTTAAATGATGAGGGTGTCCTCTTCGGTAAAATAGTCCCCCATTTAGATCTCCGGGTGGGAACTAGTCAAGAGGACGTCGTTACCAGGCGAAAGAAAACGCGTTCTACGGATCGGAGCGTAGAATGTCAGATCCCTTAATCGGGCAGGTAGGTCAGAAAATTTAAAAAGGGAAATGGACAGGTTAAAATTACATATAGCGGGAATTAGTGAAATTCGGGGGCAGGAGGAACAAGACTTTTGGTCAGGTGAATACAGGGTTATAAATACAAAATCAAATAGGAGTAATTCAGGAGTAGGTTTAATAATGAATTAAAATATTGGAGTGTGGGTAAGCTACTACAAACAGCACAGTGAACCCATTATCGTGGCCAAGGATTATTTAGATAGTGAAAAGAGACGAAAATTTAATAGTCATTGGTGACTTTAATTCGATAGTAGGAAACAGAAGGAAATGTAGTAGGTGAATATGGAGTGGGGGTAAGAAATGAAAGAGGAAGCTGCCTGGTAGAATTTTGCAAAGAGCATAACTTAATCATAGCTAACACTTGGTTCAAGAATCATGAAAGAAGGTTGTATACAAGGAAAAAGCCTGGAGATACTAGAAGGTATCAGATAGATTATATAATTGTAAATAGAGATTTAGGAACCAAGTTTTAAATTGTAAGTCATTTACAGGGGCAGATGCAGACTATGACCACAAGCTAATGGTTATGAACTGTAGATTAAAACTGAAGAAACTGCAAAAAGGTGGGAATTTAAGGAGATGTGACCTGGATAAACTGACAAAACCAGAGGTTGTACAGAGTTTTAGGGAGAGCATAAGGGAAAACTTGACAGGAATGGGGGAAAGAAATACAGTAGAAGAAGAATGGGTAGCTTTGAGAGATGAAGTAGTGAAGGCAGCAGAGAATCAAGTAGGTAAAAAGACGAGGGCTAATAGAAACCGTTGGGTAACAGAAGAAATATTGAATTTAATTGATGAAAGGAGAAAATATAAAAATGCAGTAAATGAAGCAGGCAAAAAGGAATACAAACGTCTCAAAAATTAGATTGACAAGAAGGGCAAAATGGCTAAGCAGGGATGGCTAGAGGACAATTGTAAGGATGTAGGGGCTCATATCACTAGGGGTACGATAGATACTGAATACAGGAAAATTAAAGAGACCTTTGGAGAAAAGAGAACCACTTGCATGAATATCAAAAGGTCAGATGAACACCCAGTTCTAAGCAAAGAAGGGAAAGCAGAAAAGTGAAGGAGTATATAGAGGGTCTATACAAGGGCAATGTACTTGAGGACAATATTATGGAAATGGAAGAGGATGTAGATGGAGATGAAATGGGACATATGATACTGCGTGAAGAGTTTGACAGAGCACTGAAAGACTTGAATCGAAAAAAGGCCCCGGGAGTAAACAACATTCCAAAAGAACTACTGACAAAACTCCATGGAGAATAAATAAAAACTTCGAGGTTCGCCGATGACATTGTAATTATGTCAGAGACAGCAAAGGACTTGGAAGAGCAGTTGAACAGAATGGACAGTGTCTTGAAAGGAGGATATAAGATGAACATCAACAAAAGCAAAACGAGGATAATGGAATGTAGTCGAATTAAGTCGAAGGATGCTGAGGGAATTAGAATAGGAAAGGAGACTCTAAAGTAGTAAAGAACTTTTGGTATTTGGGGAGCAATATAACTGATGATGGTAGAAGTAGAAAGGATATAAAATGTAGACTGTCAATGGCAAGGAAAGCGTTTCTGAAGAAGAGAAATTTGTTAACATCGAGTATAGATTTTAGTGTCAGGGAGTCGCTTCTGAAGGTATTTGTATGGAGTGTAGCCATGTATGGAAGTGAAACATGGACGATAACTAGTTTGGACAAGAAGAGAATAGAAGCTTTCGAAATGTGGTGCTAAAGAAGAATGCTGAAGATTAGATGGGTAGATCACATAACTAATGAGGAGGTATTGAATAGAATTGGGGAGATGAGGAGTTTGTGGCACAACTTGACTAGAAGAAGGGATCGGCTGGTAGGACATGTTCTGAGGCATTAAGAGATCACCAATTTAGTACTGGAGAGCAGCATGGAGAGTAAAAATTGTAGAGGGAGACCAAGAGATGAATACAGTAAGCAGATTCAGAAGTATGTGGGTTGCAGTAGGTACTGGGAGATGAAGAAGCTTGCACAGGATAGAGTAGCATGGATAGCTGCATCAAACCAGTCTCAGGATTGAAGACAACAACAACAACAACAACAACAACAACAACAACAACAACAACTAGACTATTTAGAGTATTCATATTTTCTGTAAATAAAAAGTTAGTTATGATATCATTTGCAAAATTATGATAATTTGGAATTTCATGTAGACATTTTACCATTTTGTTAAAACAATAATTTCTAATCCGGAAAGATGATGGTTCACTTGCATCATACTGTTCTGCAATACTAAAAAATAAAAACTGCTACATAAAGTCAACATAATAATGTGACCAATTATCAAGATTGCAAATATTTGAGTAGATAATGATCTTTAACATGGCTCATAAATAACTAGATGTACCAAATAATGTGGCTATAACATGGAAGGCTCTGTAAATGGTAGTAATTAAAATAATTAAACACCTTAAGGCCTGTATCCACTAGCAAATGACTTTCAAATGCAATTTTTGCAAGCACTTGCTAAGATGTTTACATTAGAAGAAAAAGTTGTGCATGTTTACTTCTGCAAGTCACTTTGGTTAGGTAATTTTGGGAACTTGTAGCAAGCACTCACAGAATTGTTTCCACTAGTCATGTCGTGAGAGCAGCAATTGGAATTTAACAGTGCCATGCTTAAAAACCTGAGTGCCATCACTGCTATAGTATCATTATTACAGAAAAAAGAAATGTTTGGGTGAAGAAATGGATGCAGAGGTGTACATATTTAATTTATCAAGAAACACTATTGAATGAACTAAAATCAGAAGGCTTTGCTCAGTCTCTGAGAATGTCGAATGCAAGTTTCGAAAATCTCTTGTCCAAAATCTCTGTCTATTGCACAATAACATATTAAAACTAGGATACAAAAACATTGAAGCTTAGTCACAAAAGATCACCTTCTAATTGCCCTTCAGTTTATCCAAAAAGTACTTATTACTTTTGTTACAAATGTAATGCACTCAGAAACTGGATACAGAAATGCTGCAAGTTTGTATCAACAAGAGATTGCTTTTTAATTACTCTTCAGTATTTCCTAACAGTATTTATTACAAACATAATGCATTTATGTTGATGCTAAGATTAAAATGAAAAAGTCAGCTAAGATTTAAAGGCGTCTCCACTGCCATTCTACATCCCCTCATGACGAAACAAAGTGTTTAGTACACTTATTTCACATTTGTTTGGCTGACAATGGACAATTATAAATGTTTATGGGTTCCAATGGCACATTATTTAAGTTCATCTGTTTTTGAGCCATTCTTCTTTTTGACACATTTTCATACCAGTACTGAACACACAAAACTTCTGCAAGTTTGAGAAAAACTTCAAGTAACTGGAAAGTTCAGCAAGTATTTGTAGCAAGATGCAAGAACCATTTCCACAAACCTTCATAAGCTAATTCTGAAGGTTGATGAAACTTGCAGAAGTAGCTTCTGTGAGTAACTTGTGCAAATTTACTTGCTAATGGGCACGCACCTTTTTAACCAGTTTATGTACTTGTACAGAAATTAAGAAAGAGATTTATTTTACAAAATTTTCATAGAAAATCTTTTAAGTTGGCAAAATTGCTACCTGGAAACATACTTATACTTCTTCTTGACTTCGATAGCACATGTGAAATTATCGGTATGCGTGCGACAGCATGCACTACCTAATGTTTCAAAATGGTGTACATAAAAAGGGTTTTTCAGGGGCTGATACCTCAGGTTCTATTGGTAACTGTAAGGTGCAGTCAATGGTTTTGGGTAGCCCTTGGGTTACCGGCCATTTGTACACCCAACAGAAGGATCTGTGCTGCAGTACAGGGTGAAAAAATTGAATATTACAAACTTACTCCTCCATAGGCAAATGGAACAAATCAGCTGGTTGTTTTTGAATTTGATGTGGGTCAACAGTGTGATTCAAGGGGCTTATGGAACCCACCATTAGTTCATGAGCAGTTCTTTATAACCCCTCCTCCAAAAAAGGTTCATTTTACCATGTCCTCACACCAAAACAGATCTGCACATACCAATATTACTGTGCAAAGCAAATGACTGAAATTTTTATGATATATTCTTAAGATCCCAATCTCAAGCAACATTGAAAATTTTCTGGATATACAGGGTGTACATAAAGTCTGAGAATACTGTCAATTATTTATTGCTCAAGAACTAAATGTTGTATAGATGTCATACATATTGCATTTTGAAGAGAAACTCTGAAGTTTTTTTATTTTTTTTTACAAACATTCAATATGGGAACCATGAGTGATCCGACAAACGTTAATACGGTGATCAAATTCTTGCCATACCCGTCCCAGAATGGCATCGTCGACTGTGGCACTCGCTTCCTGTATACTCTCCCGGAGCTCTGCTACAGCATGTGGTAGATGCAGTATATATACCAGATCTTTAATGTGTCCCCACACAAAAAAGTTACACAGAGTGAGATCTGGCGATTGGGGAGGCTATTTCATGAAACAGCTGTCCCCTCCTGTAGCACAGTCGATCCATTGATTCGGCAGCTCTGTGTTCAGGTACCCACGAACTTCACGATGAAAATGGAGTGGAGCCACATACTGCTGAAAGATCAACGGCGAGTCTGATTGCATTTGAGGCATCAGCCATTGCTGCAACATTTCCAAGTAGGAATATCCAGTGACAGTTCTCTTGGCGAAGAAGAATGGTCCGTACAGTTTTCGATGTGACAAGACACAAAAATTTACTTTTGGGAAATCACGCTCAAATTCAATACTATCGTGTGGATGCATTATATCCCAGATTTGAAAATTATGCCTATTCACTTTTCCATTAGCGTGAAAAGTGGCTTATTTTTACAAATTAAGCGATCAACAGTGCCATCCCATCCTCATTCAATTGCTACAACTGCAAACAAAACTCAAAACGCTTATCTTTGTCATTATCATTGAGCTTCTGCACTAGCTCCAGTTTGAATTGTTTGGTTGGTTGGTTTGTGGGATTAAAGGGGCCAGACTACTATGGTCATTGGTCCCTTGTTCCATAAAAACTAAA
Source organism: Schistocerca gregaria (assembly GCF_023897955.1). NCBI lineage: Eukaryota > Metazoa > Arthropoda > Insecta > Orthoptera > Acrididae > Schistocerca > Schistocerca gregaria. The sequence goes on along the minus strand of NC_064921.1, from coordinate 632,796,713 downwards.
CCCACCCGAAGAGAATAAAAAACGAACAACAGGAAAGACAGCAGACGAAACAGGACATGAAATACTCTGACAGATCAGACGGTGGTTAGCCGACCGTAGAAAAAAAGAGGAAAAGCCAACCACCAAGAACACTTTAAAAAATTCAGTTTAAAATCAAAGGCTAAAAGCCAGAATCAACACTAAAAAAACTCAGATTAAAGGATAAAAACCCCCTCCCGAATAAAACACAAAACCAAGTCCACCATGGCAGAGTCATCTGATAAAAGAGCAGAGAGCCTGTCAGGCATTGCAAAAGTCTGCCTGAGCACGGTTAAAAGGGCGCACTCCGACAGAATATGTACCACCGTTAAGGACGCCCCACAACGACAAAGAGGGGGATCCTCACGACACAGTAAATAACTGTGCGTGAGACGGATGTGGCCAATGTGGAGCCGACAAAGAACGACTGAGTCCCTGCGGTTGGCTCGCATGGATGACCGCCACACAGTCGTCGTGTCCTTGACGGCACGGAGTTTGTTAGGGGTGGTCAGACCGCGTCATTCAGCATCCCAAAACGAGAGAACTTTGCGGCGTAAGACTGCCCGCAAATCAAGTCGCCAGGAGGCCAATCTCCAGAGATGGCGCACTGGTGGCCTCCACAAGTATGCTGTCCACAGGGCTGGTTCGGAAGGCACCAGTGGCAAGGCGTATCCCGCTGCGGAGGATTGGGTCCAGCACCCGCAACGCAGATGGGGATGCTGAGCCATAAGCCAGACTCCCGTAGTCGAGACGGGACTGGATTAACGCCTGGTAAAGCCGTAGGAGAGTAGATCGGTCGGCAGCCCACCTGGTGTGGCTCAGGCATCGCATAGCATTTAGATGCCGCCAACACGCCTGTTTAAGCTGCCGAATATGAGGCAGCCAAGTCAACCGGGCATCAAAAACCATCCCCAAAAACCTATGTGACTCCACCACTTTAAGAAGCACGCCGTCAAGATAAAGCCGCGGCTCCGGGTGAACAGTGCGTCGCCGGCAGAAATGCATAACACAGGTCTTGGCTGCAGAAAACTGAAAACCATGCGCTACAGCCCAAGACTGCGCCTTGCGGATTGCGCCCTGTAGCCGACGTTCAGCAGCTGCAATGCCAATAGAGCTGTAGTAAAGACAGAAGTCGTCAGCATACAGGAAAGCGGAGACAGTATTTCCCACTGCCGCAGCGAGCCCGTTAATAGCTATTAAAAACAGACACACACTGAGAACAGAACCCTGTGGCACACCGTTCTCCTGGACTTGGGAGGAACTATATGAGGCCGCGGCGTGGACGCGGAAGGTACGATACGACAGAAAATTACGGATATAGATCGGCAGAGGGCCCCGAAGACCCCATCCATGAAGTGTAGAAAGGATGTGATGACGCCATGTCGTATCATACGCCTTCCGCATGTCAAAAAAGACAGCAACCACATGCTGACGGCAGGCAAAGGCAGTACGGATGGCCGACTCCAGGCTCACCAGATTGTCGGCGGCGGAGCGGCCTTTACGGAACCCACCCAGAGACGGAGCCAGAAGGCCTCGAGACTCCAGTACCCAATTCAAGCGCCGGCTCACCATCCGTTCAAGCAACTTGCAAAGAACGTTGGTGAGGCTAATGGGACGGTAGCTGTCCACCTCCAAAGAGTTCTTCCCTGGTTTCAGAATGGGAACAACAAGACTTTCCCGCCATTGCGACGGAAACTCACCCTCGACTCAAATGCGGTTGTAAAGATCGAGGAGGTGTCGCTGGCAGTCCACTGAAAGGTGTTACAGCATCTGAGAGTGGATGCTATCTGGCCCAGGAGTGGTATCAGGACAAGCGGCGAGGGCACTTCGAAATTCCCACTCACTGAATGGAACATTGTACAATTCAGGATGGTGAGTGCGGAAAGAAAGACTCCGACGTTCTATCCGCTCCTTAATGGAGCGGAAGCCCAAGGGGTAGCTGGCAGAAGCGGAAGTCATAGCAAAGTGCTCTGCCAAGCGGTTTGCAATGACGTCGGAGTCAGTACAAACTGCTCCATTCAGTGAGAGCGCAGGGACACTGACAGGGGTCCGATAGCCATAGAGGCGGCAAATCTTGGCCCAGACCTGCGATGGAGTGACATGGAGGCCAATGGAGGACACATACCGCTCCCAGCACTCCTGCTTGCATTGGCGGATAATGCAGCGGGCTCACGCACGCAGCCGTTTGAAGGCGATAAGATGGTCGATTGAGGGATGTTGCTTGTGACGCTGGAGCGCCCGCCGGCGAGCTGTAATCGCTTCAGCGATCTCAGGTGACCACCAAGGCACAGTCCGCCGCCGAAGGGACCCAGAAGAACGGGGAATGGCAGATTCGGCGGCAGTAACGACGCCGGTGGTGACCGATTGAACCACTGCATCAATGGCATCGTTAGAAAGAGGCTCAATAGCAGCAGTGGAGGAGAACAAGTCCCAGTCAGCCTGATTCATAGCCCATCTGCTAGGGCGCCCAGAAGACTGACGCTGTGGCAGTGACAAAAAGATCGGAAAGTGGTCACTACCACACAGGTCGTCATGCACTCTCCATTGGACAGACGGTAAGAGGCTAGGGCTACAGATGGAAAGGTCAATGGCGGAGTATGTGCCATGCGCCACACTGAAGTGTGTGAAGGCACCATCATTTAAGATCGAGAGATCGAGCTGCGCCAATAAATGCTCAACGATGGCGCCTCGACCTGTTGCCACTGACCCACCCCACAGATGGTTATGGGCGTTTAAGTCGCCCAGTAACAGGAAAGGTGGAGGCAATTGAGCTATCAGAGCAGCCAGGACATGCTGCGCGACATCACCATCCGGTGGAAGGTAAAGACTGCAGACGGTAACAGCCTGTGGCGTTCACACCCGAACAGCGACAGCCTCTAAAAGTGTGTGGAGAGGTACAGACTCACTGTGAAGAGAGTTCAGGACATAGATGCAGACGCCACCAGACACCCTTTCATAAGCTGCCCGGTTCTTATAACAACCCCGATAGCCACGGAGGGCGGGGGTTCGCATTGCCGGAAACCAAGTTTCCTGCAGAGCAATGCAGAGGAAAGGGTGAAGGCTGATAAGTTGGCGGAGCTCAACTAGATGGTGGAAGAAACCGTTGCAGTTCCACTGGAGGATGGTGTTGTCCATGGCTGAGAAAGGCTTGACGGGACTGGGAAGGGAGATTAAGCCGCTGGGTCACCTGCTGCCTCCGATTTAGCACCTGTGATAGTGCTTCCCATGGCGTCTGATGGACCGGCGAGATCGAGGTCCTCAGCGGATGCCAGAATCTCCACCGCATCCTCAGACGCAGAGCTGGAAGGTTGCGGTGGGATGGCTGCCACAGCGAGTTCCTTGGGCTGAGAGCTGTTCTTGGGTTTCTCACGCCGTTCCTTGGGTCGCACCGGCTGGGAGGGCTTCACCGATTCAGTCTCCGGGACGGAGGAGGATGGTGAAGCCCTTCGACCAGCTGATTGCAGGCACTTACGCCATTGTCGGTCGTCAGGAAACCTGGGAAGGGAGGGACCCAAGGGACCCCTTGCGAGCGTGAGAAGCCGAAGAAGTTGGACACTTCTCTGGCTTAGAAGTGGGGACGGACGTCCCCGATGGGTGAGATGGTGTTGCTCCTGAGGTAGGTGGCGCAGGAGCAACCCGGTGGGTAGAGCCCCCCACTGGCGAGGGGGCAAGAGGAGTTTTACTACTCGTCGATCCGGCCACAATTGGAGAAACAGACGGGGCTAGCACAGGTGTTGTAGCAGCAGCGTAGGAAGATGTCATTCTCACAGGATGGAGTCGGTCGTATTTCCTCTTGGCCTCAGTATAGGTTAGACGGTCCAGGGTCTTGTATTCCATGATTTTATGCTCTTTCTGGAAAATTCGGCAGTCTGGCGAGCAAGGTGAATGGTGCTCCCCGCAGTTGACACAGATGGGAGGCAAAGCACATGGAGTATTGGGATGTGATGGGCGTCCGCAATCTCGACATGTGAGGCTGGAAGTGCAGCGAGAAGACATATGGCCGAACTTCCAGCACTTAAAGCACCGCATCGGGGAAGGGATATAGGGCTTAACGTCACATCGGTAGACCATCACCTTGACTTTTTCCGGTAATGTATCCCCTTCGAAGGCCAAGATGAAGGCACCGGTAGCAATCCGATTTTCCTTCGGAGCCCGATAAACGCGCCTGACGAAATGTACACCTCGGCGCTCTAAATTGGCGCGCAGCTCTTCATCAGACTGCAAAAGAAGATCCCTATGGTAAATAACTCCCTGGACCATATTTAAACTCTTATGGGGTGTGATCGTAATGGCAACATCCCCCAACTTGTCACAAGCGGGTAACCGTCGTGACTGGGCAGAGGATGCCGTTTGTATCAGGACTGACCCAGAGCGCATTTTTGACAAGCCCTCCACCTCCCCAAACTTGTCCTCTAAATGCTCGACGAAGAACTGAGGCTTTGTGGAGAGAAAAGACTCCCCATCAACCCTCGTACAAACTAAGAAGCGGGGCGAATAACTGCTACTGCCATCCTGAGACTTACGTTCCTCCCACGGTGTGGCCAGGGAGGGGAACATTTTCGGATCATATTTCTGAGCGTTAAACTGAGCCCGAGAATGCTTAGAGACTGCTGGCGGCTGGCCACCAGCGAGAGGCGATGTACCACGCTTCATTGCGGGTCATCCGCCCTGATGCCACATACTCTGACCAAGGGCCCCCCCCCCCCCACGGGCGTCACCCAGCCACGGCAAGAGCCATCTGGCAGGATGGCCGTTGCCGGGAGTCCCGATACCCCAGGAGGATAGGCATCTACTCCTTGGCATACGTGGGGAGTTAACGGCGCAGGCATCAGTAGAGCGATCCCTGTGTTGTCAGGGGGCTACAACCAACAGGGTACATGGTGGCCCCACCACAACGGACTGGCTACCGTGCTGGATGTTAGGTAACATGTGGTCCATGGTCGCCGTCGGTGCTGAAAGAGGCACTGCACAGTGCAAGGTGTAATCTGCACGCAGAAACAGAGTCATGCCCAAGAGATGGAGAGCGGACAGGACTGCAATTCAACGGTGTATAAGCTGGCGAAAGGTCTGATCGCAAGATGGACACAATGCACCAAGTAAGGCGCCCTTCCCCAATCGGCTCGCTCTTCTGAAAATTTTGAGAGATTGAGGTCAAACCCAACAGGGGACCATCATATAAGGCCGTAAAGTTTGAGACTCCTTTTAGTCGCCTCTTACGACAGGCACGAATAACGCGGGCCTATTCAAACCCCCGAACCCGCAGGGGGGTTGAATTGTTTCATAGACAGCTTCTGTCGCAGGACTTTCCACACTGTCACTGGAGCCATTTCGAGTTTACGGGATGCACAACTCACCAATTTATTGGACTCCTTGTGAATGTCTCTTGTACGCACTTCACTTTCACTTCACTTTCACTTTACTCACACTGGGATGACCGCTTCTCTTTGCCGAGTATAAGCAACCTGTCATAATGAATTTGTTGTGCCAGTGGTAAATGGCCTTCTATGTTGGTGGCTTCTTACCACACACTTGGTTGAGCAGCTGCAGCACACTTGTTTTTGTCAACCTCCAACACACAGAATGCTCACTCTGCACCTGAACTCACCATGTTTGCAACTAGCACTGACTATTGGCAAATTGCCAGACTACGCTGTAGCGGTTTACATGAAAAAACTTTAATGGTTTTTCTTCAAAATGGCATATGTATGATATCTGTACAATGTTTGGTTCTTGTGCAATAAATAATTGAAAATGTTCCCGGACTTTATGCACACCCAGTATTTATCCGTTTCCAAGATACAGCAGTTCAGCGATACCCTACATCTACATGTAAAAAATGGACATAAAACTCAGTGTGAGGTGAAAATGTAATTTACAAAGTGATGTAGAAATGGAGAAATATGCTGCAAAGTATGTTTATTATCATCAGAAGAGTTCTGGGAATCTCATATTGTAGTACTGAAGCAAAATTTTTATGCACGTAAAATCTGATCTGAGGAGTAAAATTAGTTTTCGTTATTTCAATTTCACACAAGTAAACAATAAAAAAATTTCTGACCTATAAATTTCATTTCATGTGAGTGACATGTCCTGATGTCCTGTTGTGGCCGGTGAAAGAACGCGACCAGTGGAAAAATATGCCTACTGAAGCCAGTTGTGGATACATATGGGAGGATGGGAGGCATGCACATTCCGGAGGGCTGAAAGGAAGGACTTTCCAGTTTGTCTGACGAACTGGTTTCAGGCTCTGTCTCTGTCTGATTCTGATCTTTGGCTGGACATGGCTGCTTGTCTGTTCAAGAGGTTGCCCCTCAGTCTGCAAGATCCGGGCGGTCGCAGAGGGTGGGCTTACTGGTAGTTGGGAGCTCCAACGTCAGGCGCGTAATGTGGCCCCTTAGGGATATGGCAGCAAGAGAGGGGAAGAAAACCAGTGTCCACTCCATGTGCATACCGGGGGGAGTGTCATTCCAGATGTGGAAAGGGTCCTTCCAGATGCCATGAAGGGTACAGGGTTCACCCATCTGCAGGTGGTCGCTCATGTCGGCACCAATGATGTGTGTCGCTATGGATCGGAGGAAATCCTCTCTGGCTTCCGGCGGCTATCTGATGTGGTGAAGACTGCCAGTCTCACTAGCGGGATGAAAGCAGAGCACACCATCTGCAGCATCGCCGACAGGACTGACTGCGGACCTTTGGTACAGAGCCGAGTGGAGGGTCTGAATAAGAGGCTGAGACGGTTATGTGACCATGTGGGCTGCAGATTTCTCGACTTGCACCATAGGGTGGTGGGGTTTCAGGTTCTGCTGAATAGGTCAGGAATCCACTACACACAGCAAGCAGCTACACAGGTAGCAGGGGTTGTGTGGCGTGGACAGGGCGTTTTTTTTTTTAATGTTAGATGGCCTCGGGCAAGTGCAGAAAGGGCAACAGCCTCAAAGGGTGTGGGGCAAAGTCAGGACATGTGGGGACCAAACAGCAATCGGTATTGTAATTGTAAACTGTCGAAGCTGCATTGGTAAAGTACCGAAACTTCAAGTGCTGATAGAAAGCATCGAAGCTGAAATCGTTATAGGTACAGAAAGCTGGCTGAAGCCAGAGATAAATTCTGCCGAAATTTTTACAAAGGCACAGACAGTGTTTAGAAAGGATAGATTGCAACCGGTGGTGGTGCTGTTAGTAGTAGTTTATCCTGTAGTGAAGTAGAAGTGGATAGTTCCTGTGAATTATTATGGGTGGAGGTTACACTCAACAACCGAGCTAGGTTAATAATTGGCTCGTTTTACCGACCTCCCGACTCAGCAGCAATAGTGGCAGAACACCTGAGAGAAAATTTGGAATACATTTCACATAAATTTTCTCAGCATGTTATAGACTTAGGTGGAGATTTCAATTTACCAAATATAGACTGGGACACTCAGATGTTTAGGACGGGTGGTAGGGACAGGGCATCGAGTGACATTATAATGAGTGCACTATCCAAAAATTGCCTCGAGCAATTAAACAGAGAACTGACTCGTGGAGATAACATCTTGGACCTACTGATAACAAACAGACCCGAACTTCTCGACTCTGTAAGTGCAGAACAGGGAATCAGTGATTATAAGGCCGTTGCAACATCCCTGAATGTGGAAGTTAATAGGAATATAAAAAAAGGGAGGAAGGTTTATCTGTTTAGCAAGAGTAATAGAAGGCAGATTTCACACTACCTAACAGAACAAAATGAAAATTTCTGTTCCGACACTGACAATGTTGAGTGTTTATGGAAAAAGTTCAAGCCAATCGTAGAATGCGTTTTAGACAGGTATGTGCCGAGTAAAACTGTGAGGGACGGGAAAAACCCACCGTGGTTCAACAACAAAGTTAGGAAACTACTGCGAAAGCAAAGAGAGCTTCACTCCAAGTTTAAACAGAGCCAAAACCTCTCAGACAAACAGAAGCTAAATGATGTCAAAGTTAGCGTAAGGAGGGCTATGCGCGAAGCGTTCAGTGAATTCGAAAGTAAAATTCTATGTACCGACTTGACAGAAAATCCTAGGAAGCTCTGGTCTTACGTTAAATCAGTAAGTGGCTCGAAACAGAATATCTGGACACTCCAGGATGATGATGGCATTGAAAAAGATGATGACACGCGTAAAGCTGAAATACTAAACACCTTTTTCCAAGGCTGTTTCACAGAGGAAGAACGCACTGCAGTTCCTTCTCTAAATCCTCGCACAAACAAAAAAATGGCTGACATCGAAATAAGTGTCCCAGAAATAGAAAACAACTGGAATCAGTCAACAGAGGAAAGTCCACTGGATCTGACGGGATACCAATTCGATTCTACACAGAGTATGTGGAAGAACTTGCCCCCCTTCTAACAGCCGTGTACCGCAAGTCTCTAGAAGAACGGAAGGTTCCAAATGATTGGAAAAGAGCACAGGTAGTCCCAGTCATCAAGAAGGGTCGTCGAGCAGATGCGCAAAACTATAGACCTATATCTCTGATGTCGATCTGTTGTAGAATTTTAGAACACATTTTTTGTTTGAGTATCATGTCATTTTTGGAAACCCAGAATCTACTCTGTAGGAATCAACATGGATTCCAGAAACAGCGATCGTGTGAGGCCCAACTCGCTTTATTTGTTCATGAGACCAAAAAATATTAGATACAGGCTCCCAGGTAGATGCTATTTTCCTTGACTTCCGGAAGGCGTTCGATACAGTTCCGCACTGTAACCTGACAAACACAGTAAGAGCCTACGGAATATCAGACTAGCTGTGTGGCTGGATTGAAGAGGTTTTAGCAAACAGAACACAGCATGTTGTTATCAATGGAGAGACGTCTACAGACGTTAAAGTAACCTCTGGCGTGACACAGGGGAGTGTTATGAAACCATTGCTTCTCACAATATATATATAAATGACCTAGTAGATAGTGACAGAAGTTCCATGCGGCTTTTCGCAGATGACGCTGTAGTATACAGAGAAGTTGCAGCATTAGAAAATTGTAGCGAAATGCAGGAAGATCTGCAGCGGATAGGCACTTGGTGCAGGGAGTGGCAACTGACCTTTAACATAGACAAATGTAATGTATTGCGAATACATAGAAAGAAGGATCATTCATTGTATGATTATATGATAGCGGAACAAACACTGGTAGCAGTTACTTCTGTAAAATATCTGGGAGTATGCGTGCGGAACGATTTTAAATGGAATGATCATATAAAATTAATTGTTGGTAAGGCGGGTACCAGGTTGAGATTCATTGGGAGAGTCCTTAGAAAATGTAGTCCATCACATAGAAGGTGGCTTACAAAACACCGTTCGACCTATACTTGAGTATTGCTCATCAGTGTGGGATCCGTACCAGATCGGGTTGATGGAGGAGATAGAGAAGATCCAAAGAAGAGCGGCACGTTTCGTCACAGGGTTATTTGGTAATCGTGATAGCGTTACGGAGATGTTTAGCAAACTCAAGTAGCAGACTCTGCTAGAGAGGCGCTCTGCATTGTGGTGTAGCTTGCTCGCCAGGTTTCGAGAGGGTGCGTTTCTGGATGCAGTATCGAATATATTGCTTCCCCATACTTATACTTCCCGAGGAGATCACGAATGTAAAATTAGAGAGATTCAAGCATGCATGGAGGCTTTCAGACAGTCGTTCTTCCCGCGAACGATACGCGACTGGAACAGAAAAGGGAGGTAATGACAGTGGCACATAAGGTGCCCTCCGCCACACAGCTTTCGGTGGCTTGCGGAGTGTAAGTGTAGATGTGTGTAGATGTAGTTTCCCATATCTAACTTGTAATATGAGTTAGGTATGGCAAATTATTGATGCATATATCTCTGGTAATAGCGAATTTCCAGAATATTCCTAAAAACACATTGCTACTATATAGGCCCTCTATTGAATGCACTAGAAAGGAACGGAGTCAACAATAAAAGTTCCACACACATAAATTGCTGGATGACGACATCATTGGAGATACACCCTTATATTATATGTTGCAAGGTACATATTGGCTTGTCGCTTTCACAGTAGGTATTTGTTCACACTCAATAAAAGTCTGGAAGTGACCACCCTGGCAGCAAATGTTCTCGAAACAACCATGCCACATATATAAGGGAAGCAAAGTCACTGCTAGGTAGTTAGTTTGAAAGCTACAATTGTCACGATAACTTGGAAGTGAGAAAAAATGAACAACTACAATTATTGGCTATTACTACAGACTTAAGTCAGTGTTGAGCTTAGTGATATTAGAAAGACACAAAGTGTGGCCATGTCTTTTTTAGTGCTAAGTGTACTAGTGTTGCATTTTTCAGTGCAAATGAAGTGTTCATTTGAGAACAATTGTCATCTCATTTTCCTCTGTCACAATAGTATAATAAAATGGATCATTATGCAATAAGAAAAAGAAAAGTAGAAACATCTGAAGATACCAGTCACCATTCGGCTACAACAACACCACCACTAGATGTACAGGCAGAGCCCAGCACTTCTTCGAAAATTCCTCAACAAAGTTTATCAACTGATTCCTTTATTCCCATGGATACTGGCAATTATTTGGATATACTAGTATCAGGAAATATTAGTTATGATATAAAACACAAGCTGCTCACAGTTGCAAGGAAACCTGAAAAGAGTTGTATCTTTCCTTGTTCCAAGAACAAGGGGGGACGGTTTGAACGCAGACAAGTACATGATAATCAATTTGAACAGTATCCATGACTGGTGTTCTCACAAGTTGAAAAGGGACTTCTTTGCATTAATTGTTCAATTTTTATGAATAATAAAATGGTTGGAGGAAAGACATCCATTATTGCCAAGAAACTTGTGACTGAGCCACTAACAAAGTTTGCCAAAGTTACTGGTAAAGATGATGACCTTGAGACTCCCTCTCAGCTCCAGTACCACACTGAGGTGTCAACAGAAGCAAAATTCCTTTTGGCAACATGAGACAACAGCGAACTTGAGATCATGAATCAGTTGTCAAGACAGAGTGTGGAAAGTGTTAGGGAAAACAGAGACCATCTTATACCTATAATAAAAACAATTATATTTCATGGAAAGAAAAACATTCCTCTGTGGGGACATAGAGATGATGGGATTCTATTAAAAAACAAAAACGATCATGAAAGTATAGTGAGTAATGAGGGAAACTTTAGAGCTGTTCTAAGATTTAGAATAGACGCTGGAGACTTGCAATTAAAATAGCACTGTGAGACCACTACAGGGAACACTGTTTCTATTGCAACTATCCAGCATGCTTTTTAAAGAAAACTTAAGATAATTTAACAAGATAATTTGATGGTGCTCTAGAAAATTTTTAATGCAATGGGTGTTTGTTTAAAAGAAAACTCCAGAATAACCAAGTTTCTACCAAAGACGCAGAGAGATTTCAAGAAGCATGTTCACAGAGCCCACCGACAGCCACATTTAAATATAGTTTATGAAATCAGAGAGATGGAGATTTTTCATTATTTGTTTGTATGGGAAAGTATGGCAATCTGATGACTGACTTATGTGGGAATGAGTTATAGATCCATGGAGCTTGATACTAGTTCCCTGAAGAGTTGCTTGTTCACTGCATGGTATGTTTATTCTTGTCAAGTTGCATTACTGCTGATTTGCTAATAAAAGTGACTGTGATTATTTGAGAGCATTAATTTTGCCTTCATAATTGGTGACCCTGAAATAAAAGTAGTTTCACACTGGACAAGTGGTTTTCACTTTTTGCATAATACAATGTTTTCGTGGAAGACACACACAAACTGTTGCACACCATCAGCAGCACGATCCAACATCCACAGCAAGAGATTGAGGTTTTGGAACTTTCCTCATCTTCATAGCGATCAATGAATGGAGTGTCACAGGTAAATCCAACTGTGGACCAAGTTGGGTAGTCCCACTACACTGGTATGTGAGGTGAGATCATATCAGACATAACAAAGCTACTGGTTCCGCAACTGCACAACAAACTAAAGATTTTCTGGCCGCCAGCTCATGCAATTCTTCTATGCTGCAATTACAGTTCTGTGCTTCAAAATTTACATCTTCACAATATGAAATATCATTTGCAATTCTATAGAAAGTTTTTGTAGGTCAGCAGATTGTTGAAGACCACAAGCAGCTTACACTGGCAACCAACAACCTAGACCCGAGGGTTGGGTTCTTTGGGGGAAGGAGACCAGACAGCGAGGTCATTGGTCTTATTGGATTAGGGAAGGATGGGGAAGGAAGTCAGCCGTGCCCTTTCAAAGGAATCATCTTGGCATTTGCCTGGAACGATTTAGGGCAATCACAAAAAACCTAAATCAGGATGGCCGGATGTGGGATTGAACCGTCGTCCTCCCGAATGCGAGTCCAGTGTCTAACCACCTAGACCACAAACAGATCACCTATGTTTTGGACATTATTTTGAACCCACCTCATCAGCAAGCCTACCTTTCTCTCAAAATGGCTTTAGTTGCCTGTTGCACTAAATTACCCGATCAAAAGCTTAAACAAGTGCTGCATCACAAAAGATGTGGTAACAAAACCCTATCAGAATTTGGAGACATTTATGTATTATGATCAACACTAGTGTGGTTCCTGGTGAGTTATCATTACGTTTGGCAACAACTGCACCTCAGCTGCACTTAGTTCTGATAGTGCACAAAGAACATTCTTTACAAAAATTACTTCAGGTTATCGATAGGATGCACACAATGCTAGATTTGGCTGCTGTGGTGCCATAATGTCAGCTACTAGCAATGTTACAGCCGAATACAACAAACAACTGCTGAACTCACCTGAAGAGATGATGCCTCACTGCACCCCACTTTGTACTGTCACTTGCCGACCATAGCTGTCCAAAGTCTACATGACATGGCTGAGTTATTAGCCAAGCAGTTTCAGGCATTACTGTTACAGACTGGCCAAAATAAGAGGTTGCTTTCACAAAATTTTATTTTTGTCAGTGTCAAGATTGCAGGCAAGTCTAAGTTAGCTCTACCAACACCTGCTGGTACCACAGATGTTTCAGGACACAAGCTGAAAAGTGCACAATACTGCATGGTTACCCAACAAGCAAGGACTATCTTGATTATGTGCAACAGAGTGCAATACCTGCAAACAGTGCCAACAACAAAAGACAAGGTCTAACAACTTATCAAAGATGGCAGCAGAGCAGCAAATTCACTATCTACAGAAGTTCAGCACCTGCTCAAACAACTCAATCACTGCTAACTGCAGTGTGCAATACAACATCACAGCAGTTACATATTTCTGATAAAAAAATTTTAAAAATAGACACTGGTTCAGAGATCTGCATACTACTTGCGTCATGTGCAACCGATGTAATCCTTAATGAGCCTTTACATTTAAATGGCTATAAACAGCTATATTATCCTCACTAATGGCCACAAAAATCTGATGATCGATATAGGTTTTTCTGATCACGTCAACTGTGGTTGCAGACACTGATCCAGCAAACTTCTTTCATGTTTCGCACTTACAGTGGACTTGATGAACACATGTTGAATAAATACGACTGATGGTTACAAAGTTATTTCATTTATAAAGCTTTGCAGGGACTGGCATTCTGTTTTGCATATTTGGATGATATCCTGGTACTCTCTTCCAACACTCACTCACAGGACAGACATGATCATTAAGTACGACAGACTATATGGCTCTGGAATTGTGTTAAGCAAAGACAAATATGTCACTGGCAAAAGTGAAATCTTCCTCAGCCATAGGGTCTTGGTGACAGTATCTACCTGTTAGTGGAGAAGTTATCCATTTTACATGACCTGCCGAAACCAAATGATTACCAACCATTAAGACTTTTCTGTGCATGGTCACAGAACCAAGGGGTACTCATCACTCAGATGGGCTCTGGAAACGGACATCCCTTTCTGTGATCTGCAGGTGAGCCTTGAGATGTGGACAGTTACACTTCCTCTGGTCCTTTTTAGGACTACACTGACATACACATTCTGCAAATCACTGTACAATGTAGGGCGGAACATACCCTGTACCAATACTCATCATTTCCTTTTCTCTTCAACGTACAAATCTAGTGAGGAAAAAACGACTATCTGTATGCCTCCATATGAGCCCTAATTTCTCTAATCTTATCTTCATAGCCCATATGTGAAATGTACGTCGGCAACAGTAGAATCACTCTACTGTTAGCCAAATGCCTGTTATTTAAATTTTGTCAGTTGTGCTCCTCAAAAAGAACATCACCTTACCTCCACCAATTCCCAATTGAATTCCCAAAGCATCTCTGTAATACTTTGAATTGTCTTCTCTGAATCTGTATGTGGTGTGGATCCCAAACATTCAAACAGTCAACAGTGGATCACACTAGTGTCCTATATATGGTCTCCTTTACAGATGAGCCATACTTTCCTAAAATTCTCCCAATAAAAGTTCCATTTCATATCACTCTGCAGTGTTACACCCATATATTTAAATGATGTTACTGTGATGAGCAGCACACTACTAATACTGCATTTGGGTTTGTTTTCCCCGCTTGTCTGCATTAACTTACATTTTCCTACATTTAGAGCTAGCTGCCCTTCAGCACACCAACTAGAAATTCTGTCCAAGTCATTTTGCATCCTCCTACAGTCACTCAACGACAACACCTTCCCATCATCAGCAACAAGCTGTAAACTGCTGCTTACCTTGTCTGCCAGATCATTTATGTATATAGAAAATAACAGTGGTCTTATTACACTTCCGTGGAGCACATCTGATGATATTTTTGTCTCTGATGAACACTCGTCATCAAGGACAAGAATTGGGTTCTGTTACTTATGAAGTCTTACAGCCACTCACATACATGGGAACCTATTCTGTATGCTTTTACCTTCATCAATATTTGGAAGCGTGGCATCTTGTCATATGCTGTACAGAAATCTAGTACGTAACCCACCTGTTGCCCTTCATACATGGTTCACAGCATCTCATGCGAGGAAAGGGCAAGCTGAGTTTCACATGAGCAATGCTTTCTGAAACTGCTCTTTTCCCTCTCAAGAAAATTTATCATTTTAGAACTGAGAATATGTTCAACAACTCTGTAGGAAGCCGATGTTAACGAGATTGGTCTGTAATTTTGTGGATCCATTCTTTTACCCTTCTTATATGTAGGTGTCACCTGCACATTTTCCAGTTGCTGGGACATTGTGCTGGGTGAAAGATTTGCGATAAATGCAAGCTAAGTAATGGGTCTATGATGTAGAGTACTGTTTGAAAAATCAAACTGTGATTCCATCAGGACCCAATGACTTAATTGCTTTCAACTCTTTCAGCTGTGTCTCCACATCAGCGATCCTTATTGCTATGCCCCCCCATATGGGGGTCTGTGCAATGGTCAAATGACAAATAAGCTTGTATGATGCTCCTGCATGGATGATTTCTTAAATATGACATTTAAAACTTTTGCTTTACTTTTGCTATCTTCCACTGCCACACCAGACTGTATCATCCCAACTGCATACGCCTCACAACATTACAGAGCCTCCACCATCTTGAACAGTCCCCTCCTGACATGCAGGGTCCATGGATTCATAAGGTTGTCTCCATGTCTGTACACGTCTATCCGCTCTATACAATTTGAAATGAGACTCAGCCGACCAGACAACAAGTTTCCAGTCATCAACAGTCCAATGTTGGTGTTGACAGGCCCAGGCGAGGTGTAAATTTTTGTGTCATGCAGTCATCAAGGGTACACGAGTGGGCCCTTGGCTCCAAAAGCCCATATCTATGATGTTTCATTGAATGGTTTGCCCGCTGACACTTGTTGGTCACCCAGTAATGAAATCTGCAGAAATTTGTGGAAGTGTTGCACTTCTGTCAAGTTGAACGATTCTTTTCAGTCGTCATTGGTGCCGTTCTTGCAGGATCTTTTTCAGCCTGCAGCGATGTTGGAGATATGATATTTTACCGGTACATGGTCATATGGGAAAATCCCCACTTCATAGATACCTCGGAGATGCTGTGTCCCATAGCTTTGTTGCCAACTAAAACACTGTGTTCAAACTCACTTAAATCTTGATAACCTGTCATTGTAGCAGCAGTAACTGATCTAACAACTGTGACAAACACTTGTTGTCTTATATAGGCATTGTTGACCACAGTGCTGTATTCTGCATGTTTGTATTTGAGTATGTGTGTCTATGCCAGTTTCTTTGTCGCTTCAGTGTAATATGTGTAGCTGGTAATGGCCGTTTTGGAAAAAAATAAATCCTTAAATTCCAAAAGTAATTCTTCCATCTGTTCCCTACGGCTTCTCTCTAGGTGCCTCACTTTTCCTCATAATGCAGTTTCAGTGGTACCCAGCATTCGTCCGTGGCTGACGCCCCTCGTGTCCCGTTTTTGTGCCTCCAGGATATCCTTATTGGCAATTAACAGCCCCTATGTTAAGCTTACGTTCTCTGTGCTAAAATTATCTTATTTGCCACTTTTTTTATTTCGTGTACATGTACAGTACCTCCTTTCCTATGCAACCCATCTGATCTAATACTACATTCTCTTCTAATAGTTCCACACAAAATTCCTACTGACAAGCTAGGTTCAGTACTGACCCAGAGTGATTTCCCAATCCCTCTAGGTATGCAGTTGTGTGAATCGAGTCTTAGTGTGATCATTCACGGTTTAATTGATTTGTTTTTCGTGACAGACTTCCCTTGTGACATTGATACACTGGCAATGGCTTCACCTAGCTGAAACATTTTTCCATCAAGTTCCATCATATGTTACTGAAGGTTGACTATGGCACAATCCTGATATAAGAAATGTAATCCCAGAATCATGTTGTAGACCTCATTTGCGTGTGACACAAACTCTACACATTATTTAAACAGAATTGTATCTAGACAAAAAGTCTATGTCCACCTTTCCTAATGGTGTGACATTTTTATCATCCACTCCATGCAATCTGTATGTGTTGGGTCCCATTGTTTATGTTTCACCAGATCACCACTGGCAACAGACATATGTGCCCTTGTGCCTAGTAATATCCTGCAACCCTTCTTTCCTACTATTCCTCTTATTTCACTATCAACTTCTGCATATGATTTCATAGCATCCAGTCTTACTGGGAAGAATTGCCATAGGTGGACCTGGGTTTCTAGTTGGCATTTAACACCCTGTTCCTCCCTGGTCCTCTACTTCCAAAACTATTACTTCCTCTTACTTTATCCTCATCACCCTGAGGCTGGCAACAATGTCTACTTACAAACCCATTCGTCCACAAATGAAAAATTTTATATTAGCCGCAAACACTGTACATTTACACTGCATTCCAGTCAACAGATCAATCTTCTCACATTCTGCAGCTAACCACACTGCTGTTCGCAAATCCATCAGAGTCATCTTAACATTTCTGCATGCAAATCTCTTAAAAAAGTGTCAGTCACCCCCTACTCAGCTCCTTGCAAAAGAATTTCTTTGACTGCAACATCCTGTCTTAATTCATAGGTACATCCATTAATTTTCCTTATCCTATCTATGAATTGTTCCACAGTTTCCAAATTTCTTGTAGTTACTACCTCTAATTGTTCCTATAGTGTCTGGCCCTATTTCATTTCATTTATTTCTGAATTAACCCTTCTTTAAATTCTTCAAATGTTGTGGCTCCCTTAAGAACTTCTGTACACCCCATGTAAGTTGCAAATTTCTCTGTTACTCTCAATTTCACAACACTCAATAACTCATTGTCAGGCCAACCTTCCACCTGAGCCAGATTTCTAAGGCCTCCCACAAAGGCTTTTACATCCTCGTGCTCCTTTGCAACAGCCTTTTTGTTCTTCATTTATAATTTTGTTCTGTGTTGTATGTGTCATTAATTTCTGTATAATGACTGAAGTTAATATTTTGTATATTGTTGGCAGGCATGTTCTGGAGCGATATTTTGCTGGGTTTGCTGTGTCTGCTTGATCTTTAGGTTTCAGGTAAGTTATTCCATGTGTGAGTGTATCAGGGAATATGTATGGGTCTGCACTGTAACTGTTAAATAATTTAGTTAGATGTGAATGTGTTGAGGTGAACTTCTTTAGCAAGAAATTTGCTATTTTATCTTTTCCAGGGGCTTTCCAATTGTGCGTAGAATTAATTGCTCGGGTGACTTCATGTTGCAAAATTATCACTTCAGGCATTTGTGGTATCATCTTGTATGTGTCTGTTTCTGCTTGTATCCACCGTGCATGTCTGTTATGTTGTACCGGGTTTGACCATATGTTGCTCCAGAAGTGTTCCATGTCTGTTATGTTTGGTAGGTTGTCTATTTTAATGTGTGTGTCATCTATTGTCTGGTAAAATTTCTTTTGTCTGTTTCTGCTTGTATCCACCGTGCATGTCTGTTATGTTGTACCGGGTTTGACCATATGTTGCTCCAGAAGTGTTCCATGTCTGTTATGTTTGGTAGGTTGTCTATTTTAATGTGTGTGTCATCTATTGTCTGGTAAAATTTCTTTTGGTTTGTGTTGAATGTTTGGTTTTGTTTCCTTCTGTTTTCACTTTTTTTGTATCTTCTAAGTCGTTTGGCCAATGCTTGTTATTTCTGCTTCTTTTCATCTAATTGCTCTATCGCTTCTTGTTGTGAGATTTTACCCGACCTTTTTTGTGTGTTTTTTTTTTTTTTTGACATTTCATTTCTTATAAATTGTGTTAGCTGTCCGATGTCTTTTCTCAGTTTTTCTATTCTAATCTGTAGCCTGTGTTGCCATGCTGGTTTTGTGGGTTTCTTCTGTGTGTTGGTTGGTTCTGATCTCTGCCTAGTGTGTATATTTAGTGTAGTGAGTGCTCCTATATAAACCAGTAGTCTGAACTCTTCCATAGTTGTATTTTCATTTATTTTGTTGTGTATGATTGTGTTGATTGTTGTTGTTGTTGTTTCAACTTGTGGGTTATTTGGCGGTCTATGCAAGAATGTTCTAATGTCTGTATTTGTGTCTTTGTATTCTATATATCTCAGCTGAAAATTTTCTTCTGTATCTAACATGTGTGTCACTTTGTGTTCTATTTGTGCTTGTTCTGGTGGCCGTTTTAAGATTTTGTTTTCCCCTGATGGTTTAATTGATGCGTGTTGTTCTTTGTTTGTTTGCTCTGGGATATTTGAGTCCATTACTGTATTTTCTTCTTCTTCTGATTGCACATTATTTTGTTCCAGTATTTGTTGTTTGATGTTTTCTAATTCTGACTGGGGTATCCTTTTATTTATGATTATTACACAGATCTGATCAGCTAGTCGTAGTTCTGCTAAAAATTTTAATTCTGGGTGTCTGGTAATAAATGTTGTGTATACTTGTGATCTGTATCCAGTTGTGTTGGTTCCTAGGTTTGTTGCTTGGTAATAACAGAACATGAGGTGTCGATTAACTTCATCTGACCATCTCATCCTCTTTGTTTTCCTTCTAGGGTGGTTGCAGGAAGCATATCCTGCAAAACACCTCTATTTGGGTTATATCATTTTCCAATTGGCTAGCAGTGTCATTACCATTGTGGGCGGGCATAGGGTTCAAGCGTCGTCCCTGACCATGACGGCACTTGTCCGAGGCTTCATTAGTTCTGTCCTGAACCAAATAATCACACTAAAAGGGGGGTTAGCCCTATTAGTGGTTTGTTCTTTTCATCGCCTTTCACGACTGGCAGAACATACCAGAGGCCTATTCTTTTCCTGGGCCTACACGGGAATTATTATTATTATTATTATTATTATTATTATTATTATTTCCTTTATCATAATCTGAAATATTCACCAAGCTGTAAATGCTGGTATACTCTGAGAACAAAACTAAACATCAATCATGCAGATATTATTCTTTGTGCGAAATGCAGAAGTGTCAGTGTCAATTACTTGATTTTTTCTTTGAGAGCTGAACGTTTTATGCTAAAAAAATTAGCCATCCATCTATTCAAAAAAATTAAATAAATAAAAAAGACAACCACTGCCCCCTTGTTATTACTAAGGATGCCTACACTATGTGATCAAAAGTATCCAGACACCCCCAAAACCATATGTTTTCCATATTAGGTGCATTGTGCTGCCACCTACTACCAGGTCCTCCATATCGGCAACTTCAGTAGTCATTAGACATAGTGAGAGAGCAGAATGGTGTGCTCTGCGGAACTCACAGACTTCGAGCGTGTTCAGGTGATTGAGTGTCACTTGTGTCATACTTCTGTACATGAGATTTCCACATTCCTAACATCCCTGGGTCCACTTTTTCTGTTGTGATAGTGAAGTGGAAACGTGAAAGGACACATACAGCACAAAAGCATACAGGTCGACCTTGTCTGTTGACTGACAGAGACCACCAACAGTTGAAGAGGGTCATAATGTGTAATAGGCAGACATCTATCCAGACCATCACACAGGAATTCCAAACTGCATAAGGATCCACTGCAAGTACTATGACAGTTAGGCGGGAGGTGAGAAAACGCGGATTTCATGGTCAAGTGGCTGCTCAAAAGCCACACATCACGCCAGTAAATGCCAAACAATGCCTTGCTTGGAGCAAGGAGCATAAACATTGGATGACTGAACAGTGGAAAAATGTTGTGAGGAGTGACAAAACACGATAAACAGGGTGGCATTCCGATGGCAGGGCGTTGGTATGGTGAATGCCCGGTGAACGTCAACTGCCAGCATGTGTAGTGACAATAGTAAAATCTGGAGATGGTGGTGTTATGGTGTGCTTGTGTTTTTCATGGAGGGGCTTGCATCCCTTGTTGTTTTGCATGGCACTATCACAAAACAGGCCTACAATGATTTTTAAGAACCTAGTTGCTTCCCACTGTTGAAGGGCAATTTGGGCATGGCAATTGCATCTTTCAACACAATCAAGCACCTGTTCATAACGCATGGCCTGTGGTGGGATGTTTTGGAACGCTGACTTCAGTGCAGCACCCTGTAAAGAATGGGTTGCCATTCCCCAAGAAGCCTTCCAGCACCTGATTGAATGTAAGCCTGCGAGAGTGAAAGCTGTCATCAAGGCTAAGGGTGGGCCAACAGCATATTGAATTCCAGCATTAGCGATGGAGGGCGCCACGAACTTTTAAGTCATTTTCAGCCAGATGTCCAGGTACTTTTGGACACATAGTGCATTATTATAGGCATATATAGGGATACAACACAGATTATCCTTCATCTGAGTTGCATAAAGTCAATTCTGATAAAATGTCAGCCGATAAATCAATAACAAATTTTGAAATTGTGTAATAGCACCTGGAATGGTTTGTTTAGTCTGATAAGTTAAACCAAGCATTCTCTTGTTGGCAGAATGAAATTTTCACTCTGCAGTGGAGAGCACACTGATATGAAACCTCCTGCAGATTAAAACTGTGTACCAGACCGAAAATCAAACATGGGACCTTTGCCCTTCATGATCAAGTGCTCTAGCAACTGAGCTATCCAAGCATGACTCACAACCTATTGTAACAGCTTTACTTCCAATAGTACCTCATCTTGTGCCTTTCAAACTTCAAAGAAGTTCTCCTGTGAAACTTGCAGAACTAGCACTCCTGGAAACAAGGATATTTTGGAGACATGGCTTAGTCACAGTCTGTGGGATGTTTTCATAATGTTATTTTCACTTTGCTTGGGTAGCTTAGTCAGCTGTGCACCTGTTCACGTAAGGCAAAAGTTTCGAATTTGAGTCTTCGTCCAGGACGCAGTTTTAATCTGCCATGAAGGTTCATTTTTTTGTTGCTATGAAACAGCACTAGCAGTTAACAGTTGCAAAACAGTCTCTACAAAAGCAATGTTAATTGACCTGCAGAAACAAAATATTCATGGTATTACTGCTATAGTCAAGCATTTTGCTAAAAAGTGTTTGCAAAGAGGCAGCTTCAGTGGAACAAAGAACAAAACTAGGACTACCAATCAATGTAAACTTTTAAAGTGTGAGCTGTGATTATTGTACGACAGTGAAACTTGGTAGATATTCTAAGGTGTTAATGCAGAACCAATTTACAATGGAAACAATTAGTTCCAATTCTGGCCACTAGGTGAAAATCTGTCACTGTGAATGCACATATAGAAATGATTCCACATGTAATGGGTTAGGAATGGGATGTGGGCAAAAAAGATAACAAACAAGTGGGAAATGCATAATGTGGATTTTATTTTTAACCACTGCTTACATGATCTGTTTGATAAGAGCACCACAGGCATTGATGAGATGCTCTACAATGCCAGATTTGCAGCTGATGGCCAAAGTTGGACATAATTTTTTTCAGTGTAAATTGCTTCTGCATTAACACATTGAAATATCTACCAAGTTTCACTGACATATGATAAATACAGCTCCCAATGGACCTCCTTAAGTAGCTACACTTTAATTATAACTGCCTGGTACTTTCACTGAGTGTTCCTTACATGCTTATGCATGGAGAACGCTAGAAGCAGCATGAAATCAAGATAGTGTGTTATTGAAACTACGAAACACATTTGACGAAAGGTATGGATGGCCGTACCAAGGATTTTAGTATACTCTATGAACGCAATGACATCAAGAAAGGACAATGAGTGACCATGTCCAATCTAAACATAATTCTCAACAGAAAATTATCTTTTTAATCTTGATAATGCTACTGAAAATGAAATATAAGGTCTACTACAGTATCAAGCCACTGAGGTCTCCAATGGAACAAATTAAGGGCCTGTTCTCCCCTCCTGTGTCTTTCAAGGAATTTGAATTGTTTCTTGAAGTAGTATAGTGTAAAAACTCATTAATCACCAATTTGGATTTAAAGCCTTTAAATATGTCTGCTGTGTGTGTGTGTGTGTGTGTGTGTGTGTGTTGTGTGTGTGTGTGTGTGTGTGGGCGCGCGAGTATATACCTATCCGTTTTTCCCCCTAAGGTAAGTCTTTCCGCTCCCAGGATTGGAATGACTCCTTACCCTCTCCCTTAAAACCCACATCCTTTCATCTTTCCTTTTCCTTCCCTCTTTCCTGACGAAGCAGCCGCCGGTTGCGAAAGCTCAAAATTCTGTGTGTGTGTTTGTGCGTTTTATTCATTGTGCCTATCTACCGGTGCTTTCCCGCTTGGTAAGTCTTGGAATCTTTGTTTTTAATATATTTTTCCCATGTGGAAGTTTGTTTCTATTATATATATATATATATATATATATATATATATATATATATATATATACAAAGATGATGTGACTTACCAAACGAAAGCACTGGCATGTTCATAGACACACAAACATACACACAAAATTCAAGCTCTCGCAACCAGGAAGGAAGGAGGGTAGGAGAGGTAAAGACGAAAGGATGTGGGTTTTATGGGAGAGGGTAAGGAGTTATTCCAATCCTGGGAGTGGAAAGACTTAACTTAGGGAGAAAAAAGGACACACACACACACACACACACACACACACACACACACACACACACACACACTTATCCATCCGCACATACACAGACACAAGCAGACATTTGTAAAGGCAAAGAGTTTGGGCAGAGATGTCAGTCAAGGCGGGAGTACAGAGGCAGAGATGTTGTCGAATGACAGGTGAGGTATGAGCAGCGGCAACTTGAAATTAGCGAAGGTTGAGGCCTGCTGGGTAACGAGAAGAGAGGATATACTGAAGGGCAAGTTCCCATCTCTGGAGTTCTGACAGGTTGGTGTTAGTGGGAAGTATCCAGATAACACAGACGGTGTAACACTGTGCCAAGATGTGCTGGCCGCGCACCAAGGCATGTTTAGCCACAGGGTGATCCTCATTACCAACAAACACTGTCTGCCTGTGTCCATTCATGCACATGGACAGTTTGTTGCTGGTCATTCCCACATAGAAAGCTTCACAGTGTAGGCAGGTCAGTTGGTAAATCATGTGGGTGCTTTCACAAGTGGCTCTGCCTTTGATCATGTACTCCTTCCGGGTTACAGGACTGGAGTAGGTGGCGGTGGGAGGGTGCATGGGACAGGTTTTACACCGGGGGCAGTTACAAGGGTAGGAGCCAGAGGGTAGGAGCCAGAGGGTAGGGAAGGTGGTTTGGGGATTTCATAGGGATGAACAAAGAGGTTACGAAGGTTAGGTGGACGGCAGAAAGA
Source organism: Schistocerca gregaria (assembly GCF_023897955.1). Classification (NCBI taxonomy): domain Eukaryota; kingdom Metazoa; phylum Arthropoda; class Insecta; order Orthoptera; family Acrididae; genus Schistocerca; species Schistocerca gregaria. Next base: position 632,772,660 of record NC_064921.1, on the reverse strand, counting down.
CACTCTTGGTGGAGTGGGGAGGATTTCATGAAGGATGGATCTCATTTCAAGGCAGGATTTGAGGAAGTCGTATCACTGCTGGAGAGCCACATTCAGAGTCTGATCCAGTCCCGGCAAGTATCCTATCACAAGTGGGGCACTTTTGGGGTTCTTCTGCGGGAGGTTCTGGGTTTGAGGGGATGAGGAAGTGGCTCTGGTAATTTGCTTCTGTACCAGGTCAGGAGGGTAGTTGCGGGATGCGAAAACTGTTTTCAGGTTGTTGGTGTAATGGTTCAGGGATTCCAGACTGGAGCAGATTTGGTTGCCATGAAGACCTAGGCTATAGGGAATGGACCATTTGATGTGGAATGGGTGGCAGCTGTCATAATGGAGGTACTGTTGCTTGTTGGTGGGTTTGATGTGGACAGACGTGTGAAGCTGGCCATTGGATAGATGGAGGTCAACGTCAAGGAAAGTGGCGTGGGTTTTGGAGTACGAACAGATGAATCTGATGGAACCAGAGTGGTAGGTCCCCCGCTGCCAAGATTGCACAAGATGTTCAGCGGATTGCTTTACCCGCCTTTGTAGGTGCAACATGCTGTTACATCCTTGAGCCCCCCGGTCCGTACAGGGGATACCGTCGCCGTTCTAAACAGACAGTCTACAAAACCATCGAGAACATTGAGTTTGCTACAACATCTGGAGACAAGAAGAATCGTATATCAGTCAAGTCTGTCGCTGCTCAAGCCTTGCTGGGCGGACCTTCTGTTTTCTGTGGATGCCGACTTAATTTTAGTTTAGATATTAATGATTCGTTTGATCATGGTTGGAGAGGAAATTCTGGAGTTGTTCTTCACTGTGAGTCCAGATCATGAAGATGTCATCAATAAATCTGTACCAAACTTTGGGTTGGTAGGCCTGGGTAACCAAGATTTCCTCTAAGCGACCCATAAATAGGTTGGCGCACGAGGGGGCCATCCTGGTACCCATGGGTGTTCCCTTTAATTGTTGGTATGTCTGGCCTTCAAAAGTGAAGAAGTTGTGAGTCATGATGAAGTTGTGAGTAATGGGAAAAGAGGTTTTAGGTAGCGTGGCACGTGATCGGCGTGAAAAGAAGGGCTCCATCGCAGCGAGGCCCTGGACGTGCGGAATATTTGTGTATAAGGAAGTGGCATCAATGGTTACAAGGATTGTTTCCCACTAACACTAACCTTTCAGAACTCCGGAGATGGGAACTTACCCTTCACTATAACCTCTCTTCTAGTTACACACCAGGCCTCAACCTTCGCTAATTTCAAGTTGCCGCCGCTCATACCTCAGCTGTCATTCAACATCTCTGCCTCTGTACTCCCACCTCGACTGACATCTCTGCCCAAACTCTTTGCCTTTACAAATGTCTGCTTGTGAGTGTGTGTGTGTGTGTGTGTGTGTGTGTACCTGTCCTTTTTTCCCCCTAAGGTAAGTCTTTCCACTCCCAGGATTGGAATGACTCCTTACCCTCTCCCTTTAAACCCACATCATTCATCTTTCCCTCTCCTTCCCTCTTTCCAGAAGAAGCAACCGTTGGTTGCGAAAGCTAGAAATTTTTTGTTTTGTTTGTGTGTCTATCGACCTGCCAGTGCTTTTGTTTGGTAAGTCACATCATCTTTGTTTTTAGATATATTTTTCCCACGTGGAATGTTTCCCTCTATTTTATATATGCATGGAAGTATGTTTTTTTTTAACACAAACCACGTTTTTTTTTTTTAAATGGAACCCCGTTAGTTTTGTTAGCACCTCTGAACATATAAACAAATACGTAATCAGTGCCGTTTGTTGCATTGTAAGATGTTAACTACATCTGGAGATATTGCAACCTAAAGTTGACGTTTGAGTATCACTCCTCCGCTGTTCGGTCATGTCTATCGGAGAGCACCAAATTACGTAGGGATCCAAAGAGAACGGTGATGGACCTTAGGTACGGAAGAGACTGGAACAGCACTTTACGTGCACATGCTAACACCTTTTATTGGTCTTTTTCACTGATACACATGTACACTATCATGAGGGGTGAGATACACGTACACACGTGGTTTGCGTTTTCAACTACGGAGTGGAATAGAGAGTGTCCCGACATGTCAGGCCAATAAATGTTTAATGTGGTGGCCATCATTTGCTGCACACAATTGCTATCTCTGGCATAATGATTGTCGTACATGCCGCAGTACATCTGGTGTAATGTCGCCTCAGGCTGCCACAATACATTGTTTCATATCCTTTGGGGTTATAGGCACATCACGGTAGACATTTTCCTTTAATGTGCCCCACAGAAAGAAGTCCAGAGGTGTAGGATGAGGAGAACGGGCTGGCCAATTTATGCGTCCTCCACGTCCTATGGAATGCCCATCGCACATCCTGTCAAGGATCAGCCTAGTGTTAATTGCGGAATGTGCACGTGCACCATCATGCTGATACCACATACATCGACGCGTTTCCAGTGGGACATTTTCGAGCAACGTTGGCAGATCATTCTGTAGAAACACGATGTATGTTGCAGCTGTTTGGGCCCCTGCAATGAAGTGAGGACCAATGAGGTGGTCACCAATGATTCTGCAGCATACATTTCCAGTCCACAGTCGCTGTCGCTCTACCTGTCTGAGCCAGCGAGGATTGTCCACGGATCAGTAATGCATATTCCATAGATTCACTGTAACGTGGTTTGTGAAATCCACTTCATCGGTAAACAGGTAGAAATGCAACGCATTTTCTGTTAATGCCCATTGACAGAATTGCACTCGACGATTAAAGTCATCACCATGTAATTGCTGCTGTAGCAACACATGAAACGGGTGAAAGCGGTGACAATGCAGTATGCGCATGACACTACTTCGACTCAGTCCACCAGCTCTCGCAATGTCCTGTGTACTCATCTGTCGGTTCATGGCAACAGCAGCTAACAAACCAACTGCACACGCTTCTCCTGTGACAGGCCTGTTACGGACCAGTTTGCGTGCTACGACCATACCTGTTGCATACAGTTGGCGGTAGATGTTTTGCAATGAGCGGCACGTTGGATGCTCCCTGTCCAGGTACCGATCTGCATACACCATGCAGGCTTCAGCTGCATTTCGTTGACACTCACCATAGATGAGTATTGTCTCCGCCTTTTCAGAGTTCGAATACACCATGGTCACAGTTCCTACAACACTACACTATCACAGACGTCTGGTAACTTGGTGTACTACAGTTGGTTTGTGTGTGAAGACGAAAGCAGAATAACAATAGCAGCAAGCGCTACATGCGGACACTCCGACAGCTAGACCAAACCATAACAGTGCACTACAGCCACACTCGTAAACACGGTTGTTAGCGTAAACATGTCCCTGCAGATGCTGCTCGCCGACCTTGGCCCGTGTTTGTTACAACACGCAACTGAACGTCAGAGGTTTCAAGCATCAACTTTAGGTTACAATATCTCCGGATGAAATTAACATTTTACAATGCAACAAACTGCACATATTTGTTTATATGTTCAGATGTGCTAACAAAACTAACATGGTTCAATTTAAAAAAAATGTAGGCTGGTGTTAAAAAACATACTTCCGTGCATTTTTGTATGGTTTGTATTAAACAATTACACTACCCCCTCTCCTCAGGTTCGTCTGTGTAATCTGTTTGTCATATATATATATATATATATATATATATATATATATATATATATATATATATATATATATATATATATATATATACACACCCTCGAAATCTATGCAACGCCATGAGGAATGGGTCATCCTGAAAAGTTAAAACCTCTTCCCTTGAAATGTGTCCTGTTCCTTCCCTACATACAGCAACAGGTGATGATACAAGTCTTTGTCAATTACAGCACCATTATAAGAGCACGGAAAATTGACTTCATCTACTTCTACTTTGCATTTATGACAATCTAAATTATTTTGCAATTCTTGCAGTCCATTTTTGTGCTATTTTCACTCCTTTTGTATTCTCTGCCTCTATGTTTAAAGAGAGAGACTGTGTAAACATTGATACATAAATGCTAATATTTCATACAGAATTTCAGTAAATGAAGTTCTGATGACAATGTGGCATGAGATTTTATCTCAATTGCTTTTATGTAAATGCGTGGTTTTACGAATTTAATTTCTCTGCCACAATTCATCCCAGTCTCAAAGACTTTCCATAGTGCTTTTATCCCATATTTTCTCATTTTAGTAATAACATGCTAGTTCACAATAATGCAGATAATTGCATGGTTATCTTTAACTTCTGATGGTTCTGTCTTCAAGTATTAATGTATTAATGTCTGAAATAATGAAATAAATGTTGAGTACTGACTAACCCACAGCCATTAACAAAACCAACCACATACTATATCAACATTTATTCCAAACATGCTTATTATCACTGACATCAGTTTTTAATATTCCAAGAATTAAAAGACCAAGAACAGCTGCCTAAGCACTGAAATTAAGTTAACACAAATCATACCCAGACAAATGAAATAATGTATTTAATACAACATGACTGTAGATTACAGACAAGTCAATTACAGTAAACATACAGATATTTGTATATTTTCACACTACTCAATTTGAAAGATATTTATACACTTTGGCATATCACAGTTTCAGCCTCATTTCTTAATAGAATCAAAATTTTCAAAAGGACAAGCCTTTATACAAAATCATAATGGGCAGTGAAGCAGACAGACAGTTACTCTGTGTGTGTTGGAGACGGGAAAGAGGGGGTTTGGAGTGAATCGTAGCTAGTGCATTAGGAGAATGAAATAGTGGCAGTGGTGGTGTGTAAAGAAAAGAGAATTAATTTCAAGAAATTGTGCAAGTAAAACTATTTCGATATTTAATAATCAAGTTGTTGAAACTAACTGTATACAATACTTTTTTCAGAAACCTATATAGGCACAAAGTTCTATAGCAAGTAACAAAGCAGTAAACTTAACAAATTTACTTTTATAAAAAAACCTTGCCATCCATTTTTGCCATTGCCTTTAATTTGCTTTAACTTCTTGTGGAAGTACACACATATTAGCTGAAATATTGTTTTGCAGCAATATTATTCCAGAATTTCTGTCTGTCATACTGGGTAACGCAGATCCAAATAGAATACATAAACTTTTATAACCAGATTTTTCCCTCTCTCTAGAAGTAGACCTGTATCTCACTTTCATGTTCATTGATTCAACATCACTATTTTCATACATTAAACACAACTCCAGTTCTGTCAAAAGTTGAGTAGCACATATTACCACTGCCCTCCATAAGAAGGTATTTTCATTTAATACAATAAATACTTTTAATTACACTCCACAGCTCTAAATGAAGTTATCTTGGACATTTGGTATTGACAGTATTCTTGTTATAATTACATATTTATCACTACATGGAATTTCAGAAACTTTTACATTAAGTTCTTTTCCTTCTTGCCAGTGTTCAGTGTAGTTATTCTTCCCCTATGTCAGGTGTTATATGCATGGATATTTGTAGGACTTACAATAAAACTGTTCTCTCCCACTTTAATTGATTGCTTCAATCAATGTTATTTGTAAACTAGCTACACAGTAGAACAATGATTAGCACCAATAACAGTGGTTAATCTGATTTGTACAGCATTACATAATATGTGTAAAGCATGGGTAAATAGAAGGAGAATTTGTTCCGTGAAATTTCAGATGTGGATGTTGTTAACTTCCTGTTATGATAAGCACACACAGTGCCAAAATACTGTGGCACAAATTATTATCTTCTGGCAGTTTGCCTGAAGTTTTAGGAACCACTATATATGCCAGGAAAGTTTTAAATGTCACGGAACAGTATGTTATGAGACACGAGAGGATGAGTTATACACTAGAATGTCACACATTAAAACTCAAAACAATAAAGGTATATAAACCAGATCACACACATCATGCATATTTGATCTTGGCACATGAATTTCCTGGTTTAGAATTGGTAGAAATCTCAGGACTTCAAACCAACAGTGTCCATGTCCATCCACTGCCAACTTTGGTGATCAAACAATATAATGTGTGGCAGCACTGTAGTCCCTGTCAAATGCCATGTTTTATTCCCTTCTACTATGTGTGCTGGATGTTTGATAAGCAGTTTCTGCTCCATTGTGGGTAGTCTCTACAACTCATCATCACTCTCCAGAGAGAGTAGATATTTACTACAGAGTACTAGTATGATGCCTAGTCTGTTTGCTCCATCGATATCATTCCTTTCACAGTGGTATGCTCCATCGACATCGTTCCTTTTGCAGTGGCAATCTACATAAGGGAAGAGCCTTGTCGCCTATGTTCCTCAAACATCCCTCTAAAATCAATCAAGTTAAAGTGTGTGCATATTAATGAATCTTCAACATTCAGCATAGCAGTAGTCTTGGTTGTAAATATTTAAACTTTCAACTTCTACACTGAATGAAGCAATCCCAGTGATGAAAAATAATACAACAGAGGTACCTAGAAGAATTAAATCAGTGCAGGGATAATCACTAGAACACTGTCAGAAAAGTGTTATTTAAACAATAAGTCATGTTTACTATTTCAATAATAATACTGATTGATTGCCATTAAATGACAGCCGCTCGTCACTCACTTAGAAATAATATTTACAGAATGTAAAAATGTTATGCATTTATAGGTGAAGAATAAATTCAGATTTTTTTGAGCATAGCGAAGAAAGATTAATGTTAGCTGTACCTCTCCCTTGTGGCCGTACAGACTCAAGTGTCCCTGTGTGACAGATCCAATGAGTATTTCATTTCGTGGTAGGGGGAGGAGGAGATGGGCACGTAGGGGGAGGAGGGGATGGGCAGGTAGGGGGAGGAGGGTATGGGCAGGTAGGGGGACGAGGGGATGGGCTGGTAGGGGATGAGGGGATGGGCTGGTAGGGGATGAGGGGATGGACACAGTGATGGGATGGAGAGCATGAGGGAAGGAGGGGATGCGGAGGGGAATAGGGCAGATGGGAGGGGAAGGGAGATGAGGTGGGAGGAGGGGAAGGGAGATGAGGTGGGAGGAGGGGGAGGGAGGAGGGGAGGAGGAGGGGAGGGAGGAGGGGGAGGGAGGAGGGGAGGGAGGAGGGGGAGGGAGGAGGGGAGGAGGAGGGGAGGGAGGAGGGGAGGGAGGAGGGGGAGGGAGGAGGGGGAGGGAGGAGGGGAGGGAGAAGGGGAGGGAGGAGGGGAGGGAGGAGGGGAGGGAGGAGGGGAGGGGAGATGAGGTGGGAGGAGCGGAAGGGAGGAGGGGAGGAGAGGGAAGGGGTGGGAGGAGGAGGAGGAGATGAATAGAGAGAGGGAGTTGGGGAGGGGGACTGGAAGGAGAAGGAAATTGACAGAGACAAGGAAATGATGGGATGGATAGAGACAGTAGATGGAGAGGCAGAGGAGGAGGAGGAGGAGGAGGAGGAGGAGGAGGAGGAGGAGGAGGGGATGGGGAGAGTCAGTAGATGGACAGAGAGATGGGAAGGAACAGAGAGGGGGAGAATACGACACATGCAGGAGGCAGGTGGAGAGAGGTAATGGGCAGCTGGAGAAGAAAGAGGGAGAGGAAAATATGGACCGAGAGATGTGAGGAGGATATGGACAGTGAGATGGGGGAAGTAGGTTATGGATAGAGAAAAGGGAGAGGAGGACATGTGAGCAATACACGAGTATGTGTCAAGTGCACACATGGGCAAAGTTGCATATAAAAGGCTACTTAAAGAACAATAAAAATTTAAATTTTAATAAACATTTTTGGAACAGTGATCAAAAGACTTTTTAAAAAAATTTATTTTTAAAATTCATTCTTGATCGCACTACATATGCTACAAGAACATAGGTGACCGATTTCGGCATATCACATGACCATCATCAGACCTGTAATTTAATTTAGAAAGTAATAGAAACCTTACTAGATTGACAATAAAATACGACAAAATGCTTATAAGGATAAAATACAATAAGACTTGTTATACCCATGGCATCCTTCGAAGATGGTAGGTGGAGCACTCTTCTCAGCTGCTGTGATGTCAACTGGTGTAAAAGCTTTAAAATAACTGTACATACGATGTATACTCAGTGTGTCCTCTATGGGCTAAGATGGCACTACCACAATGGTTTCAAAGTCAACGACGTTGTGAAAGTCTTTGGTATTGCTGCATCATATCAATATTTTATTAAAAAGTGTATGTAATATCATAGCACTCTGCAGCTGATCATTCCATTATTACATACATCACCAGTGGCAAATAAAGTTAATATAAGACAAACAGACTGAATCTAAATAGGTGTATACTTGCAGTCGAGTCACAACTCACATATCGATATGATGCCGCAATGCCAAAGACCTTCACAACTTCTTTGACTTTGAAACCATTGTGGTAGTGCCATCTTAGCCCACAGAGGGCACACTGAGTATACATCATCTGTACAGTTATTTTAAAGCTTTTAATTGATATTTTATACAATATTTAAGTAGTTCCATGGTTGTAAAGAGATATTTTATACATAACTATTTTTATGTTATTATAGTACTGTTTTTTTAATGTTTTGATGATTATATGAACCCATTTTATACCAATTGGTTGATGTGAGGTAGAGAGAGAAGAGGTAGACGGAGCATCTTCGTATTTAAGCATATGCCTGTCACTTGCTGGCACCAGCTGACATCACAGCAGCTGAGAAGGATGCCATGGGTATAACAAGTCTTATTGTATTTTATCCTTACAAGCATTTTGTCATATTTTATAGTTAATCTAGTAAGGTTTCTATTACTTTCTACATTAAATTACAGGTCTGATGATGGTCATGTGATATGACCAAAACTGGTCACCTATGTTCTTGCAGCATACGTGGTGCGATCAAGACTGAATTTTAAAAAGAAATTTTTTTTAAAAATTAAAGTGTATATTGAGAGTAGTACTGTGTGGTTTTAACTAGCAGAAGAGAAATTAGTGGGTGTTAAATTTATGTTTCATAAATTCTGGAGTACCTGCAACCAGAATATAGCTGTAGCAGTAATGCAACCATAAACAAAAAATGTTGGACACTAGTTTAACACAGAAACAATCAAGTTTCTGCACACCCATTTCTGCTTACTGAATATTCTTAATTTAATGGCTGACAGTGAAATGAAGTTGACAGTCCAAAAAATAATGCATGCTACAAGACTGTATAGTGATTTATTTTTTCTTCATCTAGAGTACTTTGCACTATAGAGCATAACAGAAAAATTATTCCAAACCAAAAGAAACCTATTTTTTTTATATTATATCTACCAAACAAACATTATAACTTTGAGGTTCTTGCTAATAAATCACACCAAGACTAACCACATAAGACTAAAATGATATACAATAGGAACCATAACTGTCAACTCCCCCTTTTTACCATGGTAAAGAGAAAGGGGTAGGGGGGAGAGGGAGTGAGGCAGGAAGAGAAGGAGGGGGAGGGGGGGAGGGGGAGGGGGAGGGGGAGGGGGAGAGAGAGAGAGAGAGAGAGAGAGAGAGAGAGAGAAAATACACACATGTAAAGTGGGCAGATAGTTTTTAACAAGCCAACAGTGCATGAACAGCCTCCTATCTGGTGATTGATTGAAATAAGACATAAGAAAACAAATTTTGCTATTGAGAAAGTATTCTTTTTTTTTTTCTTCCTCCCTGCCCTATGCAATTACTGCCAAGCAGTATGGGTGGATCATGTTTTTAATATGGCACACATTACTGCTATTTACTGAACAAAATCAAAACCACCACCATTATCTAGTCATAGAACTCATTGAAAGAAAACCGTGCATTTACTTCATGATTTTTCTACACATTGTTTCTGAAGTTGCAAACTGCAGAAAGAAGATTAAACTTCCACTGTGCTACTGATAATATGTACCTCCTGTCAACTACACATAACTGCTAATTTGTATGTCATCACCACTTTATCACAAGGTTTTGCTATAATTAATATCTCAAATCAATTTACACTTTGCAAAAAATTGGACACTATTAAAATACAGCAAATCGTGGCAGTGAAAATATGGATTTCTTGAAATTAAGCATCATTTCTGAGACCCAGTATAAATTATATAATAGAAGATTCAGACCACTTAAAACTAATTATGTTATACAGCACTATTAGCAGCATTTTATGACAAATCAAACAACATGACACAAAAGCAAGTTTGAACATTGGAATTCAATGCTAAGAATCTGATAAAACATGAGTCTCCTGCAAAGAGAGAAGACAGGAAGGAAGAAACTTAAGTCCTCATAAAAATATCTTGTATAGCTCAAATGCTCTAGCATATGTTAGCAGCAGCATATATGCTGCTGAGTTTCAGATCTTGGCTTCATTATTGGCTGTGGCATCAGCAAATATCATCCAATAGGTCCAAGACCACAACAACCTGACATTCCCATACTATCATCTGTGTTGGACGCAGTAGCCCAGACAAACATTTTATAGATAATTTAGACCACAGCTCAGCAAAAAAACAGTCTGTTAAAGCAACATGTCTAATATTTTTATGTAAAATGAGCAAACACAGTAAGATGAAATCAAAAAGTAAAAATAACATAGATAAATGAAGTTACCAATGTAACCACAACACTAACAATTTTTTGTAAAATTTATCAAGAGGTCAAAGTTTACCACATCACATCTCTTCATTTTGTATTTTTAAGGGAAAAATTGTTAACTCACAGCACAAAGAATGTTTACCTAGCATCATTTTTTAGGGGGAGAGGGAGGGGGGGGGAGGGAGGGGGGGGGAGAGAGAGAGAGAGAGAGAGAGAGAGAGAGAGAGAGAGAGAGAGAGAGAGAGAGAGAGAGAGAATCTCAGAATCTACATACTGTATGAATGGATAGGAGAGAAGGGACTGTGATAAGGAAGGAAGGGGGGCAATATCATTTTGCAAATGAAACTACTTGAAAAGAACACTAAGTCAAAACCACTTCACACACAACTGAAAAATGTCTATCTTATTTGTTGGGCATGAAAATGGCTACTTTGTGGCACATACAGGAACAAAATATCCTTGTAAATCATACAAATCAATGTAAAGAGGTAGTACCTAAATGAAACCAGAAATAATCATGAGTACAAGAGACGTGAGCTCATAGTCATTCTTTAAGTCTTTGAAAGGGTTTATTCGGTATCCTTTAAGCCTTTTGATCCTCATCTTGATTCTAATTATATGATTCCCTGTGTGTCCAACATCAATCTGAATTTTAACCCTTTCAAGGCAGCTTCAAAAAGTCGAAATAAAATTTACACTGGGTTGGCACTTAAAAGGCATTTTCCAAAATGTTCGGTAATATTTCTTGGGTTCCAGTAATTTTTAATAGTTAATAAACTTCATTTTGTCAACTGTGATCTCTTATGTGAGCGCAGTAAAACCGATACATCCACTGTTTATCCAAGGCTTCTAATTTGGTACGTAGGTTTTCAGCTCCTATGTCATAATTTATACTTTTCCTCAATAAACTATCGCTTCTTGCGCAGATATTGCAGCACTAAGAAACACAGTTAATTTCGACATTTGCCAATTGTAAAATAAATCCATTAATGTTTGTTTGACAGTAAATGTAGACTGTGAAAAATAGTTGATAATACATGTATAAGGCTATCTTCTAAGTGCTAGATTGTAAAACAAATGGTTTTTTAATATATTTACCTGCTTTTGTTTGTAACGTGTGCTGATGTGGCATTGACTATAAATAAAATAAACATAATTATAGCTAATGGACTTTTCCAGCAGTGACGATGAATCCATCAGTTAGATTCACAAGATTGAATTTTTTAACAAATGAAAGACAACACAGCGCTATATAAGAAATTATAGCCAACTAGTGAGATGGCTGTGTGTATATAACTGATACTATAAATCTCTTCTGAGATTGCTTAAATGCCTGAACAGCATTAAATAATCAATGGAAAATTTCAACTAAACAATTGAGATAGAGAGAGAGAGAGAGAGAGAGAGAGAGAGAGAGAGAGAGAGAGAGAGAGAGAGAGAGAGAGAAAGCTGCCTATAAAGCAACTAACAGAAGTCAACAGCAAAGTTACGTTTGTGTGATACGTCAAATTTGAATAAACAATACTGTTGTCAATATTCACAACACTCCATTCATCCTTGGAAATAACATCTCAAAAATATAAAACATAGCTACAAATTTACAATGCTCACATTTGTTTTACAAAACCAATGAATTTCCTTCCTTCTTTATACAATTTTGTTACATTATTAATAATAATAATAATAATAATACAGTAGTAGTAGTAATAGTTGCACCTCCCACTGCAGAACTGCAGTAATATTTAATTCTACAATTCTCACTACATCTAGCATTGTAACCTGATACCTACAAATGCTCAAAAAGGAACTCTGGAGACAGAAACACAGTCATCACAAGCTACTGGAAAAGGCATTATCAGATTGAACAAATGTACAGAACATAATGATCAGTAACATGCGAGAACACAAAACAAAAAGTATTGCAAACCAACAACAATGACAACAGAGAGAGAGAGAGAGAGAGAGAGAGAGAGAGAGAGAGAGAGAGAGAGAGAGAGAGGGCGGGAGGAGGAGGGGGGTACGGAAGGGGGGGGGGAGATCTTCAGAAACTATATCAATATTATGGTCTGTCTGTCACTAACAACACCAACAAGAAAAGCACCACACCATAAAATTATACGAAAATGTATAGATCAGAAATGAAAAAGCAGCCATGTCACAAAAGCATGCACAAAGTTACTTTCTGCAATAAACCATCAGGAAATACCATGTTAAGGATATTAACAATTATAAGCAACTTTCAAAATATTTGTTTCCTTGACAACAACTATGATTAACCCATCAATATTGTTCAACTATCCATGTAATTAATTCTGCTGAGACCACATCACTTTGCAACTTTTTTTTTCTGTGTTACATTATTAAACAGTCTTCTGACATAGCAAGTACCAATAAATACATCAAATATGTACAATGCAATACTCAAACTTTCTTAATAGCCTCATGAAAGACTTATAAAAATAAGCATTTCTTACAACACTACCACAAAATATATTCACACGTTTACCAACATCTGCTGGTTTTTTTGTACCTCAGGTACCATTGCTATCACAAACATTATTACAATTTGATGCCAACATCACAGAGTAATGCAGCAGCAAATAATTACATTCGATCTGTGTTGCTTCACTTCTAACAACACAATGTTATACACAATTAGGAATCGACCACAATGCACTAGTATGACAGAGTTGGTCTCACATCCAAATCAGTGTTACTATTTTTCAGGTGTTCCCGAAATTGTTGAAGCTCAGCTGGAGAGATTCCTTGCCAACTTTCTAGTTCAGACAAAACCCTGAGATTATCACAGTGGTTCATTAACAAATTTACAGTATGCATACTCAAATTATCACTATACAAAATTTTTAATTCTTCAAGTTTTTGCATTGGGTTGACTGACAGAACTTTAGCCATTGTGTCATCACCAATACCAGTAGAAGAACCTAACTGTATATACTTAATGTTGAAACAACTAGATAATAAAAATTCAAGATGTACAAGTGCACAGTCTACAACACACATTATGTATTCCAAACACTGGAAAGGTTTAACTGAAAGTGTCTTCATTGATACAGATGTATGCTCTAGAAAATCACAGTTATAAAAAACTAATTTTTTTAAATTTGGGCAAAACTGGCTAATGTATATAAGTGCATTTAGATCGATTTCTTCCACATGTTCAAGGTGCAACCATGTCAGATTTTGTCCTTTGACTTCCAACAAAAGCTTGACATGGTCAGTATAAAAATCACAAGACATAAGTTTCAGTTCTTTTAAATCATTTAGAGCTGCAAGTACTGTAAGGTCACTAATTCTTTCATCATGGTAAATGGAAACGTGTCTGACACAAGGACACATCTCTATAAGTAAATTTAAATGATAAGTTGTCACATCTCGGCTCTGGAAAATATGTAATCCCAGTGGATGAGAATATGTGCTGGAAAACCGTAAATGTTCAAGAATGGTGCCAAATTCATCACAGCGCCCAAGATCTCTTAAGTTTTTTAAACCCACTAACAATTCAGCATAGCCTTCAATAGATACAGAAGTTCGATATAACAGTAACTGCCTCAAATCTTGGCAATTCAATAAAGATGGTATACTGCGATCAGTTACAGAGCGTGACGAAGTAACATCTAAGATGCGTAACCTACTACAGTTGTTTGCTACAATTGATATAATATGATCAGTGCAGTCAAAACAAAGACAAAGTGATACTAAATTTTTCATTGCTGTGATGCCCTGTATAACTGTCTTTTCAAAGTCAGAAGTTTTCCAGCCACCAGAACCAGATCCAAGATTCAATGTTTCAAGGCCAGTCATCTTCTCTAATGTTTGATACAAAACATGTCTCATAATTTTTGGCCACACTGAGATATTCATTTCACGTAGATGATAGTTGACTGCAACTTCTGTTAACTTAACAACTATATTCATTTTATTGAGAAAGAGCCACATAGGTTGATCCTGGCTATAAGAATCTTTTGTTTCTTTTATTAATTCACTGACTGATGTTAAAATATGAGTAGCCATTTTATCAAACAGAGATCTAGGAACACTTGAGTATAATAGTTCATTCAGCCATTGGAAGGTGTTCTGCAAATACTCAGGACGTTGAGTTGGCATTTCATGTGAAATAGGTGATCCTGGAGATATCATGATGCGGCCTATGTGTGCCACAAACTGACCAACAGCTGCAAGACTCAATCTTTCTAAAGATAAGGGCTGTTTTTTCTTAGGCATTGTTACAAACAGAATGCACTTGTCAAGCACAGAACTGCAAAGAAAATAATTATATTTAGAATTTTAAACAATGTCTAAATTAGTGCATCATAATATATTTCATAAAAGAGTACAATTATTTAAAACATAAACAAAAAAATCCTATTCAGGAAGCTTATTAAATACATTACCTTATCAGCACTGCTTTAAGTTGATGCAGTAATGCTATTTAAAGTTATAAACAAATTTAATATTTGTGGTAGTAATAGTAACTGGTTCAAAACTTATAAACACGTATATACAGACTCAGGTTCTAATTTCAAATTTCAAAGAAAGCAATTAACTGGTTCACATATGGGGATCAGAACATAATGTCATGATCTAACAGACTGCTTTGTTTAAATACAATTTATGACAAGTGGTTTAACTGGTCTCACTGATGTTTGAAGCAGCAAGGGAAGAAATTTTCGATAAATTTTTTGCTCCTACATCACTTGAGAAGAATAAATGGGTTGACAGGTGCTGAAGACAGCTAGCAAGGAGTGACTGAATAAATGGAAAATTGAAATTAAAAGTGTGTGTTACAGGATGATGTGAGGGAGAGTGCATAAGAAGAGGGTGAGTGAATGAGACATGAAGGAGAAAAAAATTGAAAATGAGGGATTCAAATGCACATTTGACCAAATGTAAAACAAGTAGCAGACCAGTCGTATTGCATAATGGCACAATATTAGCACACATTCTTCCCACAGACAATGGACCATTACGTAATTGCTAGGGTCTTTATACATCTCATGTTTCATCATCAATTGTCTGTCTTATTAACATGTGCAGCTGTTCAGAAGATAGTGCACATTTAACACCTACTTTGTGGTGGCTTGTAGACATCATTACTGTACAAGCAACTGCAGGTACCAAAAAGCTGTTCCACCCATAAAGATTATCTAACAAGATGATATTTTGCTGAAACTTATCCCGCCAGATTGAAACTAGCAACAACATCATTTGTTCTACATAAATAGCCTTATTAAAAATGACTACTTGTTGTTTATACTTCTTATAATAATGAACCTGTATTTAATCAAATGTAACCATGAGAAAATGAACACATACCTGGATAGGTAGATAAAAACCAATAACAACTGAAATGTCCGGCAAATGCAAACATGCGAACACATGTCCCCCCCCCCCCCCCCCCCTCTCTCTCTCTCTCTCTCTCTCTCTCTCGCAAGAATTAACTTGGTCACGTGACTAGGTACACCATGCACCAGTTCTAAGTAGTGCATGTTGTTTGCCTTGCAGTGGAAACATGAAAAATTATCATGGGATGTACTTTTGCAGGCAGTCACAATGACTTGCTGCTAACACAAATTTATTGGTGATGATAAGAAGAAAGCAGTGACAGCGCACACAGAAATGTTAATGCTGGGTAATTATGGTAGGAGGGGCATCATGTGGAGATGAGTGGAATTCTTGTATTCACCACAAAGAAAAACAGCAAAGTGCAGGCAATAAATATGCCACTGACAATATGGATAAATGTGTTATTAGGAAGCAACGTCTGTGATATCACAAACAATAAAAGGAAATACCAACTTTGTGAAAACCCCATGGCTTATGTTGCAAGGAAATGGACTTCAAAACTTGCAAACAAACTATGACAAGGTGGAGGCACAGTGTCAGGGACGGGCATCAGAGAATGGATTGAATGCCAGTGTCGTTTAAGTTCATAGCTATTTCACCCTAAATCCGTTCAACTCAGTGGGCCTTCATTAAGGCTATACCATCCTCAGAAAAGAGAGAAATTAAGTTTACTTGCCAGCCATTAAAATGGCCTAAGTTTTTAAGACAGGCTACTGTGCTGATGGGCACTAGTTGTTTCATGCCCCACTAGCAGGTAATGAGTTGGATGCAGATGAACTGGCATGAGAATCATAGTGGAATAGTGCAGAACACTGTCACAGAGGACATGTGCCAAGTGTTGCAAGGCAGACTGTCCAATCTAGGTGTTTACCTTGTCAGCGGCAATAGGCCTGTCTGGGCAGTTCTTATGTAAACATCATCTGCTTTTGCCTCACACTGTACTCTGTTTTTCCTGTGCTCAGTTACTCACTCACAATGGCCATGTTGTGTTTGCTCTAGGCTCATCTCTACTCAACATTCAGACACCCTTTTCCTCAGCAGATTCACCCTCTGATCAAATTATTCTTGGAACCGAGAGATCTATGATTTGAGTGCAGTGCCATCATGGTGCTGCCTTTCTTGGCCCACAATGGATCGACAGGTTTGAGACAAGTCTCACAGGGTGTATATGCGGACAAGGAAAAAAAATTTCTGGATATTTCCCCAGATTTCCTGGTTAAAACTACACTTTTTCCATGTTAAATGACAGGATACTTTCCCTTGGATCTGTAAAACTTATCAATCCTTTGAAGGGTTAAGTTTTCATGCACTGGCTTGAAATTCCCAGTACATTAGTAAACCACCACGAGCGGGGAAAAAAAAAAAGTTATATGCAGCCACAAGTACACTGCATATTTTCATATTACAAAAGTATGAATTTGAATTCCATCAAACTCGGCAAGTTAGTTTCCAAAGCATTGAAATCGAGTTTGCGATGCGCTTTTGTAAGTTAATCATAACCCATGCCACGTGATCTCGCCAGCCAATGAAAGCAGATATTCAGAGCATAGAACACGTGATGTAGTCAGTCAACAGCAACAGCACTGTTAAACAGCGCGAACACACGAGTAGGAAAAGTTAATGGTTTAAATTAATAAACAAGTGTGGCTGCAAGGGAAGCTACGCTTTCACATATAATACTGGTCTTGAAGATCAATTATATATATATATATATATATATATATATATATATAGAAACTTCCACATGGGAAAAATATATTAAAAACAAAGATTCCAAGACTTACCAAGCGGGAAAACACCGGCAGACTGGCAACAATGAACAAAACACACAAACACACACACACACACACACACACACACACACACACACACAGAATTACTAGCTTTCGCAACCCATGGTTGCTTCTTCAGGAAGGAGAGGGAAAGACGAAAGGATGTGGGTTTTAAGGGAGAGGGTAAGGAGTCATTCCAATCCCGGGAGCGGAAAGACTTCCCTTAGGGGAAAAAAAGACAGGTGTACACTTGCGCGCGCGCGCACACACGCACACGAACACACACACACACACACACACACACACACACACACACACACACACACACACACACACCCATCCGCACATACACAGACACAAGCAGACATATTTAAAGGCAAAGAGTAAGGGCAGAGATGTCAGTCGAGGCGGAAGTACAGAGGCAAAGAAGTTGTTGAAAGACAGGTGAGGTATGAGCGGCGGCAACTTGAAATTAGCGGAGGTTGAGGCCTGGCGGATATCGAGAAGAAAGGATATACTGAAGGGCGAGTTCCCATCTCTGAATCAGACCTTGAATGTGGCTCTCCAGCAGGGATACGACTTCCTCAAATCCTGCCCCGAAATGAGATCCATCCTTCATTAAATCCTCCCCACTCCACCAAGAGTGTCTTTCCGCCGTCCACCTAACCTTCGTAACCTCTTGGTTCATCCCTATGAAGTCCCCAAACCACCTTCCCTACCCTCTGGCTCCTACCCTTGCAACCGCCCCCGATGTAAAACCTGTCCTATGCACCCTCCCACCACCACCTACTCCAGTCCTGTAACCCGGAAGGTGTACACGATCAAAGGGAGAGCCACGTGTGAAAGCACCCACGTGATTTACCAACTGACCTGCCTGCACTGTGACGCTTTCTATGTGGGAATGACCAGCAACAAACTGTCCATTCGCATGAATGGACACAGGCAGACAGTGTTTGTTGGTAATGAGGATCACCCTGTGGCTAAACATGCCTTGATGCACGGCCAGCACATCTTGGCACAGTGTTACACCGTCCGAGTTATCTGGATACTTCCCACCAACACCAACCTATCCGAACTCCAGAGATGGGAACTCGCCCTTCAGTATATCCTCTCTTCTCGATATCCGCCAGGCCTCAACCTCCGCTAATTTCAAGTTGCCGCCGCTCATACCTCACCTGTCTTTCAACAACTTCTTTGCCTCTGTACTTCCGCCTCGACTGACATCTCTGCCCTTACTCTTTGCCTTTAAATATGTCTGCTTGTGTCTGCTTGTGTGTGTGTGTGTGTGTGTGTGTGTGTGTGTGTGTGTGTGTGTGTGTGTGCGCGCGCGAGTGTACACCTGTCTTTTTTCCCCCTAAGGGAAGTCTTTCCGCTCCCGGGATTGGAATGACTCCTTACCCTCTCCCTTAAAACCCACATCCTTTCGTCTTTCCCTCTCCTTTCTGAAGAAGCAACCATCGGTTGCGAAAGCTAGTAATTCTGTGTGTGTGTTTGTGTGTTTTGTTCATTGTGCCTGTCTGCCGGCGCTTTCCCGCTTGGTAAGTCTTGGAATCTTTGTTTTTAATATATATATGAGTGTTATAATGCAAGAGCATCAGAATTTCGTAAGTACATTTGTATGTCCAGATTCACAATGAAGAAGGCCCCAACATTAAATTAAGCTTTTCAGTCAGGTTTTCAGGATGTAAATTTTCTTGGATTATCATTACTGCATTATCTCGAGTTTGGTTCTTTATTATCATGGTGTCTAATGAAATAAAGACTTGCACCTGGCGGCCAAACTTCCCCGAATAGGGGTCTCCCGGCCAATGATGCCATATGCTCATTTCATTTTATCGATAGTGCCATACATGCCAGAAGATGAAAAAGTGCACTTGAAACCCAGCAAACAGTTGAAACTAGCTAATAGTATGGAAAGAAACACTTCGTTTCAAATAAATTGACTGCCTCAGTGGAAAAGATTAATAACAACCAAATTTCTTTATCAACTCAACGAAAATAACTTCACCGTTCTGCAAGGCGATTAATGCTTGACTGTTAAAAACCTGGAATTAAAATAAAACCAAAAACCTGAAACGAATAATGTATTTTAGCCTTACATAATTATGTGATCTATTTTATCTATGAATTTACAAAATCTATGAATTGATGGCTCCCAGTCACAGAAAACCATTTTGTTTTCATTTGACATGAGATCTGTAAACGAAGAGGAAACAACAAAATAACTAAATATAAACACTGTGTTCCAAAAAAAGAAAATTTCTGTGTAGCATCTGGCTGCTTGCTACAGCCACACTTCCAAGTAGCCAGAAGCAGGAGAACGTACTGTTCTACGCGACTGGCATCTTCTCTAAAAAAGCTAACATAAACAATTTTGAAGTCATGCTCATCGCAAGCAGTTTGCTGTTATGAAGTATTGCATAGTCTTTCATCCTAATGCCTTTAAAACGTTTTGTTGTTGGCACATGTTTGCGTGTGCAGTTTCTTTTGTTGTAAATGGTGCATTTCCTTTGCAACTTCGGTTTTACTTAATTTATTTTGTCCCGTTTATGTTTTATTGCTGCAATATAATTTTGTAGTAGTGAGGTAGAGTAATATTCTTTGTTAGACTATTGGTTGTTAGCAATCAAAATTACAAAAATTTAATTGAAAACTAAAACTCTGAAAAATTCCCGGAGTTCTAAAAGATTCCCACGTTTTTCCCGGTTTTCTCCTGGATGAAAAAATTGCCCAGTTTTTCCCGGATCGTCCAGTTGAACTGTGGCGTATACACCCTGTCATAGCATAGTAATACCTGTTCACAGCATTTTTTTGCATTCTCGGCATCACTCTCCCACTGTACTTGATTTCCCTCAATGGGAAAGTCAGCAGACATGCCCAAACTGTCAGTTGGTGCACATTCGATGGAACTGCCCACGTGTTGATGCCCTATGTGGGGCATGTCATAATGTTGGACATTTGACAATGGTTTGTGACAGTGAGCCTCGGGATGGTCATTGGAGGCCTCAGTGTTTTCCTTTGAATCGGAAGATGTTTCTGATGCCCCACAAGCAGGGCATCAGTGTATTCTGCTTACATTGGTCGTGGATGGGTGGCCATTTGAGTTCCTGGTAGACGAAAGAACAATGGACAATCTAATTAACTTAGGCTGCCCTGTGACACAATGGCCATTACATCATTGTGTCTCATAGTAAACAAGCATATCCCTTTGAGGGGGAAATTCTCAACCTCTTGTCAGCATTTGGAATGGCAAGTTACATTGTTAGTGGTTAATTCACCAGTAGCACAAAGTATTTTTGGGTTAGACGCCATTTCTGTTTTTAGTTTCTAGACCGTTGACAACATACAGTCAATGTCTCAAAAGTTCCCTTGTAACACTTGGACTCTCTTTTCTATGGCTGTACAACCATCTGTTTGAGAATAACCTGGGTCAGGTCGAAAATTCTGAAGCACACATCTCTCAAATTGTACGCAATACTTAAATTTTCTGGCCCTACCCCATTCCCTTCATCATACGCGACTAGGTCAGGGTCAAGTTGCAGCATTGTTAGGCCATCGCCATAGTTTCTCCTACTTCACCAATACAATGGGCCACCCCTCTGGCAGTGACTCAGAAGTCAGATGTTGTCTTGTGCCTCTGCAGTGACGTTAAAAAGACTGCCCACAGGGAATGTGTCACAGACTCTTATGCAATTTTCCCACCGGAGGTATTGTTGGCGAAATTGTCATGGGGTCAGTATTTTTCATGCATCAACTTGCATGACATTGGTTGATGGGTACAGTTCAGTGGAATTTTCGCACGGGTACCAGCTATGGTGTCTTTTGGATTTGCTGCACCGAGTCATATGCCCCAGACCATCAAAGCCCACTGCGATTTTCTTGCTGGCCTGTCATTTGGGGCCAGTCTTTCGATCGACACTGGGTGTCATGATGGGTTACACAGGTCAGCATTTGCTGGTAGTGGATGCCTATCAGGAGAAGCAATGCAATCAGTTGCATCCACGACCTACTGGATCCTCAGTGCTGCCGTCCGTGAGCCTGCCGTCTTCTGATGCAAGATTTCCTGTTGCCGCAATGCGCTCATTCACTGCCATCCCCACTATGATATCTACAAACCTACTTTGACTGCAAAACTGGATGTGGACAGGGATACCTCCCATGGAATTTGATCTGCTGCCCTCCTTCCCCCTCTCACCAGTGGATGAGGCCTCACCCATGGCAATTCCTGTAGACCAACTGTTACCCCAGCCTCCACAATCTTCTGCTCTACAGTGGAGCCAGTGTGTCAGCATTGTTCCCTACAATGGTTGATCTGCTGCTAGGAATTCTCACACACATTCCTGTTTCATGCTGGAGGTCACGGCACAGACCTGGCCATTTTTTTGGCTTTATGTGGCCTTTTCAGTATGGGAGTTTTAGTATCCAGGACAGCAGATAATGCAGATGAACTAATCTGGGTATTGCAGTGGACTTGTGCAGAACCTGCCACAGATGGAGTCTGCAAGGGATTGCATGGGCAGAGCCACTGACCCAGTTGCTGGTGACAATATACATGGCACAGCAGTTCTTACACACACATCAGCTATCCTGCCTCATCCTCCGCTCTCTTTTCCACATACACAGTTACTCAGTCACTCATGCTGGTCACAGGGTGTTTGCTCTGTACTCATCTACCTGGTGTTTGGATACACTGTCCCAGTACATCGACTCTAATGTTGAGTTCCATTCTCTCTTCCTAGGTTAAGCTCTCTTGGCTTGTAGTCGAGGCTCTATCAGCTAGTACAGTGTGGTCAGGAACAGTCTGTAAAGCTTGTAAGACTGTTGCAGTACAAGTTGTACTGAGAAAAAGTTGTCAAGAAAAAATTGTGTATGTTGCACCACTTCCAAGTTAATTAACATTGAACTTAACCAATCAATCTCCTGCACATGCAAATCCAAGAGCAGGACAGAGACGGAGTTGCCAATCATCATGTTTGCTTGGTTTTCTAAAAGCGAACAAGAGGGCGATACAAAAATTGGGTGTGGGATGGTAGTAAGGATCAAACCCAAGCCAGAGGCTGGACAGTCTCTGCACCATTAGGGCAACCGACACTAACTGTATCTGGCAGACTGCTTGAATTTTCATGAGCTGCACCCTCAATACTAAGTAACTTTGAAATGGTGTAACAAATTCTGTGGTGATAGTGGTGGTACCACAGCATTACCACATCTGTGCAGATACAAAAGGTTGGATACCAATCATTACCGAATTTTGTTATTCTTGCTTTATTTTCACTTTTGATAATGGCCTTCCTTACAATTGTCACACAACAGATGACTAAGAGGGAAAATACAACAGATTCCATATTAAACATGAAGTAAGAGCATACAAATTTATTTATTACATTCTGATTTGTAATTTCTAGAGTTACATTCATGATAGACACAATGAAACATAAATTGTTCTTCCACAATGAATATTGTATGAAGAACATCTTGCCATACTGGCATTAAATCCTATATATTTAAGGGGCAACTCGTATCAGAAAACATTCTGTAATATTACTTTTACATATATTGACTTTGAAGCCATAAATTAGCCTCTAATCTAAATTCAGCAGTATCCTCCCTTCTTTTGTGTTGTATACAACAACACACTACAATAATGACAAAAATGAAATTGTCATATGACCTGTACCGAACTCATGACCCCCAACTGTGGCAGTTCAATGCCATTCACACTAGGTTATCCAACCATTACAAAAAAATCAGCAAAATTTTAATAGATGGTAAGGTTATTCATCTCGTCCACTTTCCTATGGTGCTATCTCGTGTTCATATGCCCACCAGGATGAAAGACTTTGGTGTGAGGTACTTTGCACATTAAACTACATCACCATTGTGTCCATTCTCCAATCCCCATCGCACATTCTCCACTTATGAGAAAAACAGTTCCATCTATAAAATTTATTGTTTAAATGTATCAGTGCTAATGAGTTCTTAGGTACAAACAAGATGTTTTAAAAACACAATGAAATGTCAGTTCATAGACATTATGTTGTGAATAAATGCTGGCAAAGTGATATCACTCTAGGAGTGTCAATTTACCTTTCACTTAATGTTATGCAGGGAACTGGCATGCATAACTGTGGCCTGTGCCAGTGCTTCAATTGATAATACTGGAGTGTACACTATTACTACCTCCCCTCCCTATTTCTAAAGTATTAACATGACGGTGCTAACAGCATATGCTGAGTAATACATGGAAGATGGTTTCTAATGTTGTCATCCATTTCACCTACATATAATGTTCTGTATTCATTTTCTCATGAATATATTTTTGGAATATTCTATACATGTGGAACAACTGTTCTCCTACTTCCACCTACTTTCAATTGTTTGTACAAGTTTGTGAAATTTCTACCCATCACACAAAGAATGTTGACTGTATATGTGTGGCCTGACAGTGTTTCTCATGGATTCATGCTAGTGTAATCTTATTCCTTTAATATATCCTGTGTTCTGTGACTGCCTATTGATTTGAGTCTTGTCATCAGAGTTAATATTATCTGTGTTTGTGATGGCTCGTGTCTGCATTATTCACGCAGTTGCATTGCCACATTATCTTCTGTTCCCCCTTGTTTTGCTCTCTTTATCATTATCTAGTCTCTCTACTACAATATCCAGGGGCACCAAATTCATCATCTTGAAAAAACCTTGTTTCACAAAGTTTTAGCATCCAGCAGATGTTGGTCTATCGATTGATGATATTATTTTGAAATGTATTCCTGTTGGTGTTTGAACATTTTTGAATACATTCTATGTTGATATCTGAATGAATCATTAATTAATTTTTGAATGTTTGTGCATAATGTACATGATGTCTCTGCCAGAGGCGTCCCTGTTGCGTCTAGAAATAAAAAGCTTTCCCGCCGACAAAATGGGATGCAGCTATACAATCTGAACCAAATAAACCTGAACGCGTGAATGCCAATCACTGTTTGTTAATGTGGTCAACTGGGTGTGCAAACAATAAGCACTGTAATAATTATTAGCTAAATCCATGGATTCTGACAGCCAGAGTAAAAATAAATGACTAACACAAATAACAGGTAAGAAAGATTATCTTCTCAGAATAAGAAAATGAAAGTCTGACAGAAAATTTTTGCCAGACCACTACACTACTAAGGGTCAATTGTACAGTGCCCAGTTAGCAGTCGCTAACTTCTATTCTCGGAATAGCATGGAAAACATATCGCACAAACGTGTAATAATGCCTAACCGGAGAATAAACGCAAGCTAATTGAACCAGTGATTCTGGCAGGTTCTGCGAAGTTAACTGGAGAATAAGTTGTGATTATGGTAGAAATAGATACAGAATTAGTGATAAGATGATCGATTGTTAGAATAAGGAAGGAGAAGAAACAGGGACATCACACAAATTATATGGAAGAATATGATGATTCCAAATTTAAATAAAAATTTTGTACTACTGCATTTCGATCACATGTTTCAGAAACTGGAGTGTATCACTGAAATGTGAACTACTTCCTAACATAAAACTTTCTGCTTGTAGTAGGCCTAATAGGCAATTGATATTGGTACTTTATGAATTATATTTTGTCATTTATTTCTATAAATGAGGTAGATAAAAATGACCATTTGCGAAGAAGCAGTCTCGCTTATTTGGCGTGTGTTACAATTGCTGCATATTAGAAACACCTATTTCATTTTATCTAGCAGACAGTGACAAAATAGACACAATCAAAAGGAGAAACCACACTACTCTTGGGTACTACCCATATTAACAGCTTTTTCAGTATTAGACAACGACATTTTGATTTTTCAAGTAGCAACACATCTGACAAACAATGATGCAAGGTAATAGATTCTTTTGCAGAAAGCAAAGAACACTTTGTAAAGCTGAAGCAAGTTTAGAGGAAAAAAATGCTGGGATCTAAGGACTGACAAAATGTTTACTGTCTTGCTTGTCTCTAGTCTTAACTGCTTTTATGTTTCTTATATTTAATGTTATGTTACAGTACAGAGAAATTTATTAGTTAATACGCAATAAAGAGCGCAAATTTTCTGAAGAGTTCTTATTCGCCTGGTCACAACTAATCCCTGGCAGTATTAATTGTGAGTTTTTTTTTTTAAGGGGGTGGAGGGGGGGGGGGGGGAGGGGAGGCGGGGCAGGATGTCAAACTGGGCAACTGAGGTAGGAGAGCACCACAGGACATTTTAATTTCCACTACCCTGAATAAAGACTTGATGGCATCCATTACAAAATAAATGCATTTGCATTCCATACAGCAAAATACAGTGACATGCCATAGAGGAATGCTATGTTAAGAGGCGTGGCACTGCACTTTGGCATACTGAAGACCAAATAACATGTTTTATATTTCCTCAAACATAAATGTTTTATATATCAAACTCTTCAGAAAGATCTGCACTAAAAAATGAACATATTTTTGAAAACAAAATGATTTTTTAAAATTTTCAACATCCTATCTCACAGGTTCAAGGGGAAGGGGGTCCCCAACATCAAATTTTTGCTCTGGTTTGGAACTGGGCTGAGAACTGACACTTTAGGAGGAACATCTTGAGGTGTGAAGTAGAGTCCCCGTATTCTACACAGAACACACACGTAATATTACATTTCATTTAGTTCGCTGACACTTACAAACTATTCCATGTACAAAGATGCAGCTAGCATCAGTGCTTCTGGAAGTGCTGCATTATGTTTTCAGTTGAGTTTTATTGATAGTAAAGAATCTTTAAAGTGATAATTATAAAATCTAAAAAAATGCATTTCCAGATAATGTTACAGGATGTTTTACATGCGAGAAACCTCTGTGTTATTTAATTTAGGTGACCATGTGCAAATGAACTCTTAACAATACAACAAATTTTCATTTCCTCAAAATTTAAACTCTGTCGGAGATCTCTAATGAGACATACTTTAAGTTACATTTGACTCATGATGTTGCATGCATCTCAACAGTTGCCCGTTTGGTTTTACTGAGAAAAACAGAGGGCTAGGTTTATAATTAGCCTGTTATTACATTTTCTGATCAAGCTTTCTACTTATTTGCAACATAACAAAAAATGTGCCTCTTAATTGAGGACAGGATGCTTATCTTATTAGTTGGAAAGAAAGGAGGAAGAGGAGATTAGTGTTTAATGTCCTGTCGGCAACAAGGTCATTAGAGACGGAGCACAAGCTCGTATTAAGAAAGTGTAGGGAAGGAAATTGGTCGTGCCCTTTCAAAGGAATTGTACCGGCATTTGCCTGAAGCGATTTAGGGAAATCACGGAAAACCTAAGTCAGAATGGGCGGACGTGAGTTTGAACTGTCGTCGTCCCGAATGCAAGTCCAGTGTGCTAACCATTGCGTCACCTCGCCCGGTTGAAAGAAAGAAGAATAGTAATAACAAAACACATTATAATGCAGCAAGAGGGATTTCTTTTGTGAGATTAACAAGGGAATGGTTCAATCCGACATGTCAAAACATATCCTGAAATTTTTCATACACGAAGAAGACTCTGAAAGAAATGCAATGTCAAAATTTTAGCTGCTAAGCTAAATTGCAAATGCTTCTTTTTTTTAATTAACATTTCTCACTTTTGTTGCACAAGGAGCTACTTATAACAGCAATTTTTAACAATTATCATTCGAACCACAATTCACAGAATCGACAATTTCCTGTTTCTCTAATGTTCCTACAATTTCTAATGAAATGTCAACATCATTCTAATAAATAAAACATATGTAGGTCTTCAAAAGAAGTAAGTGATCTCAACTGCATATTACGTTCTTCATAATTCATCTTTGCAAGGTTGAAAACATTAACTGGACTCCACACTACTGGACCCTGGAACCTGCACAAAAACCGATTTTGCAAATTTGAGTGAATAGCAACTGTGAACAACTGTGTTAGAGAAACTATCAATGTAAACAGAAATTCAATCTACAAATTACAATTGTTTTGTGCTGTGTTATCTTGCTAGTGCTTTATATCTATTCACCGTCAACCAAAGCTATGCATCAGCTGTGTGGCACATGCATTGCCTGCTACAGCTATGGTAGAGGTGTGACTGCATGTCCACATGTTTTTGCCAGATTGCCTGTTTCTTTTATGTGGAACCATGGTTTATTCACAGATATAAGTTCCACATGTTCCACCTTTTTAAATGTATCACTTACTTCAATGCTCCGGCTCATCTATTTTTGCTTTACTAAGGTGGATGTCTAGTCAACAAAAACAGAATAGTTAGCACCATTATAAAGCACAATTGCTGACAGTGTAGTCACGTAATGCCCAAACTGACTCTCCTAAGTGACCTCATATGGAAATCCTCTGCCCAAGAGAGTGACAGTGAACATTTCCACTGAAAAACATTTGGCAAACTTGCTTCTGACACTGTTCAGTACCACAGAAAACCGAACAATTGTAATAAGACTTAAAATATTAGCCTCGTAACTTCAAGAAATGAAAACAAAATGTCAGGAACAATGAACAATCCCAAAAGACAGCATGCCTCCTGAAGGAGCAGCACAGTGCAAACAGCAAGTGTTGTAGTGGTCGGGGTGGCTCCTTTGGCCCCACATGTTGTCATTTTGAACAGAATATACATGCCCTAGCCAGTCACTGTCCAGTTTCTGTGATGTTTGGCTCATTGAAGTTGAGCAGCTTTATATGGCACTGTGAGTACTAGCCTTTCGTGAGGTACCCGATTCCAAATTCCATAGTGTGCTGTTGCTTTTGCAATATTAGCTCAGAAACTGATTGTGATGGACCTGCATTCACTGAAAGCAGCAATTCCCGCTAGGTCAGAAACTGACTGCCACTGGCACGCAGCTCCAATTCCTGTAGGTTAGGATCATTTTACAACAATTGCCCTTATGCAGACTTACATGGCTGCAAGGGGCACTCCATTCCTTCTATGCTTATTCGACAATCCACTTTGCTACACCAACAAAATTTATCGAACAACTTCCTTCATTGTGTGGTCACGGATACATCCAAACGTGATGGCTCCTTTCTGTCATTCTGTCATGTCACCACATCAGCCCATCTACTGGACTAATTACAACCAACTGACATGTAAACAGCACTTGACTGTCATGAATTACATCAGTGGCAGGTGATCATATGTCCATCTGGTACCAGTCCTATAACATCTACAGTTGTCCTCAAACAATCAGTGCACTCGTTTGAGGGGGTGACTAGTATTTTGTCTACACAGTATGTTTGCCAATATATGTGACATTGAGGAGCCTATAATAACTGCATCTTATTCTTTCTCAAACTAGGAGTAATTTTAGAACATAATAACTTTAAGATGATTTGTTTTTCAGTACACAGTTTTTTGGGAAACTGTGGGTTCTCTTCTATTAGTTTTATTGGTTCTTTGGATAGCATTAACATGTACATACATCCTTGTACAACAAAACAAATACGCAAGCCAATCTACATCAAGCCAGTAGGTTACGGATATCGTTCTTGGTGGCACTAAAAGAATCTTGTTTGTTGATCTTATGTAATGTGGAAGCACTATCAATTCTGATGCCTACTGTGAGACGTTAAAAAACTGAGATGAATCATTCAAAACTATCAATGCAGTGTGTTAACTAGTGGTGATGTGTTTATTGCATGACATTGCTTGGCCACACAACTATCTAGCATGCAAAAGAATTGTGTCAGTTCAAATGTGACTTTTACCAACATCCACAATGCATCACACACTTGGTACAACGTTATTTCCGCCTATTCCTACAAATGAAAAAGTGGCTTGGCCTGCAAAGCTTTGACTATTACAGAACATAAAGGTGTTGTCATGGCCAACGATAAGTTAAAGTTGCAGAATTTGATGCAGAGCTACTTTGTTAATTTGCTAAGACAAATGAGAAATGCTCAAATCTGAGTGGTGATTCTGTAAAGAAGTAATACAAAGATATAGTTTGAAGATCTTTCTAATCAATTTATTTGAACTGTTCCAGTACTTTATTTATAGCCCTGCGAAGCTTACTTTCCAAGCAGTCCCTGCTTTTTGGCAATATACTGAAAGAGAATGAAGTACGGTTCTACAAGGGTACCAAGACAGAAAAAATTTGAAAGAAAAGATGCTGTAAAGATGGAAATGGCACCACTGATAACAAAACATTCAAATACAGAAATAGTATACTTTATGTACGGATGATGCAGGTAACAACAGCCTGCTGTTGATCTACAATGACTGCCAACCTCAGGAAGAAAACCTGTGTTGTGTATTTCAGGTATTTTATTGCACAGTTACATATAATCTAGGGATATCAGATGTTGGAAAGAAGAGAGCTCTGAGTTAAACAAGGGAGAGTACAGGTTGGAATATCAACAGATTTGGAAATATAAGATGTGATGGGCTCAGTGCTTTAAGAATCTCTTGATACACAGCAGACTGTAAACTACGTAGTACATGGTTCAGGAATATGGACAGGATGCTTTTGAGTTTTAGAGAAGTCTGTTTAAAATGGGTATTAAATGTGCTTTTGGTAGAAGGTGTGATTTAAATGATGATGTAAGAATGCTTGCTGCTTTCAGGAATATTTTCTTTTTGTTATAGAATTTTTTAATGCGTTATTGCCAACAAGCTCTGCAACATCACCTACTTTATTCATATTTAATTAAGAAAATTTCCTTCAATTGAACTTCTTGATAAATTGGTAATAATTTTGTCTTATCTAGCATTTGACACTTTTATTGTTGAAGTTGAGTTTACAAAACATGTCATCCATTTTTGAGCAGAGGTCGCTGCAGTTGGTAACTGGTAAATATTCTCTCTCTCTCTCTCTCTCTCTCTCTCTCTCTCTCTCTCTCTCTCTCTCTCTCTGTGTGTGTGTGTGTGTGTGTGTGTGTGTGTGTGTGTGTGTGTGTGTGTGGCATAATAGGATATCCCAATCACAAAGTTGCTACATATAATATGTACTATTGATATCCTACTTAGATGAGGTTTTTACAAGGCAATGTAACTTTCATCCCAATGCATTAAATTGCTATCTCTGATAAACAAATTAAATGGAAGTCTTTATTAGTATGGGCATCTCAATTTATATGGCCTCTAGAAAAATATAATATTCTTCTCGTTCTAGTATTTATTTATGAACTGTTTAATAAGAGTGTCAGCTGAGTGTCACAGAGGATAGATTATGTAGAAATTTGAAATAAATTAATACAAAAGAATCACAATAAGGCCTAATATTTCAGCTAACACACGTTAAAAAGTATGAACGGTTTTTAATATTTAGATTAACATGTGTAAAACATGATCGCTTGTATTCAAGTCAGTCAGGTCTGTATCTCTATCTTTGATAAAGTAAGATTTAAAATAAATTTTGGTAAGCTCATGTAAAGTTTGGTAAGGTAGCAGTGGCTAGTTTATTTGAAACAAGCTATCAACAAAAATTCTCTATACTGTCCTTAGGTAGCACAGCTGCATCAAATTAACACCACAAACATTAAAAACTTTATTGGAATGTGGTGGAATCACATTATAAGTATTACTCCTTGGAGAAAAGTGTAGTTCAGCCATCTACAAACAGAATTATATGTCAACAAGAGATATAAAAGGTCTACCAGCAGAACATTGTACGAAAAACTAATAATTTACTTGCAAATTTGTAGTCTTTCTGATCACATTATAAATCTGAGACTTTTCCTAGATATTTCCCACATATGTGGACGGACCCTAGCAACCATTTCATCCAACCTTTACAAAGAAAGAGTACTGAATTATTCAACTGATATAAAATTCAGTTGCTGATTTAGACAGAAGGGCACATTACAAATCAAATGACTGCAATCACTGGCCAGTTACAGGCATATCAAATGATTTGGAGAACTTAATACCAGTAAGCAAAGTTCCCTAATAAAATCCATTTTTCGCTTGAGTCTGAACCAACTGGTATGCTGCTGGAGTATAGGACTAACAGATAATAGGTCAGAATATATCTGAGACCCACCAAGCATATTACTAGAAAGGTCTCAAGATAGCATACAGCACAGACAGATAGGGAAAAAGAAAAGAGCCGTTTGATCCAAACTTGCTTCAAAGCAATGTTGGTTCAGGGGAAGACCACCTTGCCTCACTGTGCTTAAGTGGTATCAGTTCGAAATAGCCAACCTAAATCAGTGCAGCCGTTCCTGTCAGGTTGTCTACACATACTATTTTTAATGATGGAGGCACACCACCTACATAATAAAACTAACCATGACATGCTCTCCAGCACTGTTATGCATTCTCTCATCTCATCTATTTGGCTTTTTTACTGTTCATGAAGATTGGCATGAAAGTCTGCCACCTACTCAGCTAACAACATGTTCTGATCTCCATCACCATATCAGATGTGTAAAGAGTACGAAAGTATCCAGTCATGTCACAAGAGGATACACACAGCTATCACAATTGCCAAAATTAGATGTGTATGCAGTCTACTCTGTGAGCTGAATGTACTGCACATGCCAATACCACTTTGGTAAGAGTGCTGCACATAACACTCTATGCAATGGAATCTCATTTACTCTCGTTTTCAACCAATGTCTCCCCCTTTTTCTTGTGAGGCAGCCTAAAACGGAGTAGGAATACGCCAATCCACAATGCCTGAGTTTTTGTAGTAATTGGCTATCCTCCACAGAATTATGAATTTATAAGCCACAAAAAATAATAAAAAAGGAGTTCTGATTGGTAAAAAATGTGGGAAACTACTTAAAGAAAGGAGGGAGACATAGACTGACCATGAGAGTGAGTGAGATTTGGATGCAAAGGACAGCATATGCAGAAACTCTTATCAAACTTGCAACATTGTGGTGTAGCCAATTGGTCCACAAAATAGCCTGTGCACGAGTATTTTTGGCAATCACAGTTGCCTTGTACATCCACTTGCAAAGCGACCAGATTTCTACTCTGATTAAATGTCAATGCCATCTTGGGACTTTTCTAATAATATGATCTGTGGGTATCAAAACCATTCTGATCTTACTGTATAATGATCCTATATTTCAGTAATAATTTAGTTGTTCCTGATTCCCCCAAAAAAGTTTTATTTTATAAGGGAAATTTGCATATTGAGTTTTCCAACTCATTTAATGTGCGTGCAATCAACCATTGGATTTGTAATTTCCCTTTCTGTTCAGATGTGTGGGTAGACTGAACTCCAATTTATGATATAAATTCAGTAAAAGCTGGATGAAATGGTTATTAGGGCATTTAGCGAAATTCTCAGGCTTCTAACACGATACATTAAAATTATAATTTATTGAGCATGGAAAGAAATAACATGAGAGTCTCTTTTCAAACATAAAGGAAAAGTTAATGAGACCGTGAAATCCATCAGTGTCTCACACCCATCATTAAAAGTATTTCTGATTTAATCAAAAAAGTTTCATCTGACATTAAATATAAAAAGTCAACTATGAGAAACTGATATAGTTTTGTGACAAAAGTTTTTGATAACTAAGTTTTCTTAAATCCTTCAATTGCAAGTACGGGTGATAATATAACTGAGATTAGAAATGTATGGTGAACTGAAGTTCTACACTGGATTTTTTCCCCCCTCTCTCTCGATTCAGCAAACAGCATATGTGAACCCATAATAACCATGGGGGGGGGGGGGGGGGGGGGGGGAATCTTGATTCCAGCATTCCATCAATTGTTCTGCACAATGCATTGCAATTCTGGAAGAGTTTCACAAAATCACATCTCTTTAAGCTCAGAATACAGCTCACTTCATTTTTCCCCTTTGGGATACATCTCCTTGAGTTGTTTTTAAATCTTTAGTGAACTGTAAATAGTGAATATATGAAATGTCCATACTCAAGAAAGTCACACAAATTACATGTTTCTGTCACTAATGACAAATCACAATTCAAATAATCATCTTCCACTTACTTCAGTGACTAAAAATATGTGCAGGCACACTGTCGATCTCTGTCCTGTGCAATCCTTTGTCAATATTTTTGTTAACAATTATGCAACCTATTTACACAAACCTACCTTATTTGTTATAAGTCTACATTCTGACTCCCTATAAACATTTGCAACGTAACAGAAAACTCTCAATTCAAAATGACTGCGTCTGTGAAATACATCAATCATTCACAGCCCCTCACTCACTGGGTGGTTTTGAAATTCACAAAATCTAAACACTGATCTGTATTGCGACTGGCAGATATTTATTTTTGTACACATGAAAATAAGTAGGAGACTGAAGATAATCTGAAAATATACTGGCCTACACATCAGTTGAAGCATTTTATCGTGTGAGAATTAATCAGAGTTGGCAGTCACTTTTTAAATCAAATAATTCTTCCTTCTGAAAGGCATATGATATTTTCTCTATATTTAAATATTTATTACAATTAATTGAATCAAAGGTTAGATTTAGGAAATGGTCAGGGGTTGTATTCCGTCTATGATGGAAAGCAAAATATTAATGTTTTTGTTTTGTATGATAAATTTATAAGCTGTGACACATGTAGATGAAACAAATGCTACAGCAGAATTATTATGTATATTGATTTCAAACAGAGGTTCTTGAATGAAATGATAAGAATGTATAAAAAAAATGTGAATACAACTTACTGTATCTATCAGAGTCTCTCTGAAAGAAAGATCGTCTTCCTTCAAGTCCAAGTTGTTGATATGTTCCTTTGTTCAGAGAAAGAATCAACAAGCCATTTGGGGTGACAGCAATAGAATCATCCACATCAATTCGGGTATTGTCGCTCAATAAAGTCAGTTCACCTGCAATAATGATGTTATCAGTCTCATACTGCAAATGTAGAATTACAGCCTAACTATGTATTCTGCACAACCAGTATTTATATTTGTCCAAATACTGCACTAGTCAATGAGAAACAAAACTATTGCGATGAACTTACAACATCTGTATCAAAGGAAGTTCAGTTGAGAAAACTAGTAAATTATGAGAAAGCAAGGAAGGAAACGACAGATTGCTACTTACCATACAGAAAACACATTAAGCTGCAGACTGACACAATTAAGAAACTTACATAAAGCTTTCGCCCATGGCCTTCATCAGGAAAAGAGAAAAGGACACCATCCATACACACAAGCATGCACATCTTATGCGCACATGACCGCCAACTCCAGTGGCTTGGTTTGAAGCTGGCACAGTACTTAACAGTAGAATACTTTGGCTTCCCTCTGACAACCATGCCTCCATCCTTGCTACCCTCCCTGTTTACCTTTCCCTGTTGCTTCATAACCTGGGTTGTGAGTAACTGAATCCACTTTCCCTTCTTCTCTTTTTTCCCCCTCTCTCCCTCCTGATGAAGGAACAAAGTTCGGGAAGCTATGAATGTAAATTTTATGTTCTGTTTTGTGTTATCTATCGGCTGTACTGAGCTGAGGTAAGTACTGGCCAGCCACTCTATCTCTCTGTTAGTATTTGTGACACATCTTTATATGAGACTTTCAGCTGACTTCCTCTGATGGTAGACATACGTCAATGTATGTTGAGTTACACGATTGTCATTATTCAGGATTGCTATAAAATGGATCTGTTGTTTCTTTGACCTGAGTTCCTCAAATATAGATGAGTCAATGAGGAAAGAAGTAAACTGATTATTTCAATACTGCTGAGTAGTGAAGAATTTTCTTTCAGCATGTAGGAAGTAGTCCAACATACATGACTGTTGACAGAATAGCTGAACCATGCGAACTTTTAGAGTGGTGACCGTTATTATCTGCAAGAATCAGCGCAGATCCAATGTGGATGTTATGCGCGCGCGTGCACACACTCTCTCTCTCTCTCTCTCTCTCTCTCTCTCTCTCTCTCTCTCTCTCTCACACACACACACACACACACACACACACAAAGCGCCCCGGAGCATGAAACTTCCTGGCAGATTAAAATTGTGTGCCGGATCGTGACTCGAACTCGGGACCTTTGCCTTTCTCAGGCAAGTGCTCTACCGACTGAGCTACCCAAGCACGAAGGTTCGCAGGAGAGCTTCTGTGAAGTTTGGAAGGTAGGAGATGAGGTACTGGCAGAATTAAAGCTGTGAGGACGGGGCGTGAGTTGTGCTTGGGTAGATCAGTCAGTAGAGCACTTGCCCGCGAAAGGCAAAGGTCCCGAGTTCGAGTCTCGGTCTGGCACATAGTTTTAATCTGCCAGGAAGTTTCATATCAGCGCACACTCCACTGTAGAGTGAAAATTTCAGTCCACCCAGAGCATATTTCACCCCACAGGTGAAGTGGTATTAATTCTGTTCCTCTGTTGTTTGACCAGGGAAAGAGTAGAATTTAATAAAAAAATCTCTGTCTTTATTTAAAAGCTCATCTGTGAATCAACAGGGTGGAATATCAAGGTCACTTGTTAACTTAATATCAACTGATTCCTTAACAACACTATCCCAATAGCCTGAAGTTCATGCTAGACTCTCCATGCTATTATATTCCGTGTGACGACCAGTACCAAGGCGATGTTCAGCACTAGGAGATATGCTCGGCTGTTGTGATGCTTATGCTCAATACATCAGTCCTCCATAGTCCTGATGGTCCGACCAATGTATGAAATGGCACAACTGCAAGGGATACAGTAGACATTGCTGGTATACTCATTTTTATGTACTTCAACACTAAATGCCAAATGGCTACTTTATATTTGCTGCCAAAACGTTACTTGCATTGTGACAAGCTGAACAGTTACCACCTTTCGAAAAATGGAATGAAAGTTTGTATTAAAGTTAGTTTCAATTGTGGGTCAAAGTGCAGCACAGCACTGCACTGCACTGGAAATAGTACACGTTGTTTTGGCAAATCAATACGTATACACAAAGGGTAAAAACTTTCAAAGAAGGGTGTACAAATGTTGACAATGACATAAAACAAGCTGTTCTTCTTTGAACTTT
Organism: Schistocerca gregaria; assembly: GCF_023897955.1. NCBI lineage: Eukaryota > Metazoa > Arthropoda > Insecta > Orthoptera > Acrididae > Schistocerca > Schistocerca gregaria. Next base: position 632,736,078 of record NC_064921.1, on the reverse strand, counting down.
TTTGCTGTCTTGCATCAATCTTGTCTGTTACAACTCACAAAGAATATGGTGAGTGATGCACAATGACCAGTTTTCGTCCAAGGTGCTGGGCGAGTTCATTCATTTGTTTACAAAGGGACACCAATAAGTGTTTTTCCACCTTTCGGCCAGTCAGCGATGACAGAATTGAGGCAGGCACCCTGTAATCTTTCTCAAACAATTTTACAAACTATTCAGTAAAAAAAAGGACAAAAAAATTAATTTAATTTAAAAAAAATCATTTTCGTTTTACTTATAGCTTTATATGTCAGGTTCATGATGAGGTGACCATCACTTCGTTAATGGTCACAGTTATTTTGATACTTATGTAAACGTAAGACAATGTGCGAAATTTGGAAAAGTGTATAATGAAAAATAGAGGTCACTATGATTTTGCATTTGGTTCATATTACATAATATGTTGTTGTATATGAAACTTAGCTAACATATTGCATTTTTCTTTAGACTTGGGTACAGGTATCTATCTGTCACCAATCTTGAGAAAACTGATCTGATGTAGCACACTCACTTGCAATCGCACCATGGCAGTGACAAAGACACAATGAAATATCCAAAACATTCCTCATATTTCATAAACAGTTTCAGGTGTCAAAATGAGATTTTGGCAAATGTTAATACACGAGGAGGAGAGTATTTTACCATATTTATATTACATAAAACTTCATTATCTATCGTGTTATTCCAAAAACTACAGACTTTTTCGATAAAAGAATGTAATTTTTAAGGGCTATTGATAGCTGGTGTAAGACATTTCCAGGGGCAGATGTGGACTCTGACCACAATCTATTGGTTATGACCTGTAGATTAAAACTGAAGAAACTGCAAAAATGTGGGAAATTAAGGAGATGGGACCTGGATAAACTGAAAGAACCAGAGGTTGTAGAGAGTTCCAGGGAGAGCATAAGGGAACAATTGACAGGAATGGAGGAAAGAAATACAGTAGAAGAAGAATGGGTAGCTCTGAGGGATGTAGTAGTGAAGGCAGCAGAGGATAAAGTAGGTACAAAGACGAGGGCTGCTAGAAATCCTTGGGTAACAGAAGAAATATTGAATTTAATTGATGAAAGGAGAAAATATAAAAATGCAGTAAATGAAGCAAGCAAAAAGGAATACAAACGTCTCAAAAATGAGATCGACAGGAAGTGCAAAATGGCTAAACAGGGATGGCTAGAGGACAAATGTAAGGATGTAGAAGCTTATCTCACTAGGGGTAAGATAGATACTGCCTACAGGAAAATTAAAGAGACCTTTGGAGAGAAGAGAACCACATGTATGAATATCAAGAGCTCAGATGGCAGCCCAGTTCTAAGCAAAGAAGGGAAGGCAGAAAGGTGGAAGGAGTATATAGAAGGTTTATACAAGGGCGATGTACTTGAGGACAATATTATGGAAATAGAAGAGGATGTAGATGAAGACGAAATGGGAGATACGATACTGCGTGAAGAGTTTGACAGAGCACTGAAAGACCTGAGTCGAAACAAGGCCCCCGGAGTAGACAACATTCCATTAGAACTACTGACGGCCTTGGGAGAGCCAGTCATGACAAAACTCTACCAGCTGGTGAGCAAGATGTATGAGACAGGCAAAATACCCTCAGACTTCAAGAAGAATATAATAATTCCAATCCCAAAGAAAGCAGGTGCTGACAGATGTGAAAATTACCGAACTATCAGTTTAATAAGCCACGGCTGCAAAATACTAACGCGAATTCTTTACAGACGAATGGAAAAACTGGTAGATGCAGACCTCGGGGAGGATCAGTTTGGATTCCGTCGAAATGTTGGAACACGTGAGGCAATACTGACCTTACGACTTATCTTAGAAGAAAGATTAAGAAAAGGCAAACCTACGTTTCTAGCATTTGTAGACTTAGAGAAAGCTTTTGACAATGTTGACTGGAATACTCTTTTTCAAATTCTAAAGGTGGCAGGGGTAAAATACAGGGAGCGAAAGGCTATTTATAATTTGTACAGAAACCAGATGGCAGTAATAAGAGTCGAGGGGCATGAAAGGGAAGCAGTGGTTGGGAAAGGAGTGAGACAGGGTTTTAGCCTCTCCCTGATGTTATTCAATCTGTATATTGAGCAAGCAGTAAAGGAAACAAAAGAAAAATTTGGAGTAGGTATTAAAATTCATGGAGACGAAGTAAAAACTTTGAGGTTCGCCGATGACATTGTAATTCTGTCAGAGACAGCAAAGGACTTGGAAGAGCAGTTGAACGGACTGGACAGTGTCTTGAAAGGAGGATATAAGATGAACATTAACAAAAGCAAAACGAGGATAATGGAATGTAGTCAAATTAAATCGAGTGATGCTGAGGGAATTAGATTAGGAAATGAGACGCTTAAAGTAGTAAAGGAGTTTTGCTATTTAGGAAGTAAAATAACTGATGATGGTCGAAGTAGAGAGGATATAAAATGTAGACTGGCAATGGCAAGGAAAGCGTTTCTGAAGAAGAGAAATTTGTTAACATCGAATATAGATTTATGTATCAGGAAGTCGTTTCTGAAAGTATTTGTTTGGAGTGTAGCCATGTATGGAAGTGAAACATGGACGATAACTAGTTTGGACAAGAAGAGAATAGAAGCTTTCGAAATGTGGTGCTACAGAAGAATACTGAAGATAAGGTGGATAGATCACGTAACTAATGAGGAGGTATTGAATAGGATTGGGGAGAAGAGAAGTTTGTGGCACAACTTGACTAGAAGAAGGGATCGGTTGGTAGGACATGTTTTGAGGCATCAAGGGATCACAAATTTAGCATTTGAGGGCAGCGTGGAGGGTAAAAATCGTAGAGGGAGACCGAGAGATGAGTACACTAAGCAGATTCAGAAGGATGTAGGTTGCAGTAGGTACTGGGAGATGAAGCAGCATGCACAGGATAGAGTAGCATGGAGAGCTGCATCAAACCAGTCTCAGGACTGAAGACAACAACAACAACACGATAGCTGGTGAAACAAAAAATGCTATGGGTTTTGGTACAACATATGTGAAGACATTACATGCTGTTTTTTGTACCAAGGATGTGCTTTTTCAAAAGCTACTGACTTTACTTTTCCTCAGTTCCTCACTTAATACACTTAATAAATCACTGTTTCAGAAATCTCTTGCAACTGTGTCTGCACAACATGTTAGTGTGGTGAGACAGTGTAAACTATGCTGTGTTTTGGCAAAAGAAGCAAATTTTGACATGACATCCAGAGAAATGTGCAGGTTTTACTCAAAATTCACCACTCATGATGTTTCTCTGAAAGTGAGCAATGATTAACAAGAAAGGCTAAAATAAATTTCGGCAGAATTCTTTTTAGATACTAATGAAAGCAGAGGTGACAGTAGATCTTCCTGAAGGGTCATAATGTAAGTGTGGGCATGGAGGGGACCCATTTAATATTTACAAAAAAATGTAAGATAGGCTTCAGCTTAGAATGGGCACTTCTCGAGTGTTCGACGTTTCACCTACAGTGCTCTGAGCAACCCCCCACCACAACCACTCTCCCCACACTTCCCCAGTCAACTACGCATCTAGCAGCCATGGCATTTTGCACACACTATAAGGACCCCATATCGCACAGCAATACTCTAGCAGAGGACAGACAAGCTGTGGTGAAATACTTTGTTCATCCAGAAAAACATGTTCCACCTTTTCCTCACAATCAGAGAAAAGATGATCTTGTAAAACACTGTTTAGGTAGGTAGTATGTAGATAACTTTAGACTGTGCATGTGCTGGTTTAATGGACGTAAAGAGTCTGAGCGAGACATGTAAGCATAGAACATACATCTGCTGTGAAGGTGTCGCTTACACTTTGGTGTTGCAGCTAGGCGGTGTTTTAGAAGGCAGAGAACAATGACAACACCCAGAAAAATAGTTGAAAGAATTTAAGGAAATGTCATTCTATTGTGTTCTATGTGAAGAGGCTGTTTGGAGATGATGACCTGATGTACTGCCTACTACGAGACCTGTCCACTATGTTTTAACTGTTACATCAGAGCAACGAAGTACAGAAGACTTACTGAAAGATGTTTATGTCATTTAGTAGCTCGAACACTTTGAAGCTCTCTTCCATCCCTCAACCCTCTGCAGATAGAGAAGCAGCTGCACGGCAAGAGTTGGTGGCACTGTACATCAGGTCCACTGCATCAAGAAAATTCAACAAAGGCGACCATATAAGAAGACAATTATAGTAAAAAGTATCCAGGATAGCATCAGAGTGAGAGATCAGTTTGAAGGCAACACATCTCCTCGCCTTATCCCAGCTGTAGAACACTGAAGTTAACATTCCATTTTGGCATCCTAAGTGAGGATGGGGATAAGGGGATGAAGAGAAGAGTGTTTTATCAAAAATAGGAAGCATTTTGAAAAGTGGTGGAAGAAAATATGACACTGCCTAGAGCAACTGAGGTAAACAGTGAGGGCTACACAGGTGAGCACACTCTTTAGTGCTGCCCAAAGTAAATAAAAGAAGAAAGAATTTCCACTTGGCAAACCAAAAAAATTGAATTGCTGCACAAAACTGAATATAAGGAAACAATTGACCATAACAAGAAAGCGAAAAGTAAGACATAGTTGGGTAATTGACTGAAAACTTCTGGTACACGAGTCAAGGAGCAGTACGTCAATGATATGAAAGAATTCCAAGTGCTGATTTCAAGGCTATGAGTGGAGCAGTGATCTCCAGGAGCGTCTCTGCACTGGCCAATGCAACGGTAGTGCTGCATCACTTCTCAGTACACCGACCAGTCAGTTGGCTGCATGATAATTGCAAAGTAGCTCATCACGATGTCACTTTACCCACAAACAATACATCAGCTGAGCAGTGCATCTAGCTGTGTGCCTGATTAGGTGAGCTGTAATCATCCACAAGCTAAAATTTTGTTTTGTAGTGATCTGTTTCTGAAGTGGTGTAAGTATATGTATTACTGGTTCTTTATGTTCATATCAAAACACTAGCACAGGTTCCCATGGTCTTGTGAGAAACATATTGTGTTGTTATTGCATAGCTACCATAGCATAGCAGTCTGTCAGAAGCACTAAAGAAATTGGACAAACTGTCAAAAGTGTTAAAGCCACTAAACAAGAGCTGTCTGTTAATATGGAAGCCAATAAAGAAGTGTTGTAAACTAGTATTACAAATTTAAAAACGAAAGTGGAGGAGTTAGTTACAAAAGCACATTCTTCAGTTTCAAATAGGGGCTACCTTAGTAAAATTACCTAAGGAGTTACAGCTTGAAATAGAAAAACAATGTGATTTTGTCAGGTAGGAAGTTGTAGAACAGTTTAAAGAGGTATAGAGCAAATTGAAACACATATAGAAACTACCAACTAGGGAGTTCAAAAACATGAAAATTCAAATCTCAAACACACAACATCAAGCAGATGTGTTAGAATATAATAGAGAAGTGGTCGAAGTAACCAGTGATACAAATGCTTCAACTAGTTTGAACGAGCACCTACAGACACTAGTTGAATCACAAGTACAAAAGAATGTTGATTCTGCAAGCACTATCACAAATTCTTTGGGTGATATTGTAAAATACCAGAAATAATTTCTACAGTTCAAACTAAATGGTTATCTTACACCCAGTGGTATTTCTGAAGCAATTTAACAAAGTGTTATCCAAAGGTTGGGCAGACATCTTGAAAATTAAGTTTATTGTTACAACAGGAAACAGTAAATTGGAGACCTAAATGCAGAAATAATTTTAAGATATTATTAGGACAAATTTCAAGTAGCACTGAAGAGAGAATTTATTTGTCCTAGTGAGTATTCTTCAGTATACGATGACTGTAGGCCTATTTAAAAAAATTACATAAATAATAATGAATATTCGGAGGAGGAATTACGTGCTTCTTGCTGTTTGTGTCAGGGAAGTTTGATGACTAGTGCAGATGCTAAGATGTGTATTGCTTATAAGCATTAATCTAATGAGTGTATGGACATTAAGGAATATTTGAATAGAGTATTAAGCTATGAATGTGCTTTACATAATATGTTATGTCAATTATCAGTTGAAGTATAAAAGTTTATTAGTAGTGATCCATGTGCTGGTTCAGGCATCCTACATTTAGAGACTTAAAGGATCATTCTCCCAACCTGGGAGAAGGTGGTAGTAATTAATCTATGGACATCACTGATCATTAGGGATGTGATGTCTCTTACATGGCTTGGTACAAAATGGTACTAACTTTATCTATTTGCTACATGTGCGCAATTATATTTAGTTATGTTTATTACCTCAGTGATTAGTTTTTATACTTGTCTGAGTGATTGTTAGTCATGCTATCAAAGTGTTTTCCAAACTACTTAAAGTATAATAGATTTACTTGGGCAATGACTGATGCTTTGAATTTTCATTTCTTTACATGCCTACTTGCCACAAATATGAGATACAAAGTCATGGAAATAAGCATAGAGTGAAACATCAGCATGCAATTCTTTATCGTAAATAAAGACTTAAAACGTTCCTATCTCAACAAATTTGAGAATCTTGTGCTGTTATAGATGACAAATTCAAAATAGTAAAAAACAATCACCCTTGAGTAGAAGTAATGAGATAATGATCAAGCCTAGTAAAACAGGACCATTGTCTCGTGGGTATTCTTGATGTGCAAAAGAGGGTAATGGTTAAGCAGATAGTCACAAGCAATTTAAACAAATAATCTAAAGAAAGAAATGAATATATTTACAAGTAAGTTGCATTAGGTAATAATACGTATCTAATACAAAACTGCCTAATATGATGTTTAATACTGTTAAAACTAAAATAATCAAAAATTGATATAAATGGGACAAGAGAAATGATCACAATTTTATTTTATTGTGTGAATGGAAGGGGATCTCGGTCTCAAGTGACCTTAACTTTGATAATAACAACAATTTAACAAAAAGTTAAAGGTCATAAGAGATTGCAATTAGTTAAGAAATTTGTTTCACAAGACATCTTTCATCTTACTGCAAGAATCTTTGGTAAAACAAGTTGTTCATCCAGTGGAACTTGTTCCATCACTTCCTCACAATCAGATGAAAGACGTTCTCAAGAAAATGTTGTTTAGGTGGTTAGTATGTACAGAACTTTCTACTGGGTGTGCATTGGTTCGGCGGATGTAAAGAGTCGGACTGAGATGCGCGAACACAGAATGTCACCGAGGCACAACACTGATTAAGCATCTCCACCTGCTGTGAAAGGGACACTTATGCTTTGGTGTTGCAAAGTGTTTTGGAAGGCAGAGAATAAGAGTGCTGCCAAAAATGACAACATCTGGAAAAACAGATGAAAAAAGCTTAAGGAAAATGTCATTCTATTCTGTTCTAAGAGCCTGTTCGGAGACAATATTCTGATGTACTGACTAGTGAGTGATCTGTTCACCCTATGTTGTTGTTGTTGTTGTTGTTGTTGTTGTTGTTGTTATATCAGAGCAATAAAGAACAGAAGAGTTATTGAAAAACATTTACATAATTTAATAGCTCAAATACTTCAATGCTCTCATCCAGGCCTCAATCATCTGAATGTAGAGAGGAAGTCACATGGCAAGAGTTGATGGCACTGAATAGCAAATCCACCGCATCAAAACAATTCAAGAACAGTGACCTTATAAAAAGATAATTAAGCAAAGAGTGTAATTTAACATGCAGCCGAACTTTAAGGAATTTCTTTCAGTATTCATGTGGATGACTTCATTTTTTTTTCATTATTTAGCACGAATTGCTACTTCTAGCACCATAAATGTATATTACCTACACCATTTTGTAACTAGTTTTGAATTTCTGATGGCTTTAGTAGAAAGATGACAGCATCAACTGCTAACAATCTACACTGGCTCCTCAGATTGTCTCTTAATCCATTTTTGCAGATTAGAAGCACCAGATAGCCTATTAACACTTTCTTGGAAAATGTCAGATATCACTTCCATTTTACCTGATGACTTTTGCTATAAACTTTGACCTTTCTGATAGCAAATCATGAATCCAGTCACACAACTGAGACGATACTCCAAAGGTACACAATTTAATAGAGCCTGCTTGTGAGAAATGGTTTCAAAAGCTTTTTAGAAATCTAGAAATATGGGATCAACTTTAAATACCTTGTCAATAGCATTCATTATTCCATGAGAATAAATGGTTAGTTGTGATAAAGGGTTAGTTGCGTTTCACAAGAACAATATTTTCTGAACTTGTGCTGACTATGTATCAATAGATCGCATTCCTGAAGACAACTCATAATGTTCGAACACAGTCTATGTTCCAAAATCCTACTGCAAATTGACATCAGTGATACGGGGATGTAATTCATTGGATTCCTCCTACATCCTTTCTTGAGCATCACTGTGATCTGTGCAAGTTTTCAGTTTATAGATACCGATCTTCCACCTCTAATATTTTTGACGACAGAGTGTATGAAGAGTATGCACGAACTTCCCACTTCTCTAGTACAATTCGACTTACTTGGTGTATACAGCCCATCTTCTTCTCTGGATAGCTGGCTACCGGAATCTCTATAAACTTTTTCTCTGAAGAATGACACTAGGTATAGGAACCTTAAAGACTCTCCCACCACTTTCGAAATAATTCGGTACTCGAAGAATACTTTTCAATAACTTTTGGTATATTTGAGCTTCATAAGAACAAAATTCGCACTTCGCATATAAACATTTAACTTCTCGTAAGTAACTCTTACCGTCTCACATTAGAAACAAATTTAAATCCATTTAGAAAAGAGTTGGCTACAAACATATCATAAAATATGTCTTGCCTCTAGCAAGCCAAAGATAAGAGTTTTTCACAATTCAGAATCTCAACTGTTCTTTTGTCACTAACAATAGTGAGGCTAAGGAGTCATTCCAATCCCGGGAGCGGAAAGACTTACCTTAGGGGGAATTTCTGAATATGTATGGATGGATGTGTATGTATGTATGGGTGTGTGTGTGTGTGTGTGTGTGTGTGTGTGTGTGTGTGTGTGTGTGTGTGTGTGTGTGTGTGCACACGAGTATATACCTATCCCTTTTTCCCCCTAAGGTGAGTCTTTCCGCTCCCGGGATTGTAATGACTCCTTACCCTCTCCCTTAAAACCCACATCCTTTCTTCTTTCCTTTATGGATGGATGTGTATGTATGTATGGGTGTGTGTGTGTGTGTGTGTGTGTGTGTGTGTGTGTGTGTGTGTGCACACGAGTATATACCTATCCCTTTTTCCCCCTAAGGTGAGTCTTTCCGCTCCCGGGATTGTAATGACTCCTTACCCTCTCCCTTAAAACCCACATCCTTTCTTCTTTCCTTTTCCTTCCCTCTTTCCTGACGAAGCAACCGCCGGTTGCAAAAGCCCGTAATTTTGTGTGTGTGTTTGTGTGTTATTTTATTGTGCCTGTCTACCGGCGCTTTCCCGCTTGGTAAGTCTTGGAATCTTTGTTTTTAATATATATATAACACAGAAGTTATTTGGTGCTGCCGTCATCGACTGCTACGTCATCGATCCCTTGTTCCAATTAAAATAATTCCACAAGCGTGGGAGTAAAGTAATCGAGATGTATAAAACACAGGTGGAAGAAAGGCGAAAATCACAAGAATGACAGAAGGTCAAAACACTAAAATGGACAAAACTGACATGAAAAAAAAAGAAGAAGAAGAGGTGGCGAGAGATGCAAGAAACATCTAGAAGAGATCAAAACAAGAGAGCAGATTACCATGGCTGGCTGACCATGATAATAAAAAGGAGAAGCTAGCCACTCTGCAACTCATTAAAACCTCCACCCTAAAAGCACTAGGCTGGAGGCCACAGAGGGACAAAGGATAGGTGCTTAAACTTAGATCAAATGATACAACCCATCCTCACGAATAAAACATAAGGCCAATGAGGCATTGTCAGATGAAATTAGTAGCAACGCGTCCGGTAACCCAAGATTTCGTTGCAGGGCAGCCAAAGTGGGGCAGTGCACCAGAATATTGGCCACTATCAACCAGGCACCACAACGACACTGAGGCGAGTCTTCATGACACAGGAGGTAGCCATGGATCGCCCAAGCTTAGCCAATGCGGAGCCAGCAGAGAACCACAAAGTCCCTGCGAGAGGCCCGCATGGAGGACTTCAACATGTTTGTAGTCTCCTTAATGACACCTAGTTTGTTGTACGTACTGTTTCGCCATTCCATCTCCCAAAGCCGGAAAACCCTGCAGCGTACGACAGAACGTAGGTCAGTTTCGGAGACTCCCATCTCCAGAAGTGGTTTCTGTGTAGTCTGTTTGGCCAGCCTGTCGGCAAGTTCATTGCCTGGGATTCCGACGTGTCCTGGGGTCCATACAAACACCACTGAATGATGGAACCATTCCAGGGCGCAGATGGACTCCTGAATGGACGCTAACAAAGAATGGTCAATAGTTTATACGCTGCTCACCTGAGTCAGTACACAGCAGAAATTACTCGCAAGGGCATGAGCGAATGTGCTAAAGAGCATGGGATATGGCTGCCAGCTCTGCAGTGAAACCACTGCAACTATCGGCAAGGAGCACAATCCAATATGTCCTCCATGGAAATATGCAAAGCCTACGTGACCATCAGCCATTGAACAGTCACTGTAAAGCATTTCAAGGCCCAGTACATGTCAAGAATCGAGAGGAAGTGATAGCGGAGAGCCAAAGGGTTAACGGAGTCTTTAGGGCCATATGAAAAGTCCAGAAGAAACTGCAGCCCAGGTGTACAACAAGGAGGTGTACGTGAATGGACCTCCAGGAGAGGTGGTACCAGGAAGGACTCCAGTTCAGACAGAAGGGACTGGACGTGAACCGCAATTGCAAGCCCTGACCTGGGCCGCCAATGCAGGAGATGAACTGCTGAGGTTGGGAAAAGGAGACAGTAATTCAAATGTGCAGGAAAACTATGAATATGTGCAATGTAACTGGCCAGCAGTTGTGCACACCTAACCTTCAATGGAGGGACTACGGCCTCCACGAGGACGCTAGTCACCACTTTGTCCTAAAAGCTCCTGTCATTAGTCGAACGCCACAACGGTGCACTGAGTCGAGTAAACACTGAGGGTGCTGCCGAACCGCAAACCAGACTCCAATAGTCAATGCGGGACTGAACAAGGGCTCTGTAGAGCTGCAGCAGCGTAGAGCGATCTGCACCCCAGATGGTGTTGCTCAGGAAGCGGAGAGCATTGAGGTACTGCCAGCACTTCCGCTTAAGCTGACGAAGGTGAGCTAGCCAAGTCAATCGGGCATCGAAAACTAGTCCCAAGAATCAATATGTCTCCACTACAGTGAGTGGATCATCATTAACATAAATTTTGAATGGTGCGATGCCAACAGAAATGCATGCTGAAAACTGCAAGCCATGGGCTGGAGCCCATGACTGTACTTTATGAATGGTGCCCTGTAGATGCCGCTCCACAACACCAGTCCTGGAGCAGCAGTACGAAATGCAGAAGTCATCTGCGTACAGAGAAGGTGAGACTGACGGGCCAACAGCTGCAGCTAGACCATTAATAACCACTAAAAATAGAGAGACACTCAATACAGAGCCCTGCGGAATGCCATTTTCCTGAATACGGAAGGAACTATGGGAGGCACTGACTTGGACACGGAAAGTATGGAGCGATATGAAATTCTGGATAACAATCGGGAGTTGGCCACGAAGACCCCACCCATATAATGCGGCAAGGATATTATGTTGCCAGGTCGTGTCATATGCTTTTGGAAATCGAAAAAAATGGCAACAAGGTGTTGGCATCTGGAAAAGGCTGTTCAGATGGCAGACTCGAGGGACACAAGATTATCAGTGGTAGAGTGCCCCTGGCGGAAGCTGCCCTGACATGGAGCCAGTAGGCCACTTGAGTCCAGGACCCAGACCCAACCCCCGACACACCATACCTTCCAGCAACTTACAAACAACCTTGGTAGGGCCGATGGGCCGATAGCTATCCCCATCAAGTGGTTTTTGACAGTGTTTGAGCACCGGAATGATGGTGTTGTCCCACCACTGCGATGGAAAGATGCCATTGCAGCAGAACCGGTTGAAGATGACGAGAAGATGACACTTTTAGTCATATGAGAGATGTTTAAGCATCTCACTATGGATCCGATCTGGCCCAGGAACAGTGTCTGGACAATGTGCAAAGACACTGAGGAGCTCCCATTCTGTAAATAGGGGGTTATATGGTTCTCTGTGGTGTGTAGTGAACGAGAGGACTTTCCCTTCTATCTGCCGTCTGAGAATGCGAAAGGCTGGTGGATAATTCTCCGATGCAGAGGTTCGAGCATAGTGCTCAGCAAAGTGCTCGGCACTCATGTCTGTGTCGGTAAATAATACACCATTCATGTTAATGCCAGGGATACCTGTTGGGGTCTGGTATACCCAAAAACATGGCTGATCTTTATCCAGACTTTGGAAGGTGACGTATAGCACCCACGCTCTTTAATTGCCTCAGCGACTTCCAGGGACCACCAAGGTTCCGACTTTTGCGGGGGCACCCCAAAGAACGATGGACTGAATTTTCCATTACAGAAATGATCATTGTAGTTACCTGCTCAACCAAAACATCGATGGCACCATGTGGGGGAGAGTCAATGGAGACAGCAGAGGTGAAGGGTTCCCAGTCGGCCTTGTTGAAAGCCCATCTGGGTAGGTGGCTGTGAGCATGATGCCAGGGGAGTGACAGGGAGATGGGGAATTGGTCACTACCACACAGGTCACCATGTGCACTCCAAAGGATAGATGGGAGAAGTCCTGGGCTGCAAAGCGATAAATCAATGGCTGAGTAACTACCTTGAGCCACACTGAAATGTGTGACGGCCCTAGTATTTAAGAGGCAGAGGTCGAACTGAGGTAGTAAAGTTTCGACATATCTGTCTCAGCCAGTAAGCACGGTGCCACCGCACAAGGGGGTTACGAGTGTTAAAATCTCCCAAAAGTATGAAAGGTCTAGGGAGTTGAGCAATAAGTGGAGCCAATACGTTCAGGGGTACTGAACCATATACATTGCAGAGTGTTATTTCCTGTGTCGTCCATATCCTAGCAGCCATAGCTTCAAAAGAGGTTTGAAGGGGCACAGGCATACAGAGTTCAGGACATACACACAAACTCCATCTGACACTCTATTATACTAGCCACAGTTCTTGTAATATCCCCTGTAGCCACAAAGGGCAGGAACCCGCATTGCCGGGACCCAGTTATAGGTTAACATTGCCGTAGCTCAGCCAGGTGGTGGAAAAAATCGCCGCAATTCCACTGGAGGATAATGTGATCGTGAGGCTGGGAAGGCATGGAACATTCAATGAGGCCCTTTACGCCTCAGGGTCACTTGCCGCCACCGACTCATTTCCTCAGCAGTTTGTAGCCATTGTGTTTGGCAAGATCTGAATTCTCAGTGGACGCCAGACTCTGCACTCCATCCTACTCTGCACTCCATCCTCAGAGGCAGAGCTTGTAGGTAGCTGTGGTGCGGGTGAAACTGCAATTCCCTTTGTCTTGGGGTCTTCTTTTTGGGCCTCTCTCGCTGCTCATTGGGTTTCTCTGGCTGGGAGGGCTTCACCGATTCAGTCTCAGGGACTGAAGATGATCATGAAGCCCTACAACCAACTGCTTTTGGGCACTTCAGCCACTGGTAGGTGTCATTTTTCTCACTAGCAGAAATCTGGGAAGAGTGTGACCCAAGGGACCCCTTCCTAGCGAGAGGAGCCGAAGAAGACTTACGCTTCTCCAACGCAGAAGTGGAGACTGATATCCCCGATGGTTGGGGGGGGGGGGGGGGGGCTGCAATGCTCCAAGTTATGTGGTGCAGGAGCAACAGGGAGGGAAGTGACCCCCACCATAAAGGGGGCGGGTGTAGTCTTCTGGCTCTAAGAGCCAACTGGAATTCGTGGAACTGATGGGGCTATAACAGTTCTCGTAGTGGTGGCGTAAGTGGAAGTCATAGCCACATGATGGAGGTGCTCAAATTTCCTTGTAGCCTCAGTGTAGGTCAGCCGATCCAGGATCTCATATTCCATGATTTTCCTTTCTTGCTGCAAAATCTTGCAGTCTGGTGAGCAAGGGTAATTATGCTCTCCGCCATTGACACAGATTGGAGGCGAGGCACATGGAGTATTGGGATGCAAAGGATGTCCACAATCTTGACATGTGACATTGTAAGTACAGCGGGATGACATATGGCCAAACTTCCTGCACTTAAAGCACCGCATCAAGAGAGGGATATATGGCTTGACATCACAGCAGTAGACCATCACCTTGACCTTCTCGGGCAAATGTGGCACCCTCGAAGGCCAAGATGAAGGCACCGGTGGTAACCTGATTATCTCTCAGACCCCTACAGACGTGGCAGACAAAATGAACACCTCGGCGTTTTAAGTTGGCTCGTCATCAGAGTGAAAAAGAAGGTCCCCATGGAATATAATACCCTGGACCATATTTAAGCTCTTATGAAGGGTGATGGTAACACAAACATCCCCAGTGTGTCACAAGCAAGTAATGCCCATGACTGGGAAGAGGATGCCGTTTTTATTAAGACTGACCCTGATCACATTTTGGACAAGCCCTCCACCTCCCCAAACTTGTCCTCTAAATGCTCCACAAAAAACTGAGGCTTCATTGACAAGAAATATTCCACATCAACTCAAGAAATATTCCACATCAACTCTCGAACATACAAGGTACCGGGCTGAATAAGCTTCGCTGCCATCCTTAGCCTGGCATTCCTCTCATGGTGTGGCCAGGGGGGAGGGGGAGGGGGGTAGGGTAACGATTTGAGGTCATATTGTTTAGCATTGAGGCTATACCTTGACCATCGGCAAGAGATGATGTCATCCGTCCTGATGCCACCCACTCCGACCAGGGGCCCTCCTCACGGGTGCCACCTGGCTGCAGCAAAGGCCACCTGGCAGGATGTCCATTGCTGGGAGTCCCAAAGCCCCGGGGTGACTGGCATATGTGGGGAGTTAAAAGCACAGGCATCAACAGAGCGATCCCTGTGTGGTCAGGGAGCTACAGACAACAGGGTACATAGTGGCTCCACCACAATGGACTAGCTGGATATCAGGTGCAACCAAGCAAACAGGTCTATTATCATCATCAGCGCAGAAAACGCGCCCAGGAGGGTGACCTTGCCCAACAGCTGGAGAATGAGCAGAAGTGCAGATCCACAGTGACGAAGGATGTGAGATGTCTCAGCGCATGATGAACCATGTACGGCACCCTTTGCCAACTGGCTCACTCTTCGGGAAAATTTGGAAAAATGGAGGTCAAACCCAACGGAGGACCATCAAATAAAGGCCAAAACAAGTGAGACTCCTTTAAGTCTCCTCTTATGACAGCCAGGAATACCTCAGGCCTATTCTAACCCTTGAATCCACAGGGGGAGTACTGTTTGACTGGCAGTCTTTATCAATTCAATTAGCCCCACAAAACAGAGAGCATCGTTTCTGATGCAAAGCAGCATACATCATTAGTACCAACATGGCCACCACCTGAAGTTGACTGCACCCTGTGCTCTTCATGGCATCTGGTAGGACCTATTCCACATCTGAGATGATTCCCCCTCCCCCCTCAATATCCCACACTCTCTGACTGCCTGGATCTTCCAGGCTACGAGCCTTCCTCTAAAACAGGACAAGTGACTTTGTCAGCCACATGTAGCATCATACAACCCTATTTCAGTGAACTGGTGATTCCTCTCAAGCCTCACCCCCCCCCCTTCCCCCCCCCCCCGCCCCCCCCCCCCCCCCCACACACACACAGGGAAGTCTTTCACTGCCTGCTACACCTCGAAATGTAGAAATAGGCACATGGGATAAGGCATTAAATGCATCATTATAGAAGACATAAGCACCAGACCCAATGAGCAATGCACATGCTAAACTGACAACCGACAGCACAATTTACTAAGTCCGGAAACTAACCGGGTAATGACAATGCTGATCAAAACACAAACATACGCTAGTGAAGGCCAGAGCACATATGGCAAATTTTCAGGACAAAAAATCATAGTACAAGTAGAATGTGACTCAGCAACAACTTGGTACTTTCAAAGAGGTACTGCAGGTTAGTGTTGTGAAACATATCACTTTAGTAAAACAATGTCTTGCACACTGTAGTACTGACAAATGATCACTGGCATCAGAAAAATGTTTTAGTTAGGATAGTGAGTTTAAAATGCATTCTGTTTGGAAGACTCATTAGGTCTATGCATGTATTCTGGTGATACTTGATGCAACAGCATTTCTTTAAGGTGGGACAATAATAGCTGCTTTATAATGCTTCATACCTGCTTCTTTGGACAGTTTATTCTATGCAGTCTCGTCCCGGCATGGAGATGTGCCACATGCCATAGGGCAAAAGTACCATGACAATGGCTCTGTGTCATGAGAACAATAGAATATGTTCAAGTGTCATTATGATTCTAGAGATCTGTCATTCATGTCCTGTCATATGGAGTACATATATCAGCACGAATTATTGTAAAATTCTTCCGATTATGAACAAAAGTCAATATACAAGTGTTTCTGGAGATAAAGTTTGGATCATTCAGTAGGGGTCTAGAACTGAGTAAATATTTCAGCCAGCAGCATGGAAGATGCAGAGGTAACTAAATCCATAATGATGAAGGAACTCAGAGTTATTGATCATTTAAGTAAAAGATAGAAGATCAGAATTAATAAGCTGTGGTGATCATAAAATTTTATCATACTACATACACTATGTGACCAAAAGCATCCAGAAACCTGGCTGAAAATGACTTACAAGTTTGTGGTGCCCTCCATCGCTAATCCTGGAATTCAGTATGGTGTTGGGCCACCCTTAGCCTTGATGATGGCTTCCACTCTCACAGGCATACATTCAATCTGGTGCTGAAGGTTTCTGGGGGAATGGCAGCCCATTCTTCACGGAGTGAAGCACTGAGGGGAGGTATCGATGTCGGTCGGTGAGGCATGGCATGAAGTTGGTATTCCAAAACATCCCAAAAATGTTCTATAGGATTCAGATCAGGACTCTGTGCTGGCCAGTCCATTACAGGGATGTTATTTTCATGTAACTACTCCGCCACAGGCCGTGCATTATGAACAGGTGCTCGATCGTGTTGAAAGATGCAATTGCCATCCTGAATTGCTCTTCAGCAGTGGGAAGCAAGAAGGTGCTTAAAACATCAATGTAGGCCTGTACTGTAATAGTTCCATGCAAAACAAGGGGTGCCAGCCCTCTCCATGAAAAACATGACCACACCATAATGCCACCGCCTCCAAATTTTACAGTTGGCACTACAGAAGCTGGCAGATGACGTTCACTGGGTATTCGCCACACCCACACCCACACCCAGCCATCGGACTGCCACATTGTGTACTGTGATTCCTCATGCCAACAACATTTTTTCACTAATCAGTCATCCAATGTTTATGCTCTTTACACCAAGTGTGACATAGTTTGGCATTTACTGGCATGATGTGTGGCTTATGAGCAGCCACTTAACCATGAAATAGAAGTTTTCTCACCTCCTGCCTAACTGTCATAGTACTTGCAAAGGATTCTGATGCAGTTTGGACTTCCTGTGTGATGGTCTGGACAGATGGACGTCTATTACACATAACAGCCCACTTCAACTGTCAGTGGTCTATCAGTCAACAGATGAGGTCGGTTTGTACACTTTTGTGCTGTACATGTTCCTTTACATTTCCACTTCACTGTCACATCGGAAACAGTGGACCTAGGGATGTTTAGGAGTGTGGAAATTTGGCATACAGACATATGACAAGTGACATGCAAACACCTGACCACGTTCACAGTCCATGAGTTCTGCAGAGGGCGCCATTCTGCTCTCTCACAATGTCTAATGACTACTGAGGTCACTGATATGGAGTACCTGGCAGCACAATGCACCTAATGGGAAAAATGTATGTTGTACGGGGTGTCCGGATACTTTTGATCACATAGTGTACACTGTTCAAACAAAAGATCAGATCATTCTGGCAACCGATATTCTGGCACTCCAAGTGAAAGGAGCCAGAAAATTTCAGAGCTGGAAAAGCGAAGAAATTGATAAGAGCAGAATCAAGCAAAAACACAAATTAAGGAGGAGTAACAATTCTGAAGAAAAATCTCAGTGAAATATATTGCTGTTGTCTTTATCAATGGTATCAACTTGCAAGTCAACACCAGCACTGTACTGAAAAGGCATTAAGAAGAACTGTGTAGACAATGAGCCATCATTAAATCCATTGACTACAATTATGTCGAAGAAAATTTTAATATGTCAACAAGTTGGAAGATAGTCAACTGCAACTTGTAAGGGTACTATGATCCTTTCAGCAGGCTACAAAGACACCCCATCAGCTGATGGTGATCATGTCTGCAGCTTATCTACCTGCAGCAATGACAGCTTAGTAGTGTAGTTCACCCATCACATCTTTCCAGCTTCCTGTCAGCATCATGACACCAGAATCCATGCAAGCATTGTTTGGTGAGTTGTTTTTAATCCAAACTGAGTTTTGCTGATGTGGTGGTGGTGGTGGTGGTGGTGGTGGTGGTGTGTATATTAGGACATAATTTGGGGTGGTTTTGAAATTCGAAAGTTTGTTACTTAATCAATGAACATGTCAAAGTACTATGATACTTGAACACAGACTTAGTTATTTTATTCATAGCAGTAATTTTCCACAATATTTCAGTCACCAGTTGCAAATAAATTTTTATTAGACTTTACCAGTTTTGATAAATTAATTTGTCATCTTCAGAAGCTGTCAATATCTTCTCCATGAAAGTATAATGCCATAGTATGTCCAGAAATGTACATATTGTATGTGATTATTTTAAGCACTAATTGAAAATTTACAGTAACTGAATCACATTTATGTATCTGTTGTGCTATATAATTGTGTTAATTGTAAGTCTATTATTAATACAATTGAATACTTGTACTAACCAAAAGTACTGAGCAATGGATAAAGAGTTATTTAAAACTCTTATGGAACAATCTAATGTCCAGTTTATTGCAAATAATACAGATTTAAAAACAACTAAATGCAATTATTGCAGGTCAAGGTATTAATTTTGGGAAGTCTTTGGTGGACACACAAGAACAGAAAAATGCTGAATTAAATAGTACGAAAGAGAGTACATATTCCACATTAAAAATACAGGATGTCACAAAATCTACAGCTGGCTTGCACAATGTATCCAAGTCAACTGTAGCAATGATTAGGTTCTTTAAATCATTAATGTGACTGATAAAATATCAGAAACAGAAGCTATTATAGTAACAATATCAAGGGAGTTACATTTTGGCATAACTTAACGATCTGATTTTGTAGTGAATCCACTAATCACAACCTTTAAAGACCGCCCCTGGTAGCTAAGTGATCAGTATGACAGAATGTCAATCCTAAGGGCCTGAGTTCGATTCCTGGCTGGGTCGAAGATGTTCTCCGCTCAAGGACTGGGTGTTGTGTTGTCCTAATCACCATCATTTCATCCCCATCGACACACAAGTCGCCAAAGTGGCATCAAATCAAAAGACTTGCACCTGGCGAACGGTCTACCCAACAGGAGGCCCTAGTCACACGACATTTACATTTTACAGACTTTAAATATTGAAAGAAAATGAACATTACACATGAATGTCAGAAAATGAACATTAGACATGAGTGTCAGTCTAGATATTCCAATGCTAGATAAACATTTACATGAGACTGACCTCCGTGTTGCACTTTCTCGACTTCAGATGAAGATATTAGCAATTTATGTGAATTTCAACAACTTGCTAAATATTAACATGCCTCCTTCGACGGAGGTTTTCATTATTCAAAACATAAGGGAAAAATTATCTGCATTTGATGAATGATTACAATTAAACTGTTGGAACACTTATATGACAGGTTTTAGCCAACAGTTTTGCAATAATGTGCCTATAATCATTTGGTGTTAATTAGTATGACTGTACAGTATTTTCATAAGATTAAACTATCATTACTTAGAGTATCATTCAGTAAAGTGATTACTCACAAATAGTGCAGATTGAGTTATTGCTGTATATTTTCATTTGCAATTTTTCTTCTGTTCATTATTGACTTCAGATATTTTCGGAAAATGAAAAAGATACAAAAGGGCAGGTAGGCAGATGGTAGACAGTCTCATACATACATTAAGCAAACAGAGGTATAAGGGTTGTCGGAGAGATCTGCAATATCTTTCGTGATGCCACAGGCACGCTGGAATGAAAATTAGGAGCCTTTTACATGAGGAGAAGCCTTGTACTTATCCGACTACACAGGATGACTAATATTTCAATTTCTGGATGAGAAGAATTTGGAAATTTGTGGTAAGGTCTTATGCGACCAAACTGCTGAGGTCAGCGGTCCCTAAGCCTGCACACTACTTAATTTAACTTAAACTAACTTATGTTACACACACCCGTGACAGAGGAAGGACTCGAACCTCTGACGGAAATCTGTATGAGAGTTTCTTATTCTCCAACTAACCTGTTTTCTATGAATTACAGCTCCTTCGATTATTTTCTTATGCATTCATTTATTTATTTATTTTAAATTGTATGTAGTTATCTTACCTGAATTTAAATAATACAAATTCCTATCTACAATTATGCAAAGTTACCAAAACACGAGGAAGGTCATAATCATAACTAAAATAATAAAACACAAGACAATAACGTGGTAAAAAATACTGCCATTAATGTCTCTCTCATTCTCTTGCAGGCACTTCCTGAAAACAATGTTCTTATAGGCAGCAATTACTTATAGCGGTTCACGATATATCTCGCACCTTCATCTTTGTGCCATATCTATTCTGAGTAACAAAATTTGTGTCAACATTAAATAATTTAACAAAAAATCAGTTATTTTGTTTGGAGAACCATCTTAATGAGTGCTGATCATTACCAGTGATATGTTGAATGGGGGAAGAAATGAAGATGTACCGATATACAGTGCATATAGCAATTGATGTGCTTACTTTCAGCCCAGATCCTGATCAAGTCTAAGTAAGGACATTCAGAACCAAAAGCAGGATAGTACATTGGCAATAAATATAAGTGGCTATTTGGGGTCATGTACCAAGGCGTACGCTTATGACACAATTGCTGAGGAAGCTCATTAACCATGTACAGGTTCTAAGCAAAATCACAGACACCAGAATACACATGGGGTCAGGTGCACACGGATTGTGAGCTATGATATCACAATGAACCCTCTCGCCTTGCCGCACTGCATTGAAGTTTATAGGCATACACCACACACATTCAATTCATACACAGGTGTCACTTTAATCAAGATTTTCCATGTTTTAGTGTATTATTATTATTATTATTATTATTATTATTATTATTATTAAGCTCTATATTAGTAAGTAGGTTTTCTTTCTTTTTTCCTTTTTTAACAAATGTGTTGGTCAGTCTTCTTGTTATTCTTTTTTTCTCTGCCTGGTCAAAATATAAATCACTGGATACTTCCATTTCATCAAAGCTAAGACCTATGTTTCATACAAATTTTCTTAATAATGTTTAATTTTCAAAACACTACAGCTTAAATCAATAAAATTTGGTGGACTGCTACATGGCTTGAGGCTTCTTTTTATAGTGACTTTACTAGGAAGAGGGTGTTTCAATACATTGCTGATAAAAGGTAGTGCTTTATAAGGTATACGATGTAAAGTTGGAGCCTTTGCAATACCTTCAGATGACCGCTTAGTACACTGTCGTTTCATAAATACTTGTAGTCAACAGTCAGAAAAAGAGTTCTGAATCATTTTTTGAACTTGTTTTAATTTCAGCAACCCAGCACTACAACATGGAAGACACTCCTCTGCCTAAGGTATTTTATTTCTATTCTATTGTATGTGGCTTCAGCTGCCAGAGACTAAAGTCGCGCGCGGGTGTGTGTGTGTGTGTGTGTGTGTGTGTGTGTGTGTGTGTGTGTGTGTGTGTGTGTGTGTGTGTGTTTTTTTGACAAAGGTCTTGTTGGCCAAAAGCTTATTTGTGGCAGTCTTTTTGTTGTGCTTATCTACAACACAGCATCTACGTTACATAGTGAGTCGCAACTTTCCTTTTCATAATATTGTTATTTCCATTTCCATAATTTCTAATTGTTGGTGTATGCATGCATTGTTGCACTGACAGTAGTGCTTGTTTTCACAGTTAAAGTTTTGTGTAGCAGTTATTTCTTCATTAGCTAGTAATATATTTACTTGTAAAGTATCTTCTATTTCTTTACAGCAGCTTTGTTTTCATGCCCGAATATTTTTGTCTTTATTGAGCTCATTACTATGCCCTAAATCGGCACCACAGGATGTTCGATTTAGAGTGGAACAGCATCAGTCTTCAACTTGCATTTCAAAGGAATATTTGTCAGTTCACTTTTCAAATTCCATTTATAATCCAAATCAGCGAAATGTATTGATCAGACAAGAGTATTTTCAACGCAAAACTAATTGGCACATTTACAAGCATTTATCTTTTTTTGTTTCGTCTCATTGTTTTCAGGAAATATACGAAACTTAATTCCTAACTTACTAACTTGTGTGTAGTAAAACAGGCAATCATGAAGAAAACCATTATTTGTCGCATGAAAGCTTACTCTAAAAGATCCCTCAACACAATGATAGTTACGGTGTAGCTCTACTCAATCGCCACTCAGTAAAAAATTCACACTGCCGTAAACAACCTTGTTATCACTTGTAAGCATGATTACAACACAATACGTTATGGTAATCGCGAGCTACTGAGCTCTGGTTGGGTTCACTCTGATGTCAGCACTGGTAGCTTGCTATTATGCATATCATCCATGATCACTACCATGTATCCACTGCCTGTGAATAAAATAGCAGTAAATTACCTTAAGATATATGAGGAAAGACGAAAATAGAGTGGCAGACAATGATTAAACAGGATACTATACCCTTATATACAAACTGCATAATGAATTTGGTACCAGGTAGGTGGACCGAAGGATAAAGAATGACACTATTACTGTGTAGATTGATGGCTGTTTAGGGAGTATTCTTCTGTGGATGGTTGTGTATGAGCCTATAGGATTAGGATACCACTGATTTTGAGGCTTACATGTACTTGACAGTTCCTATAGGATCAGAATACTATTGATTTTGAGTCTTACTACAAGGTTACAAGTATGTGAACCTACTCGAGTTCTGGGGTCTATTGTGTACACAAATTTAATAAAATGAATGCTAAGAAACAAGTTTCTGAGGTTTGTGTACTGCTCATAAAGTATGTAACAAAAAATAAAGAATTGTAGTATGAAAGGTAATGAAAACTGCTAGCTCTTCTGAGTAAGTGATTCTTCTAGTCTGGTGACAGTACCACAAAGAATAAAAAAAATACTACAGTATTATGAAAATGATAGACTACTACTTACCACATACCAGTTATTTTGAGTTGCAGATGGGCACAACAAAAAGTCCACTATCACATAAGCTTTCGACCAGAACATGTTACGAAGCATGGAACCAGAATTCAGTGTACAAAACAGTTCTTTTTATAAAGCAAGAATGTCTAAAATAAGCTTTCTTATCAATCTAACTGTGGATAATGCTCTACTTTTAGTTAAAGTGCATTTATCAGGTTCTTGTTCATAGGGTTGTTTATCCAGAATTAGTGAAATAAGCTAAGAATTTGTTTTGATCAAATTGTGGTAGTATGAAGCAGAGATAAATCAAGATATCAGACATGAGAAATACCTCAATGAGAAGCAAAACTGTTTGGGTTAGGTTGGCCTGCAGGCCAAAGTGCACATGAGGGACCGAAGGAACAAGTTGTCACACCCCAGGATCACTTTCTGTCACTGATGGAGGTGGATCATTATCAAAAAGTATATATTCTGAGTCTGATGGCATGGAAGAATCTGGTGTCTCTGGGATCGACAGGGAAGACTTCTGAGACCTCCTTTTCCTTCCTAACTACTTTACAGAGTTGGGTTTCTTGAAAGTGCTTACTCGCGGTAAGGGGTAGGAACGGAAGAGGAGTGGGCAGTTCTGAGACCCACAGTCCACAAGTTCTTCAGCCACCGGTAGGTGTCGCGTCATAGGCCTGTAAATTGCCAGGAAGAAGGATCTTTCCAGAGGATGCGGCCTGTATGGCTAGACGCAGTGATAGGTCATTGAAGACAGTGCTGCATGAACCACAAGAGGATATGATCTATCTCCCCAAAGAGGATATGATGTACCTCCCCAAACGCTAATTTATTTGCTCGACTTACAGAAGTCAATTTTGGGTGAAAGGAGGTAGTAGTACTTGCACTGCTAATGACATGGCCACAGTAGTGGCAAAATGCAATATAACTTGGATGGGAAGAATGTGATCATACTTTTTCCGCACTTCAAAACACGAGATGTGACTGGAGACTTTAAGTTTCTTAATTAAGGGATCTTTCATTGAAAATTGAGGACAGAGATCACAGCTGCACTTGACACAGAATAGTGATTTCTCACATGGTAAATTTTCATGAAGCAGCTGACTAGTTACCACAAATTCAGTTTTTCGTACAAAGGGATGACATACACCAAAACCATTGATATTTAAAGCATAAAATCAGAGGTAGGAAATACGGCTTTATATCACAATGATAACAAAGGTTTTAACTTTCTCAGGAAACAAAACACACTGAAAAGTGAAAATGAATGCTCTGGCATAAACCTCGTTTTGCAGCACAATGTATATGATGAATGGAAGGAACACACTCACTTGTCTGAGTTCTCACATAAATACTCTCCTGTCTGCAATATTACGTCCCTGTGAAAAATTAAACCCCATACGATGTTCAGGCTCTCATGGCATGTTAACAAGACAAGTGTGTCATCAAGTTCTTGCAAAAAAAAATAATGCTTGGGACTGGGTTGGATTCATTGTTTTACTTAAGGCATAACCACTTCATAGTTCACTGAGGGAAGAGATTTCTCCAAGTACTAAGTAGCAGCTTCAGAAAGTGTCATACATGTCGTCCCATGCTAATACCATTACACAACAAGTGTGTTGCATTGTCAGAAGAGTGTCCATTCAAAATCCATTTTTCCATTGGTGTTGTGAGTAGTTAGTAGTTCACTCCACTGCCAATTACAAAGGATGCAGCAGCAATACAGCTGGAGGTATCAGAACTACAAGAGGTCCACATACTAGAAGGACTGAAAATGGTAGTACAGCTATTGAATTTTAGAAATGCAGGAGAAAAATACCTCCAACCAAAGATTGTGCCAAGAGACTTACATTTTTGGGATCTATTGTACATGAATCCCTGTACTCCGCACTTGAATCACTAAATATAGATATCACTCTAAACTAACAGATGAACATTTAATTGAACTTACATGAACTGCACTCACCAAATATCAGCAATAATTGAAACAGCTTACAGCAAAACTGAACACTTGCAAAAGGACATTACAGTGGCTTCTTATTTCTTGTTATGTAATGAAATGTTTAGTGATGTTAGTTTTAAAAATAAATGTTTCTTTGCTAATGACATAAGAAATAGAGTGGCTCTCTTCAAATAAATTTCATAAATTTACAGCTTTCAAAGGTAAAAAAGTTAGTGACCAGTCTGCTCTGTAAATGACCAGGTGTACAAAAGTAATTGTAACCTCACCATCTTTACAAGTGATGCATTTGCCATTGCCTGTAATGTATGCCCAGAAAAAAAATGCCCAAATATCCAGTCCGATGTGGATAAGGCTTTGAAGTGTTGAAAAGATTCACAACTTGTGTTAACGGTACAGAAATGGAAAACTGTGCACTTCACAAAACAGAGAATAGTAGTATCGTATGACTGCAATATCAGTCACAGTACCAACTCTCACAAATGCATGAGAGTAGGAATTTGTATGGATATGAAATGGACTCAATCTTAAGTAAAGCAGGTAGCATACTTTGATTCATTGGCAGGAGACAGAGAAAACGCAGGAATGTCTACTTAAAATGTTTCGAGAATCAGTATTAAATGAAGAAAATAGGACTACACTAAAGCCTTCTGAAATCTGTAAAGCTTGCGATTGGTGACAAGAACTTGTTAAAGAAAATATATTATACTGTCATTTGTTTGTACAGTAGCTGAGGTAAAAATGTTTGCAGGCATGGTCCGTTGTCTGCTGGACACATACTGAAAGCATTACCTGCAAATCTTTTCTTAATGTGGGGCTCCATAATTCTGAACTGAAAAAAGTTCAGATATTTAAACCAATACTGTTTCTCTCTGACCATCGTCAACATTAGTAATCAAACAACACTGTTTACAGTACCAAAATTAGTGTCATTAGTAATTGATACTGACTTGTGCTGTCAATTTTTTTGCTTAGAAACATTGTGCTGAAGCAGTCACCAGTTCATCGCAAGTGCTAAAAACTGGCAATTTCAGTTCTGATTATGTGAAATGTGTGAGTATTTGCTACCTCTGTGCACCAGTACTACTTGCATAGCTGTTTGGATCTGATGATGGCAGTTATGTAATGAGTAAAAATACACTGTACAATCTAAACAGTACTATTTCAAAATAGTCCATAACTATGGCACACTCATTTAAGGATTTTATTTAACAGATTACTTCACAATTCAAGTGAGACAGGAGGCTGCTCCTCCACCCACCCCCTTCCCCCAACCCACCTATTAGCATTTAAGAAAAAGGTTTAGAGACATTAGCTATCATACTTACCCATCAAACGAGCATGAGGTGATAATTAGTAGCATCACACACAATGCCCACTCAATTTAACTAGTTTTTTGGAGATCTTGTTTCCTGTAATACTACTGTATTGTATTGCATTGCATTGCAGTGCATTGTATTGTATTTGTCTACAAAACAGCTTGTGCATAAGACAATGGGCAAATCAGCTAATTTGCATACAAGTGAAAATAAGCCTAATGTGTGTCTGCAACATCCAAAAGCAATATTTAGACACTATATTTGTTAACTGGTTAGTTGTACTTGCCTGATGAAAATATTTGTTAATGGTATTAACTAATAGCATAGGGAAAGTGTTTGTGTGTTGTTCTTTGCATCCAAACAACAACAACAACAACAACAATAACAACAATAATAATAATAATAATATACTTAAAGACTACCTTATCAAAAGTAAACATGTTGAAAATCATGGCTGCAGTACGGTCATTAGGTTTAAATGCAACTTGTGGCTGGTTGTTGTTTAATTTATAAACATTATATTAGTCTTTAGGATTTCTGTACTGCAGTAGCATGAAAGGAAGAAATGAAATTGATAATGACATTTTTTTAGGTATCTAAGCTAAATGACTCTGAAGACAAGCAATTGCTCAGAAATAAATTCTTGCAGTGTCTAAACTACAGCTCAAACAGCAGAGTCAGATGGTTAGTTCAGCATTTCAGAAGGAAATAACATTGTAAGTTCACAGTATATACTGATGTTCATTATTCAACACCCAAGAGTTACTGAATAGGGTGTGTGTACCTCACATGGAAGGTAAAGACTGCACCAACTGTGACATGCTAAAGCAGTCAGAGTAGCAAAGCATCCTCAAAACTGCTCATTTTGGGAATTTACTCAGGTCATAGACAAGAAGTTTTCATCGGCTGAACTCAATGGTAAACAGGTTTGTAAATAATTAACTGATTAATAGTAATATGTTGTCTTTAGGTCAAGTCATTTACATTTCCTTTTCAAAATTACACACACTTTCATCAAAATAGTCTTTAAACATTTAAAAATATACCACAAATCTACTAAATAAAATAAAGGAAGCACATAAATTACAGATGTTGTGGATAAGCAGGTTAAAGTCATAGTTACGCAAACACTGCAAGTCATACTAGTACATATACAGAGTGAATCAGCACTTCGACAAACTTTTGAAGGTTGTACAGAATTATTTTCCAAGCATTTTGGGACAATGGACTCATGGTCTCCAGCGTCTCTTTACACAGCAATTTCATTTTATCTGATCTCTTACTCCTTGTACCAATATTGCATTCAAAATATCTGCAAAACAGTGTCAATGTCAATGGTATAAACAGTGTGCGTTGTTTTGAAACAAGCTTGTTCCATTCACTTGTGGCCAGCAGTGTCAGTTGCACATTAACAGCAATACACAGCACTTTGGTACACAGCACTTTGGATAGGTTCATGGATGAAGACTTGCCCGATATGCATCTTGTCTATGGGTTCACTGAATTTTGCAACAGAAAAACAGCCCAATAACCCTATGCTCAGCTGTCCCTACAGCAACAGCAACCAATTCATAGCAGTTTTGCATCTCTACATAGGGGCCCAAATATTATAGGGTCCTTTAGCATAACTATGTTTTGGTGTGTGGTGTCACCGCCAGACACCACAGTTGCTAGGTGGTAGCCTTTAAATCGGCCGCGTTCCAGTAGTATACGTCGGACCCGCGTGTCGCCACTATCAGTGATTGCAGACCGAGCGCCGCCACACGGCAGGTCTAGAGAGACTTCCTAGCACTCGCCCCAGTTGTACAGCCAACTTTGCTAGCAATGGTTCACTGCCTACTTACGTTCTCATTTGCCAAGAAGATAGTTTAGCATAGCCTTCAGCTACGTCATTTGCTACAACCTAGCAAGGTGCCATTATCAGTTACTATTGATATTGTGAACTATGTACCGTCAAGAGCGACATTCATCATTAATGGATTAAAGTTAAGTATTCCACCAGCTACGTCCATTGTTTCTAAATTCTAATTTCCTTGTCCTGTTCCAGACCTCGCATCAGCCTGCATGAGCTAAATCGCGTGCCTTTCGGCCTCCTCTAGTAACACGGTGTTGGCTCTCCTGCCAACCACAAAATTGGCGACGAGTAACAACCGCATTCTTATCGATGTTGCCCTGATTTACTTGTGTAATGGCTTCACCACAATCTCCAGATGTACTGTCCGAATTTTATTGCTTACCAAATCAGCACATGCAGGCCTTACTGGATGCCCTTGGACAGCTCGTCCAGGACCAACGTGCAATGCAAAACAATGCGGCAGCAGCCGCTTCACCGCTAACGCAGCCACAACACGCTGTTGCACCAACTTTTCGACCTTTTGATGCTGCACTGGAAAGCTGGACGGAGTGGTCACGCTAATTTGCATTCCACCTTGCCGCCTACAGAATTCAAGGTAACGAGCGGCAGCCTGTTTAGTTATCTTCAGTCGGGGTACAAACGTACCGTGTGATAGTCAAATTATTTCCCCAACGCGATGTAGCAAGTCTGTCCTACGAAGAAATTTTGTCTGCATTAGATGTATATTTCAAAGAATCTGTCAATGTAGTTGCGAAAAGGCATACCTTCTTTCGTACTAAACTTACGGCACTTCAGACTAATCGGGAGTGGGTTGCAACCTTGCAAGGCCTTACTAGGGATTGTGCTTTTGAGTGTCAATGTGGACTCCCTTATTCAGATACTATGGTATGTGATGCAATTGCACAGAATGTTTCTGATGTTCGTATAAGGGAACAGATTTTGAAACTAGTCAATTCCTCCCTTCAACAAGTGATGGACATATTGGATCGGCAGGACACACTTGACTTTGCTCAGGAATCATTTGAAACTTTGCCAGCAGTGTGTCAGGTTAACCAGCCCGCCGGGCAAGCTTCACGGAGCAATAAACAGCCCTCGCGCCCGGCCACGTCGCTGCAGCCAGGCTCTCAGCTACATGTGCCACGCCGGCAAGCAAATGCAGTGATCAAATCATGCCCGCGGTGTGCTACTAAACATTCGCATGAGAATTGCCCGTCACGCCAAGCTATTTGCTTTTATTGTAATAAAAAAGGACATGTTCAGAGTGTTTGCCAGAAAAAGCTCAGATCGGAAGCTCAAAACCGTTCCAGGCCCTTTGCTTCACGCCAGAATCGGAATCGAACCAAGGATACTCAGGCTCGCGAAACTTCGCCCATGGAAATTCATGTAGTTCATTCCACTCCGCGCAGTGCCACTCTCTCTAACAGTGATTGTGTTCGTCCCAAAAATAGTGTGCGTCGACATCACCGGAACTCCCGTCAAGTTGCAAGTGATTATGTACCAGTGTCAGTTCACGTTGCACGAGACAGTCGCTCTTGTCGTCAGCAGTACAATAAACTTTTTGTAGACTTGGACATTAACGGCAAAGCGATACCATTCCAGCTCGATACCGGAGCTGCAGTTTCACTGATCAATCAAGACACGTACAAACAGCTAGGCACACCTCCGTTGCGAGCCGCAAATGTTAAGTTAACTAGTTATTCAGGTCAAGATATTGTTGTGTTAGGGCAGTGCAGCCTTCTTGCAACATACAAAGGACAAACAAACCTTGTGTCATTTTACGTCCTTTGTTCTTCTTCTGCAATGAACTTGTTTGGTTTCGATTTATTTCAGTTGTTTAACTTGTCTATAGTAAATCAGGTCCTATCAGTGAACCAGACGGTGCCTTCAGACAGTGTTTCTCGTCTACGCGAAGAATTTGCAGGAATTTTTGCTCCGGGCCTCGGTTGCATTAAGAACTATAAAGCACATTTGAAACTGAAAGTAAACGCGCAACCAAAATTGTTCAGAGCGCGCAATGTTCCCCACGCATTGCGTGATGATGTCGCAAAAACATTACACGATTTGGAATCACAAGGTGTAAAATTGAACGTGTGCAGGCTTCTCTCTGGGCATCACCCTTAGTAATTTTGCCAAATTTTGGACTTCAACGCAACAGTGAATCCACAACTAGTGATTGCAACTTTTCCTTTACCCCGCCCGGAAGATCTTTTTGAAAAACTGTGCCCGGGTAAATATTTTATGAAGTTGACCCTCGCAAAAGTGTAATTGCAAATACCGGCGGACAAAGAATCCTAGCGCATTTCGGTGGTTAACACGCATCTTGGGTTGTATCAATTCAAACGACTGCCATTCGGGTATGCATCCGCCCCTGCGTGTCTAAGCAAATATCTACAAACTGTTTGTGAGTCGGTCCCTACTGCAGCAAATTATCTGGACGATATTGTGATCTCCGGAAAGATGGAAGAAGAACATTTGGCCAATCTCAGAACATTATTTCAGGTCTTGCAACAAAATGGTCTTCGCTTGCGGAAGGACAAATGTGTGTTTTTTGCTTGTGACTTGCCATACTTGGGACATGTACTCAATGCCTAAGGCATACATCCCAGTCCAAAGCACCTCCGTGCCATACAAGACTTGCCGTCACCACAGAATTTGAAGCAGCTACAGAGTGTGCTGGGAAAAATGAATTACTACCATCCCTATGTGCCGCATGCCTCCTCCATTTCAGCTCCGCTTCATCGCTTACGCCGTAAGGGTGTTCCGTTCATCTGGACGACGGAATGTGAATGCGCCTTTCGCTAGTTGAAATCGGCGTTGCTTTCCAATATTTGCCTTACACCATTCGATCCCCAGGAGCCCCTCTTGTTGATGGTGGATGCATCGGATTTCGGGATTGGTGCTGTGCTTGCGAACAAAGATGGATTGCACGATCGCCCTATTGCCTTTGCGTCCAAATTGCTCTCGTATGCTCAAAGAAATTATTCACAGATCGAGAAAGAAGCATTGGCTCTCGTATATGGTGTTACAAAGTTTCATGATTTCTTGTATGGTCGTCACTTTACCATAAACACAGACCACAAACCTTTGACATCGCTTTTTCATCCGACCAATCCTGTACCTCCACGTACAGCGCAGAAATTCATTCGCTGGTCTATTTTCCTCTCACAGTACCGCTATGATATCTTGTATCGGTCCAGTGCTAACCACGGAAACACCGATGCATTGTCCCGCTTGCCTGTTGTTGAGGATAGGGCATTCGATTCCTCCGAACTTGCTTGCATGTTCATTGATGCGGAAACCGATGACGTGGTCGAATCGTTTCCGATTGATTTGCATCGTGTAGCTACAGCCACAGCTGCCGACTCTGTCCTTGCTCCCATTCTGCGCTTTGTTGCTACGCAATGGTCCTTGTCAAAGTCACGAATCGGGGACCCGTTGGTTCGCCGACTTTTTGCTCACAAGGAGAGACTTTTTGTACGACATGGTGTTTTGCTGTTGCGTTCTGATAATGGTCAGTCCAGGGTCGTAGTACCACGTTCGTTACAGTCCTCTGTCTTACAGCTTCTCCACCAAGGACATTGGGGTATAGTGAGAACGAAACAACTTGCTCGTCAGCACTGTACTTGGTTCGGAATCGATGCCACGATTACGAATATGTGCTCTTCTTGCATGGTGTGTGCCGAACAACACTCAGCACCACTGCGGAAATTCTTTGCATGGCCAAAAGCCACTTCCCCTTGGCAATGCTTACACATAGATTTTGTTGGTCCATTCTGGAATGCTCGATGGTTGGTTGTGCTAGATTCATTCAGTAATTTTCCTGTTGTTGTCCGGATGTCTTCCACGACGTCATCTGCGGCCATCCAAATGTTATCCGCTATCTTTTGCATTGAAGGTCTTCCACAGACTATTGTTTCTGACAATGGCCCACAATTCATTTCAGCAGAATTTCAGTCATTCTGCAAGGCCAATGGTATTCAATATCTGACGTCTGGGTCGTTTTCGCCACAGTCAAATGGTGCCGCTGAACGATTGGTCAGGGCTTTCAAGTCACAGATGTTGAAGTTGAAAGAGTTGCATTCTCGGGAGGACGCGTTCTTGCTCTTTTTGTCCTCGTATCGCTCACAGCCCCGAAATGGTCGCTCGCCAGCTGAGTTGTTCCACAGTCGTCATCATTGAACCTTGATGTCTTTCCTACACCCGCCGCATCAGGTTCCTGTGCAGCGGCAGACACCTGCTTTTGCTCCAGGCGACATTGTCTACTATCGCCATCTGCTTTCAGCGACGGTGCCGTCCGGTTAGCGCCCCGGGGACCCATCTACTGGCTCGCCTCAGCCCCAGGTGTTACTGACGCTGCCTTCCATTTTGCCCCATGGCGACGCGCCGCCGCCTGTTGTCCCGCCGGCGACACCCGCAGTGGAAGCGTCACTGCAACTGCCAGGCGCCTCCCTGGGTCACGTGCCGCCGATCACTTCTCGTGACCAGTTGTCTTCCGACATTGAACTCTTGCCCACTCAGGACCATATGTTGTCTTCGCCCGTCGGGTGCCCAGGCCTGATGGAGGTCGGCCCTTCGGCACCTCCTGTCTCTCTACGGGCGCATACACCGCATGTTGGCGTGCACCCTGGAGCAGGTTTTCAGGCATTTCCTAGCTCCCCGCGGTCCGAATGGCAGGGTGCGGGTGGCACAGCCTCGCCTGTTGTTAGGCTCCCCACCTCGTCGCATACGTCAACATGGGGTCCTCCCCACGGCGGGCGGAAGCCTTATGCCACAACCATACGCCACTTTGCAGGGGAGGAATGTGGTGTCACCGCCAGGCACCACACTTGCTAGTTGGTAGCCTTTAAATCAGCTGCGGCCCAGTAGTATACGTCGGACCCGCATGTCGCCACTATCAGTGATTGCAGACCGAGCGCCACCACACGGCAGGTCTAGAGAGACTTCCTAGCACTCGCCCCAGTTGTACAGCCAACTTTGCTAGCAATGGTTCACTGCCTACTTACGTTCTCATTTGCCAAGAAGGTAGATTAGCATAGCCTTCAGCTATGTCATTTGCTACGACCTAGCAAGGTGCCATTATCAGTTACTATTGATATTGTGAACTATGTACCATCAAGAGCGACGTTCATCATTAATGGATTAAAGTTAAGTATTCCACCAGCTACGTCCATTGTTTCTAAATTCTAATTTTCTTGACCTGTTCCAGACCTCACGCCAGCCTGCATGAGCTAAATCGCGTGCCTTTCGGCCTCCTCTAGTAACACGGTGTTGGCTATCCTGCCAACCACAAAATGGTGAATGCTCATCACTGTTGTGAAAGTATTTTCATAGAAACAAAGATAATTCCAGTAACAAAGTTGAACAGATTCAGGCAGGTAATTATGATGTGTGCTCATGGCATGTCATGAGCAAGACACATCACTGCTCCCAAGTTGGGTAAGAATAGTCTGAGAAACACTCTGCTCCCTTGAGGATGCTTGTGTGGCACTCTAGTCACTTGATCTTAACATCAATAAGTACATTTAGAATGCCACTGGTCAAATATGAACATACCTTAGACCCAGCACTGACCGATCTCTGAGAGTTGTGGTCAGTAGTTGAGTGGTCACAGATCAAGACAGCTTAACAAGCTTTTCAGAGGGTTGTAGAGTCCATGTCACGACACTTCACTACAGCCATCAGTGCCAATACCATGCATAAGAATATTTTAAGATAAAGAATTAATTAGGTTTGTAAAATTATTCACATAATAAGGGTTGAAAAATACCTCTTCTTACAAAAGCATCCAGAAAGTTTCTGTTGATAAGTTCCACTGCAGGTACAGCCAAAATTCTGTAGTAAGCACAGTCTTCCAGCAGTGCATCTACAATTGAACTTGGAACTGATAAAGTATCTGGTATGACCACAGATATCTGAAAAATGAAAATAAACAAAATGGACTATTTGTACAAGCTGGATTTTTTTCCCAGCAGCAATTAAAATAAGATTCAATATATATGAGTGTCACTGCAAAAGATTTAAGAGCTACTAATTTTCTTCTGAGAAATCTCAGCTTTACATCTTTTGGAAGACATTTCTACTATGTTTTATTATCACTATATATTACCAACACACTTACTAAACGGCTGCACAGACATACCCACAGTAACCCATCAAACAAATACTTTAAAAATAAATAAGGTTTGTCCATTTATAACACTTGACGCACCAACCTGTTATAAAAGTATACTAATACAAGAGTGTCACTACCAAGTCAGCACAAGATATTAGTATTTTCACTCAGATATAATCACAGCCAGAAGAGTTACTGCAACTTTCTAAAAGATTGTTTGGCAAAATTGATGTCTGGTTATGAGGTATGCAGTGCCTATCTCAGTAAATCTAAAGGATTTGCCTTTGACGGTAATCCCCCAACCCTTCCAGGAAATACTGGGAAAAATTAATTGAATTTACTAGCAAATGACATGAATTCCGTTATCCTTTGTCTCCCAGCCATTGTGCTCGCGAATTTAAACAACATTTAAGATTATTCATTTCATGCCTAATTATACTCTAAATTATCCTTGCCTTACCTTCAATGTTTTGTATCTTTCCTCATAGTACACGGTTTTTGCCTTTATGATGATGTGGTGAAGAATTTTGGAACATTCCTTGTTATACATAATCAAGTAATGATTGGAGATAGTCACCTGGTCTACACAAATTTGGTTGGGGGTTAAGGGACTAAACAATGAAATTAGCACCCTTGGTCCATGGGTAGTTCATCAGGAGTTAGTGACATTCATCAGGAACGTGTTCTGATGATGAAAGTACACAGGAGTAGTTAATTCAAAGCAATGACTGTAGCACTGATGTCAGAGCTGAGAAATGATCTGTGTGTGGAGAAGTACATGGGTTAGTCCAGTACATAGGTCAGAGCAGACATGAGGTCTTTACGGCTTATCCATGACGTGAGAAACAACAGCTGCCTCCCACCCACACCAAGTTGGTTGAGGATGAAGAATTCCTTCTAGTCAGGAGATACAGAACAAGTGAGAAGGAGAAATGTAATGGACATCAGCTGGACCATTATGTTTTATTACAAACACAATTATAAAAACAACATCAGAGAAATAGGTAAGGGAGCAAAGGGGGTGGGGGAGGGGGGCAGAGTCCCTGAGGCTCACCATATGACAGCAGCGGTCTCACCCTCAGCCACCCCACTGCCCCACTCCTGATCCATTATAGTCAAGCCATTAAAGAGCAACCACTATTCAGTAGTGTGCTACCCCTAAAATGGAAAATAGGGTTCGGCAGAAAAAGGCAAATTGCGTCTAAAAGCAGTTAAAACAACACCACCCACCTTGCCCCCATAGGTAGTGTAATGGGATGAACTGTACAGTGCCTGGAGTCATGGATGAAGCACAAGAAATAAGGATCGACCACCAGTGGTCATTGCCCAGTCTGCTCATCACCCCTCAGCAGCAGCAGCAGCAAAATGCTTCCATAATATTGTTCTGTGTGTCAGTGCCCCAGTGCCAGCCTTCAGAAAGCTACTTATGACTGACGACACCCAGTTTGGTCACTGCCTCTGTACCAGTCCATTTCCACGTGACACCCAAGTGTGGACACTTCCATAATGTCAGCCAGTAGCAGTGACATTTACATTCCTCCCGGACCAACTGTTGTCATCAGCCAGCTGGGAAACATAGCTGTGCCCAGCCTGCATCAGCTGCAGCCTTTGAGTCTTCACCATAATTATGTTGCCACCACCACCACTGCCGTCCCCGAGTGTCAACCAGGGACCACAGCCTGACTGCCCAACCTCTGGAAGCCAAGAGTGCTGCCATCTCAACAAACTGCTCGCCAATGTACTTGCTGCTGCCCCATGACCAGGGCTTTAACAGATCACCTACCAGCAATCTGCCACCTGAGTCTGCCAGCTACCCACAGCCACTCTTCAGCCTTTGGTTCAGAGTCAGGCTCACATCACCGTTGACTGCCTCACACTGCAAAGAGCCAACTGTGATGCATTGGCTGCCACCATCAATTCGCCTTCCAGCATGCTGGCTACGCCAGCTCAACACCACCCTCTCGGCAGCGTGTGTACTTCACATGCTGTGTCTATCAAGGCCACTGCTACAAGTTCGAATATTATGAGTCGATGCTGAACAGCACCAGATGAGTGGGTATACCTGAATGACTGCCAAAGCTGACTGAATTAATAAGTACTTTTATACATTTCTCTCTTATTTCTCTGAAGCCACTTGTTATCTGCTACATTCTGAAGTAAAAAGTGGGATAGTCTGGAGAGGAAGAAGGTATGCTTCCTTCTGATAATAGAGGTCTGCAAATGGTGACTCAACTACGACAGCAACATGTGTAACTAGCCGCTCAGGCTTCAAATTTTACTAGAGGGATCCTTATATTCTGGTATCTTTATATCCTTGTATCCCTATTTTCCACTATGTCAGTTTCTGACTCAGTTGTCTTTAGTAATGGTTGAGAGCCAAGCCTTTAACACTTGTGACGTGTACTCAATGTTATTTACCAGGGCGCACAGTCCGGTGCAAAAAGTTTCACAAGGTAATTTGTTGGGTTTGGCATTAAAAAAGAAGTATTACACAAGACAAGGCCAGGAGTCCACATGCCTTAGATGTGGGAAACCATGAGTTGTGAATGTGATTTGATTACCAGATAGAAGGTAGATAATAAGATAGATGTAATCAGTGGTAGCTCAGCACGGTCCGAGTGTCACAATGGGATCAAATTGTTCAGATTTCCGATCTTTAAGCTGTATAACACTGACCCAAAGCAACAATATGATGTGAGATGATTGTTAAACATGATGACAATATCAATTAAACTACTCCAACTCAGCCAGTATACATTGCACATAATAGGAGTAAATCTTACAGCAATGTCTGTAGAAATTAGTTGTTATGGGAGAACATGTAAGGTATTAGAAAAAATATAATGAAGTTTTTCAAATGTGTATTATGGGCATGGGAGGATAGTTAAAAAGCGACTATGGCCCAGGAAGTAAGTCTGTGGCATCTGACAGCTTGGTGAAGTGGGGCCACTGGACTACTACTATTCTCTCAGAATGAGAGAGCGCTGTCAGTTTGGATATTGAGCTTCATTGTGAAGTATGATGAGGAATTTGATGGTGAAGTACCATGGGTGTTTACTGATGTACTGTGAGAAAGAAATGTGCAATAGTTGTGTTCAGAGTTCTTCCTGATCAATACAACTGAGAATGCAACAATAATGATGCCAGTGACTTCCTTCCTTTCGCAGACAGTTTTCATTATTTGTTAGATCATACTACAAGGTAAGGTCGGTATTACACTATCAAATTTCTTTGTCCAAGTTGATATGTCAAATATTTTTGTCAAAGAAGTTTGATGGTGTAATAGGGCACTTTGTCAAATCTCGTCTGTCATTAAATAAATTTGATCAAATCTAGGGCTTCACTGTAGATTTGATCATAAAAGTCACTTGTCTTCTGTTCACTGTAATGTGAAATGTTACCAAGTGGAGTGCTAGCATCGCTGCAGCATTCTGTCCTCTGTAGTGTGTTTAAAAACATGGCCTATAAATACAATTGGTGTGTACCGACAACTACAAAATTAAGAGAGATGTATGAAGCTGATGAGGCGTTTTACAATGTGAGG
Organism: Schistocerca gregaria; assembly: GCF_023897955.1. Classification (NCBI taxonomy): domain Eukaryota; kingdom Metazoa; phylum Arthropoda; class Insecta; order Orthoptera; family Acrididae; genus Schistocerca; species Schistocerca gregaria. The sequence goes on along the minus strand of NC_064921.1, from coordinate 632,697,897 downwards.
CACTCTGAATACAAGAACACATTGAGGAGATTGGAGACCTAACCTAACCCAACTCTCTCCCGTAGCAAGGAATCTGAGTGTTACAGTGAGCCTGTTTTCTGCAGATATAGCAGTTCTTAAATGAGTATTGTGCTTTGTGATATGAGGATTCACTTCACTGAGCAAATACTGAAATGTATGCTAATCCATGTTTAATTAATTTACGTATGACTTGACATCCTCCACCACAAGCTCACACAACAAGTTTTGTTGAATGCTTTTACGTCTCGCCGTAAAACCCACGGCTTCACCCAGGTATGTTTCCTTTTTTCCCCCCACTTCTCTTCCACATGTGCACACATTGCAATTGTGGTACATGCAACTGCTGTGGTTAATAACAAGTTGTTGTTGTCATCCATCTTGAAGTTTGACGAAAAATATGATGACAGTGTAATATCCCGTTTTAGCGCCACATCAAAGATTTTTGCCAAATAAATTTGACAAATATTTCATCATATCTTTGATCAAATCTTTGACAAAGAAATTTGATAGTGTAATACCGGCCTAACACGATAGTATGCATATAAGGTAGTGAAAAGAGAAGTGTACAAGGCATGGAGTGCCTGATAGTAGTTTTTTGTGCCAGAGAGGATGTAATACTGTCTGTGTAAATGCAATATATGACTTAATGTTATATGTGAGAATTTTATTCAAATTATTATAGGTATATGGTATACGTAATATGAGAAGGTGGAAGATACGAATTTCAAGATGCAAATAGATAGTGGGTTAAAATATGCCTTTCTTGTCCCAATCCTTCCCCACAATACGAAATGGTGCAGCTGCTAACAGGACTAAATGAGTTTAAGCGAAAATAATGCAAATAAGAACATAGAGACTTGGTGGTTGTGTATATAGTATCACTTGAGTGAAGTATGGGACAGCAAATGTAAAAAATTGCAAACAAACCAGTGCTTCTGTTACAGACAGTTTTCCACGGAAATTTGAAGACCAGAGTTTTCTTGGAAGGAATAACTGTAATAGAATGAACTGGCCAAGGCCACAGCACCAGGAAACAGGTACAAATCACCCCCAAGTCATTTTACTGCCTGCTAAGCACCCCTCAGCAGGAGGAAGACGCTTCGTGACACTGTTCTGTGTGTCTCTGAGGTGGTTAAGCAGAGATCCCAGAAGAGGGCTGTGAGGTGCATTCCAATTAGTAACCCCACCAAAGGACGGGTGTCAGGGGGTCAATGTCACTTGTGTAAAAAAAAATGTGCTAAGTTGGATGTCAAAGAAATTGTTGGATGGTGACTGACTAAATGAGCAACAGTTGAAACTGCCAGCACTGAAGAGGGAAGAGTCCTGCTTCAGCATGGCGACTCGCTACAGGATTAGTCCAGAAGGCACCAGCAGCCCATCTGACCTGGGTCTGACCATTTCAGAGCTGAAGGTAGCACTGAGCCATAAACCTGGCAAATGTAGTTTAGTCAAGATGAGACCAGAGACAGGTAAATACAGAGAAGGGTAACGTGAATCACACACCAAGAGGTGTGGACAAGTATGTATAGAGTGTTAAGCTTTTGCATTCAGCTAGTCTTTAGTTGATGAATATGGGGCAGCCTAGTCAAGTGCTCAGTATCCACGTAGAGTTCTGGATCAGACCAGTTTGTGGTAAGACAACAGAAATGCATGACCTGTATTTTTGCAGGAGAGAAGTGGAAACCATGGCAAAGGGTCCAAGCAGAGGCCCTTCAGATGGTGCCTTGGAACTGGCTATGGAGTTGGAGCTGTAGCAAATACAAAATAACCGACAGTTAGTGTGGAAGTGACCAGTGGCCCAGCTGAGGTCACTAGCCCACTGTTTGCACTGAGGAAGACTGACACTCAGCACAATGTTTGCTGTTCTCTTGGACCTGTCGAGAGCTGAGTGAAATGCCAACTCAAGCCCAGAACAACCAGTGGGATAAAAACTGATGATTACAAATCAGTAGCTAGCCTTGATGGAGGTTAAATAAAATGTCACGGCGCAAAGGAAAATCACGAACCTTATGTAGACTGTGATGAAGAGTAGGCATTTAAAAAAAGAATGGTCTCCCATTTCCAACCTAACCAGTCAGTCAGTTGGATAGTCACTGATAGAGGGACGAAAGGCCCTGAGATTCAAGAACACAGCTTAATCAGTGGGCAACCATGCTTTCAAGCAGCTTGCAGAGCACATTGGTAGCCCTCAACAGACGTTGGGTTTTTTCCTGCCTTAAGGCTTGGGGCAATGATAATATCTTGCTACTGAAAAGGGAAAACGTTTTGAAGCCAGAAATCACTGAATACTGTCAGTAGATAGCTTTCAAGTAACTTTCAGATATTCGATCACCTGATAATGCAGTCAACCAAGGTCTAAGGCCATATTGCAAGACGAATCAAGAGCCTAAATCAGTTCCCAGTCAGTCAAAGGTTCATGATATATGTCACCTGTTGGTGGGGATGTCTTCAACTTATCATTTCTGGTTTAGAAAAGTAGCAGAGTAAGAAGGGGTCATCAATTCTGTTGTAAAGTGGGTCACGAGGTGTTCAGTAAGAACCGACACATCAGTACAATAACCACCCTAAAGGACAAAGACCCAGAAAAGGTGTTAATCTTTTGCCGCCAAGAAGGCTACAGACTATGCACCATGCCTGGGAGGAAAAGGCACACATTCCCAAGGAAGATACATAGTGTTCCTAGAATTCCTTCCTTCTGAGCTTAATTTGTGATCCCCAGTGTGACATTGCTTAAAAGTGAGCATGCCAGCCTGTGAAGGATGTTGCTTGAAACATTGCAGGGCCCTACACCACTCCTAAATAGTTCTTGTAATGTCTTTGGTCCATTGCAGGAGTGACTGGCCTTGGAGTGTGCCAGTAGAAAGAGGAATATCAGTTCCAGAGGTGCAAGGATTGCATCAGAGATGTCACCCACAACCTTGTCAATGCAATTAACAGAGAGGAGACAGAAGTGACAGCAGAGCCACTTCACTCTTCAAACGGTCGATCGTGGTAATTGGCCCATCACACACTGACAAAGAAGTGACAGGATCACTGGTAAATGGTCAATGTTGCACAAGTCGTTCTGGAGCAACCAAAGTAGTGAAACCATGAGATTGGCTGAAAGAGATTATAAGGTCGATAGATGAAAAGGTGCCACGAAGGACACTGAGGAGGCACAGATCAAACAAAAGCTGATCAATCAGATGGCCTCTCAGAGATGGAAGTGATACTTCCACATGGGGGCGATGCACATTGAAATCCTCAAGCAAGAGAAAGGGCAGGGGCGTTTTGGATTAAGGTGGTCATCTCAAGGGAAGTAAGCGCCCTGCCACAAAGTACATAAATGTTACAAACAGTGATCACTGGGGTAGTTTGCACTGACACTGCTATTACTTCCAATGTATTGAGGAGGAGAATACACTCGCTGATGGCATCTGTGGGAACCAATAAACAGGCTAGTTCAGCTGACCTCCCGGTGCCAGTACAATTCTGACAGAATGCACAGTAACCACAAGGCATTAGGGAATGGTCATCAATCAAGTAAGTTTCTTGTGGGGTGATGCAGACTGTAGAATAAAAGGAAATTAACTGTTGTAGTTCTGCCCAGTGACAGTGGTATCCATTACAATTCCATTGGATCATCAAATTGAGGGTGTTCTGGTTAGGTGTCAAGAGGCTAAAAGGTGGGATAATATCAGTGAATATTTGCTCATAATCCAATGGTGTGTGTGTGTGTGTGTGTGTGTGTGTGTGTGTGTGTGTGTGTGGAAGGGGGAGGGTGCTTGATGCCTCTGGGGTCACCACAGTAGCCTTCTTCCAATTCTTATACTTTTCTTCCCCAACATTATTTGCAACATTTGGTGGCCGCGATTCTTGTGAGAAGCTTGTCCACTGTATGCATGAACACAGATCAGTAGGCAGCTCTAAGACCCACAGGTCATGGTTATTTTAGATGGTGGCTAGTGTCGGGCCTCTGATATGTGGATTTCCAGGAACAGGGGTCTTGAGAGGGAGCTCTGTAATGGATATATGCTGCAGGAGGAAGCTTCTCTGGATGCGTGTGGGAAATGGTTCCCAAAGATGGTGTCACTGGGACCATGAGAGTAGAGGGTAGTAGTGTATCTGGTTTGCAAAAATTGAGGTGGGCGTACGGGGCAAATGACATCAGTAACTTTAGCATAATTGGTCATCATATCAACAGATGCATGTGTTCATATTTTTTCTTGCCTTGGTATATGACAGGCGGTCAAGCGATACGTAGCCCTATATTTTCTTGTCTTTTCAAATACTGGGCAAACAGTTGAACATGAAGAACTGTGTTCAGTACAACTGCCACACAAAAGGAGTTCTTCACAAGGATGACCTTCATGGGGTAATCGTCCACAGTTTCTGCATTTTGAGTTTGCCGTACAGCAGGATGACATGACCAAAGCGTAAACATCTGAAACACCTAATGGTGGCAGGACATAAGTTCTCAGTGCATACTTGTACATTGTAATTAACTTTTCCTTGGATGTCATTTCCTGCAAATGCTGAAATGAAAGCACCCCTATCTGTTTGGTTATCCTTGGGACCTTTTGTACACACTGGACAAAATGCCTGGTTAAAATATTGAACATCACAGGGAGTGGACAGACAGTATTGTTCTACAGGTTCATACAAGTATTCTCTTACTGGAAATATTTATATGTAAACCAAGTTGTTTGTGACGTGACTGCGTGACAGGTGACATCAATCTACAGCTACATCTACATTCATATCTTACAATGAATAGTGATGTGCATGACAAACAGTATTTAGCACTGTACCCCATGTCTGGGTTTCTTCCCATTCTAATCATACATGAAGCATGAGAAGAATGCACTGTAATTAATCCAATCTTGTCTTTGTTGTCCCTGCAGGATTGACACATAAGGGGGCTGAAGTATATTTCTTCACCTAACACTAGCTCTAAAACCTCGTATGTAAGCACTCAAAGGATAACTTCCACCAATCTTCGAGAGTCTGGCAATTCAGATTTTTCAGCATTTATGTGACACTCTTACATAAGTGAAACAAACTTGTAACAATTTGTAGTATCATTCCTTGAATAAAATCAATATGCCCATTAGTTCTATCTGGTATGGGTCCCACAAACTTGAGCAATGTTACTCTATCACTTTTCGGGTGTGCATCTAGGACATTGTTATTTCTTCTTCTGATGCTTTGCCTGATAAAATGCCACAGATAAAACCTTACGCATCTCAGAATAAAATATACAAAGAGCTGAGTCAGCGAATGCAGAAAACTTATGAATTTCATGGTTAATTATTAAAATATTTCGTATGTGTTGAAACACCAGGCAGCAAAGATTGTAACTGTAAATCCTCTGAGAGTGTAGACATGAATGAGCAATTTCCATAATTTGTTGAGCTGTAAACCCTCAGCCTGGTTGTGCAGGTTGTCTGCTAACTGCATTTCCACAGCTGACTTGACCAATGAAGGCCAGTAGGCTGAGGCTTAACTTTCTCATAATCCACTGAATGGCCAATGGAAAAACTGTGTTCAGCCACTGCAGATTTGTTAGGCTGTAGCAGGTGGGTGTGTCACTGGTGTCCAATGTGCCATTCTTGTAGGATGTGTACTGTTTGTCCTATGTAGCTTTTACCACACTGGCAATGAATTTCATAAATACCCGTGTTTAAAAGCAGATCAATCTAGAAGAGTTGCCGCCTTCACCAGTGGGTAGAAGATCACATCCATTTTATGCTTTTTTCATTTTTCCGACAATTTTAAAGAAACATCTTCCACACCCAACATAAATGTCATAGACTATACATCAATTTCTTCTTGCTCTTCCTTTGGTCAGTCTAGTGTTTCTGCTTGCATGGTTCTCTTAATTTGATGTTCCAACAGAATGTACTAGTTCATCCTGTAGGCCATCAGCTTAACTCTTCATAGTCTCCAGGTATTAAAGTATGCTCAAGGTTTGTGAATGATGGTGGCAATTCAATCATTGTGATCAGGGCAACTGTACATGCAGTGCATTAGAAATCCACCCTCATGTTGAACTAAGACATCCAAAATTGATACACAGCCATCCATTTCCCATTCCATGGTATCTCTGACATTTCCATGACTAGAGTAAAGATGCTAAGGAAATTCCATCAATTTATCCTCGCCATGGTGACAAGTTACAAATATGTCAGTGAGACATCTCCAGAAATCTTTCATGAGTAAATTAAATACGAGTATGAGATGGCTACTCATGGCAATACCATTGACCTGTTCAAAATATCAGTTACCAAACCAAGGTAAGTGGAGGTTAGTGCATGATGCTTTAATAATGCCGTTATATCTTCCTCAAGCTTGCAGCTAATCAAGGACAGAATTAGCAATAGGTACAGTTCAGTAACTAAGAAGATGATGTCAAAACTAACCAGTAAATCAGAGTTGTTTCATAATAACCCATAAAAGGTCCCAATAATGATATTTAGTCAATCACTAAGCAGTGGCATGTAAGTTACTCACTGTTGGTTTAGTATCTGTTCCAAGGATGGTTTATGAGTTCCATTTTGTTCTAAACAACTTTTTTGTTTCTGTATAACTTTGTGGGCCTTGAGAAGACCATATAATCAGGGAGGCACAGAGCTGCATCCCTTCAGACTGTTGGTGACCTTGGGTAGACAGCTCTAGTCCAGAAGTGAAGCAGTTTTCATTTGAGCATGTGACCTGGGGTCCTTGGCAACTTTATATTGTGTGCTCAAATAAGTTGTATGTCTTCTTTATGCAGATGTCTCTTGCTAGCAAAAAAGGTGAATTACCTTCATCTGCAGGAAGAACCAATGTTTGGAATCATTATAGAGATTACAAAAGGAAGCTATCACAGATGAGGCTATGCTTTTCACCTTATTTTTTTCATCAGTGTCACCACAAAGTTTTTTGGAGGCTTTTTCAAATCCTCCAATAAAAGATGTTAGTGATAAGGGCTTCAGTGTAGGAGAAAAATTCAAGGACTTTCCTAAAACAATCATTTTCATGTTTCTTAAGATCCCTATTTGTTAAATTAAGAACAGAACATTTAAAACACACTTCTTCCTGTGGCAGATTAGCCAGGTGGTCAAACTTTACAACTTGCACTGTGTTGGAGCTTCGACGGATCCAGTTTGATTTTACCAAAATTATACCTTCAGCACACTCCCAGGAAACAGAAGCAAGAGCAGCTGTTACATAGGCATGTACATGACAGTTCTTCTGAGATCAAATCCAAGCTTTGATGTAAGATCAGATGCAAAAGTGTTTTGTAGGCAGTCTCCTTCACTGACTGGATTTTCCCAGTAACTCGCCAATGAACTGAAATCTGCCACCTGCTGATTGTGAGCCTATGTGATCATTTCAATTTCATATCCATTAAAATTGTTAGTCACATATCAGTGAGTTAAATGATTATGACTGTGACTCATTGTTATTATTGCTACGTATGTTACTATTCTGTATTTTGAGCAGTTGCACAATTTTACTTTTCTGTATATTTAAAGTAAATTCTAAATCTTTGCAAAACTTCAAAATCTTATCACTATCTGCCTTGACAATTGGGCAGCTCTTTTCAGGCAGTATTTCATTATTGACAACTGTATCACCTGCAAAAATCTGAGGTTGTTATTAATGTTGTCTACATCATCAATACACAACATGTACAGTATGGGTCTCAATACACTTCTTTTGGACACATCTGAAATTACTTCTATTCCTATTTACAATTATTTATCCTAAACAACACAGAAGGTCCACCATACAAAGAAATCCTCAATCCAGTCACAAATTACACCTGATCTCCACATGTTATTTTTATTAATAAATCATGATGTGGCACAGAGTCTAATGCCTTTCGGTAATCACGAAATACAGCATTCACCTGATTTCCTCAATCCATAGCTTTCAGAATCTGATGTGAAAAGCAAAAATCATAAGTTGGGTTACATATCACCCACATTTTTGGAACACACGCTGGTTGGCATTTTTGATAAGATTAAACTATGACAGCCATTACGGCTTCAGATGCTGCCCATCTGACAGCCAAACTTATTCCATTCAGAATCTCCCGTCTACAGTTCTACACTTTATTTTACACTTATTAACTAGCAGCTCTGTTTCTTTACGGTGACTATTGAGCACAAGATCCCACCCATAATGAACTCTTGTTCTAAGTAAAGTCAAACAATGGAAACTCCAGGTTGGAATACGAACAACAAAGAAGGACATAGGTTGTTAATCACAGTAAAGATGACACATTTAGTTGCAGACAGGCACAGGCTGCCAATGGTAGCAGTTTTGTCTGTGGGAGGTGTACTTGCTTGTGTGATTGTGGACATGTCTTTTGCTGAAGAAAGCTATGGCAAACGGCTACAATGTGTAACAGTCTTTCCATTGTGCTTGTCTGCAACTCAATGAGTCATCTTTATAGTGAGTAGCCATCTATTCTTCTCCTAATATTGTTCTAGGTACATACCTGCTCAGTGCTTGGTTGCCATTCTTTTAAAGTTGAGCAACAATTTCCCTACATGCACCTGCCGTGAAGTTAATGGTCTGAGTTATCTTTGTCATATGATATGGCTTTCACATTATCCAATTTACAGAGCATGCAACTCTTTCTATTTGTTTTACTGGCCCTTTGTACTTTGGTAATGAGTTTTCATTCTACCTCATGGTTACTGATAACATTTCCATACCGACATCCTCAAATAGGTCTGGTCTGTTTGTTGCCAGCAGACCCAATACAATCCCATCATGAGCAGGTTTATGCACTATCTGTACCAGGTAGTTTTCAGAGAATGCATTCAGAGCTGTTTCACAGCATGTCTTGTCACATGCACCATGAATAAGACTGTAATTATTCCAAATGATTGTTGGATGATTAAAGTCTCTTTCAGTAATGGCAATTTGAATGAGAACATATTTACGGGGAGAGTCAAGCATTCTATACAGTTTTTGCTAACATCTGTGGGTGAGCCTGACTCTCAATAGAAGGATCCAATTAAGTTTATGTCATGCAGCTTCAATTTCTGTCTCAGTGGATCTGAGACCTTGTCTACTGTAACAAATATGCCACCTCCATTTCCCATTAGTCTACCTTTTCAATACACACTTACACTTAACCAAAAAATTTGCTGCTGTCAATTTCAGGTTTTAAACAGTTCTCAGTACTGTGTATTAAAGCATTGGGATGTCAATCTCTTCGTGCGTGCGTGTGTGTGTGTGTGTGTGTGTGTGTGTGTGTGTGTGTGTGTGTGTGTGTGTGTGTGTGTGTGTGTTTAAGAGGGTGGGGTGGGGGGAGAGACAGGGATATTTCTTTGTTACACCAGCACTCAAGAGTTAGGGTCTACTACAGCTATGATTCTCTGGAGTGAATGGAGAGTTGCCTAAACCAAAAACTCATTTGTATACACTCCCTACAGAGACAGCCACCTGTTTACCAGCCTCTGATGTGTAGTGCAACCCTGAGCTATTCCGGGGGGCACCATTCTCAACCATGTAGTGCATGTGTAGGAAGTTGCATCTCTCACAACCTCTGAAACTTCTTATTCAAACCTTCCACTCGATTCAGAACCAGATGGTCATAATCAGTGCCAGAGACAATTCTGCAGACTGTGAACTTTGCTTAAATGCTATGACCAACACTCATGTTCTCCATCTTTTTTGTCAGTTGCTGCAATGATCCAAGCAGAATACCAACTCCAAATGACAGGCTTTATTCATTTCAATGTGTGCCTCAAAAAGCAGATGGTTGCACCCTGTTCCTCTATTGGCTGCTAGAATGGCCTCTTCACATTTTGAAAGAGATGTCTAGGCATACACCAAGCTTGTACTGGCATGATCTTTCCCACCCCTTGCTGTATTTCCATCAGGGGCACAACTTTCCATCATATATTTGAACCACCAACAATTAACAGACTTCTACCCTTTGCTTCCCTTTGACAAGCGACACAACAGGCTTCGCAAAATGTGAAGTGTGCCTCATTGGTACAGTTTTTTCCCACTCAAGTGACTCCTGAAGCCCTGCAATTACACATTCATCAGAAAACTTCAGCCAGATTGTCATATCACTCAAAGAGTGATAAAATCTTTACTACACAAATTACATCTTTCCATCGTACCCACTACATATCTGCACGGACTTATAGAGAGTGAATACATGATAGGAAAGAGGTTGAATATTTTGTTAGGCCTAATGAGATTTGAAGCATAATTATAGAGCATACACAGGTGCAAGACATGGAGATCATGAGATGACGTAAATGGAAAAAAAATTTCACTGTAAACTTGAATAACCATTACATCAATTTACTCATCTACTCACAAACTGTTAAGTGTAGAGGAAAGTGTGCAATGTTCATTGTTTATTAATTTATAATCTCTGTAGATAAAAGTTACAAGTGTTAGCCACACAGCAAAGTACTTGCCCTTTTGCAGTGAAATTGTGAAGTATAATACTTGTACTTTATAGTACTATACATACTACTCTTGACAAAACAGTGACACCATGCATAAAATCACATAAAAAACAAAAGACTATAAATGTCTGTGTAAGGAAGAAATTTGACTTAACCTATCTTGTGCTGAAATCTGAGATTAAAAATAGTTTTCCATCTATGCTCAAGCAGCTCATGAACTGCTGAGTTTGCAAGTGTGTTTGCTCTTTTACACAATATCTTACAGCTACAATTCTTAATTTTTCTGAACCCTTACCACCAGATACCTGAATTACGGCGGAAAGCTGGTAAGATCTGTATGCCACAGGCAGGACACCACATGGTAACAACTTTCTGAGACAATTATATGAAATTACCTAGACTAAGTATTCAGTACTACTTCACCAACTAACAACCAAATCGTCACCTTTCAATGTAACATAGGACTTGGGCTATGATAAAGGGCAGTATTCCACCACAACTAAGATTTCATTTTTATATTCATTGGCTTCACTCAGATATGAATTGTCCCCTCTTGTCTTACCTTATAAGCACACTTTACAGTTCAGCCTGTTAACACAATCTACATTCCGAAAAATGTTACAAGTCACATAATTACTAATGGGCTGAAGCCGACATCTGGTTTTGATAAATTTAGTGGATCCAACTATCCCACACAAAGTTATAGCCAGAACACCAACTTTATCCAATGGGGTGGTTTTCATTATTTACACAGAAAATGAGGACGGTGTGTCAAGAGTCTGGTAAAATTTTAATCTTATTACAAAATAATAATTTAAAAGTGTTTGTATTTGGATTACTATTCTCCAATATAATCTATCAAGAAACTGAAAAAAAGAGCTGTGGCTCAAGCATAGCACACTACCAATGCCAGCAGTGTCTCTGGAATATGTGGGTTGTGATCAAGTCACTTTTGTGGAATCACTTGGAGGATAACTTCTGGTAACAAACAAAAGGCAATAAGAGAGATCACATATCTGAGTGCTGCAATTGAAACTATTCAATATTCTATAGACTGTCTAAATCACAACAATGAGCTATCATGAACATTTGACTTCGTCCAGGTCTATCACCATAATTGGTTCCGTAAAGGTTGGACCTACTCAAAACACAATGAGACAATCTACACTGGTATTAAGTCTCTACAACTACTTGGTTAAAAAAAAAAATCCTATTTATATATGTTGATTGCCAGATCATATTAAATTTATATCTTCTATTACAAATGAGAAAACCTCTGCAGATTTTCATTACATTTCACTAGCTTGTCTTTTTTATTAGTACAATGCTTTATTACTTCCTTCCATTACTAAATTCTCTATTACTTCCAATGTGCACAGGACATATCCAACAATCTGCCTTCTCTTTCTGTTGCAGTTTTTGTGCATCTAAAGCTGAGAAAAGTTTTAAGATGGAGAACGATATATGCATATCACAATAAAATGAAGTACTCTGCTTGGTTAAAATAAGTTAAACTATCAAAGAAAACAAACCTTGTCAAATATCATGCATCAAATAGCAAAGACATTGACATACTTGAAACAAATGGATACAGATCTGAACCTCAAAGAAGAAGAATGAAAAAAGTCAGGGATAATCATGAAATGGCACCCTGGTTTTCACAGGCAGAAACCTGATCTGTTTCTGTCTGGCCTCAAAAGCAGAACTAAGTGTTAGTAATAATGAAATTCGCTACATCAAATATTACACTGAGTGGAGGAACGGAAGGAACAGAACAGGGGAAGATGAGCAATCCTCAGACACATGGGAAGACAAGGTGAAAAAAAGAAAGAAACAATTGTTAACTTTGGCCTTTAATGCCATCAACAACGCAACTATTTAAACCACTACACAATCAATATGGTAATTATGACATCACACATTCAGACATATTTTAATTATTAAGGATTTGTATTCTTGCATGAAAAACGAGAGTTCAGAAGGAAAATTCTTGTTATGAATGGCATCAAACACATAAAAAGCTTAAAAAAGTAAGACTGCACTGGATAAATATGAATTTTCAGTGGGAACATAAATATGTCTAGAATTCTTAATGGACAAATAAACAAATAAAAGAGAGAGAGAGAGAGAGAGAGAGAGAGAGAGAGAGAGAGAGAGAGAGAGAGAGCAGGAAACAAGTCAGGCTATCATGATACATCTATTAGCTTCATGAACTCACATCTGAAGCTACACATTAAACTACACTACAGATCAAGCTACCATCACAAACACCGTTAAAAAAAAAAAAAAATAGTGCTGATGGAGACATAAGCGTTCATCACAGAATGACGTAACACTGCAAATTTCACTATATATGGTAAAGCCATGACACACACACACAGTAAGAGGGAGAATCAGCAGGGGAAAAATACAGAGAGGAATAAGAGATAAAATTGCCTAAGGAAGGTACAAACAGTATGACTAGTACAATAAAATTTGAAAAACCTGGATATAAATGGGAAGAATTTTATGGAGGAGGAGCAGAGGAAGTAAAGAAGTAAATAAAGAGAGATTTGCGAGGGGGGTGGGCCGGGGTAGGATTACAGTGTGAGCAGAATGGCAGTTTCCACCTGTCAGGTGGCAGAGATTGGAAAATGCTTGTGGTATAAAAATGGTAGGAAGATCTACATCACACAAGCCATCAAGCAAATATGAACATGCAATGACCACCAACCGAACCTCTAATTAAGTCTCTGTCCTCCTGTCTCCCTCTTCATACCACTGCTCCTCCACATACCTCTTGTTTTACAGTCTTATACTTTCCAGTCCTCCTCTATTGTGCTTTGAAGTGAGCAAACAAATCACACACTGTATGTGTGTTAATCTTAAGTGCTCGGAACCACAGACATAAGAACAATATTGAAAATGGGATTAAATGGGCTTTTGCAAACATCTCCTCAGATAAATTTGACTCTTGATAGATGTGAAAAATTAAGGTAACAAACAGTCACAAAACTAAAGGAGTGGAACACGAGAAATAACACCTTCAAGGGAAATGGGAATGCAGTGCCAAGACAGAGAACAGGATTCAAAAATGAGAAAAGAAGAAAGGCTGGGTCAGTTCAGCAGGAGATAGTCCAGTGGACGTCTTTCAGAGAAGTTACTATTTGGAGTGGGGGGGGGGGGGGGGGGGAGGGGGAGAGAACCACATGTCACAGGTACTGAAGCAGCTGTTGAAACCATTGGTATTGAGATGATTGTGCCTGCCACATGAAGCACTTACTATTTCACCCTGATAAAGATAGCTGCAGAGAGGTATTATCAATTCAGTTCAAGATTTTAATGTTATGGCAGGTAGAAGAAACTATCACTCAATAGCAGCAATGATTGGTTTAATCTTGCTTCTTAGCAGCTGCAATGTTTGCTGCCACTGTGAGTTAATAATGACTATCAAAGGACTGGGATCCATGAAAATTTGTTAACGATGATTTTGTGAAAGTTACTGCCTGGTTCTGCTAGCTTTAAACTTTGAGAAAAAAAAAACTTGTTTTGTACTGCTGATAATATCCCACCTCCTGTTCAACTAGTATACCAACTATAAATAATGAGGAAAGTAGAAAATGGTAAATTCTTAGGTGTGCATATTGATGAAGACAAAGAAAAATCATATATTGCAGACTTGCTAAAACATTTAAGTTCAGATAATTTTGCCATAAAAATAACAACATATTTTCACACGGTGATGTGCTGTGGGATAATATTCTGTGGTAACTCCTCACTTAGGCAAAGTATTCATTACATAAAATAAGAGAATTAGAATCATGCGTGGAGTTCATGTCCATACATCCTGCAGGTGTCTGTTTATGCAGCTGGGAATATTAATCACAGCCTCACAGTAAAATTATTCACTTATGAAACCTGTTTCAAAATCCCTCTTAAGTATGATGCCAACAGATATTCTCCTAGCACAATGGTAGAAGGAAAAATGATCTGCATTATCCTTTAATGGCTCTAACTGCGACAAGCAAGGGGCAAATTGCATAGCTATAAAACTCTGCAACAACCTATCCATGGAAATAAAATGTCTGCTAGTTATAAATCCTCCTATACAATAGAGGAATTGTTGAGTAGAGATCATTACTATTAGCCCTAGCCATAAAATAAAAGCTGTAAATGTAGCTAAATTTTGTGTGTGTGTGTTGTTCTGCTCTGTTGACATGTCCCACATCATAAAATTTAACATGAATTCTCATCTATGAAACAAGAAAGTAACTGTGTGCCCAAAACCTACAATGATGAAATCATATTTGGTTTCCATCTGGGAGGCTGCACTAAAATTCTGACAGATTTCTATGTCATCATCATCATCAGCAGCAGCACCACTAGGCAGAGTCTTTGCCATAAGGATGATGAAAGATACAGCAAAATTGTGGAATTTCAACATAGCCACCCAGATGGAAGCCCAAGAATATTTCATCAGCATTATACGCTGGCAAAGTCTACATTTACAATCATTTCAACATTTTATGATTTCTGCCGCAGCTCATAATTGGGAATTCACCATTTTGATTAATTTCATGGGTATTTTAAAGTTACATTCAGTTTTTGATTCATCCTTCAATTTAATTTTTGTGTGTGGTAAGTTTTTATTTCACATCTAATGACACACTAAGTGAACTTATAGTAATTTTAACTTTTGGTTACAGCTTTTCCTCTGAATTGTGTACTGCTTTCCCTTCTTACTGTGTGTTAAACTTTCCCAAATATCAGATGCTGCTTAATTTCACCTGTCTGCTTTTCACAAAAATATGATTTGAGTGTTTTTCTCTGCAAAGTGTGAATGAATTATTGAGTATTTTTCTGTTCTACACATTTATCTTTACAACTGAATGTACCTGCTTCGTACATTTTATCACAACCTTTTGGCCGTCACGGTCAGATTAACCATTTTTTCTAACACGCTTAATTACATCTAAAAAAACTAAAGGGACACAGATCTAAACAGAAGTTTTCAATAGCTGTCACACTGTTCAACCTGTACTGGAATTTTAACTGTGAAGGGGAAGGAACTTTATAAATGTTCAGCATGTAGCCATATTTAGAAATTTGCGATTTGAATGTAAAATGACTCATTTCAAATCATTCCAAATTATCACACAAATGACCCCTGGAACACTAAACTAACCAAGTAAAAGACTTGAACAATACAGTATGAAAAATAAATGTATGTACAATGAATCCCTAATTTAAGCCTAATCCTATTCACATTTTAGCTGTTTGAAAAGACTTAAAGCAACCCTTTTTGCGGCTATGGACGTACAGTATTTACTAGCTTGTGTAATAAAATCAGCTCCACTGTTTTATCACTATTTTCAGAGAACTGAGTGACACAATCTTCATTAGTCTACATCTCCCCTTTCCATTTACTAACTCTAGAATAGCATGAAAATGGCTTATATCCATCTAAATGTATCTGATGGACTTCAGTTATTCTCAAGTCATGCTCTGCTAATTATAACATCTCCTGATATTTGACTTTCCGTCCCTCTCCCACATCCATACAGTTATGTTCGAGGTTCCAGCTTGTGTGTATATAACTCTGGCCCATTGCATCGCTCAAACCTAATTTTTTTTCCCTAATTATAAGCATTTGTTTCTACAGATTATACGTTTACTCTATAATCTGCTATTCAGATGGGCTTTCAAAAAAAAATCAAAATCAACAGAAGATGATCAGAGCTTTTTAATGATTGCATGCGTGTGGAAATTACTCACAGAACATTTTTAACGGATTCATTCACATGCAGCGTGAAGCAACAGAATAACTGACGATACGTAGAGAATCGTGAAGATTAGAACTTCACTATCTAATTAACAATATAGAAACTTCTGGGTGAATTAACATTTTGGTGATCATACAACGCTGACTTCAAAATTTCACTCCGAAATGCATCCGCGGATGTAACTTTAACAAGGACGAATCAATCTAAGTTGTAATTCAATTCAGATGTGTGGCTGAACACCCCCAGACGGAACAACATAAATAACATTGTTCCATACCATATGATTAAAATGGTGAGATGAAACAATAGCGTCGGATTTTTCCGCATCATCTTCTTCCTTCAGTACTTTACTTGAAAGTTTACTACAAGGAGAAGAGAAAGACCAAATTTCTGGAGATAACATTCTCACTGTCTCCCATGCTTCTGTGCACACAACAACAAACCTGAAACGACGAAGTCGCCAATGATTTTATAACATTTGTTTTGATGTGAAATTTCAAAGCAGTTACTGCGCGCAAAAACGCAAGACCTTTGTCCAAGGATGTTGAATAGATCACCGACATTCGACCATAGATACTATTTTTGGTCGAAGTCACCGACAGATACGAGGCATTATACGTAGCTATTTCAACTGGCACCGATATCTCATTGGTCGGCGGTAAGAGCCAATGAGACGTAGCTGCTTGTGGGTAGATCTTTGAAAGCTTCGTATGATTTTCGCGGGACCCATCTTGGTGTGTGTGTGCATTTCTTAATTCGTCGTCGGAGGTACACTATGGATAATGTTGAACGGACTCGTGGTGTGGCAGGCTTGTGTGACGTGTGTGGAACAAATTTTAATACAAGAAAAAGCTTGTACCGACATATGAGGGTGAAGCATCGCAAGAATATTTATGTACAGCCTAGGAAAGAAGTATGTAATATTTGCGACACGTTGGTAATAGACGTAAACAAACACATGAAGAGACACAATTTCGCGTCTGGAAAGGTAGGAGGCAAGTTGGTTACCCCTCTGTCACCATATCAATGCTGCGTGAATCTTAATGTAACACAACTGCAAGCAGATGGCTGGTTCATAGTCAAGCGTGCTATATTGGCGAAAGTGTTACGGAGATATCACCAGTGTGATATCGGGGATGCGGCCTTTCCTCTAAATTTTTAAAGTAGTTTCATGAAGCACAAATAACTTATTTTAGATATTTAAATAATGCAGGCCCTAGTTTCTCACTGCGGCTTCACTGTGTTGTTCCACATCCTTGAAGATTATTCTTCATAATTGGCAGTATGAAACATGATATCTCTCTGGCATCCTGGAAAACACTACAATTTGTCTGCGCACGTATAATCTGTGCCCACAAACCTTTGCGTGACGTCAGAAAATTTGCGTAAAAATGGAATATGCAACTTTCAGTAAATTTATTCAAATCACTGAGCTAAAAACATATCTGGTCAGAAAAGTTAAGTACACAAGCTACGATTTGCAGGATAGCAAAGCAAAAGTGAACACAATTAAGTGCGTTTTCATACGTTCCTTACCAACAACTCTAGAAGGCACAATGAAAATAATGTCATAAACTACACAGATTTTACCTGCGCAGACAAATCGTAGCGTATTGTCTAGGCTACTAGAGAGAAACAGAGAGAGAGAGAGAGAGCTATTCGTGATAAACTGAATCTCCTTCGACATAGTTCTTCGCCTAATCGCCTTTTCAACTATATTTAATTTCTTGAGAAACTCACTCGTAGAATGACTATCTCGCCTTCCACAGTATTCTCAGTAAAAGTCAGTTTAGATTTTGTGCTTGCCTTATCTACTGAACAAGCAATCAAGTTTTGGAATCCATTGACAAAACTCTAGTAGACATCTTTTGTGATCTCTCTAAAGCCTTCTATTGTATAAACCATCAAATTCTTTTGAGATACCCAGATTATTATGGCTTAGGTGCCATAGTGATGTGTTTTGATAGGAGAATACGAGGATTATTTCAGATGGTATTATATAATAGAATATGTACAGTGATACTTGAGAAGATGGAAAACTAGTATAGATGGAGACTTCCAGAAACAACTAAAGATCTGTGCTGTATTTATCGACCTGTCTGCCGTTTACGATGTCATGTGGAGACAGGATGCAGTCTACCAATTGTTCTTTGTAATAAGAGGTAGAAGAATAACATAACTTCTTAACAATATGTTGACTGAAGAATATATCAGGTAGTTATAGGCAATGCCACTAGTGCCCAAAAAACCCTTAACGATGATCCACATCAAAGCTCATTTCTATCACTACTACTAATTAATCTGTATACTGCAGATTGCAAGCCACTCAGTCTAGGAAGTGTCATTATGCTAATGATTGAATGATAGTTGAGGAAGGAGATCATCTTTTAATGTTTCATTGTGAGCAAGGTAATTAGGGAATGTGTACAAGCTCGTATTAGGGAAGGATGGAAATTGAAAGCTGCTGTGCCTTTTCGAACGAATCAGTCATAATGGCATTTTCCCTAAGCGATTCAGGGAATCAGGATGGCCAGACACAGGCTTGAACCATCGTCCTTCTGAACAGATGATAGCAAGAACACAAAAAAAATCCCTTCGATTTCTTCAACACTATTGCAGACGTGATCACTTATATAAATTATAAACATAAACACTGCTTGTATGTAAATTTGTAAGTTATGTACACATTTTATTTGTGTTTGTAATGTGATATGTAATTGGCATACAACTAATTAATATCGTTAGGTTGCACTGTTAGTTCATCACTTCATTCATTTCTAAGGGAATAAAGTGGATTGCGATGCTTAATGGGGCTCATCTGGAGAACCTGCCTCATCTATGTGGGGTACCTGTTGTTGCACTGTGTCACAAGGATCTGTTTTAGGTCTACTGCTATTTCTTGTTTTCATTAATGGCCTCACTCTTTATTCTGATACAAAGCGTAAATTTACCGCTTTCGAAGACGATACAACAACTCTCACTGACAAATTGTCAAATAACAGTTTTGAACACAATGTGGAGAAAGTTTTCACCTAAACCTCAAACTGGTTTTCTTCAAACACTCTCTAGCTCAACGTAGATAAAACCCATTACGTGAAATCCCCTCCTCTACAAAGAACCCTTCAAGAAAGTAACATACAATATAGAGATCACAATACAGAAATCGGAGGGTACAAATTTCCTGGTTGCTTATGTAGACAGCAAGTGTAATTGAGGATGTCAAATTAAACACCTTTCAGCCGTCAATTTTCAACCTTATTTTATTACACAACCAGTTTCAGCGTTTTATCACGCCATCTTCAGGCCCCTGACTGACTTGTAGGACTAAACCACCTTGGTTGTGATCGAAGCTGGGGCCAGAAATACTACTATTAGTATAATCTACTTGGTACAGTGACTGCTTCAAACAACTCTTACAACTAACAGTTGGCAGGTGATGTTTGAAGTAGCAAGTAGATATCTACTAATACGAGTATTGCTGGCCCCTGCTTCACTCACAAGAAAGGTAAATTAGTCCTATACATCGGTCAGGTGCCTGAAGATGGCGTAATAAAGTGCTGAAATTGCCTAATGAACTAAAATTGAAAATTGACAACTGAAATGTGTTTAATTTGACATCCTCAATCGAACACACGCGTCCATCGCTAAAAAGATGGACGTATAGAGGCAAATGCAATTAGTCAACAACCGTTCTCCACCTTTTCATAAGATTTGCTCAGTAATCTTTGCACTATGAGTTATCACCCCAGCAGCTGATGCAGATACTGTTAACACTTCCTACTTTGGCAGCTTTCTATCATTAATGTTATATGCTGATATATTGTGGGAGAACTAACCTCTCACAAAACAAAAAATTCGCTACCCAAAAAACTCTTCAGAATAAAGAGTGATGTCCATCACAAAAACACTTCAAGATGCCTGTTTTAAAAGATAGGGATCCTAACCACCATTTCACAGTATATTTTTCATTGTTGACTTTTCTCTCTTTACAAAGATAGGAGCTACTGTGATGACTCCAACATAAGAACAAAAAAGTCTGCAAATTGAATTAAAAATCTTAATCTGGTTGAAGAAAAGTATTTATTACTCCAGAATTAAACTTTTTATGCACTCACAACACATATTAAATGTCATAATAAAAATATGCCCAAATTTAAACCAATTCTCAAACAAATTCTAACACAGAAATTTTTTATATGTTTTATGAATTTCTGAGACAAATGGATTATTACTGCTAAAGTTAGAATTGTCTTAGACTTACTTTTAATTAATCTTACTTGAGGAAATCTAATTGAAACATGATTATTATTCATAACTTGAGAACAGTATAAATTATAAAGGCTGTACCACGTTATTCATCCTTTTTGCCTTCTCGAGTACTTGTTATCTTCTAATTTATACCATTGTTCTATTGATTTGGTCACTATCATAAACATGCGGAAATTCGGTTTTTGTATTCATGCAATTATTGGAATATTTAACAAAGTATTGCATTCTGTATATGTTACTCATCATTCCACATTGAAACACAATTTTCTTTAGTTGAGGTCTTATTTACAATGTATCTTTTATTGTCATGTAAGTTATACACTGGCAAAACTAATGGGATACCTGCCAATATGGTGCGAACCTCCATTCACCCAGAATAATGCTCCAGCTTGACATGACATAGACTCAACAAATCGTTGAAAGGCCCATGCAGAAGTACTGAGCCATGCTGCCCCTATAGTCGTCCACCATTGCGAAAGTGTTGCCAGTACAGGATTTTGTGCACAAGCTGACCTCCTGATTATGTCTCATAAATGTTCAATGAGACTCATATGGGATGACCTAGGTGGCTAAATCATTCGCTCGAATTGTCCAGAATGTTCCTCAAATCAATTGTAAATGGCTGTGGACTGGTGACATAGTGCACTGTCATCCATAAAAATTCCATAATTGTTTGGGAACATCTCCAAGTAGCCAAACATAACCATATCCAATCAATGATCATTTCAGTTGCATCAGAGGACCCAGTCCATTCCATGTAAATACAACCTACACAATTATGGAGTCACCACCAGCTTGCACAGTGCCTTGTCAACAACCCGGGTCCATAGTTTGGGGGTCTACGCCACACTCAAACCTTATCACCAGCTCTTACCAACTGAAATAGGGACTCATCTGACCATGACAGGCGTGCCCATGCACTGCCCCTTTATAGCTGGTGTATGCGATACTACCACCATCTGTATGCATGTACATCACTATCTCATGACTTTCGTCACTTCAGTGTATTTTAACTCCATACAATCTGACGCATTTCGTATCCCTATGATTGACTCACTGCCTGGATACGCCAAACACAAAATAAATAAGTAAGATAGACATGCACTGCCACCGTTGGTTTCTCAAATCACTGCAAACATGAGGAATACAAACATTAGTGTCAATGGTATTAAGAAACAGCTGAAATCGCTAATACAAGCCCCAGGGCCCCGATGGTATCCCTGTCAAATGCTATACAGACTGTGCAGCTGAGTTAGCTCCCATTACAACCACAATACACCATAGATGGCCCGGCCATCCTGATTTAGGTTTTACTTGATTTTCCTAAATCGTTTCAGGCAATTGCCGGGATGGTTCCTTTGAAAGGGCACGGCCGATTTCCTTCCCACTCCTTCCCTAACCCGAGCTTGGGCTCCGTCTCTAATGACCTCGTTGTCGACGGGACGTTAAACACTAACCACCACCACCACCACCATAGATGGCAAGAAAAAATTGTGCCCAGTGATTGGGAAAAAAACCCACAGATTCCATTTGTCACATAAGAACAGTAACAGAAATGAGCCAGAATTACATTGTCCAGTTTCAGTTACATTCATCTACTGTTGGAATCTCAGAACATACTCTGAGGTCAAACACAATTAGTTATCTCGAACAACATGGCCTCAGAAAACATCTATCACTCTAAATCCAACTTTTGCATTAATTACTTGGCATCTTGCAAATCATGGAGCAAGGTAATCACTTTTATGCAGGATTTCGTGACTTCTAAAAAGAATTTGGCACCAACATTTATTATTAAAATTATGAGTCTACATTTACATCTACATTTATATTCCCCAAGCCACCCAACAGTGTGTGGCGAAGTGCACTTTACATGCCACTGTCATTACCTACCTTTTCTGTTCCAGTCACGTATGGTTCGCAGGGAGAACGACTGTGATGAAAGCCACCGTGAGCGCTCCAATCTCTCTAATTTTACATTCGTGATCTCCTCGGGAGCTATAAGTAGGGGGAAGCAATATATTCAATACCTCATCCAGAAACGCACCCTCTCGAAACCTGGACAGCAAGCTACAGCGCGATTCAGAGCGCCTCTCTTGCAGAGTCTGCCACTTGACTTTGCTAAACATCTCTGTAACCCTATTACAGTTACCAAATAACCCTGTGACGTAACGCGCCGCTCTTCTTTGGATCTTCTCTATCTCCTCCGTCAACCAGATCTGGTACGGATCCCACACTGATGAGCAATACTCAAGTATAGGTCGAATGAGTGTTTTGTAAGGCACCTCCTTTGGTGATGGTCTACATTTGCCAAGGACTCTCCCAATGAATCTCAACCAGGTACCCGCCTTACCAACAATTAATTTTATATGATCATTCCACTTCAAATCGTTCCGCACGCATATAGAAGTAACTGCTACCAGTGTTTGTTCCGCTATCATATAATCATACAATAAAGGATCCTTCTTTCTATGTATTCGCAAATACACTACATTTGTCTATGTTAAGGGTCAGTTGCCGCTCCCTGCACCAAGTGCCTATCCGCTGCAGATCTTCCTGCATTTCGCTACAATTTTCTAATGCTGCAACTTCTCTGTATACTACAGCATCATCCGCAAAAAGCCGCATGGAACTTCCGATACTATCTACTAGGTCATTTATATATATTGTGAAAAGCAATGGTCCCATAACACTCCCCTGTGGCACGCCAGAGGTTACCTTAACGTCTGTAGACGTCTCTGCATTGAGAACAACATGCTGTGTTCTGTTTGCTAAAAACTCTTCAATCCAGCCACACAGCTGGTCTGATATTGCATAGGCTCTTACTTTGTTTGTCAGGCGACAGTGCAAAACTGTATCGAACGCCTTCGGGAAGTCAAGGAAAACAGCATCTACCTGGGAGCCTGTATCTAATATTTTCTGGGTCTCATGAACAAATAAAGCGAGTTGGGTCTCACACGATCGTTGTTTCCGGAGTCTGTGGGTTATCACACAATATCTGTGACTGGATTGAGACTTTCTTGGTAGGCAAGGCACAGCAAGATAACTGTCATTGACAGAAGATGACCTGTAATGAAGTACTGTCTAAAGAAAGATGCAGTAACATTCAGTCAGATCTTAATAAAACTTCGAAGTCGCCAAAGATTTGCAACTACCATTAAATATACAGATTAAAATAGTGTGGATAAAAATTGAAAAAAAAAACATAATATCCTATGACTGTAGCATCGCTGATTAACAATTAAAATCAGTCAATACATATAAATATCTGTATGTAACAAATTCGTAGCGCCACCGCTATTTCTTGGTGGGGCTGAATAAAATAAAGATGCTGCCACAGCTAATGCAAAATACTATGGAAGTGGGTCAGACCAGAATTGACCAGACACAGCTACACTGGGGGCTACCTACTGATATAGCCAGTACTGTCTCCAAGTTGTCGATATGATTGCTACATGCAGCAACTGAGTGGAGGCACCTTATGCATAATAGTAATGACCCAAAATGCTCATTGAAAACTAAGTTGTATTCATCTATTATTCTAATTAGCATATCATGAATGTTGTTATGCATATAGTTTCATGGTATATGTAATAATATTTTATT
This sequence comes from Schistocerca gregaria, assembly GCF_023897955.1. Lineage (NCBI taxonomy): Eukaryota > Metazoa > Arthropoda > Insecta > Orthoptera > Acrididae > Schistocerca > Schistocerca gregaria. Next base: position 632,673,827 of record NC_064921.1, on the reverse strand, counting down.
TATGGACATATAATTGTAAATCTTTTCATGTCCTATTTCCTATATAAGGCAATGTATGACAAATCCTATATCATTTTTATAATGATGAGATACAAGGATGCTAAGTAAATAAATAAATCAATCAAAAAAGTGTTCTTTATCAGCCAAGGGAAATTAAAAATACACCAAAATTCCACATATTCAAAAAATAACTTAAAAAAAATTTAATTGGCAAGAGTTTTTATAGTGTCAAGGAATACTTAAATCACCAGCATTCAATATACAGTAGCTTATTTCCTTCATTATAATGACCCAAAATGCTCACTGAAAACTAAATTGTGTTCATTTATTATTCTAATTCAGCATATAATTATTTTAATTTAGCATTAGTTGTTATGCATATGGTTTCATGTTACATGTAATAATATTTTATTTATGGAAATCTAATTGTAAATCTCTTCATGACCTATAATTACGAAATATTCTCTGTTGTAATAAAGAGTAAACTGATCATGCAATAATTACCAAGTAAAATAACAATAACAATATTCAGTTACAGAGTGCAATATAGCAAACCAGCCACATCTGTGTATTCTGCTGGCCATGAGCTACTGTGTGAAATACAACAGTTGGTAGCACTTGCTCATGATGAAAAGTTTGAACTTTCACAAATGTGTACCTCAGATTTCCATTGTGGAAAAATATTTCACTTGCAGCTAAGACACAGTAAAAGTTAATACACACAATTGTAGCCAGATGGGTTTCATATGTGAAGTATGCCAAGTTAACTCGGTGTCCTAAGGATGTGTAAATATATGAGGTGTGTTTTTTAAGTAAGTACCGTTTTGAAATTAAAAAAAGATATCTCAATAATTTTATTTTTACATGAAAGCCTGTGCCTTAACCTACTTTACTACATAATTTCCGTCAATATTGAGGCACTTGTCATAACGTTTTACCAGTTTTCGAATACCCTCCTCGTAGAATTCTGCCACCTGACTTGTTAACCACTGCATCACCAATGTTTTGACTTCGTCATCGTCTCGAAGATGCTGCCCGCCCAGGTGTTTCTTCAAATGCAAGGACAGATGGTAAGTCACTGGGCCCAAGATCGGGTCTGTACGAAGGATGATCTAGAGTTTCCCGTCGAAAAAATGTGATGAGATCTTTGGTCTGATTCGCCGCATGCAGACGGGCATTGTCTTGCAGCAAAACGATGCCCTTGCTCAACTTCCATGGACTGTTGAATTGATTCTGGTGTGTGATAGGCCATCCACATTTCATCGCCCTTAACAAGTTGGCTTAGGAAATCATCACCGTCATTGTGGTACCGCTCAAGGAAAGTCAATGCACTGTCTGGACGTTTGGTTTTGTGCACATCCGTCAACATTTTCGGTACCCAACGTGTGCACAATTTTCGGTAATTCAAGTGGTCGGTCAAAATGCCATACAAAACACTATGAGAAACATTAGGAAAGTTGTCCCGCAAGGAGGAAATCGTAAAGCATCTGTTTTCTCTCACCTTATTGTCCACTTCCTGCGCCAAACTTTCATTAACGACCAAAGGACGCCCTCTCGGTTGTTCTATCAAGCACACTTGTGCGGCCATCTTTAAATGCTCTCACACACTTTCTTACCATTTCATCACTCATAATGTTTTCTCTGTAAACTGCACAGATCTCACGATGAATATCGATCGCTTTTAGGCCTTTAGCACTAGGAAATCTTATAACAGCCTGTACTTCACAATCGGCAGGACTCACGATTATCAGAGGCATCTTAAACACTCAGTACAAACGTAAACAAGGAAGAATCAGACTGTAATGGCGTCAGTGCGTAGATTAAGGTACAGGCTTTCATGTAAAAATAAAATTATTGAGATATCTTAGCAGGTGTTTTTTAATTTCAAAACGGTACATACTAAAAAAACACGCCTCGTTATTGTTAGTTTTCGCCTAGTTCTTCTGGACAACATACCTTTGGCATAAGCAATGGATGTGGCTCAATGTCCAGAAGTATGTAAAGTGTTAACTTCAGGTGGTCACCCTGAGTTTTGTGATGAAGTATTACATTAGTTTTTTTAAAGGATTTCACCTTGATTTAAGCTGCTAGAATATTATTTTGCGACTGCAATTCTTGCATTAAACCTTTGTCAAACATCACAAACATAATCGTAAAATAAAATTCTAACATCTGAAAGCAAAATGAAATCCTTTAAAAAAATTACTGGAGCTGTGGACCCATACTACAATTAAATATTATGATAATGTTACATTTAATCGACATTCTTGTCATTTAATGTTGTTTTTTTCTGTTGTAGCTGTTTTCTTGTATTTATTGAACAGAGTCTCCACAACGTCAATGTATGAGATATAGGATGTTTCCAAGTGAGAGGCGATTAGAACCATGTGAGGCTGCACCATCCAAAGTGGGCAGTGTAACTGCCTGCAAGCAAGAGGATGGCTCGTTGTTTCAAGTGTGTAAAGTACAGTAGTAATTATGAACAGTCGCTCAGGTGGAGTAGCTAAGTTACAGTAAGAAATGTTACAATAGTATTACGCTTAAGTGTCCTTGTCGTTTGTATTTTGCGCGACTGACCGAGGGTTAATCATGTCGTTGTCGATACCACAGAGGGCTTCCTGGGGAATGTGGTAAATATTAGGAGTCCAGCTAGCTGAACTGCAAGCAGACAATGTAAACATATCTAAGGAAATAGGGACTGTGTCAGCAGACCAAGCAAATACAGCAAAGAAACTAAATTTAAGGGAGAAGAACAATGCTCTACACTGCAGAGTTACTCCAGAGCATGCAGACAAGAGGCAAAAAGAATCTGACTAATGGTTGGCTAAAAGCGAGCACTAATGTGTTCCTCCAGCAAAAAGAAATATGAGGCTTGTAGAGAGGCTTGAAAGATGGAGAAAGGGTATCACTGGCATGGAAGCAGAAAATAAGCAGAAATAATTTAATACTGTAAGTTTAATTGACATGCAGAGTACTAAAGCTCCAGAAGATAAGAAGAGTAACGGAAAATTAGCAGATCCAAGAGAAAAAGGAGAAAAGCTAGTGGGATAACCTTGGAAGTGCTATTTACGTTAAGTATGCAGCGAATGAACCTGGTGGTTTAAGATAAAAAAAAAAGCTGAATGTACAGTTAATAACAGCCAATTTGTACGATGTATGTTGAGTTTTTGAAGAATTGCCATAAGTCGAGATCCAGAAGCAAGATTTGGCAAGGAGAGGAGGTGTGTAGCGCTACTACTATTTTCTGACGTGACTGAATAAAATAAAGAGGCTGCCACAGCTAGTCCAAGACGCGATGGAAGTGGGATCGACTGGAGCCAACCAAAAACAGTTACGTCAGGGGCTACTTGCTGGTAAGGCAAGTATAATGACAACATTAGAGAAATTCGAGCCCATATAGAGGCTTACCAGCAATGGTTCTTCCCAGAAACCATTCATGACTGGAACAGGAAAAGGATAAGGGACACTGGTGCACAAAGTACCCTCCGCCATACACTATAAGGTGGCTTGCGGAGTATATATGTAGTTGTAATATTTCCGAAGCATCAAGATGATTACCACATGCTGAAACTGGGCAGAGGCACCAGAGGCATAAGAACACTAATGCAGCAAGAAAGCAGAGCCACTGCAGCGTGAGTGAGCTGGTTCCTTCACATCGAAGTAGGGTTCTGTTGTAGTTTAGGTGATATAAACGGATACTGTAGCAGAACAAGGAAGGCCCGAGTCAATCTAAGTAGTCCTTATTTTTAATCAAAAATATCTTAGTCCTCCAACCACTAGTCCTGAGGAGTGATCTACAACAGTCCTCAAGTCTACATGAATCAACAAGTCACCATTTACAGACTCTGTTTCTGCCAAGTGCAGCTCTGCCTTTTGCGTTGAGTCCAATGTTTCAGACTTAGCGCTTGCAACTGGCAGGCCACGTGGGGTTCTACTTCGGCTCCCACCAGCCTCCTACTCTGGGGTCTACGGGTCGAGACCAGAGCAGTGCAATTGCTCAGCCACCATCACTTGTGCATGCAAACTTCTTTTGCTTGTGTAGTCAGATATTTCTGCTGCTGTGAGTTATCCCATCCATAATGGTTCTGCAGCCTGATACTGTGCATCTAATTGTGCCAAATCCTGCACAGTCAAGCTGCCCTTAGCTTGTTTCATGAGTTGCCACCCACTGCTGTGATCAACAGCTTTCCAGAGTCACTGTCATCATCACTTTATAGTCCATGCAACAGTGCACGTTGCCAGGACACCTGCTGATGGCCGCACCTTTTCACAGGCTTCTCTGAGAACCGCCACTGTTGTGGAATGTTTGATAATAAATTAATATTCTAACAATGATATTTTCATGTTGAAACATTGGAGTTCTACCAGGTAGTCATGTACCGCTGCCCTGCTACCCTGTGAGGGTCGTGAATTACTGACTTCCTGACACTAACAACTCAGTTCCACCATCCACTGTAGTGGCCACCCACACCCAGCCATTACAGTTTGTATGGATATGAAATGGAATGATGATGTATGCTTACTCGTAAATAAAGTAGCTGATAGACTTCGACACATTAGTAAGAAACTGAGAAATTACAGTAAATCTGAAAAGGAGATTGCTTACAAGTCGCTTGTGTGTCTTATTTTTGAATACTTTTCAAATATACAGGAGCTACAATAAGTAGGACTAATAGGGATTATTGTATGTACAAAAATAAGAGAAGGATGAATGTCCACAGAACTGTTTGATATTGAAAAACCGAAAGTGGGAGACTCTTCGAGATAGATGCAACTTATTTCATGAAAGACTACTTTCGAAATTTCAAAAATCAGTATTATGTGAATAATGTAGATGCTGCTCCAGCATGCATACCTGCAGGTAGGCAGGCAGGCACCCACAGCCACAGGTGGGTAGGGGCTTGCTAACAGTTGACACATGGGCATTTAAGCAGCTGCACAGTAGCCTATGTGATACTACTACACTGGCCAAGTGACTGCAGACACGGGTGACCAAGTGTCTCACACTTGCGCAGAATGCATACATTTGGGCAGTCTAGTGCGTAGCCCATATTATCTGCACCTGCCAGAAGCCTAGATGAGATAGGGTGGGGGATGGCTGGGGACGCCTGTGCCCTATGGGACAGCGTTGTAAAAGCCTAATATATTCTTCTGCCACCTAAATACCACTCGCTTATAGACTGTGATGACAAAATAAAACTTAATACGAAGTCATTTAAGCAGTCATTCTTCCATGCATCATAGGAATGGTACGATGCTAATTTTCCTCTTCTATGCACTTCAGAGAAGTTTGCAGAATATAGACAGTTTCAAAATAATGTCAGCTTGCTATCTGTGGATGAAATAAAAAATATTTCAGCAGAAAATAGCTAAGCTCTGACAAAGGATATTTTACACTCAGCTTAAGATACTAATTAGTCCTGGACCAAAGCATCAGACGCACAAAGAAAGGACCGAATTGTCAAGACAGTGGCTCTTTAAGGGGCGACACTCATGAAATTTACGGAAGTGTCAATTTTTAATTTATTTTTTATTTATTCTTAGAACTTCTGGATAATAAGTTCCCAATGTTTCAATGATTAAATCGAATCCAAAGAGCCTGAAAAAGAATTTGACATGAGCTTCCTGCCCTGACCACTTTTTTTAAGCAACACTTCAATATTAGCTTTGTGAACAACGATTCCGAGGAATACTTTCAGGCAAACTTGCACAGGATACATGTAGAAGGCTGTGATATCACTCTTTGGTTTTATAGATCATCTGTGACTTTGTTCTGTATCTTAAAAACAATAACAAGCTAGGTGCTTTGTTTATGAAAGAGCAACAGACTCACAAAGAAGATGATAAATACTCTTCAAGTGTATTATGGAAAGGCTATCAGACAGATCCTTTTCAGAGTAAGTGACATGAAAAGCACAGCATATTTCTACATGGTGTCAACAGAAGGACATCGCAGTCATAATCTGTGCCTCATTAGCTGGTGTAAATATCTACAGACTCAGAGAGATAGCAACCCTCAAAACCATAAGGAGAGGCTTTCAAAGTGTGTTGTAGATGTTGTTAAGACCACTTATAGGTTTATGGATGATCCCAAACTTCTAAAAATGTGTTCTCATGGCAAAAATCAGAATGCAAATGAGGCTCTTAATTCCCTCACATGGAAACTATGTCCCAAAAACACATTTTCACCTTCTACAGTTGTCAGAATTGCAATTTATGATGCAGTTCTAATATTTAATAATGGGAACGTGGGGAGGATGAAGGTATTAGACAGAATGGGCTTTAAGGCAGGAAATTACACTCAAAACACCTTAAGAAAAATAGGTTTACAGCACCTCTCTGAAGCCAACGCCCTTGCCACAATGGTAACACCGGTTCCCATCAGTGGAGAGACGTCTACAGACGATAAGGTAACCTCTGGCGTGCCACAGGGGAGTGTTATGGGGCCATTGCTTTTCACAATATATATATATGACCTAGTAGATAGTATCGGAAGTTCCATGTGGCTTTTCGCAGATGATGCTGTAGTATACAGAGAAGTTGCAGCATTAGAAAATTGTAGCGAAATTCAGGAAGATCTGCAGCGGATAGGCACTTGGTGCAGGGAGTGGCAACTGACCCTTAACATAGACAAATGTAATGTATTGCAAATACGTAGAAAGAAGGATTTTTTATTGTATGATTATACACTCCTGGAAATGGAAAAAAGAACACATTGACACCGGTGTGTCAGACCCACCATACTTGCTCCGGACACTACGAGAGGGCTGTACAAGCATGATCACATGCACGGCACAGCGGACACACCAGGAACCGCGGTGATGGCCGTCGAATGGCGCTAGCTGTGCAGCATTTGTGCACCGCCGCCGTCAGTGTCAGCCAGTTTGCCGTGGCATACGGAGCTCCAGCGCAGTCTTTAACACTGGTAGCATGCCACGACAGCGTGGACGTGAACCGTACGTGCAGTTGACGGACTTTGAGCGAGGGCGTATAGTGTGCATGCGGGAGGCCGGGTGGACGTACCGCCGAATTGCTCAACACGTGGGGCGTGAGGTCTCCACAGTACATCGATGTTGTCGCCAGTGGTCGGAGGAAGGTGCACGTGCCCGTCGACCTGGGACCGGACCGCAGCGATGCCCGGATGCACGCCAAGACCGTAGGATCCTACACAGTGCCGTAGGGGACCGCAGCGCCACTTCCCAGCAAATTAGGGACACTGTTGCTCCTGGGGTATCGGCGAGGACCATTCGCAACCGTCTCCATGAAGCTGGGCTACGGTCCCGCACACCGTTAGGCCGTCTTCCGCTCACGCCCCAACATCGTGCAGCCCGCCTCCAGTGGTGTCGCGACAGGCGTGAATGGAGGGACGAATGGAGACGTGTCGTCTTCAGCGATGAGAGTCGCTTCTGCCTTGGTGCCAATGATGGTCGTATGCGTGTTTGGCGCCGTGCAGGTGAGCGCCACAATCAGGACTTCATACGACCGAGGCACACAGGGCCAACACCCGGCATCATGGTGTGGGGAGCGATCTCCTACACTGGCCGTACACCTCAGTGATCGTCGAGGGGACACTGAATAGTGCACGGTACATCCAAACCGTCATCGAACCCATCGTTCTACCATTCCTAGACCGGCAAGGGAACTTGCTGTTCCAACAGGACAATGCACGTCCGCATGTATCCCGTGCCACCAAACGTGCTCTAGAAGGTGTAAGTCAACTACCCTGGCCAGCAAGATCTCCGGATCTGTCCCCCATTGAGCATGTTTGGGACTGGATGAAGCGTCGTCTCACGCGGTCTGCACGCCCAGCACGAACGCTGGTCCAACTGAGGCGCCAGGTGGAAATGGCATGGCAAGCCGTTCCACAGGACTACATCCAGCATCTCTACAATCGTCTCCATGGGAGAATAGCAGCCTGCATTGCTGCGAAAGGTGGATATACACTGTACTAGTGCCGACATTGTTCATGTTCTGTTGCCTGTGTCTATGTGCCTGTGGTTCTGTCAGTGTGATCATGTTATGTATCTGACCCCAGGAATGTGTCAATAAAGTTTCCCCTTCCTGGGACAATGAATTCACGGTGTTCTTATTTCAATTTCCAGGAGAGTATGATAGCGGAACAAACACTGGTAGCAGTTACTTCTGTATGCGTGCGGAACTATTTGAAGTGGAATGATCATATAAAATTAATTGTTGGTAAGGCGGGTACTAGGTTGAGAGTCCTTAGAAAATGTAGTCCATCAACAAAGGAGGTGGCTTACAAAACACTCGTTCGACCTATACTTGAGTATTGCTCATCAGTGTGGGATCCGTACCATATCGGGTTGACGGAGGAGATAGAGAAGATCCAAAGAAGAGCAGTACGTTTCGTCACAGGGTTATTTGGTAACTGTGATAGCGTTACAGAGATGTTTAGCAAACTCAAGTGGCAGACTCTGCAAGAGAGGCGCTCTGCATCGCGGTGTAGCTTGCTGTCCAGGTTTCGAGAGGGTGAATTTTTTGGATGAGGTATCGAATATATTGCTTCCCTCTACTTATACCTCCCGAGGAGATCACGAATGTAAAATTAGAGAGATTTGGGTGGGCATGGAGGCTTTCAGACAGTTGTTCTTCCCGTGAACCATACGCGACTGGAACAGAAAAGGGAGGTAATGACAGTGGCACGTAAAGTGCCCTTTGCCACACACCGTTGGGTGGCTTGCGGAGTATAAATGTAGATGTAGATACCTGCATCCAATGATGCCTTTGGGCTGATGATGACACGGCGGCCGGTCGGTACTGCTGGGCCTTCCAAGGCCTTTTTGGATTAAGAGGAGAGAGAGAAACCTCATTGAAGCTGTAAAGTCAGTGGAGCAAATGATGGCAGGAAAGAAGAAACAGAAGAGAATCCTTTAAGGGAGAGAGGACCCCTAATACGAATATGGGGCCTTCTGAAGAGGTGACATAAGAAAAAAGGTAGATTGACATCCAAATTGCATTTCCTTGAAATTATGATTTTTAAAGTTTTTGTGCCTTCTTCTCAGAAATTATGAAGGCTATAATTATGAATGTTTCTGAACATATTTCTGTAAACCAAGTAAATGTTCTCTCTAGGGTAGCTTATGAAATCCTCAGTGTAAGCTGAGAAGTGGGGCAAAGTGATTGGAATTTTGCACGAATTTTATATTACACATAAAAAATTATAGTTAGAAATTATTAAAATTTTTCTATTTGATATATCCAAAAAACCTCATGTGAGAAGCTTATTATATGTAAGGAGATTAAAAGAGAAAATTTTGTAGAAATCTCTTGAATAGTTTTCGAGAGAAAGGTACTATATTATTTTTGAAAATAAAGTTTTGAAATTGTATAAAACTTTAATTGTATATATGACCCCAGGAACTTAACAGTAAATATGTCAGTTTCGTGTACAGCATGGTACAAAATTTTATTGCCATATCTTCAAAATTGTAGATTTGGCACACTTTCAAATTCTCTGTGTATTTCGTGAATGTCCTCTCTTAAGGAACAGCAGTTTTGCCAATAATTATTTCGTGAGTCTTCCTCTGAACCCAAGGACTGTTTACTCGAGGATGGAGATGGAAACATCCAAGCATTTGTTGAATACCAGAGCTAATCATGTAATATGACAGAATGCCTGCACGAAGAAAGCACTTTCCTAACAACAGGAAGTTAAAAATATTTGGGATTTTCGAGTGCACTGTCCATGGAAGCACTTAGGAAAATTACAGTGAACACCTGCTAAGCTACGCAAAGTTTAAGGAGGGTTTCTTGAAGGCAAGTAAAGTACATCAACTCGAACAGGTTCCATTATTTTGCTTAATGTTTTGTGGTAAATAATTTAGTTTTTAATATTCCTATCGTTTACCATTTTCCAGAGAGTAACTTCTCCCTTCTGCTCTAATAAAAAGGTGTTTTCGAATGGGAGTACCTGATTTTCCTTGCTCACAGCTTTCAAAAACATATGTGGCTCCTATATATTTCAATCATTGCAATGATGAATCCTCAAAAGTACTGGCATGTGTCAGCCATTCCACATTTACATCCAACTGCACAACTTAATAGAGTTTCTTCCCAATGTATTCGTCTATGGAGCGCTGGAAGAATTATTGTTTAAATTGTCTCTTTTTACTGAAATTAGTGTAATGGCATGCAACAAGTACTGTTTGGTGTATGCAGCAAAGGACATAAATCTGGTGTGTTGACTTGATGCAGATTCAGTCGACCATTGGTTCACTGTCTGTCGATCTAGGAAAGAAAATTCAAAAGTGAGCGGCTACTCTCTCATAAAAAGTTTTCAGTTCAGGAATTTAACTCGTAATATAGGATATACGTCAGTAGCCTGTTTTTGCACTTTGTCACACAAAACAGGGTATAAACAACAAACAAAGTGTCAGGGGCAGAAAGCCCGATCTAAATTCTCACAAAGTGGTTTCTTAAATGGCGGCAATTTGCACATTTTATTTATTTATTTATTTTATTTATGCATTTATTTAACTGGCAAGATTAGGGCCTTCAGGCCCTCCCTTACACCTAACCAGGCATACTCAGATTGAACGAGTTACAGTTTCTACATAACATTAAGGACATATAGTGTATTATGCAGTATTGATGTTAAAGAAAAAAATAGATATTATAACAGTAGTACAATGATAATTATAACAATAAAAAATAATTATAACAATCAAGAATAATAATGATAATGATAATAATAATAATAATGACTATGTATATGAAAGTAAACATACTTTTCTTTTGTGAACGTCAGTCCTATTGTTAGTTGGGAATTTTCTTGTTATGTTCTTGCAGCTTGTGAGTTATTCTCATCGAGCAGAGACATAATACGGTAGAATGGGGTGAAAGAGATATATAAGAGGTAGATAGCTTAGAGAAAGAGGAATAGAATGGTAAAATTCGAAGCTGTGATGGAGAGGAGAAAGAAAGAGATGGGAGGGGCACAACAATGGTGGCTATACCGTCCCTAATATGTAAGTTTTGAGTTCCCTCTTGAATGTTGAGTACTTCTGGATAAGACGCAGATCACAGGGGAGCGTGTTCCATAGTCATATGGCTGAGATGGAGAATGACACGGAGAAAGATTTTGTGTTATGTAAAGGTACAGCCAAGATGATAGACGTATCCGATCTGGTGTTGCTATTGTTGAATGATGATAGGTGTTTAATGTGAGAAGATAAGTATTGGGGGCACCAGCGGCTAAGAAATCGATGAAGTAAGCACATCGTGTGGAGATCGCGTGCCTTATGTGGGCGTATCCAACCTAGCTCGGAGTATGAAGAACGATATGATCATACAACCGAATATTGCACACGTATCTAACGCAAGTATTCATCACTAGCTCGAGGCATCTAGAATTTTCACTATTTGTGCCGTGTTGAACTACATCGCAGTAGTAAAGATTAGGCAAGACTAGTGTTTGGACTAATTTTTGTTTAACATGGGTTGGAAATATTTTTCTAAATTTTTGAATTGGATGTAGGGAGGAGAGCGATTTCTGGCAAGTTGTGACTGTTTGTTCTCCCCATTTTAGGTGTTCATCCAAGATTATTCCAAGATCTTTTAGTGTTTTTTGGAATGGTAGTTGGGTACCATTGAGGAGTATTTTAGGGACTGTTTCGCGAAAGTAACGGCTGATTAACTTTGGATGAGATATAAGTATGACCTGGTATTTCTTGGGGATTAGTTTCAGACCTAGGTTCTGTGCCCATCGAGAAACAGAGCAAAGATCTGCGTTCATACTCGCTACTGCGCCAGCAATGTTTTTGGGGCTTGCACTTATGTACAGTTGGATGTCGTCGGCATAAAGATGGTAGTTGCAGGAGTGAATCACTGATGAAATATCATTAATGTACAGTGAGAAGAGTAGTGGACCAAGGACGGAGCCTTGGGGAACTCGAGAGCGCACGCTTTTCCATGATGACTTTTCCGACCCACAAATGACTTGTTGAATTCTGTTTTTGAGGTAGCTGTCGAACCAGTGTGTTGCGCTGTTTGAGAAATTCAGCTGTTTCATTTTAATTAGTAATATATCGAAGTCAACTGTGTCAAAAGCCTTGCTAAAGTCAAGCAGTGTTAGGATAGTAGCTTCACGTTTGTCCACATTTTAATATGCTTCGTGAATCACAGGATGAACTCGACGACAGCTGAAATTATTTGCGAATTGGTATGCAGGAGTACAAATATGTGCTGACATTCGTACCTCCTCACATAATATAACAAAATACTGTACTTTTATGAGGAAAGCAATTCTACACGAGTGGCAATTAGCAACATTTACGATTCTGGCAAAGAAAGAAACGGTAAAGGTTTCTTATTTTCGACTAAAATGACTAAACAGGCACAGAGAAAAAGAATACCCATCATAAGAGAAGGTCCACACATTATCCAAAAAAAAAAGATTTCATGAAAGCTGTGTATTAGGCCTATGTCAATTGAGGACCATTTTCACAAAACTTGTAGGAAGAGAGGTACTAGTTGTGCGTATAGAGAATAATGTGCACTGGTACTGAGTAGGCAGTTCTGTAGTTTATTAGTAGAATAGGCAATATACTGTGACACTCAAGTCCGATGTACAGAGAGAACTGAAATCAGAGTCAAAGACGTTACTGTTGCCTGTTACCCAGGGCAGCGATAACGATATTTACAGTGAGAGACGATAAATAGTTGCTATGTCACCACAGAGATTCTCTCCTCCCTCCCTCCCCCCTCACCTGTGATGCGGAATATGCATGTCGCAGTGATCGCAGAGAACTCGTAGTCTTGTAGGTGGGCAGAGTGCCAGAGAGCAAAACTGTAGTGTGAAGTAATTGGTGCTGGTGCGACGGCGTCACCCAAAGCGGAGTGTTGAGTGATGTGGTGCTGTTGTCTGCTGTTGTTGGAACACCCACATTGTAAGCCAGGGTGATGATGAGGAAGAAGTCCTCGGTAGTTAGATGGGACATCAGCTCCACTGTGTCCATGTCGGATGGTATAGGAGAGGTGTGGAAATAGCGATGTGAAATCGTGCTGGCTCTAGATTTCCTGTTCCCATAATGCGCGAATGACGAGATTATCGTTAGTAAGCGTCACTGATACGCCCTCAGGGAGGAAGTCTGAAAGGTTTACCTGCAAAAATGTGAAGGGGATAGAAGAGGTCAAACTAAATGTATAGCCAGAGGGTTGCTGATCAGGTGTGTCTCCAATGGTCCAAGCAGGCTCCAGTCTATTGACAGGTACTGTCGATCTTTTGCCCCTGATCATAGTATCAAATGTGTTTGTGCCACGTCCTATCACTTCATGAAGACCAGTATATGGCGGATATAGTGTGAGTTTCACTGCACTGATGCCTAGTATTACATGTGAGTAGGTGGAAAGGTCTTTGTGTATTAAGAGCTATGATTTTGAATGGTGAAAGGGGAGGAGTACATCAAGTTTTCTACAAGTCATCTAACGCAAGCAATTAGACCCGGCAGGTTGTGATCGACAGGAGACATGGCCTGCACGAAGAAATCGGCGGGACGTGACAATGTCTCACCATAGAGGACTTCTGCTAAGGACACATCGAGATCCTCGTTATGGGTGGTACGTATGCCAAGTATGACCCAGGGAAGGACCTCTCTCCATAATTCCAAATGGCCTATGAGCAGTGCTTTTAAGTCCGGTGCCATCTTTCCAGTAGTCCATTTGACGGCTGATGATAAGTGGTTTTATGGAAGTGGTGGCAGCCACAGAAACAGCACAGCTCGTTTAATAATGAGGATTCAAACAATCTGTCCTGGTCAGAAGCGAGCGGTGCAGGGCAGTTGCAACGTACAGGTATTGACAGAGACTCCGGTGATGGTCTCAGCGGAGACGTCTGCAGTAGGTGTTGCCTCAACCCACCGCCTGACACTTACTGGGGACAGAGTCCATGGACAGAATGTGTATTATATCGGCGAAACTGTGGTAGTATGTGTAAATTGTAAGAGGTCTGCCCTCTACATCGTCTTGGAAGTAATGCACAGATTTGTAGACAGCAAGGAATTCTTGATTTAAGGTTGACCATTTACTCTACATGTTTGAAAGTTTAGTAAAGGAAAATCACAGAGGCTGAAGTATGCTGGCTCTCTCCTCCTGTAATACAGCGCTGGTAGCCTGGCAGTTAGCGTCTGATGTTATGGTGAGGTGTGTGCTGGGAGACAGATGAACCAGAATAGTTGTATTCAGTAAATTGTCCTTTATCTTTTCAAAGGCGGTTTGCATGGATTGTGTCTACTCTAGGTGACATTTACCCAAAGCATTCTTCTTGCACAGAACTTGTGTCAAGGGAAGGAGAGTCTCAGCTGCATATAGGATGTGTCTTTTGTAGAATCTAACGACACCTAAAAATATGTGTAACTCTTGATAATTAGTGGATAGTGGCAAGAGTTATATCTGATCGGTCTTTTCAAGTGTTTGGTAGATGCGTGAAGCATCTTCGTGGTGGTCGATGAACGTCACACGAGTTTGTCGTAATTGACATCTGTCCTCATTAATGACAAACCTGTGGGCTGGTAGTCTATCGAGAACTTCTTGAAGATGTGTATCATGCCCTTCCACCGAAGGCTAGAATATAATGACATCGTCTAAATAAGCATAACGAAATGGTAAACTGAACAAAGCGCTGAATATAAAACGTTGCTACGTTTGCATGGAATTTTTTAATCTGTAAGGCATGCACACAAAATCCAAAAGGTGTAATGATCACTATCTTTGGCAGATCCTCTTCTTCCATGGGAATCCATCGGTCTTTTTCAAAAATTAGATTTATGGGTGATGCCCAAGCACTGTCCTATGGCCGAACGATCCCCTCTTTTACGTATTAGTTCATCCATGGTGGGCTTAGTCACTCTCAGTTTGTGCTGCTGGGAAACATCAAACTCTATGTCAGATGGATGAGCCTGGTATAGTAGTGATGTGATAGACAGTACGATTGCGAATGACGCAAAGACTGTGTGGCCAATCAGTGGGGACCACATTAGGGTTGAGAGCACAATGCACTGTAGAGAGGGATCAGTTGGTGAGGCAATTGGTACACTGTAAAAATCGTGCACTACAGTCAGACGCAACACTACACTATCCTTTTCAGACTCCTTGTGGACTGGACGTAGTACTGTGTTGGCAACCTCTGAGGCCGTGGACTATTGCAGATGTTGTAGAACAGCAAGATGTTGTTTGGCTGTGTGTAGTGTAGCGGCAGTGTGTGCAGTGTGTTGCCAGAAGTCTTATGTGTCGTGCCTCATGGTCCAACATCAAAGAGCGAAGTTGTTGAAGATTGTAGAACACTTAAGGAAAAGGTATAGTGGTGTATCTCCCAGTGATGATGGGATGGATGGCGTTGGAGCTAGCTATGTCAGAGCATCACCGATAACTCCACCAACGGACTGCTGACCATTGTGGAATAATAACAAGCCACGGATGAGATTCGGAAGCAGCTGATAATGATGCAGAAAGTCTGGTTCCATGACCAGCTAGACAGTTTCGACGACAAAGAATGTTCAAGGCATGTGTTTTTCTGCCTCAGATCTATGATAATGGACGTGGTGCTGCCGACAGCAATGACAGCGTCGGGAGCAGCACGTAATCGAGAGGATAATGAGAGGAAAGTAGGCGGCACTTGAGGTGGTGGGAGAGCGTTGACGTCAGCTCCCATGTCAATGAGGAAGTAAGTTCGTGTGAGACAGTCATAAGCAAATATGCAAATATGCAGGAGTCCTCAAAGGACTGATGTGAGATGGCAGAGATCTGCAGGTGTGGTTGGTTTGGCGTCTTGTGGTTGTAGAGCGACCTAGTACGCCTACGGTAGGTCGCTGTAAACATTTGAGTAAAGGGGTCCTGCAGTTGTGAGTCACATGTCCAAATCTACTGTGGAACCAACAGTATTGCTTGGCTGCTGAATGAGTGGATGTGGGAACACAGTATTCTGTTGTGGCGTTTGTTTGCAAACAATGCTGGAGGGATGGCAGGCTGGAGTGCTATCGAATTTGTTGTAGCACTCAGTATTTTTTGCCTGTTTGCACTGTAAAGGTTGCACAGGGTGTGGTGGTTAGGATCTTGCGCCAGTCTGGAGGGATGTAGCTGTCCTCGATCATTTTGCAGTTACAAGGAGCCAAGGCAGTGATGACATCTGGTCTCGTGGGTGGGAGCTCGGGCCAGTTCAGCAGGATTCTGCTATCTTGGTCGCGCTGTTGCTGAGTGAGACGACTGCCTTCTTGACGTCAGACTGGCTATTAATGAGACGATGGTGCTGCACCAGGGTGTGGATTCGGGCCACGAGGTGGAGTCTGGCGTTGAGGGGGCCTCTCTCATCAGACAGCATTGCAGTCTGTTCATGTGTAGGAAGTTTGAGAAGCCATAGTGTTTAGATCGTGCAGCCAAGCATCAGTGTAGGATCAATTTGCGACTGGAGACGGCCCCTTGTGAGGACGACAAGTTATGTCTGAGAGTTTCTTTATGCTTAGCCAGGTACAGCTGCTGCTCCGGGGAGCAACAGGGCTTTGGCCATCTCATACTTACTGTGAGCAGATGCTGCCAGGAAGAGGTCATTGATTATGTCCACATCAGCACTTAGATAGCTAAGTAAAGTTACAAATATCATGACATCATCGACATGCCTTGGGTGAAGATCAGACACTAACATAAAGTGAATCATACTGCCAGGGAATCAGTACAGAATGGCGATAGTTTAAAATGAGCCTGGATGGTGTTATGAGTGTTTGTGGGCTGCGCATATGGCAATGGCCATAAATCTCCATTCCATTATAACTGTAAGTAAATATGGATTACATTTTTCAACAAGTTGTCACACACAGCTTTTCTCCTAATTAAATAAATATGAGAAAGCATCAGAAAGTTGGCTCAAGTGTAAGCTATTCATCTGAATAAATCTTAGAAATTAAAAATTTTTGGTGTGCTTTACATAGGTAATAAAATAAGCGTTCTTAATTGCCGTTTATTTACTTTTCTTTCAATGATCATATCTGTAATTGTTGTATAAGCGTATATAGCTATTGTCCAAAACTTTACAATGGCGTCTCCTTAGCTGGGCCAATTGTATGAAAAATACTACAAGTTTGACAAATGTTCTATTAAAATTGAAGGTAAATCATTTTAAATATACCAGATGATCAAAAAGTCAGTATAAATTTGAAAACTGAATAAATCACGGAATAATGTAGATAGAGAGGTACAAATTGACACACATACTTGGAATGACATGGGGTTTTATTAGAAACAAAAAAATACAAAAGTACAAAAAATGTCTGACAGATGGCGCTGCATCTGATCAGAATAGCAATAATTAGCATAACAAAGTAAGACAAAGCAAATATGATGTTCGTTACAGGAAATGCTCAATATGTACACCATCATTCCTCAACAATAGCTGCAGTCGAGCAATAATGTTGTGAACAGCACTGTAAAGCCAATCCAGAGTTATGGTGAGGCATTGGCGTCGGATGTTGTCTTTCAGCATCCCTAGAGATGTCTGTCGATCACAATACACTTGTGACTTCAGGTAACACGAAAGCCAATAATCGCACGGACTGAGGTCTGGGGAGCTGGGAGGCCAAGCATGACGAAAGTGGTGGCTGAGCACACGGTCATCACCAAACGACCCGCGCAAGAGATCTTTCACACATCTAGCAATATGGGGTGGAGCGCCATCCTGAATAAACATCACACGTTCCAGCAGCTGTTTATCAGCCAGGCTGGGGATGATGCGGTTCTGTAACATATCGGCGTACCTCTCACTCATCATGGTAGCAGTCATTGACGTTTTGTGGTCCAGCGCCATCTGTCACACATTTTGTGAACTTTTTTTTGTTCTAATGAGACCCCATGTCATTCCAAGCATGTGTGTCAATTTTTACCTCTCTATCTACATTATTCTGTGGTTTATTAAGTTTTCAAATTTATACTGACTTTTTGATCACCCAGTACTTTTCATATATGTATTGTCCAGCTATCAGTTTAAGAATATTATAAATGTGAGATCTTATGGACAAAACGCAAAGAAAAAAATAAAAATGTAACTTGCTTTCCAGTTATTGTTCTGATGCTAGTTAGAAAAAGTAAAGAAGATTGTCGGATATTTCGTTAAAAGAATTTTTAAATGTATGATAGCAAGACTTTTCCATGAAAAATATGATAAATACTAGCTTAGGTAGGATGAAATGTTTTGCAAATTTATATGTGGAGGACCTAGCATTAAATATATATCGATATACTTCCAGTATGATAAGTCCTTCATATGTAGTTTGCTTTTCAAAGTTCTATTAAACTTAAAGTTTAAATTGCCATTCTTCCTCCATTCATTTATTTAATAATGCTTATTAGAAATTTAAATGTAAAGTTTCCTCAAGCTATATGTTCAAATATATAATAATTCTAAATTTAATTGGTGAGTTCAAACAACCAAAAATAGGAAAAGTTACTGTCAGATACACAAATTGTTGTATTTTATACAATGAAAAATAGAGAAACTTTTGAATCTCTTTTTTGCAATGATGAAGCATTTCACTTAGCTTTTCTATACCTATAGCCCTATGTTTTGTTCCATATCTATTGCACATTAATTGCTGTTTCTTACAGGGGCTGTCTACCATGAACAGCTCCTCCCAACACGAATTGTTCTACTAGATACGAAAGTATCTATAACTTGGAAAAACTATTCTTCTAAACTTCAGCCATAGATATTCTATATGTTTCTGCCCAGAGCAAAGGATTTCAGTTTCGGATTTGACACTTGTCTCCTTATCTAGTTTACTGAATATAGCAATGATACAAGACAAAAATTGATTATACATGTTCAAAGTGGCAACAAAAAGTTACACTCCTGGAAATGATCATTCCACTTCAAATAGTTCCGCACGCATACAGAAGTAACTGCTACCAGTGTTTGTTCCGCTATCATACTCTCCTGGAAATTGAAATAAGAACACCGTGAATTCATTGTCCCAGGAAGGGGAAACTTTATTGACACATTCCTGGGGTCAGATACATAACATGATCACACTGACAGAACCACAGGCACATAGACACAGGCAACAGAACATGAACAATGTCGGCACTAGTACAGTGTATATCCACCTTTCGCAGCAATGCAGGCTGCTATTCTCCCATGGAGACGATCGTAGAGATGCTGGATGTAGTCCTGTGGAACGGCTTGCCATGCCATTTCCACCTGGCGCCTCAGTTGGACCAGCGTTCGTGCTGGGCGTGCAGACCGCGTGAGACGACGCTTCATCCAGTCCCAAACATGCTCAATGGGGGACAGATCCGGAGATCTTGCTGGCCAGGGTAGTTGACTTACACCTTCTAGAGCACGTTGGGTGGCACGGGATACATGCGGACGTGCATTGTCCTGTTGGAACAGCAAGTTCCCTTGCCGGTCTAGGAATGGTAGAACGATGGGTTCGATGACGGTTTGGATGTACCGTGCACTATTCAGTGTCCCCTCGACGATCACTGAGGTGTACGGCCAGTGTAGGAGATCGCTCCCCACACCATGATGCCGGGTGTTGGCCCTGTGTGCCTCGGTCGTATGAAGTCCTGATTGTGGCGCTCACCTGCACGGCGCCAAACACGCATACGACCATCATTGGCACCAAGGCAGAAGCGACTCTCATCGCTGAAGACGACACGTCTCCATTCGTCCCTCCATTCACGCCTGTCGCGACACCACTGGAGGCGGGCTGCACGATGTTGGGGCGTGAGCGGAAGACGGCCTAACGGTGTGCGGGACCGTAGCCCAGCTTCATGGAGATGGTTGCGAATGGTCCTCGCCGATACCCCAGGAGCAACAGTGTCCCTAATTTGCTGGGAAGTGGCGGTGCAGTCCCCTACGGCACTGCGTAGGATCCTACGGTCTTGGCGTGCATCCGGGCATCGCTGCGGTCCGGTCCCAGGTCGACGGGCACGTGCACCTTCCTCCGACCACTGGCGACAACATCGATGTACTGTGGAGACCTCACGCCCCACGTGTTGAGCAATTCGGCGGTACGTCCACCCGGCCTCCCGCATGCACACTATACGCCCTCGCTCAAAGTCCGTCAACTGCACGTACGGTTCACGTCCACGCTGTCGTGGCATGCTACCAGTGTTAAAGACTGCGATGGAGCTCCGTATGCCACGGCAAACTGGCTGATACTGACGGCGGCGGTGCACAAATGCTGCGCAGCTAGCGCCATTCGACGGCCATCACCGTGGTTCCTGGTGTGTCCGCTGTGCCGTGCATGTGATCATGCTTGTACAGCCCTCTCGTAGTGTCCGGAACAAGTATGGTGGGTCTGACACACCGGTGTCAATGTGTTCTTTTTTCCATTTCCAGGAGTGTATTTCAAAACAGTCATATCCATCCTAGTATCAAAGTATACAATGCACTACCAGAGATTATCAAACACATACAGAATGTTGGTCTTTTCAAATCTAAATTGAAGTTGTACTTGGTTGATCACTGCTTTTATACAGTAAATGAATAGCTACAAAAATAATTTTTTCTATATTAACCCAGTGTAGTCTCATACAGAAGAACACATGTGTTTTATCTTCCTAAATATTAGCCTATCAACATTTATTTAAGTATTCAGCATTAATTGATTTGTTAATGCACGCTGTCTTATGTACAAAGGTATAATTATTTACAAATTTTTTAATATTAACATACGAATTCAAATATTTCTTGCACATTGTTCAGCTGTAGTAGATGAAATGGATCAATAAATCATTCAACTTCTTACTTTAGGAATCTTCATTGTTGCAAATCCTTCATTGTCTTAGATACTAGTTTTAATCTGGACTTCCTTACAGAGGCCAGGTCTCCTTTGTGTCATTAGATTTAATGCACTTTTATCATGAGTGAGCTTCCAGAATATCCATTCTAGACAGTTTTTAGCATTGGCATTTTTCATTGTTTTTCAAGATATTTTGTCGATTTAAGTATCCAGCCAATTGCCAGATAATTGATATTTCCCCAGTTATGACATTTTGGTGAATGTACCCGTTATTGGCCAAACATTTTCCTTAAAATTTCAGTTAAATTGGGAGGTGAGTGTGATAGCTAATAGAAATTATCCAGTTATATATTTATAATAACTCTTGATACTGAGTTGTGCTGAAACAATCTCGCCATGTAACTTGAGTTTCCTACTTGGTGGATTTGAGTTTCTTGGCACATCTGCCGCACGTTTACTACCTCTGTTTTTCACTAACATAACTTTTAAATACAAAATTAGATTTAATTCAAAAATTTCACAGCTATCAATTTCAGGTTTCAGCTAGCTTCCTGTATTTGCTATTATGTGAGCGTCTCTGCTTTTTAGAACTTCTTCTGAAACTGGCTCATCTCTAATGACCTCTTTGTTGACAGAGTGTTAATCACTAACCTTCCTTTCTTACTTCTGAAACTGCAACACAGGATTGCTTTGGAAGTTGATCACTAGGAAGCAGTCTTGTATGGGGGAGAAGAATTTCTTTGGATTCTACACTACTTTGGTGTTTCCTACAGTTAATATTTTCTGAACTGGATGCAGAGATGCGTTGTGTAAAAGAAAATCGTGTGCATCCTAGACAGCAGCACCTCATGTGTAGTGCATCCAATTGCGGGGCTCCTCAGTTCTCAGTCCTATGGTACAGTTTTGTTAACAATCAAATTGCATGTCAATGGAATATCATCTTAGTTGTGCGACTGGATTTGTGATTTTGTGTTTGAAACATAACAATTCGTAGTAAATGACAGAAATCATCTAGTGAAACTGAAGTGGTATCGTAATGTTATGTGTGCCTCACTGTTTTTCTTTATCTTATTTATGCCTGATTTTATTCTGAGAAGCTCAGTTATGTATGTAAATACCGTAAATGTAAATGTGATTCAAAAACCACTTGAAGTGAGTGAACCACAGCTGGACAGCAAGAAATTCTTTGCGCGCGATCCTCACGATAGTATTAGAGAATCTTTGAGTATGGACTCTAAAAAGAAAGACAATTGATTGTATTTAAAAAAAGATTATTAATCTGTATCTTGTGGAAAGAGGATTAGTTGCTTGGCCGTCGCTCAGAACATATTGTTACATTTAAGGGAAATTGATATTTTAGTGATAAAACCGAGTGAAGTATGTGTAAAAGTTGCCAAACATTTATGTATAGAAATTTTCTGGAAGTGAATAATAGAAATATCTTGTTTTTGGGAACAGAGATGAACTTCATTGTTGTCGCCATCTATCAATCAACAGAATTGTAAGTGTACAAAGTTCACTAAAATACAGGAAAAGAAATGCATTCTCTATTGTTTTCATTCAATAAGTAACAACCTCTCATAATTTCTTATTACAGTAATTGGATTATGTTCTTGTACAATAGTATGGTGCTGAACTCCACTAACCAATTTTGATGTAGCAGAACGTGTAGTTTGAAGGAAGTCTGTTTCTCAGAAAAAGCAGATTGCTGTTTGATCTTACTTACTTACAACAGTGGTCCCTTAGGTAAGGAAACCTACGAAAACTTGGGCTCAAAGCTATTTGCAATATGGCCAAGTAACTAAGAGTCGTATTTTAAACCTTAAAGAACAATAACTTCCTCCAAATTGCAAATACGTCTACAACTGGTGCAGAATCTGATCATTCAAGGAGGCAGCAACCAAAATTCAGGTACCAGTTACGACTTAAAGTAAAAATCTTAATCAAAAACCAATCTCTCTCTCTCCAAACACATATATAAATATTGATAGTATATTTAAAAAGAAAGTCATTTTACATTGGCGCCCGAAGAGGAACACGAAACGAAATTTAAAATATTTCACGCTGTTGTTCGAAACGCCTTTGTAATTATCTTGTATTTGTTAGACTTGAAATATTTGAGAAGTTGAAAAAAAAATTTCTATTTCCTCGTTGCTAATCGATGTCACTTTTTTCATGTACCACGACAAAATTATGCCGGAAGCAATACTGATTTGCTGACCTACTAAATAAAAAGCGTATCAGATGATGAATTTTGCCATAAAAAGAACATTTGGACTTTGAAAAATTCTTCAGCAGTTGCAGACACGGAAGAGTGAGTACCTATTTTATTTCCGTAGAGAAGCTTCATTAATGTCCTCTCATATAGCAAGCTTCTGTGTTTTTTTTTCCATCAACCTATCCAAATCCAGCAGAAATTGCAAGGAGGTATTTGGTAGGAAGACATTTAGTAGCACTGTATCATTTCAGGTATCGTTATAGTCAGTATTAGCTTTAAAAAAAATTGTCTGCATCTCCATATTGCATAAACGGCGTTGGTATTCAGTTGTCTCTGATCAGTAGCGTCCATCGTGTCATTTTGTGTGAGCGTAGGCAATTGTTAGGTATACATCATCATTATGTCAGTGCATCCCAGAAGGCTTTAGCAAGCTATTGCGTAACTTTCTCGCGCAGGAATTTCATATAACCCCGTTCGCGAACCCAACAAACAATGGCAGAGGGCAGACCACATTCCATTGTAGATGAGAGTGAAGAAATAGTTGACACACAATACCAACTTAGATCTTGAATTGTGCCGACCAGGAATGAACTACCACCTGATAGGCCAGATGAAATAAACACCACACACAGTACTGCACTAAACGCATCGTCCAGCAGCGTACAGGAACTAAAAACCACTCATATAATACAGACTTCAACATACAATGATGTTTCAAATGTAATCGAAGTCTTGTTTGCACGCCTGGTGACACAAAGGGAAGAAGAGAAACAGCAGGAACGAACACAAAGGGAACAGGAAAGACAAGAATTTATCCATAGTTTAGATGATGAGTTCGAAGCGCAAACCAAAAGTTTTGACGAAAGGCTTGATTCAAAATTAGATTCTATTTTAGAAGCGCTAACGTAAAGCCTCGATGAAAAGTTAGCAAATCTAGTAACCAAGACTGAACTTGGCGGCATTGTAACAGCTACGAAAGGTGACCTTGAGACTAAAGTAGTTATTACCGTTAAAGGTGCAAAACAAGAGGTAACCACTGAAGTTCATTAGATGTTAAGAGACATGGAGTAACAAGAAACAGCAAGAAATTGATGATAGGATTCAGAAAAGGCATGACGAATTTGCAAAGCAGACGGAGGATAACCTAAATCATTATCAGAAGGTCGTATATGAAGTAAAATTAGAATTCGAGCTAGTTAACAAACAAGCTGTTACCTGTAAAGACACTTTACATACAATGAATGACAAAGTAAAACAGTTGACTGACAAATTCTCTCAGTTGGTTGTGTGGATGAAGAGTCTCCTGAAATTGTGTAGACAACAAAAAAAGTATTATTTTAAAACTTAAATGTACAAAAAAACAAGCATTTAATATTCAGGTGTTGTTGATCTAGTTTGAGTATAAAGCGAGTTTTGAAAATGAAAACTGTTTTTCTACTCCCAGCAGTTAATAAATTATCAAAAATTTTATGTATATGCAAATACTATCTTAAAACATCGTCAGAACTGTACGAAATTTGCTAATTGTAAACAAAAATTTCCATCTTAACTTGCTTGTTAATTAAATAAATATGTCTCTACAGTGGCAATGGCGACACAAAAGTGGTGACGAGGGTAATTCAGTGCAGACTGAAGTTAATCAACTTGGCCAAAGATTTTGCTTGCTTCTCTTGTGTTTTAGCTTGCCGGGGTGATCATTTTTCTAATTTGCTGTTGTTTGTTCTTGCATGTATTCCATGTGGGAAGCCAGAGAACTAATCAAATTTCTCTTTTCAGAGACTTTGCTTGTTTTGCTGCTATAACATATTTGTGTAAACCATGGCTGCAACGCCCCCTCCACTCCCTGCTCCGCTCCACAGCTACAGACGACCAATGTGCTGGATCTAACATAAGATTTTCAGTTTCGGAACCAAGAGATCACTGCCCTTAACAACTGTACAACAACGACTGGATGAAAAAGCTGCATCGGCAAGTTAACGACACAGAAGAGGAATGGCTCGAATACCAGACACTGTTCCAAGGGCATTGTGAAGTTCATTGAGTTCAAGGTACTGTAAAGCTACAATACTGTCGATTGGAGGGTCCCCAGTGCTCAGGTTAATACAAAAACTATTCCCAACTGCGTCTCCTGTCGAACTCAGTTACGACGAAGTAATCGCTGCATTAATCAAGTACTATGACCAGCATGTCCAAGTAGCTGCAGCAAGATATCAGTTCTTTCGCTTGCAGAAAAAGCAGGAACAGACGTACCGTTAGTTGTACACATAGATTGAACAGGCATGACTAGGAAGCGTAAATTTAAGTGTAGTTTTGGCAATTTTAACAGTGACTTAATGATAAGCGATTCAATAACATGCAATGCCCCAGATAGTAGAATACGAGAACAGATCCTTAAGTACTCTGATCCATCACTTCCTCATATATTGCAAATCTTAGAGCAATATTATTAGGGCGCCATAGCGGCCGCTTAGGTTGACCAGGCTCGCATTTGTCGGGTCGAGTCGCCCCTTGCTCACGACCGTCCTAAGCAGCCACAACAACGAGCGCGTAGCCGCGTACACAGCCACGCGGATAGCCACGTAGACAGGTGAACCGGCCTGTGAATTTAGTGAATTCTTGCCCTAGATGTTGAGCTCGCCATAAAAGACAGGTTTGCCCATCACGAACGCAACGTGTTACACATGTAGGAAAAAAAGGCCATATCCAAGCAGTTTGTATGCAACGGCACAGAAACGCCAATTTTCCCGTTCCAAGACAAAACAGGCTCATCTACATGCAGTGAACACTGTGTTTTCTAAACCTACAATAGGTTCTGAGAAAAGTAATATTAAGGTTGTTGTTCATTCTCACCTTAGTACTGTGTAATGACGTTCTAAAAAACTGTTCATCTCATTACGAATTGGTGGCCGTCGTGTGAACTTTTCTTAATCGTGCCGCATACGAACAGCTAGGCACGCCTTTCTAAATGTAGCAAGCACCTCACTGCTTACAACAGACAGGAAATTCCGGATTTTCCATCTCAAGTCTCATCTCGGAAAGTGTGACATTTTTCAAACTCACCTACAGTACTTAGATTATGCGATAAAAATTCAGGGTGTGCGCTCTCTCGAATCTCATACAGGTGAACCGGCCTGTGAATTTAGTGAATTCTTGCCCTAGATGTTGAGCTCGCCATAAAAGACAGGTTTGCCCATCACGAACGCAACGTGTTACACATGTAGGAAAAAAAGGCCATATCCAAGCAGTTTGTATGCAACGGCACAGAAACGCCAATTTTCCCGTTCCAAGACAAAACAGGCTCATCTACATGCAGTGAACACTGTGTTTTCTAAACCTACAATAGGTTCTGAGAAAAGTAATATTAAGGTTGTTGTTCATTCTCACCTTAGTACTGTGTAATGACGTTCTAAAAAACTGTTCATCTCATTACGAATTGGTG
The DNA here is from genome assembly GCF_023897955.1 of Schistocerca gregaria. NCBI lineage: Eukaryota > Metazoa > Arthropoda > Insecta > Orthoptera > Acrididae > Schistocerca > Schistocerca gregaria. The sequence continues at coordinate 632,647,423 of NC_064921.1, read as the reverse complement.
GCCGTCGTGTGAACTTTTCTTAATCGTGCCGCATACGAACAGCTAGGCACGCCTTTCTAAATGTAGCAAGCACCTCACTGCTTACAACAGACAGGAAATTCCGGATTTTCCATCTCAAGTCTCATCTCGGAAAGTGTGACATTTTTCAAACTCACCTACAGTACTTAGATTATGCGATAAAAATTCAGGGTGTGCGCTCTCTCGAATCTCATACAGGTGAACCGGCCTGTGAATTTAGTGAATTCTTGCCCTAGATGTTGAGCTCGCCATAAAAGACAGGTTTGCCCATCACGAACGCAACGTGTTACACATGTAGGAAAAAAAGGCCATATCCAAGCAGTTTGTATGCAACGGCACAGAAACGCCAATTTTCCCGTTCCAAGACAAAACAGGCTCATCTACATGCAGTGAACACTGTGTTTTCTAAACCTACAATAGGTTCTGAGAAAAGTAATATTAAGGTTGTTGTTCATTCTCACCTTAGTACTGTGTAATGACGTTCTAAAAAACTGTTCATCTCATTACGAATTGGTGGCCGTCGTGTGAACTTTTCTTAATCGTGCCGCATACGAACAGCTAGGCACGCCTTTCTAAATGTAGCAAGCACCTCACTGCTTACAACAGACAGGAAATTCCGGATTTTCCACCTCAAGTCTCATCTCGGAAAGTGTGACATTTTTCAAACTCACCTACAGTACTTAGATTATGCGATAAAAATTCAGGGTGTGCGCTCTCTCGAATCTCATTTGCTTGCAAATCCGTGACCTGTCTGTTCCTCGCAACGTGTGTGGCAAAAGGACGTAACACAATCGGTTGATACCGAATGGCGCTCAGATCGGGCACTATTGCATCTCTAGCGTCGGGAAAATGTGCCGTTTGTGCGGACTAGATACCGTCAAATGCATTTCAGAAATTCAAAAGTTCTTTGCTTAGTGACAGATGTTTAGTAGATTTTGACCCGGTCAAGCCAGTAGTTTTGCAAGTCGACACTTCTTCCTACTGAATCGGAGCTGTGCTTTCGCACAGAATTGGTGTCCAAGACAGACCTATTGCTTTTGCCTTAAGGTTGTTAACTTAAACTCGGTGCAATTATTCACAAATTGAAAAAGAAGCTCTCGCTATTGTGTATGGTGTGACAAAATTCCATCATTACTTGTATAGTCGCAAGTTCTATTTAGTGACAGATCGGAAGCCTTTGCAGTCCCTGTTTCATCCATCAAAGCCGGTTCCTACATGCATTGCTCAAAAATTTCAACGCTAGACTTTGTTGCTATCGCAGTGTCAGTATGAAATTGTGCACATCCCTACGGCAAAGCATGGCAATGCAGACGCCCTATCTCGCCTTCTGATTGGCCCGGACTCTGATTTTGATGCATCTGCCGCATCTTGTTGCCAAATCGATGCGCAGGACTGTGAACTGCTGGAACCTTTCCCCTTGTACTACAGAAAAATTGCACAGGCCAGAAGCAGACCCAGATCTCGAGATTTTGTTGCATTACATTCGCACATCTTGCCGTCGTTTGCCGACTGGAGTGGCTGAGCGGTTCTAGGCGCTACAGTCCGGAACTGCGAGACCGCTACTGTCGCAGGTTCAAATCCTGCCTCGGGCATGGATGTGTGTGATGTCCTTAGGTTAGTTAGGTTTAATTAGTTCTAAGTTCTAGGCGACTGATGACCTCAGAAGTTAAGTCGCATAGTGCTCAGAGCCATTTGAACCATTTTAGCCTCGTTTATTGAACAGTATTCACCATTCAGTTGTGCGCCAATACATTTGCTCGTCGGCCTAGCTTTTCAGTTCAACAGGGTGTGAGTCTACTCGTAGTTCAAAATGATAGTGGACAGACGCGTGTGCTTATTCCCAAAGTGTTGCAAAAGGATGTGTTGTGGTTGCTCCACCAAGAACATTGAGAATTGTTCGCACTAAACAGATGGCGCGACGGCACTGTACTTGGTAGGGTACGGACGCCCACATTGAACACATGACATTACAGTGTCGCGCATGCGCGGAAAACCATTTCGCTCCGCCACAGACAGTCTCACCTTGGCCTAAGATTCAATCGCCATAGCAACGAGTACACATAGACGTTTCAGGACCATTTTGGAACACTTGTTGGCTCATAGTGGTAGACTCTTTTAGCGAATTTCCATTTGCGGTGTCTATGAACTCTACCACATCACATAAAATCATTCAAGTGTAGTCCTCCACATTTTGGAAGGTTTGCCAGAAGTACTTGTGTCGGACAACGGACCACAGTTAACTTCATGTGACTTTGAACAATTATGTGAATGCAATGGCAATTGTCATCTAACAATTGCTCCATTTCACCCCCAGTCCAAGGGAGAAGCAGAACGTTTCATACGCACTTCTAAGTAACAGATGGTCAAGCTTCACACCACCCACACACAGGAACAGGCACTGCAACTCTTTCTCGCCCACTGTCGCTCCCACCCACCAGATGGACCACACCGGCGTAACTTCTGCATGGCCGCCGCCTTTGGACGCTGCTACACTTGAACTGCAGCATCTGGCGCCTCCAATGGTCAGCAAGTATCGCTTCACGCCGCGCAATCTTGTTCTTACGGCAAATGTGGCCGCTGGGAAAGAGGTGTGATCCAAGAATGCATTGGCTCTTTTATGTATTTGATTGCAGGTCCAGATGGTTTGCAGCGCCGTCACCAGAACCAAATTTGTGCTTGTCATTTGTCCTGTGATTAAGCTACTTTACTTCCCCCAGTACCTCACAGGATCATGCGGGCTGTGCAACCGTCCGATGATGCCACCAGGGCACCCCTGGAGGAGTGGCTGGACGATGCGACCTCGCTCCCACTGTCCCCACTCGCCAACCACATGGACCTGGACCCTCCATGTCTGTCGCCGTCATCGCCTCAGGAGACGCACTCAGGCCTGGCAGCAGTTTTCTGGTGGATGTTCCTGTTGCTTCGCAAGCCAGATGGTGGGGTACAGTTCGGAGTACTCCATCCTACCTGCTCATCTCTACAACCAGCGTCCTGTCTCCACCCCTGTTGTTGTTCACAGCCTCCCTACACGACAACGGTACAGCGTTTCAGAGGGGAGGAATGTGCTGGCTAAGCTGTCTCTAGCAAAATGGTTGGCAAATAAGTTGCGAGAAGACCGACAGTAGGTGCGGGAGCAGGCGAGCCTATCAGGAGAGAGGCCACAGACAGGCTTGCAAGCAATGTGCCGCCAACACCCTCTTGACTGCCAGTACATAGATCACCGCCATGGACTGGAGGACCCAGTCATTCAGTCAGCCGAATCAATTGCAGTCACAGTCAGCTCAGTTACTGTTCTAATTGGCATCTGTCAGCTCATGTCAACGTTTATGAGAGTGTAGTGTTTATAGCGGGACTTGTACTTCACCAGCAGTGAGGCTAATGTGGACCATTACAGAAGAGTTTGTACCACAACAACTTGCTTAAACATAAGTATCTCCTTATTCTTGTGAATATGGAACCCTGTTAATACATGTGTGCAGTTGTGTTGTAGAAAGAGGATACCAGTCACCAAACAACATCCTATCCTTGCTTCCCATGGTACAAGAGTCTGCAGTTGCAATGACGACTAAAAAAAGATATATTGTAAGAGACTGTAAAACAGATACACACAGCTGTCTGACACATACACAACATGTACAGCCAGTATCACAGACAGGAAGAGAGAGATAGTTGAGAAAATTGATGTTGGGTTAAGGAAACATTAGAATATAGGTAAATGTTCATTTTTCCTTTCATACATATCTGTTTTTGGCGTGGGCATGTTTATAATATAATATAAATATCATTAACCTATGCTATGTTTCGTTACTTATTAAATGACACAATATTTATGGCCGAACCAAAGTAAGATCCTTCATAACTGCCCCTACTGTATACTAGCGTTTTCCATAATTTCTGAACCACAGTATACAGTAGTTGTGCATTTTATAAACGTACATAACATAAATAATCAAATTTCATATAGAAGTACCACTTAATTTACTTTTTGGTCTTACTAGTGATCAAATACCTTCATTTGTGGCCAAGTTTATAGCTTATTTATCCCCTGCACATGTCAGCTATATTTACATTACAATTAATTTACATAAAATTTACAAAACTTCAATAGTTATGTTCACGAGAGATCATCACTTGACAGAGGGGTATGTTTAAATAAGATACTTCTACTCCATGATTGACGTGTCGTGGCCACCCATATTTTGTGAGCCATATCTCCACACGTTAAGCTGTGTTCATTGTGTGCATGCCTTGTAGTACCATCAGTTCAACTACAGAAAACAGTTCAGTCAGTTCAGCCTTGGCTGCACAGCTTTGTAGATGATGACAAACTGCTTGTCATTAGTGTGCAAGTGGTAGCTCGATAGCATAAGTGGACGTTGATCTGTGTTTGGTCAAAAAGTGACGGAAAGCCCTAAAGTTCTGACCATGATTATGTAAACCACATCATCCATCACATATTTCAGGGTTCAAAAGGTCGTCTCATGTCATGGTCATCACATCGACTGCTTACCATTTCCCAGGTAAGTCCATAAATTACTTGCTTGTAGTCAAGGTCTGCATCCAACGCCAAGCAAAGGGCACATAGAACATTTTCGTCATTGTAGGCACGTGCAAGTTTGATAACAGCTTCACACGAGTGTGTATTCCTCATTTAACACACGCTAAATATGTGACGTAGGGATAGTTTTTCTTGAAGTTTCTTTTCATTTCACATATGTTAAACACCCTTTTCATATAGTTTTCCTTACATGGCTTTCTACATGTGCATAAAATTATACATGACCTACATAAAGAAATTAAAACATGATGTAACACTGATCCTTCTAACTACACATAAATGCCATTTTAATATCAGCTGACAAGCAAAGTCCAATATATTTCACTCATACACAAGTTTCTACACGAATTTGTCACATCTGTTCGATGTTTGCATAACAATATTTAAACACAAGCGAATAGCATTTAAGAAGCCGTTCTCGCATTCAAAATTCATAAGGTAAAATATCAGTGATAAGTTATCTCATATTAACTCCCATAGTTAATAAATCACCAGGTGTTAACAACTTTTATGATGAGTAAGTACTCCTTTAACTTTTAAATACATGTTGTAATCTTTTTTTACATAAATAGACGAAGACGAAGTAAATATTTCATAATTCGACTCAGACACAGCTGTCAACATGAGTAACTTAGATATCCTCAAAGTAGTGAAGCAACATAAATAATTTAATAAAACCAAGTCTTCCAGGCCCGACTGTATACAAATTAGATTACTTTCAGGGTATGCTGATACAATAGATCCATACTTAACAATCATATGCAACCTTGCGCTCAACGAAAGATCAGTACCCAAAGACTGGAAAGTTGCACAGGTCACACCAGTATTCAAGTAAGGTAGTAGGAGTAATCGACTAAATTAGAGGCCCATATAATTAATGTCGATGTGCAGCAGGATTCTGGAACATATATTGTGTTCTAAAATATGAATTACCTCGAAGATAATGGTCTATTGACAGACAATCAACAGGGATTTAGAAAACATGGTTCTTGTGAAACACAACTAGCTCTTTACACACACAAAGCGTTGAGTGCCATTGACAAGGGATTTCAACTTGATTCTGTATTTTTAGATTTCCAGAAGGCTTTTGACACTACCCATACAAGCAGCTTCTAGTGAAATTGCGTGCTTATGGAATATCGTCTCATTTATGTGATTGGATTCATGATTTCCTGTCAGAGAGGTCACAGTTCGTAGTAACTGATAGAAAGTCATCGAGTAAAACAGAAGTGATTTCTGGCGTTCCCCAAGGTAGTGTTATAGGCCCTCTGCTGTTCATTATCTATATCAGCGATTTAGAAGACAATCTGAGTAGCCATCTTAAGTCTGATGCTGTCGTTTATTGTCTAGTAAATTCATCAGAAGTTCGAAAAAAATTGCAAAAAGATTTAGAAAACAGTCTGAATAGAGCAAAAATTGGCAACTGACCATAAAAATGAAAAGTCTGAGGTCATCTGCATTAGTGCTGAAACGAATCCATTAAAATTCGGTTACACAATAAATCAGTCAGATTTAAAGACCATAAATTCTACTACATACATAAGAATTACAACTATAAACAAATCGGAAAGAACACATAGAAAATGTCGTGGGGAAGGCAAACCAAAGACTGCGTGTTATTGGCAGGACACTTTGAAAATATAACAGATCTACTAAATAGGCTGCCACACTATGCTTGTCCATCTTCTTTTTGAGTACTGCTGCTCAGTGTGGGATCCTTACCAGATAGGGCTAATGTAGTACATCGAAAACTTTAAAGAAGGGCGGAACGTTTCATACTATTGCGAAATAGGGGAGACAGTGCCAGCAAAATGATACAGGATTTGAGATGGACATAATTAAAACAAAGGCTTTTTGGGCTGCGGCAGACTCTTTAGCAAATTTCCCCTCCGAGAAAGAAAATATTTTCTTGACGCCGACTTACATAAGGAGAAATCATAATAAAACAACGGAAATCAGAGCTTGTACAGAAACATATAGTTGTTCGTTCTTACTGCCCGCTGTTCGAGATTGGAATAATAGAGAATTATTGTGAATGTGGTTCAATGAACCTTCTGTCAGGCTCTTAAGTGTGATTTGCAGAGTGTCCATGTAGACATCGAATTTGCAAAAGATGTTACATATCAAGACTGAAAAAAACAATATACATATATGAAATCTGATGATATGCATGAGCTACTACCATCATCTCATTTAAATCAAGCATTTGTAATTCCAGATTGCTAATGAAGGAAATAGAGAACTTCACCCTCCAATTTCCAACACAACACGCATAACTGTGCTTAGCCATGCCTCTTTCATATCTACCAGAAGGTGGGCTACGAATTTACTGGGAATTATGATAAGGAATGGAAATAAGCATTTATGGTCATCTGCTGAAATCCATCGTTTAGGTATCACCCAATAATGGAGCAAATTCTCTGTGAACACTTCATGTATTTTGTGACAAACTATTTACTCAGTGTCTGGAGCACTACAGATAAAATTCCACATCATTGTGTCATATCAGTTTATTAATAGCATTTGTTTAAAAGTACCTGTAATTATAGTACTGCAGTGTATTTAATTGATACTTTTCACCGTGCGACACAGCTCCTATGTACTGTAATATGTATATGTGTAAATACTTTGCTATGAAGTTTGTGTCAAAAGAAATGTTGGTTTAAGGACAGACAAAGAACTGTGATCATGTATAATGGGTGCCTTGAACACTTGCGTTTGGCGTTTGTATCGATTACTTGCATTCATCGATGTACAATCCAACACTTTATTTATATCCTTTGATATACAGGACTTCGACTGCATTTCACAACATTTTATGTACTGTAACTTCTCTACATTCACACATAACACCCACACTACCACATTCATACACATATTCCTATACAAATAATTACACGTATTGTTGTGTCGTTCATTTCTTTTGGTACCCGCTACCTAAATTCTCTTTCTTCTCATTACTGGGAGGTGTCCTTGTGTCGATCCCTGTAAAAAAGACTCCAGGTCAAACAATACACCATTCACATTTGCAATGTGTATATTTTCATTCACTATGAAAAGGTTTTTAGTTCATTATTTTCTGAATGATTCTCGGAATTCAACCCCTTTTTTTGAGAGCACATATATTAACAGACTGTCTGTCACTTGGAATTACCTCTTCTACCTCTTCCATATTCATACAATGAGTGCACATGTAACTAATAGGTATCTTCCTAGGTGTGCCACACTGCCATTACCCCCTCTTTAATTATTCAGAGCGTGAATATATCCCTAGAATTATTTATTCTTTCATGGTATATACAGATTTCCTATACTGTAGTGCTTGGTTTATTTTCTATGTAGCCATAATGTAGATTTTTGTGTATATATCCTAAATAATATCCTAGTGTGTAGACATCTTCCTGTAGTTGTTCAATTTCTGTCCTTCCATGTAACAATTTCCTTGTTTTAGTTCTCTTTCTTATATTAATTTTATTCTTCTAGTGTAGATCTCAGTATTTATTTTAGTAATCAATTTCGATTTATAATCTTTTGGGTGTACTCTACTTCATTTACACTAATGTTAGCTGAGCATCTGGCATGTTAAGCAGCATGTTGGACTTGTTTGTCTTTGTGAATGGGCAGTGGTCACTGACTTGTGATGCAATTTTGCTACTGGGCTAGCATGTTGCCTCTCATCATAATGGAATAACATTTATTTAACCCAACAACATTTGTCAGTTTGCACCTGGAAAATGTATGTATTTTAGCAGTGAATTTGGATCATGGCAATGAAATTCAGCTTATTATTTATTTTCAAACATCCTTTTGTCAGTGAACAAAATCTTAAATAACTACTCACTAACCCTATTTCTATTTAAACACGTATAAATTACAAGAGAGAATCTTATCCTAAAATTAAGTGAATGTCTTTCATAATTTATAGCGAAATATTTACACAATACTTAAGCAAAATAATTTGATGAGTTGCTTTAACCTTTTGTCAAAACAATTCAATGTGCAAATTCCTTTAGATACTTGCATGGATAAGAGTCCTCATCCTTTCCACTTTTAGGGTAAGCTAGTCATAGAGTGCTAGATGCGGGACTTGTGTGATTACAAATGGACCATGTATAAGAGTTTCCATTTGACGTTAAAAGTTTTCCATGTTTGCTAGACTTTTGGTATATTTGCAACAATACTTCTTATCCTATACGGAATTGTACAGTGTGCCCAAATCTTTTGGTGTAAGACGTTGTTCTCTGCTCGACATTTTCTCTCAGATTAATCAAACCTTGGCGTCTTTTTCTTCAAATTACATATCTCCCTTCGATACATATGGCAGCGGATTTTTCCACTTGTCCATTTCTCATTTCTTAAATATTAATTCAGTTGGTGTAAACATGTCAAACTATGTGGCAAGTTATTAATGATTTGCTTAAATGGCAAGACAAACTCGATGCATTTTGTATGTTTCTGTGGTGTACAGTAGCGAATAAATCTATTCAATTCCTTTAACACCCTTACTATGGGGCTTGCTTTGGGGTGGAATTGTGATGCCAGTATGTGTTTTATTTTATTTGCGGTTGTGAATTCCTTCCATCTGTTAACTGTGAAGTACAATCCATTATCAATTAACAGTATCTGCAACTTCCATACTCTTGGGAGATAATCATCTGTAATTCTTCTAAGAACAGAAGTGGCGGTCACTGACCTCATTGCATACAACTTAGCATACCTGCAAAAAACACCATATAAAGCAAATTACATACTGAACACCAACTTTTCCTTTTGGGCACAGACTGGCAGCATAATTCTAAAGCTTGGGCAGAGATCAATTAATTTTGATTTATTTGAGTATTTGCTATTCTGACAAGTAATACATTTTCGTATTGCTTGGAGAATTCGGCGCCACATGTTGGGGAACTAACAGAATGGCTTAATCTTATCGGTGCATTTACAAACACAATCATGACCCCATATGTCACGAGTTTCAGGTAGACATATGCACCATTGTTGTTGGTTAGGTATATGTCAATGAAACAGTGCTCCTTCATAAAAAGTATAAATTTTTTTAAAGCTATTATTATCATCTCCTTTACATAGTTTGAGTCATACCTTTTTCCAGCATGGATCTGTTTCTTGCAATTTCTTCAGGTTATTGCACATTTTTACATAATGTGGTTGGTGCGTTTTGTCTTGCATAAGTAGTATGCAGATTTCAGAATTCTATTTGGTGAATTCTAAAAATTCATTTAACCCTTTGGGTAGCTTCAACAGGCTGTCAGCAATTATGTTTCGTTTACCTTAATTGTACACTGCCTCAAAACTGAGTTCCTGTCGGTAAAGAAATCATCTAGCTATTCTTCTGTGGAACAATTTGCACATTAAGAGAAACGAAAGCACTTCGTGGAAGCAATATAATTATCTTGGGTGCTTGTTGTCGATCTGTTTTGGTGATTTGTAATAAATATGCCTCTTAGCTTATGGTGATGTATTTCACTTTATGCAACTTTAGTAACTGTTCTTCTAAGTTGTCAGGATGTGCCGTATCAGGAATAATGATCTTGTTTATATTTCATGTGTTGAGTACAAACTTGATGCTGATGTTGGGTTTGGCGATAGCTAAAGTAGGATAACAATATGGCGAATATGAGCATTGTATTATCACCGAATCTATCATCCTCTCTGCCTCCTTCTTGGACCAGCATATGGGGTATGATAAAAATAAGAACGTTTCATGTGGGTAAACATTCATTTTATATTCTGGGCACTTTCCAAACACCACACATGCACATACCAAAGTATTAATTGCTTTTGATTGTGTAAATCATGGAATACTTCTAGACAAGCTCAAGTACTGTGGTATGAATGGAAAGGCGCTCAAATGGTTTAAGTCATACCTAACTGGAAGAGTACAGAAAGTTGAAATGAGCAGATCACATAATATGCAAAAAAACTGGTGATTTCTCAAACTAGGGAACAATCAAGAATAGTTTGCCGCAAGGTTCAGTCTTGGATCCTCAGTTGTTCTTAATCTAAATTAATGACTTGCCATTTTATATTCACGAAGATGCAAAGCTGGTACTTTTTGCTGATGATACAAGTATAGCTATCCCACCCAACAGACAAGAATTAACTGATGAAATTGGAAACAATGTTTTTCAGAAAATCATTAAGTGGTTCTCTGCAAATGGGCTCTCATTAAACTTTGACAAAACACAGTATATAAGGTTCAACACAGTAAATGGAATGACACAATTAATAAATATAAACTTTGATCAGAAATCGGTAGCTAAGGCAGAATATTCAGAATTCCTAGATGTATGCATTGATAAGCAGTTGAACTGGAAAAAACACACTGAAGATCTGATGAAATGTTTGAATTCAGCTACTTATGCCATTAGGGTCATTGCAAATTTAGGTGATATACATCTCAGTAAATTATCTTACCATGCCTATTTTCATTCTCTACTTTCGTATGGCATCATATTTGGAGTAACTCATCATTGAGTACAAGAGTGTTGATTGCACAAAGGGTGTAATCAAAATAATTGCTGGAGCTAATCCAAGATCATCCTATAGACACTTATTTAAAGAACTAAGAATCTTCGCTGTAGCTTCACAATATATATATATATATATATATATATATATATATATATATATATATATATATATATATTCACTTATGAAATGTGTTATTGACAATCCGAACGAATTCAAAAGTAATAGCAGTGTACATGGCTACAACACTAGGAGAAAGGATGATCTTCACTACTCAAAGTTAAATCTAACTTTGGCTTTGAAGTGGGTAAATTATGCTGCCACAAAAGTCTTTGGTCACTTACCTAATAGCATCAAAAGTGTGACAAATAGCCATATAGCATTTAAAATGAAATTAAAAGAATTTCTGAATGGCAAGTCCTTCTACTCATTAGATTAATTTTTTGGATATAGTAAGTGGGTATTTCCCTACCCCCACCCAAAAAAATTAAGTGCCATGTAATATTTTATATGATGTAATATCTTGTATAGACACCGTTTATTAACCTGATTCGTTCCACATCATTACGAAATGTCATCTTCATGATATATGGAACAAGTACTACTCTAATCTAATCTCTGAAGCTCCTCTTTCTGGTCTTCCAACAAGCAAACTTATTCACTTACCTTCACTTGTACTAGTGCTATATCGATACTTCTTTCATGTAGCTGTAATTTAGTGCATCACAGAACAATACATCTGAATAAGACAATTGTACTCTAATGTCTATATTTGGCAGAGGTTTCTTTTCTATGGTACTGGTTCTGATTAACTCTGTGGATTACTTTTGTTCATTAATTATAAAGAAACACTTCTCCTGTCCCATGTCAATATGTACCTTGTACGGTCAGAAGGTATCCATACCAGTAAGACAACTAACTACAAGTTTTTCCATCAGTAGAAAAATGTATTTTAAAGAACATTTTTCGACAATAATGGGTATTAATGCTTGAAGCTTCGCCCCCTTGGATTTGTTCCCTACTGCAGTCAAGATCCGACAGTTTTGCACAGGGAAGGTTGGAATGTGTTCTCGCTTTTGTAGCTTATTAAATAAACCTTGTGAGATTATATTTGTTGATGCATCTGTATTCAGTACAATGTGCATATTTGAGTCAGTTATCCTAGCATTTATTAAGGCCTAGTTATCCTGGCCTTTATTAAGGCCTGCACAGACACTCTTTTATTCTCCTCCAAACTGTCCACATTTGTCAGATACAAGTCCCCATTGACATCTACTTCTTTGTCATACCTCAGAAAACAATTAGGAATTAATTTTATGCCCCCATCCACAACCTCAGTCTGTGAATGGGCTCCTTTCATGACCGACTTTGATTAGTCAGGGCGTAATCTCTTCATTCTTGTTAACATCAGCTATATGCACAATGTGGTCTTAACTTTGCCAATTTGTGTCTTGTGATGCTCATGAACTAAATTCTCTCTGACCTTCAGCTCTGCCCGGTACGTAATTCTTGTTCCAGTGGCTGTAGCTACCAGGAGGATGGCTGTCTACCACCGGTTGGCCCTTGTCAATTATTATATTTGTTATTACTACCACCAGGGTTACATTTTGAAGCTGTTGTCCGAAACCCCTCTGCTTGGTATACGCTGGTCCATTGTAATTAGGGTTGTGGCTTCCTATAAACTCCTGTTTGTGTGTGTCAATAGTTTCCCAGTTACCATAGTTAGTTCTTGTGTGAATATTATTAAGTAGGTAGTATGGGTGACCACCATGTTGATTGCTTCTGCCTTTAGTATTTAGCAGATCACTATTTTCCAGATGTTATTGGTCTGGGGTTACAGCCACCACTCTTCATAATCAGGTCAATCGAATCCAGCACATCTAAAAAGTACCCTACATCATTCTCGGCTACCGTGATTAATTTTTCCTTGACATGTGCTGGTTAGTGACTTTTGAGATTGTTAGTGCGTCTGTGTGAGAGATTAGATTTGTCCAATACCTTGTTTAGTTTGTGTTCTTCAAAATACTTCCTTAGTCCCTGATGTTTGCTACTGAATGGTACTGGGTTCTCTCTTGGACTGCTATGGATCATAATTCGTTCAAGAAAGTAGACTCAAACTGTTCATAAGTATGGCACCGCTGGCCATACTGTTTACCCATAATAAAGCATCACATTACGTGTAACCCCCCCCCCCCCCCCCAATGGATCTGATATTCTGTGCCTCGGTCTGTTTGAATGGTAACACATTACAGAATGCTGTGATGAAAACCATGGCGCACGTTCTTTTACGCTCTGTAATAAACTGCCTATGCCATATCAATCTTTCGTCACCTAGAAGATTCAACAGGCACAAGGTAACATCCGCTACTGCCATTGCACAGTTTGCCAGCATATGGTTATACATCGTGTATATTGGTGCAACTGGTATCGACATTGGCCATGCCTGTTGTATTTTATACTTCCCTTCCTCGCCGCCTGAAGGTCTAGTGGCAAATCATGGATAGGTATTGCAGCTCTCTATTCTGCATGACTGCACCTGACTTCTAGCAATTAGTGGGTCGTTTGTGATATCAGTACCTCTAGTTAAACTGTTCTGAAATTTTTCTTCCACTGCCTATAAACGTTATTCAGTCCTGGCTATTAGCTCATATTCTTTCTCGTTGACTACCTCTTCGACCCCTTCTACATAGGTCTTATGCTCTTGCACTATCTTCTGCGCACTTATCTAGCAATCCCACTTTTGGCTCTCTCCATAAAGTTCTTTACATTCCCTGCATTTTAATCTTCATGTCGCTCACGTTTATCAGCCTACATGCTATTTCTTCCTGTGCCTTGTCAACATCCAATACCTTTTTACCTAGCTTATCCATTTCCTGAGACAGATCTCTGAATAACTCCATCTTTAATTCTTTTCCCTTTTCGGACAATTTATGTGTTAAATTATTTGACAGGTCAGTGTTAACATTTTTACTTAGGTCATCAAATTTTTGCGGTTGTTCATTTGAAAGTTTCTCAGATTATTGTGTCACATGATTCCTAAAATCATTAAATGTTCGTGCTTGTTGTTTTGAAAGATCTTTGAATTTTCGTGCTAAATTATAAATTTTGGTGTTAGATCATTAAAGTTTTGTGTTTGTTCATTAAATTTTTGTGTTTGTTCATTCATAAATCATAAAAATTTTTAATCATCTCTTGCATAAGTTGTATCAGCACTGGGGTATCTTTTTGAATACCAACTGAGTCATATCTGGTCTGTTTCAACGATGCGGAAATTTTAGTTATGCTAGAATCTGCTCTACCGCGTGTTTCACTAGCTTCATGTGAAAAAATGTTTCCCGGTGATATTCGTGAATTTATTTCGTTTGCCATAAGTAAAGTCATGTCATTAACCACAACATTACTATCCTCAGTCATAGCCGAGCTTAAATAATACGCATAGTTGTCTGACTCACCGATACGTTAACACAGACTATCATTTGTGGTTATGTTAGTTGTCGCGACATTTTGTGCCGAATTCTCAACAATGGCTTCATCTGCTGTATCCGTTTATGTCCTTGTGATTTACTAATTGCAAAATTTTGAAATGAAATTTCTATTCTTAATTACTCTGAGAAAATTTTCTAAATTATCCTGTGACGTGTCAGGAACATATAGTGTAACTAGAGGAACGGAAGGTTCCAGATGATTGGAAAAGAGCACAGGTTGTCCCAGTCTTCAAGAAGGGTCGTCGAGCAGATGCGCAAAACTATAGACCTATATCTCTGACGTCGATCTGTTGTAGAATTTTAGAACACGCATTTTGCTCGCGTATTGTGTCGTTTTTGGAAACCCAGAATGTACTCTCTAGGAATCAACATGGATTCCGGACACAGCGATTGTGTGAGACCCAACTCGCTTTATTTGTTCATGAGACCCAGAAAATATTAGTTACAGGATCCCAGGTAGATGCCATTTTCCTTGACTTTTGGAAGCCGTTCGATACAGTTCCGCACTGTCGCCTGATAAACAAAGTAAGAGCATATGGAATATCAGACCAGCTATGTGGCTGGATTGAAGAGTTTTTAGCAAACAGAACACAGCATGTTGTTATCAACGGAGAGGCGTCTACAGACCTTAAAGTAGCCTCTGGCGTGCCACAGGGGAGTGTTATGAGACCATTGCTTTTCACAATATATATAAATGACCTAGTAGATAGTGTCGGAAGTTCCATGCGGCTTTTCGCGGATGATGCTGTAGTATACAGAAAAGTTGCAGCATTAGAAAATTGTAGCGAAATGAAGGAAGATCTAGGCACTTGGTGCAGGGAGTGGCAACTGACCCTTAACATAGACAAATGTAATGTATTGCGAATACATAGAAAGAAGGATCCTGTATTGTATGATTATATGATAGCGGAACAAACACTGGTAGCAGTTACTTCTGTTAAATATCTGGGAGTATGCGTGCGGAACGATTTGAAATGGAATGATCATATAAAATTAATTGTTGGTAAGGCGGGTACCAGGTTGAGATTCATTGGGAGAGTCCTTAGAAAATGTAGTCCATCAACAAAGGAGGTGGGTTACAAAACACTCGTTCGTCCTATACTTGAGTATTGCTCATCAGTGTGGGATCCGTACCAGATCTGGTTGACGGAGGAGATAGAGAAGATCCAAAGAAGAGCGGCGCGTTTCGTCACAAGGTTATTTGGTAACCGTGACAGCGTTACGGAGATGTTTAGCAAAGTCAAGTGGCAGACTCTGCTAGAGAGGCGCTCTGCATCGCGGTGTAGCTTGCTCGCCAGATTTCGAGAGGGTGCGTTTCTGGATGAGGTATCGGATATATTGCTTCCCCCTACTTATACCTCCCAAGGAGGTCATGAATGTAAAATTAGAGAGATTGGAGCGCGCACGGAGGCTTTCAGACAGTTGTTCTTCCCGCGAACCATACGCGACTGGAACAGAAAAGGGAGGTAATGACAGTGGCACGTAAAGTGCCCTCCGCCAAACACCGTTGGGTGGCTTGCGGAGTATAAATGTAGATGTAGATGAATTCTCAGCCTAAAAGTGATTTTTAATAAATACATTATTTTACTACAGTTTAAAATGCTCCAGCTCTTATGTTGGGAGAGGAGATGTACTACTACCACTACTATTATATATGGATGAGGAGCTACCATGCGCAGCCATGCAAGCTGTAAGTTACAATTTTCCTACCTCGGTGATGGGTTTCGCAGTATCTTTTTGTGGTAGTTTCCACACGACTCTAGTAATTTAAGTTCGCGTGTAAAACTATTTGTAAAAAGATTTGAGTTATGTGCGAACATTAACAGTTTAAAGCAGCAATAAAGACAACAGAAAAGACAGTGCACATTAGCCATGAAGGTTCAACGGGATCCCTACTAGGTTTCTAAGGGGGGGAAGGGGTTGGAGTGTTGGAGCATAATACTGATAAATTTTACCAGTCCAATCAGCAAGTAGCCAGTCAATACGAATCATATTGAGTGTAATATCGGGACGAACTCATACCTTGACGACAGATTAATCAACACTACATTGACGGAAAAAAAATCGCAACAGCAAGAAAGAGTTTTTGACATAAAAGAATGATGGTGGGCGTGTTTCTACATCTGAAAGATAATGCCTATTAGAATGTTGCGCCAGTCGCATAAGAGTAGCGCTAGTGGAGCCACAATGAGGATTCAAATCAGGTTTGCTTTAAATACACACTGTAACGGTAGTGAGCATTAGTTACCTTCGAGATTGGACATGGTGAGTTGATGTTAGTCAGGAATGCCTTTAAGTAGACAAAGAAGCCATTATCAACACCCACTGAGGTTGAGCAAGGTCGCGTAATAGGGCTGCGGAAAGACGTGGCGGGAATGAATCACTGTACTTGATTACTGGCAGCGGTGATCACGAGAATGTATGGTCGTATGTGGCACCACCGAGAGGGATGACCATGTGTTCGGCGTATGACTCTGGCGCATCGTACTGCATTTGCAACAGCTATTTGAGCAGCAGTTGGCATCGATGTGACACAAGGAACAGTTAAAAATCGGTTACTTCTAGAACAGCTCCGTTAGAAGGAGGCCAGTTGAGGGCCTGTAGGAACCTGTTTGTGTGCTAAACAATGGGACCTACTGGACCTACACCTGGAGTTATGATCTGGGCCGTGATTGCATATGACAACAGGAGCATTCTCGTGGTTATCCCAAAAACCCTATCTACAACATTGTACATCAATCTTCATTCGACCTGTCGTGCTGCCATTAATGAACAGCATTTGAAGAGATGTTTTCTCACAAGTTAACGCTCTCACAAACACCGCTATTATAAGCCAACATGCTCTACAGAGTGTCAACATGTTCCCTTGGCCAGTTCGATCATCAGATCTGTCTCCAATGGAGCTCATGTGGGACACCATTGGACAACAGCTTCAGCATCATTCAGGAACAGTGTTAATCGTCCATGTATTGACCGGCCATGTGTAATTAGCATGGAACTACACCCAATAAACTAACATCTGACACCTGTAAATCTCAATGCATGCACTTACTATTGCTTGGATTCAACATTCTGGGAGTTACACTGGTTATTAATGCATCAGCATTTCATATTTACATTGGCTATCTCACACTTACATCAACCTGTGATATTGCAATGTTAATCACTTAAAGAAATTACCTAGACAAATGAATTCTCGAAATTTAATTACTTAATTTTTTTTGGCGTTGCATTTTTTTCTGTCTATTTATATACGGATCTTTTGCGACAGTGGATCCAGATTATAAAGTATCGGAGGTTCGCAGCAATCCAGTAACCTCCTAGACAATAGGCCATCTAAAACTGAATGTCAGTCAGAACGTGAGTCTAATAAATTTTCGCGGTGAGTATATTTCGTTCGCCTTCATGTGAAGCAGCATAGTGAATATAAAGTATAAATGCAGTGCACACAACTATCAGAAGACCACTTTGCAGCAGCGACAGAACTTGACAACACCCGAGAATTACGAGTTTCTTAAATCCATAGCACTGAAACGTCGCAATGACTATACTCGATACAGCAACTCCTGTTCAATATGATGAACCTATGATTAGTCAGGAATATTTTCCCACAATCCTTTTGCTGCAGTAGTGTTTAATAATAATGACGAGACAAAAATTCTTATTCAACGCCAAGATGGTTTAACAATTTTAAGCAAGAGCTTTCTATGTTTATAAGTGTATTTATACTTAAGAAGACTCCAGCAGCAATGGTAACACCACACTTTACATTTATAGCATTTGCCTTTCAGTTTCAATAAATGAGATACGAACTTAATGCGGTTTAAATTGAGTGCACCAGAAACATTGGAATTACATTGATTCTCAAAAAAATATGTCTCTGCGCCGACATCAGATTTGAATGCTATATGGCTCATAGGCAGGGGCGCCCGCAGGGAGGGGGGCAGTTGCCCTTAGTGAGAATTCATTCAGTTTACGAATATAAAAAATACCTGTGACTCTAGTGCTCAGTTATGTATGATTTAAATTCCTGTAAAATTACCACTAAAATAACCAGAAAATGTCGGTAAAATGAAGTAAAAATGATATACAACATATGTAAAGAGAATTACAGGATGAACTAGAGCAATGAAAAACTTTAAAGGAGAATCGAACTAAAATTAAAAAAGATGACAAATTTAAAGATTGTATGTTTTTCTGTAAGAATTCTCATTCGTTGAAGATGTACTAAATTGTTATACATCCATCTTACAGCTATTGCCTACGAAGTACCTTTATTTTTATTTCTACACCCATACGTCGTAGAAATTAACAACAGCAAGTGAGGCAACAATGGAATAATCAGATGCACCAGCAGTTTATTGTTAACTTTTACAAATGCATTATTGAGCAACATTTAAGCGTTTTTCCTGAAGGCACGCCTATTGTTCGTTCTTTATATATTAAAAGAATCAATTGTGTTATAAAGGGACGTTAAACACAAATGTAAAAAATGATAACTTGCTTGAAAAATAATCTATGATACAGTATCTATATGACGAAGAATACAAAATTAAAGATAGATATCTATAGCCAGAATATTCGAGATTTTAGTAACTGATAAGGAAAGACCGTTTACATGTTAACAAACTCTGGGCATTACTAATAAGCTATAATAAAATAAAGCGAATCTGCCAATCGACAAACTACTACATGTGTACGTGGTCCCATTAAGAATGGTACCCATGATGAGAGTTCCATCTCGAAAATGTTGACTTATAGGGTACTAAAATGTCGGCCTCTCTGTTCCCACCTCACTCTTCATAAACCTCAACTGGCAACACAATACAGTTGCACTACAAAAGACACTGGGCAAAATTTTATTCTTTCAAATTTCAAATAATGGTTAACAATTTTCAGACGCTAATATAAATTAGCGTATTGTATTATGTTCCTTTTCGTTTGCTGAAGAAGTGTTCGAGGGTACTGTGTGGCCACTAATATCGCTACTTGTCTGTAGAAGTAGGCAATATTCGTCATTGGAACTACTGTCAACGAACGTGATCTAGCAGGCTGTGGCGTGAGCTACCTTCATTTCCGGAACGTTCTAGATGAGTCTTGCTATGTTCTAATGGGAACATATCGCATAAATATATCCACATCCATCGCAAGAAACCGCTCCAAACGATCGCGCGAAACTCAAAATTCGCTGGCTTGTGGTCTAATGGACACCATCCTGTTTCATTGTTGAACCAAAACGCCCCTCTCCCTCCTACCACAGTGATACGTTTTCACCTTCTGTTCTTTAGTCATCGCTCAGCTCCGTTCGGCATCGCATCGCGTTAAGTGTTGTGTAAATTCATTGTGAGTTGTAAGTGGAAAGTGGTACATGATTGTGGTTTGCATAGACGTTTGTGCGTTGTGAATGTAAAAGCGCAGTGTATACAGTGGCAAAATGACCGTTTTTTGTACCTCATAAGCGAATGAAAACTACAAATGAAAGTGAACTTGTCGAAGAAGATACTGTCTATGATGAGGTATGACAGGAAAAGGGTGAGTCAAACACAATCATCACTATTAAAAATTCCAGTAGTTGTGCTGATGGAGAAAATAAAGACGAAGCCAGTACCTCTGCTGGCTTCAAGTGCATTGATGAAAAGGGTAGTAGTATCCTGGTCAGTATTTCCGATGTCGGAAATTACATTGAAAAAAAAAAAACAAAGGAATTGACAATTGTCGAAAACATAAGATTTTATTGAATCCATGGCAACCTGAAAAAAGTTATAATTTTAAGAATGACATAGACAGTACAAAAAGAACATTTTGACCAGACTGGCTGTCATTAAATCCGTAGCTGGTCTATTCTAAAGCAGTTAAAAGTGCTCTCTGCAAGTTTTGTGTGCTTTTCCGCCCACGCATAACACATGGTAGTCATCATGGCGTACTCATAAGCCACCAATTCACAAATTTCAAAAAGTTCCATGAATGTGCAAAAATGCATTTGAATTCCGAGTGGCATAAAGATGCGATAGAAAAGTCAAATAATTTCATTAGTGTTGTGACAAACAAAACTAAAAGTGTGGAAGAAGTCGCCAACGAGAATCTTGCGAAATTAGTACAAACTAATCGTGCAAAGTTAAGATCAATTGTTTCTTGTGTATTGTTTTGTGCATTACATGACTTACCTTTAAGAGGAAAAACAAATTCAAATGTTGTATTTGATGATTTGTTACAATTTAGAGTAGAGTCAGGTAACGAAACATTCCGGAAACATTTTGAGAGTGCGCCTAAAAATGCTACCTATGTTTCTCATAGAACCCAAAATGATTTAATTGATGTATGAGCCCAAGTACTAAGAAATGATTTTATTAATACCATCAATAAAATCGAATCATTTTCAGTTTTGGCAGACGAAACAATGGATATTGCAGGCACAGAGAAACTTTCTCTTTCTGCACGTTATTTTGACCTAGCAACTAATGTTGTCAGCGAAGACTACCTTGGATTTACACCATTAGCAAGATTAGATGCAAAACGTATCTCCAACACAATAATATCTACTTTACCTACTTGGAATTTAAATCTAGATAAAATGATATGACAAGGCTATGATGGGTGCAGTATGATGGCCAGTAAAATTTTTCAAAGTACAGAAGATAATTTCTGAGAAGTATCCCAAGGGTTGCTTCTATCATTATGCTAGCCATAGACTTAATTTAGTTGTGAATGATTTGAACACCTTACCAGAGGTTAGAAATGCCATTGGTACTATCAAAGAAGGAATTTCTTTCTTCTGGGGCAGCAAGCAAAGGAAAGTCCTAGTTGGGAACGTTCAAAAACTGTGTGAGACACGCTGGTCTGAGATACATAAGTCTATAAGGAAATTTAATTATAAATTTTTAGAAATTGTTGAAGCATTAGTAATTTTACATAAATAAGGAGATCGTGAAACTAGGCAGAAAGCGTGGCAACTTTACTGCACACTTACATCTCCAACATTTATTGTTACATTAAAAGTCATAGCAAAATATTCAGCCAAACTAGAACCTGTCACCAATATCCTACAATCAGTAAACATTAACTTGTCAGAATTTTCAGAACACATTCAAGGAATTGTAAAAATGTTATTGGATGGCAGAGAAAATGCGGAAGCCGAATTTGAAATGCTAAGGAAAAGTGCTGAAAGCAGCTATAGTGCACTTGGAATAGATGTCACTGGCATTCGACAACCACGAGTTGTTGCACGACAAATGCATCGTTCAAACCATACATCAGTTTCTGTCACTGAGTACTACAGAAAATCTCTCTTTATTCCATATTTGGATTCCCTAGTCCAGTCCTTGCAAGAACGGTTTTCAGAAGAAAACAAGACATTTTTTGAGATTTTCTGCTTGCACCAAAAGGTAATGAACTCCCAAAGCGACCTAGATATGAAAAGGATAATTGAAAATATCAAAAGATTTTATAGTGATCTTTTAGATAACTTCACTGAAGAAGCATGGACATGGATCAGTATGTGGAAACAAGATAAAGTAGCTGAAGGAGATATTGCTGAATTAAGCCACACTGATCTACTGGACAAAGCCAAATTTTTGCTCGCCATAGCTTCAGCCTTGAAGATAGCCCTTAGCTTACCAGCAACCATCTGCTCTGCGGAAAGATTGTTCAGGTACTTAATTACCACAGTAACATTTTTCTGATTGTAATAACTTAATTAGAAAGACTTTGAAAGAATTTCTTAAGTCAGATGAAACATTTCTTCTAATTATTTTTAAATCTTCTTTGAAATATTATCACAATAAAGTAATTTAAGAAGGTTACACTGTATGAATTAGTGTAGGCCTACGTCATGTTTGTGTGCACCACTCTCAGGCACGTAAAAACGTGGCTAAGAACTACAATGGCAGATAATCGACTCAGTTGTTTGTGTATGGTGTCAGTTCATCATGATGAGATAAAATCAGAGGAGGAGTCCTTTATCGAAAAAGTGGTAGATAGTTATGGGATGGACCCGAAATGAATTCATTTTCTGTTTAAGTAATGCAGGTATGTGAGTAGTCACGTTTTGCACATTATCAGTAACAGAACCGATTTCCACAATCGTATGCCTTCTTTTGTTCTTAATATTAAATTTACAACAGTGTTTCAAACTACATTAATATGTTTTTAACAATAAAACAGTCACATCATCCTTACCACCAAAGTTCACGAAATTTGTTAAGACATGAATCTGTTATGGGTTGTGGAAATTACAGTGTACATTTAGTTTTTACTTTACAAAATAGAAAGTACAGTGCTGTTTTTTTTCACTTTTCAGGGGACTAACAGAGAAAAGTGTAAATAGAAAGAAAATGTATTAAGGTAGGCGAAAATGAACGATTTATTCTTACTTAAAAAGATAAAATAATTTATTTTTACCTGTTTAACAATCTGAAACTGTTATTATTTATTTTAAGCACCTATTAACATCTCTCAGCAGTGGTGCACTTACTGACATGGCGTTGTGCCTCAAAATGTGCATTTACGAGAGCAATTCAGAATATTCCCACAACATTAACTCTTAAAAGGGGACACCTTAACAGCAAATGTGTAAGAAACAGCAAATTCATCTAAAACCGACGTGGCTGACACTAGGGCGTCTGCCTGTAAGAATACAGCATAGCACACGAATCTAAACTTATCAGAGCTGCCAATTTTTTTCCCAAATGCGTTTCCAGTTTTATTTGTCTCCTCTCTATGAGCACGTGGAGTCGCCACACTGGGACCAAGTTTGAAACACTTGCCAGCTGCCATTTGCTTCAGTATTCCAAGCGAGGGACGCCATTAACTATCCAGGCATTTGATCGATATGGCATATGGTAGAGAAATGGTAACTAATAAGTGACTGATGATTAATGAGACAATGATGGCTTGTTTGTGATAGTTTGATAATGACTTAGAAATGAGTGCGACACCTATATACAACAACGATGCGGCCTGGCCGTTGCCGTTGCTGTTCAAGGCCACAGGTCGGACCACCAGGCCGCGCTCTTTCTGACCAGGTCTTTAAGGCCGGTTGTACTCACAGAGGATATTTTCCGCCAGGTCAATTGACCGTCGCCATTGTCAAAAGTCCAGTGTTTACACGCACCGTCGCCACCGCACGAGTCAGCAGATTAAACGCAATGTACTTTCATCATCAAACCCATTCATTTAATTTTAATGTGTTATGTAAATTATTCATTGTTTTTAAATGTACAGTTTTGTTTGAAATGAACAGACAGTAAAGTCTAAGTATTGTTATTGTGTCGACTAATGAAAAGGAGAAGGAAAAACCGAATAATTTGGGATCATCATCCAACTAATTTAAGAAGAGGGGATGATGGAGCTTTCTAAACGTTGTTTGAAGGGAAGGATGACAAGATATCCTTCAGTAACTTCCGATTTATTAGCAGGAAAACAAGTAGTTCAGAGAGAAAAAGCTTAGGATAGGACCAAAACGAAAATGGCGGCAAAATGTACAGTCTGCTAATGTAAAAACAGGTTTTACTATAGTTATAATGTTAGTTTTTTATGTTCATAACTCTGGCATGGTACTAAAAGTGCATCAGTATTTCTAAATTGCATATGAGGGGAAAACATCTGGCTTACCATGAAACGACAAATGCTCTTCAGAGAACAATAGTAATTCAGCAAAAATATTAGAATGCATAGGCCTATTCCAAAATAGAGCTGTATCACATGAAAGAATCGTTCTTATTTAGTACACTACGCAGCTGCAGAACACTATTGTTAAGGGCATAAAAGAAGTTTTCACAGTAATGTAAGTGAATTTGACCAGGTTTACACAGTTGAGTGTAGTAATCAGTTTTTTTCCGGACTGTTAATTTAAATCCAAAAGTGTTCACTGCATGAGCAGTGTTTTTAAGCGCTTAAACAATTGTTAGTGGTAAGAAAACAATTTATTGGCAGAATAAGGTTCAGAAACATAAAATCTGGGAATTTATACATATATGTATGTGGTGAACATTTTTTGCCCCTACTGAGACAAAAACATGCGGGCGCCCTTGTTCATAAGTGGATTGACAGATAGCTCCTTTAGTGTGTCTCACTCAAAATGTTAATGGGCTTCTTTGACGATAATGACTGTGTTATTATGAACGCTAAACGAGAGCAGATTCTAGTTTGAGGTACCAATAGTAACAATGACAACCGAAGAAAACTTCGCAAGCGAAGAATGGTAAAAAAAGAATTTTATTGGGTGGTCGGTTTCGATAGAGCTTCACTGTCACCATCATGTCTTATGCTTTAATTTCTTTTAAGATCTGACTATCCATTAAAAGACTTTTTTGCGATCTTGGCTTCTGAAGTTTTTCTTCAGTTGCCATACATTGCTAATCACTCTCAGCTTGACAATGTCAAGAATACATACTGACAACAACTTGTACATTCCAGGAAACTATGAAGACAAGCATAAAATTCTACTGGATAAATTGGTGTGGAAATTACCACATATACCACTATTGACGAAAGAAAGTCTTAAACTTTTACTTGTGCTGAATTCTGGAGTTTAGCTGCCATTAACTTTGTGTTCCTGGGTGTAGTTGGAAGATCCAATCTTCCCCCAGTTACGAGGGCTATCCACAAAGTACATTAAGTTTTGGAATTAAAAATAAATAAAGTATTGGAATTTTTTATTATATACAGATGAAAGCCACACTTAAATAGTACTTTTCTAAGTAGTTGCCATTTAAATTAAGGCACTTATCGTAGCGCTGGACGAGCTTGGAAATTCCTTCGTCGTAAAATTCGGCCGCCTGCGCCTTCAACCACGTGGTTAGCTCTTCTTGAAGCTGTATGTCGGCATCAAAACGCTGTATAGCCAACCACTTCTGCATTGCTGGGAATAAGTGGAAGTCGCTCGGTGCCAGGTCGGGACTGTACGGCGGATGAGGAAACAACTCCCACTTAAAAGATTCGAGAACTTCGCGAGTGGCAATTGCCGTGTGGGTCCGGGCGTTGTCGTGAATTAGCAAGATCTTTGAGCCCACCTTCCCCCTGCACTTATTTTGTATTGCTCTTCTGAGGTTGTGCAGAGTTTGGCAATACCTTTGAGAGTTTATTGTAGCGCCTCTTTCCAGGAAATCCACAAAAATCGTATTTCTACCGAGTTACTGATTAACCACGTGGTTGAAGGCGCAGGCGGCAGAATTTTACGACGAAGGAATTTCCAAGCTCGTCCATCGCTACGATAAGTGCCATAATTTAAATGGCAACTATGTAGAAAAGTAGTATTTAAGTGTGGCTTTCATCTGTATATAATTAAAAAAAATTCCAATACATTATTTATTTTTAATTCCAAAACGTAATGTACTTTGTGGATAGCCCTCGTATTTCGACAAACGTGCATTATTAAGACATATGTTAAGCTAGAAATGCCACCCTTTGTTATCCTACCATTGCAAACAGGCAGGAAGGAAAATCTGCAAAAGGATTCGAGCGTATGTGCTAGCCATAAACTAACCAATACTAGAGTTTATCTAAACTTCCAGTGTTCTCCATGCGATAACTTACTGTGTGACTGGCATTATATATGGACTACCATATGACATGTACACAAGGTTTTACCGATCCTGATATGCGATTCATAACGGTTTTAGATGCACGCTCACCCCACAGAAACGTATGACTTCATCACCTGTAGTGGTCATAGATTGTTCAAATCTAGACGAGACAGTGAAGACTGAGGCTGTGGATGTATGTAATAAATTCAAATCAGCACAAAAACTTTCCTGCTGCCACTGCAGCATTTACATAATTGCTACATGACCATTTCACAAACTACTAGCCACTAACAGGAACTGTATAATGTGTAGTTTAAATGTAGATTTATTACACAATATGTGGAATATTTTTTATCATGATGCCTCAAAGTTTGAAGGTCATCGCAGACGCACAACAGCTTTACCATGAGTTTGGCCAGTTTATGTTTAAGGATGATGTGTTCATCCCATTCTCTGACGATGGACAAGTATTAACGAGGTATTCTACAATCGTCGCCTCACCCAAACAGTGTAGCTATGTGTGATGCGCAAAATTAGAAAAACAGCGGTGTAATTGACACAATTTCACCGTGGAAAAATCTGGAATGATGATGGAGTGCAGTATGAAGATATGGAGTCATTACGATGAACTTATGATCATAGAGACAGCGTAGTTTAAGTCAAAGATAGTAAAAAGACGTTCCCATTTTAAGAAATTTATAAAAGAGCTTGTGCAGAGATGCGTTGCCCTCAGCCAGCTGCAGAAGAAGATAAATGTAGACAACATAATTTTATGAACGCTTTAGAAAATGTACAACTGCTGTTGAATCGGTTTACCAATAAAAAATATTTAAAAAAAGCTTTTATTTATTCACTTCATATTTTCTACCAACTCACTTAGAGGCTTCAGGTAAATACTTAACATATGGTGTCAGCACTGCTCATGAAGAAACGGACAAATAATTCTGGGCATTTTGTCTATATGACAATGGAAGTGAGAGGAGGTGACTGTTACTTGTATTCAGGGACCATTGCAAGGCTTTATGTACGGTATACAGTAAAATGCAAATGGTCAAATATGTGACTAATGTACACACTGTGTCTGGATAGTGTACATTTATCAATCCATGTCTCTTGCATGAGCAGGCTTGGTGCATTTATGTCTGGAGCAGCCCTAGACGAGAGCTGGAAGAGACTTGTCGACTCGGGTTGTGCTGCAGGCTATACTCATGTTCCACTGCAGATGGCTCTGCACTGATGTTCCACTGCGTCAGTGTAGTTTGTGATTTCAGTCCATGTATATGGAGACATTTGTGCAGATGTATGACACAGTTGTTGTTTTTACCAGAAGCACTTTGCACATGGTCATGGGAGTAAGTGACAGCTCCTAGCCCTACAGAATCAATGGCAATTGTGCGTACTACACACGCAGTCTCAAATGTGTGGCGTCATCGCTTTTACCAGTGTCACTTTCCACACGATCGCGGGATTGAATTGCAGCTCCCAATTACAGCAGAACATGTGACACTTGTGTAGAAAGAAGCACCGCTCAGCAGTTTCCACAGAAATAGACTGCTGGAAGTGGCCGCTTGCCAGATGATGAAATCATTTCTCTAGGTACACGTGCACCCACGCCAGATTCACGCACAGCCTATACAGGGTGATTCAAAAATGCATGTAAATATTTTAAGGGTGTATTTGTGAGGTAAATACAAGACAAAAATGTTCTATACAATTTTTGCTATACTTGGCTTATTACAGAGTTATGAACAAAACATTATAATACATTCAATACAACGTAAAGTATTTACTTCCCAGAGTTCACAGTTTAATTACAGTGCATTTGGACTAACAACGCAAACTGGTAAATAAACGTGACGTAACAAACTGGAACAATTCCTCGCGAATACTGTATTACTTTAGTTCCTGTTGATTGAACTAAGTCAATGCAAAATAACTAAGGAAAATACGTGAAGAATTTACAGACTGTACTGTACTGTATTTGCACAAATCTTAATGCAATGCATGTTCAAAATGCTGTCCCTGAACTTGCAGACAGACCTGTGCTCGTCGCCGCAATGATCTCTGCACATTA
The DNA here is from genome assembly GCF_023897955.1 of Schistocerca gregaria. NCBI lineage: Eukaryota > Metazoa > Arthropoda > Insecta > Orthoptera > Acrididae > Schistocerca > Schistocerca gregaria. Next base: position 632,619,280 of record NC_064921.1, on the reverse strand, counting down.
CACAGTCCTTTCAACTCTCCACGAATAATTTCACAACCACCTTCAATTCTTTGTTGTAGCACTTCTCTGTTCGGTACTGCAGAAGAATACACCAATGTCTTTAGTCGGCCCCATAAATAAAAGTCTAAAGGGTTCAGGTCAGGTGATCTGGCTGGCCAAGCAATTGGTCCTCCGCGACCTATCCATCGATGTGGATACGCATCATTGACGTACGCCCTTACGTTGCGGCTGTAATGGGCAGGAGCACCATCGTGCATAAACCACAAGGTGGCTCGTGTTGCAAGAGGGACATCCTGTAACAATCCAGGCAATTCCCCCTCCAAAAATTCGCGGTAAGCGTGCCCAGTCAGCCTTGGAGGTAGAACATGAGGTCCGAGTAAATCATTCCCCACAATACCACACCAAATGTTTATGGAGAATTGATGTTGATATCCACGCACAATTCTCGCGCCAGGATTCTCGACAGCCCACTGGTGCATATTATGCGAATTGATTACACCCGCACGAGTAAACATGGCCTCATCTGTGAATAATATCCGCCGAATGAACATTGGATCATTCAAATGACGCTCTTGTAATCACTGGCAGAATTGCTGACGGCGAGGATAGTCTGCAGGTGTCAATTCGTGCACTTTGTGCAGGTGAAATGGATGCAACTGTTGTCTCCGAAGCAGCCGCCATACAGTAGATTGTGGAAGTCGTACAGCTGCACTAATTTGTCTCGTACTGATGACTGGATCTTGGTCTATCAGGTCCAAAACATGTTCCTCGACGTTCACTGCATGCTCAAGTGGTCGACCTGAATGTGGCCCAGGACGAATGCCATACTCCCGCATACGTCTGTCCACAGATACAAACGTCTGATGACTTGGTAACCGTCGTCTTGGAAACAGCTCACTGTACCTTCCTCTTGGTGCAAGTGCGTTTCCATCTGCTGCACCATACACAAGGTGCATATCAGCATACTCACTGTTTGAGTACATCATGTGCACGAAACCTGTAGCCTTCCGACGATGAATGAACGACAGGAAGTACGTTTCCGTTACCAACAACATCAGCGCCATCTTCTGTACAGTAGGAGTAAACAGCAATTGCAAACACAAACAAACACTATTCATGCAGTTTCGAATCAACTGTTGGGAGATACGTATGTGCATTACGTACCAGAATATGGCATCCTGCTGCTTGCACTGACGTCGTTTTGATACGGACATGACTTTCGTATTAAACGATAACTCTGGAATTAAACGTTTATGGAAAAACATTTATAGAACATTTTTGTCTTATATTTACCTCACAAATACACCCTTAAAATATTTACATGCATTTCTGAATCACCCTGTATATCACCAACGCTGAGCAGCTCCTACTCGTTTCAGTTTGATGAGCACCAGACATGAAACGATCCTTAGGCACTGAGGGTGTCAGAGATAGTAAGCACTCCTGCTTCGAGGATGATGGGAACTTGATGATGAGGATCGACGCAAGGTGAGGAAATTGCATGAAGTAGCAATTATTTTAGGTAAGTATCTAATTTTTTCGGTACATATTCACTGTCGTATTGGCTTTAGGTCTCATTGATAACTTCCCCATGAGTTCCACAAGTATGAGTCAGATGTCGGTTCGTCACAGCCAGTGCGCTCCCTGCCGCTGTTGGATAAGCAGCTGCCAGCAGCAAGTCGTATACTCTTAGCTCACTTATTTGTTACATAGTTTAATTCTTAATTTCCTTGCGTTTTTTTGTGGGGTACTTGCGCTGTTTAATTCATAAATTTCGGGCGTATTATAGTATTTGACAGTTGTTGCATCGCGTTTTAGTTCCTGAATTGTGTAAATTCGCGTAGTCGTCTGTCTTCAGTTTTTGTTTTGAACGGCCAGTGTCGGCTGGTCACAGCCAGTGTGCTCCCAGCCACCGCTGAATAAGCAGCTGCCAGCAGCAAGTCGTATACTCTTAGTTCACTTATTTGTAGTTTAATTCTTAATTTCTTTGCGTGCTTTTGGGTACTCGCATTGCTTAATTCACAAATTTCGGGCATATTATAGTATTGAAGAGTTGAAACATCGCGTTTTAGTACCTGAATAGTGTAAAATTGCGTAGTCTCCTTCTGCCGGCGAGCAGTGTGTCAGCAGTGCGCAAGTACCAGCATTACTGCATTCATAGGCAGTCTTGTATTTTAATAGGCATTTAAATTCTGTGTCCAATTGTTTGTGCTCTCTGTAGATTAGTGCAGACGTTCTTTGCACAACAATATTTAGCATGGAAAGGGACTGCGATTGCTGTGTTCGGATGCGGGCTGAGTTGGCATCCCTTCGCTCCCAGCTTCAGGCAGTGTTGGCTTCGGTCATACAGCTTGAAGCTGCTGCCAATGGGCATCACTGTGGGGGTCCGGACAGGGGTTCTGTTGGGGATGGCCAGCTCGTCCCACACATCCCCTGATCGGACTGTGGCTGTGGCTACCCGGCATACTGCTCACATTGAGGCTGACTCCTCACCTGTGGTAGAGTGGGAGGTCGTCTTGAGGTGGGTAGGGGGCGAAAGACATTCCAGAGGACTGAACGGAAGGCCTCTCCAGTTTGTCTGACAAACCGGTTTCAGGCTCTGTCTCCGGCTGATAGTGATCTTCGGCTGGACATAGCTGCTTGTCCTGTTCCAGAGGTTGCCCCTCAGGCTGCAAGATATGGGCATTCGCAGAGAGTGGAATTACTGGTAGTTGGGAGCTCCAACGTCAGGCGCGTAATGGGGCCCCTTAGGGATATGGCTGCAAGGGAGGGGAAGAAATCCAATGTGCACTCTGTGTGCATACCGGAGGCAGACATTCCAGATGTGGAAAGGGTCCTTCCGGATGCCGTGAAGGGTATAGTGTGCACCCATCTGCAGGTGGTCGCTCATGTCGGCACCAGTGATATGCATCGCTATGGATCAGAGGAAATCCTCTCTGGCATCCGGTGGCTATCTGATTTGGTGAAGACTGCCAGTCTTGCTAGCGGGATAAAAGCAGAACTCACCATCTGCAGCATCGTCGATAGGACTGACTGCAGACCTTTGGTACAGAGCCGAGTGGAGGTTCTGAATCAGAGGCTGAGACCGTTCTGCGACCGTGTGGGCTGCAGATTCCTCGGTTTGCGCCATAGGGTGGTGGGGTTTCGGGTTTCACTGGATAGGTCAGGAGTCCACTACACACAGCAGACGGACACACGGGTAGCAGGGGTTATGTGGCGAGGACTGGGCGGTTTTTTTAGGTTAGATGTCCTCGGGAAAGCACAGAAAGGACATCAGTCTCAAAGGGGTCGGGCCCAAGACAGGACATGCGGGGACCAAGCAGCAATCGGTATTGTAAATGTAAACTGTAGAAGCTGTGTTGGTATAGTACCGGAACTTCAAGCGCTGATAGAAAGCACCGAAGCTGAAATCGTTATAGGCATGGAAAGTTGGATGAAGCCAGAGATGAATTCCGCCGAAATTTTTACAAAGGCACAGATGGTGTTTAGAAAGGATAGATTGCATGCAACCAGTGGTGAAGTGTAGTAGTTTATCCTGTAGTGAAATAGAAGTGGATAGTTCTTCTGAATTATTATGGGTGGAGGTTATACTCAACAACCGAGCTAGGTTAATAACTGGCTCATTTTACCAACCTCCCGACTCAGCAGCATTAGTGGCAGAACAACTGAGAGAAAATCTGGAATATATTTCACATAAAATTCCTCAGCATGTTATAGTCTTAGGTGGAGATTTCAAATTCCCAGATACAGACTGGGACACTCAGATGTTTAGGATGGGTGGTAGGGACAGAGCATCGAGTGACATTATACTGAGTGCACTATCCGAAAATTACCTCGAGCAATTAAACAGAGAACCGATTCTTGGAGATAACATCTTGGACCTACTGAGAACAAACAGACCCGAACTTCTCGACTCTGTAAGCGCAGAACTGGGAATCAGTGATCATAAGGCCGTTGCAGCATCCCTGAATATGGACGTAAATAGGAATACAAAAAAGGGAGGGAGGTTTATCTGTTTAGCAAGAGTAATAGGAGGCAGATTTCAGAGTACCTAACAGATCAAAACGAAAACTTCTGTTCTCTCACTTACAATGTTCAGTGTTTATGGAAAAAGTTCAAGGCAATTGTAAAATATCAGATAGGTACATGATGAGTAAAACCGTGAGGGACGGGAAAAACCCACCGTGGTTCAACCACAAAGTTAGGAAACTACTGCGAAAGCAAAGAGAGCTTCACTGCACATTTAAACGCAGCCAAAATCTCTCAGACAAACAGAAGCTAAACGATGTCAAAGTTAGCGTAAGAAGGGCTATGCGTGAAGCGTTCAGTGATATCGAAAGTAAAATTCTATGTACCGACTTGACAGAAAATGCTAGGAAGTTCTGGTCTTACGTTAAATCAGTAAGTGGATCGAAACAGCTTATCCAGACACTTTGGGGTGATAATGGCATTGAAACAGAGGATGACACACGTAAAGCTGAAATACTAAACACCTTTTTCCAAAGCTGTTTCACAGAGGAAGACCGCACTGCAGTTCCTTCTCTAAATCCTCATACGAACGAAAAAATGGCTGACATCGGAATAAGTGTCCAAGGAATAGAAAAGCAACTGAAATCACTCAACAGAGGAAAGTCCACTGGACCTGACGGGATATCAATTCGATTCTACACAGAGTACATGAAAGAACTTGCCCCCCCCCCCTTCTAACAGCCGTGTACCGCAAGTCTCTAGAGGAATAGAAGGTTCCAAATGATTGGAAAAGAGCACAGGTAGTTTCAGTTTTCAAGAAGGGTCATCAATCAGATGCGTAAAACTATAGCCCTATATCTTTGATATCGATCTGTTGTAGAATTTTAGAACATGTTTTTTGCTCGCGTATCATGTCATTTCTGGAAACCCAGAATGTACTCTCTAGGAATCAACATGGATTCCGGACACAGCGATCGTGTGAGACCCAACTCGCTTTATTTGTTCATGAGACCCACAAAATATTAGATACAGGCTCCCAGGTAAATGCCATTTTCCTTGACTTCCGGAAGGCGTTCGATACAGTTCCGCACTGTCGCCTGATAAACAAAGTAAGAGCATACTGAACATCAGACCAGCTGTATGGCTGGAACGAAGAGTTTTTAGCAAACAGAACACAGCATGTTGTTCTCATTGGAGAGACGTCTACAGACGTTAAAGTAACCTCTGGCGTGCCACAGGGGAGTGTTATGGGGCCATTTCTTCTCACAATATATATAAATGACCTAGTAGATAGTGTCGGAAGTTCCATGCGGCTTTTCGCGGATGATGCTGTAGTATACAGAGAAGTTGCAGCATTAGAAAATTGTAGCGAAATGCAGGAAGATCTGTAGCGGATAGGCACTTGGTGCAGGGAGTGAGAACTGACCCTTAACATAGATAAATGTAATGTATTGCGAATCCATAGGAAGAAGGATGCTTTATTGTATGATTATATGATAGCGGAACAAACACCGGTAGCAGTTACTTCTGTAAAATATCTGGGAGTATGCGTGCGGAACGATATGAAGTGGAATGATCATATAAAATTAATTGTTGGTAAGGCGGGTACCAGGTTGAGATTCATTGGGAGAGTCCTTAGAAAATGTAGTCCCTCAACAAAGGAGGTGGCTTACAAAACACTCATTCGACCTATACTTGAGTATTGCTCATTAGTGTGTGATTCGTACCAGGTCGGGTTGACAGAGGAGATAGAGAAGAACCAAAGAAGAGCGGCGCGTTTCGTCACAGGGTTATTTGGTAACCGTGATAGCGTTACGGAGATGTTTAGCAAAGTCAAGTGGCAGACTCTGCAAGAGAGGCGCTCTGCATCGCGGTGTAGCTTGCTCGCCAGATTTCGAGAGGGTGCGTTTCTGGATGCGGTATCGAATATATTGCTTCCCCTATTTATACCTCCCGAGAAGATCACGAATGTGAAATTAGAGAGATTCAAGCGCGCACGAAGGCTTTTCGGCAGTCGTTCTTCCCGCGAACCATAAAATGTTAGTACTCACATGACTAAAACATTAGAGCAGAAAAGCCTTTACCCAACATTAGATGTCTGTCAGAACGGAACACCGCTAAAAAGCGGTATTACATAGAATAAAACAGCCAGATTCCAATATAGTGGAATGGTCCAAAACAAATCGTACCATAGAGGTTTATTGCTAAGGAGAAAATAAAAGAAAACTATTAAGACCTAATTTTGGGCCAGAAATGAAAAACCAAGAAGTAGTTGCCACAAAATGGACGGATGTTCAACCTGGACAAAATTGTCAAGTAAATGGCTATTGGGGGAAAAGCAGAACATAGAAACCGCACTTACCGCTTCTTCTGTCTATACGGAATCGCGACCAGAGGACATGCTCTGTCACACTGAAGCCAAGAAAGTAAACAGCTTCCCTGTGGACAGGTCATGCATGTACTGATGATTCGCAGGCTCGACTGAATGACTGGTGGTCTTTTGAGAGACACACGGATGGTGAATGAGACCAAGATATATTGGATGAAAAACTTATTTTTAAAAACAAACTGTAGAATAACAATATGATAGTGACAGTTGACATATTTTTCGTTAATAGCGCCCGTAATTTTTGCTAAAGCTAGAATGAAAAGAGCGACATCATATGCATATATTATGGCAACGAAACAGATTTGAAGGCTGAGTCCACTGAATGAACCTCAAAACTTTCAAAAAACTTTAATTACATTAAAATTATAAAAATTATTGTTTCATAAATTTTTTAATAAAATTTTTCACTTTGACAGTTAAAGGGATCCACGATTATAGTGATTTTTTAAGGATATTAAGAGCAGATAAAACTTAAGGAAATTTATAAAGATTTTAAAACATTCTTGAAAGAAAGATGTGGAAAATCTGAGATAGTAAGGTCGATGCGTAGGAGGTATGGAGGAGTGGTGAGGAGGGAGGAGGGGTGAGAGGAAAATGGAAATGCTAAGGAGGAACAAAGGGGGACTAGGTAAAGAAAGTACAGAGTAAGCAGTCGAAATTTGCCAAAACGCTACACGTGTCTCAGGTTCATTTGTCCATTCAGGGTTTGCTGTGGAAAATGACTAATGGATCTCATAATTTAGACCTCCTCCAGGATGCTTAAAGTGCGGCCATTGTTTTCTCGATGTAAAATTCTTAAGTTTCTAGTGAGATCAGTGACAGAATGCGTCTGCTCACAAAAGTGGGTACTCAAGGCAGATTTTAAACTAGAAACCCTAAGATGTTCTTTAAACATGATACTACAGCTTCCACCTGTTTGTCCGATGTACTGCATGAGGCAGTCATTGCAATCATTGCAATAGCTATTTACTTGACGATTTTGTCCAGGTAGAACATCCCTCCATATTGTGGCAACCACACCTTGGTTTTTCATTCTGGTCCAAAATTAGGTCTTAATAGTTTTCATTTATTTTCTCCATACTAATGGATCACTATACGGCCTTGCCACAGTGGTAATGCCGATTACCGTTTGATCACTGAAGTTCAGCATTGTTGGACTGTCATAGAAATTGGACGGGTGACCGTCCAGTCTGTCGAGTGCTGTTGGCAAGTGTTGTACACTCAGCCCTCGTGAGGCAAACTGAGGAGCTATTTAATTGAGAAGTAGCCACTCCAGTCCCACAAACGACTTACAGCTGGGACAGCACTGTGCTGACCACATGCTCCCTCAATATACGCATCCAGTGTTGTCTGTGGGCTGAGGATGACATGGTGGCCTGTTGGTAATGTTGGCCCTTCATGACCTGTTCACGCAGAGTTTAGTTTAGATAATGGATCACAATGGCACCATTTGTTTAGGACCGATCCACTATATTGGAATCTGGCTGTTTTATTCTATGACATACCGCACTTTAGCTATGTTCATTCTGATGGACAACAAATGTTGCGTGAAAGTTTTTCTGCTCTAATGTTTTAGTCATGTGAGTACTAACATTCTGATATTCTCATGTAAAAGTTTTTAATATTTAAAAAAATTTAACGTGCGCGTCGGGCACAAAATGCATGTTAAAACCTGTACTATGGTAAGTGAGCGTGATTCCGCTTATGAGAAAGGATTTTTCTATCGATATCGACCGCATGCACCTGAATGGTGGCAAATCAGATTTACACCCACTCTGTAATAACAATGATCTGCCAAGTAAGTGCAAAATGCAATTACACGTTAAGATGAACCAAAAGCAAAACTGAATATGCTACCAATTTGATAATAATACGGTCGCCAGCCTAATTAGGCATTAACTGAGTTTCTTCCCTGTACAAGTTGGTGTATATTCATGCAAAACAACACGTAGTAATACTGCATAATATAGTAAAATTTTAGAACCAGAAAATCTATTGAACTGATAGTTTCACATTCTGTACTGATATGGAAAAACCATGAATACGTAACACTACACTATAATGTATACTACAAAACTTCATACTGTCTATTGATCTGATTAAAATCGGTCATAGGTTACCCTAGAAATAGCACTTTCGAGCCACACACAAAATGTCAATTTTGATAAAGATAAAACACTGATAAATTTTGGCTTTTATATTTACTTTAACTTTTGCTGGTCAAACCAATTTAGGACACTTCAGAATTCAAATAAATAAAAGGGGGGGGAGGGGACCCTGAAACTGTTATGATCACTATATTAAAAAAATTGATTACTGAAATTATTATGCGTTCAAGATTTCCAGTATATGAGTTACTACTCCTTTTATCTTATTTACTGCTCATTTAAATACCTTTATATCTGTCTCGAAATAATTAAACTTCATTACTATATCAATATTAAAGTTATCTTTCAACTTCGTTAGACCATTAGTTATTCATTTACTGGTTCATTAACAAAACAGTTCTTTAAACAATATTCTAACATAGCTAGGTCTGCAAGTAATTATTATTAACACAAAATTTAATTTTTCATTTCTGGACACTCGGATTGCACAACATTTGAAAAGGACCCTGTCTAGGTTAGTTGCGAGGATAATTAAATGATGGGAAAGTTCAGGTAAAATTTAGGTTGTTATTGAACAGTTCACTCTATGGTCCATACAAATACAGTACTAAAAGTTTCAACCTGCTTGCATCGATACGGCAGTTGACGGGCGGCGAGATGGTGAGGTACAGAGCACACATACAACCACTGCTATGGCTCTTGACATATCGGCATACCCGAGGCTCAGTCTTCCAGGAGGGCCTCCTCGCTCCAGAAGGTGTTGCTCAAACCAGTGCCAAACTCCAACTAACTGCTGAGCCCGTTGCGCCGTGCAGTGCCCACGTGCATTTTCCCGCGCTCGCCTGCCATCCACCTTTTACTGCTCCCTTACAGACAGGGTATTCAACATTTGTTACATTTCAATTCTATCACAATATTGCTTGACATTTGACATAAACATTAATATTCACTTTGAAACTCGTTTACAGTTTTCTTAACATAATGACATGAAACAAAAAAGAAATGAAATCAGAACTTCAATTACACAACTTTAACGATAAATCAGATGGAAAAAATATTATTTATATGTACAATAGTACAACGTCGTTGTTGTTACAAATCTACCATACCAGTGTATATCTCAGGGTTGTCACTTCTTCTGGATTTTTTGTTATACAGATGTACACCTGAAGATGTGGATTTCAGTGCCAAGAAACTTGTAGTGATCCAATAATAAAGGACAAAATATAGCTGAAGCAGTTATTAATACCCAAGAAGACTATTCATAGCTGTGGTTGCCCTACTTACAAGGTTGTCTGAAGAAGTAATAAAGTTAAGTTTCATGCATGATCTGATAATTTTTATGCATCTCACTGTTTATGACATCATATCTCCTGAAATATGTGTCACACAATGAAATAATTTTGCAATTACATTTAGTGGTATATGTACATTCTGTCTGTAAAATGTATCACGAGTACCGTTAGTGGTAAATTATAATGTTGTGCTCCATGTACTTTTACTGTATGAAGTAGTAAGCATAATTTTGTAGGTTTTGTCAACGAAAGAAAATTTCAAAAGGTTTGAATTATGTGTAAGATTTATTGCAAGTCGCTAAGTGCCCTCATTCTCAAATATTAGATTAACAAATTCTGGGAATTGATACATCACGAACTACACATTTGTTTCACCTCAGTTCTCTCCCTTTTCATAAGTAGCTTGTTTTTACTCCCACAGTGATTGCTACCTGACAGTAAGATATATATGTATGTGTGTGTGTGTGTGTGTGTGTGTGTGTGTGTGTGTGTGTGTGTGTGTGTGTGTGTGTCTGTGTGCATGTGGAAACTCCACATCATCATCAACAGCATAGCATCCGAACACAGGTCTGCAAGTAACTCTGAAGCAACACTTCATAACAGACTATAAGTATCAAATGAAATTATACACAAGCACCAAGTGTAAATGGACAGACACTTTCTAAAAAATGTATCTTGGACAGCTGCACACACCTTCCCACCATCACATCTGAGAGCCTCATTGGGATTGTCGTGGGTTGAGGCGATAGAGGCGGTACTTCATATTTGTTAGGCAGTTTTAGAAACTCTGAACTCTGTGTCATCATCATCATCATCATCACAAAGTTGCATATTTGTCTTGGTGGAACAAGTATATATATACAGGGTGTCCCAGCTATCCTGTCTACCCAAAATCTCTCTGGAAAAATAACAGCTATTGAAAAACGACTTTCACTGGTATCAATGTATGGCTGGGGCCCATGAATTCACATATTTGGAAACATTCTAAAACGAAAGCATATGTGTTTTTTAACACAAACTTATGTTTTTTTTATGGACCTCCTATATTTTTTCTTCAGCAATCCATAGCATGACAAAGCACATACACAATGGCGTTGATTGCATCGCAATATTCCCGTTACATCCCGAGATATTGAGACGCGAAGTTGACACTTGAAACACCCGACATGCGCTGCTAGCGCACGTCCTGAGACTCGGGCGTGAACCCCATGCTGCCCGTAATCGCGATGTGATTGACATGTGTAATCACACCTCCATACTTATCAAGAGGTCGAAACGAATAATACGGTCTGCTACCATCAACTCTCATAAGCACATAATGGTTTCCCTCTTGCATGTTTTACGTATCTACGTACACAATATGAACCAGAACCGATTAGTGTACACCCATCAGGTTGTCTTATTTATCCTGCACACCCAAAATAAGGTTTATCTAATGCGTTATATGACCCATTGTGCCTGTCGCACAGGGCCTGGCTCTACCTAGTTAAGTGTCCAACGTAGTTCCCACTACTGCCACAGTTACCACTTCCCCTTGTTTATGATTTGCGACCCATGCAAATTCCTGTACTCCACCACCCTCCGAGCATCCCATTTGATGTTGCTTTGGCGTGCAGTACACTGCTTGCCAGTGTAGTCATGCATCAGAGTAATCTAGTGACAGCACGGAGGTAGTACACATTGTGAATAAACGTTGTGTTGTGGAACTTATACTGTACAGTATAATGTACACACATGAAGATATGGTAGAAATGCTGCTGATCTATGGAGAATGTACGTTGACAGGAAATACGTTATGAGATTTCTTCTTTGTTGATAGTACTGTTAGCAAACATTATGATTATTAAGTTAATATGTCTGTTTTCTACCCTACTCTACATACCTGTACTGTACCCTGTTGTAGGTGGACGAAATGCTGTTCAGGCAGAACGACTGTACAGAAGACGATTCCCTGACAAGCCATCACCTTGGGGCCAGATGTTTGGTCGTCTCACATCTCGTCTACGTGAAACGAGAAGCTTAAATCCAAGACCTCGATATCGTCCTAGAACACGCACTGATGAACGTGCTGAAGTTGCTGTGCTCGCTACCATAGATGTGAATCCTCAAATCAGCACACGTCAATTGAACGTGAAGTTGGTGTGTCGAAATCAAGTGCACAGGGTATTCTTAAACGTCATAAATTTCATCCTTACCATGTTCATTTACACCAGGATCTTCATGGAAATGAGTTCCGCAATAGGGTGGGCTCAGCAAAAACTTCTGACTAATCCAAATTTTTTTGCAGATGTTCTCTTTACTGACGAGGCATCATTCTCCAACAAAGGTATTGTCAATATGAGGAATATGCATTATTGGTCCGCAGACAATCCAAAATGGCTCTGTCAGGTAGAGCATCAACGCCCGTGGAAAGTTAATGTTTGGTGTGGGATTATTGGGGATACCATAATCGCACCTTTCTTTATAAATGGCATCCAAAATGGCAGACAATACTCCAGAGTTATACGACACAATGTTCTTGTTCTCTTGGACACCATACCTCTGAACCGGAGAATGGTCATGGGGTATCAGCATGACAGATGCCCTGCACATAACGCCTTACGAGCACGACGACTTCTAAAGCGTTCTAAAAGTTCCCTGGTAGGTGAATTGGATGAGGTGGCCCAGTTAGGTGGCCTGCCCGATCTCCGGACCTTACACCGCTGGATTATTTTCTTTGGGGAGCAGTGACAGATGCTGTTTACCAATATGAACCAACAACACCAGAGGACATGAAGCAACGCATTATTGATGCTTGTACAGCCATCAAAGAGGAAACAGTAGCATGAAGTAGGGCATCCTTCATCCGCAGAGTGACCCTATGTATGCAAGCCAATGGGCATCACTTAGAGCACGAGATGTGAACACTATGTTTAGTATGTAGTGCTGGTATCACAGTGAAAGTTTCTACAAAGGGCCATTTTACCCAGCGATGTTAAGAAACATTTGCTTGCCACAATTTGTCATTTAATGCATTAGATAAATATAATATTGATTGCTGAATTATTCACACATGTAAAAACACTGTCAGTCCCTACTTTTCACATATTGTCCATATACTATGACCAACAGAAAAAGGTGCAGTGAAATGTAACTTAAAAGTTATATAATTTGATGAACTGGTGTCAATTACAATTTTATAACATAAGAATACAATAACAAAGGTACAAAATACATTATTAAAGAACATAACAATACAGATAAATTTGTAGTAGTACAGGCTTTACAAAAGAATAGAAATAAACAGATACATTAGTGTTATAGGAATTATGACATAAGTGAATATATAAAATAATGAGAATAGTTTTCGAAACATTGATTTCACACATAAGCATTAAAACAGAACAGAATAAATAATGTCTAAACATCTTTAGAAAGAAAATAACTTAGTATTTGAAAAATTCTACAACATAAATCTTATTAGCTAAACACATAAAGACAGGAAAAAGACAAATACACAAGGACACATAAATACATAGCGGAATAACACAGGAGGAAAGGACAGGGTTTGTTTTTAGTGTAACATTTGGTACTGCAGTCCAACCCAAAAACGTCATTCCATAGATCTTTCGTCTTATCTCAACATCTGTTTCCACCAAGAAAATCCTATCCAAGCATGCTTTCTGTGTTTATATGTTCACATATTTCTTGCCTCATTATTTATTTTTCATTATCTTACCTCATCATTTATTTCCAAGAATATCCTACCTAAACCTGTTGTCCCCAAACCCTAATTTTTGTTCATATCCTCTTTCAAAATCCTTTTTTGGCTAAACCATTGTCTTATAGCTTCTCAATGCATTTCATCCAATTCATCACAACTCGTTCTCATATATAGTCTACCCCCTCTTAAGCTAACTTAAATCTACTGAGCTCAGGTGCTAAACTAAGGGAAGAGGTAATGCAGCAACACAAAACAATTAACACAAATAGCAATGACAAAAATGGAAATTGTCAAAGCAAGCAGGAGCAAATGCAATGACTTATATCTAAACATGACAAAGCTCAAGCAGAAAAAATATTACAGTAAAAATGGCCATGTTTAATACCTATATCACATCTTAACACTAGAGTGATGCATCACAAAAAGAAAGTTACCAAGTCGTTAAAAAAATTCATTATACAATTACTGTGAGGGGAAATGTCTATTTGTGTTCCTGCTTTTTTGCGAAAGTACATCATAAAATTATTCTTTACTGGGTCTGTAGACAGAAAATAGTTATATTAGTACATGCATTAAATTTTATTTTAACCAATGCTGCAGTGCAGCAAGTAACTATATATTAAACAAAATGAGCAAATATATATATAAAGCAACATACGAAACGTCATTCACTAGGCAAATGGCGTCTCCAAAGGCAAAAAAATTCTTTCGACTAGAAAGACAATAGATGTAAAATGTTTCTCATCATTTCATTACGCATTTTAGTAAATGTCATAAATTAAGAGCTCCACAGTATCATCATATGTTTTCAAGTTTGAGGGTGCTATATTTGCGATGCTTTCTACAAAGGAATGTCAATAGTGAGGATAATGGCCTCTTTTTTCACCTGTGCCTCTGAAAGGCACACATTAATGGCTTGTTTCTAGGTGGCTGTCGCACAGGTGGGTGCCCACGACGCATTACGTGCAGGTGGTCACTTAACTTTCTTACCGAAATATTTACGACACCAGTTTCCGCTACAGTGGCAGTCTCATATAAAAATTTCACAGGTCGAGAATTTGCGTTTCAAATCTGTAGAAACAAAATCCTGTAAATATAAAAGTGTCCAAAAAATTTTCGCCAGCATTGTGATCCATTCACACATTTACACACATTTCATAGCTCTTTAAAGTACGATTCTTGGTTTCCAACAATCTTTTTCACAAACCAGAGTCCCTAACCACTACTCATTATTCCTTACCTTATTCGTCGACACTTCTTCAATATTTCATCATAACAGATACATAGCATAATCAGATAACTCATATAGCATCAGCTTATTGATCATAGACATACTGCAACAGCATAATACACGTAGTCATCGTAATAATAACGTCATAACACCTCAGTCATCTCTCAATATCGTCATAGCTTCCTCCGATAATTTCAAAACCTAAAAAAATTCTCTGCTCATGTCAAAAGTGTCATCTGCCTCAGACGTACTTTAAAAATCATGATCCCATACCAAATAGACCATTCAAAGCTCTCATAGTATCACAATGGTTCCGAAAAAATATGAACATTTCACAAAGTACAGACAAAATACAATTTCGTAAGTGTGAAGTTATCCAACTGTGTAATTACGTAAACATCTGTCACTGATGTAGTAAAATAAATAATTGTCTCTCTCAGTGAAATGATCAGATAGCTGTGTAATTCTGTGTTAGAGAAATATGGTACCAATGTGTTAAGTTGTATAAGCAAATACCATATTAGCTAGGACTCCTTGTGCTTGCCATACACATGGTACACGAAGTAAGCGTATACCCCCCTGAGGATACGCTTATTGCCCTGGTGAAGAAAGTACTGTGCTGTAACGTATTGTTGTGCTACGGAAAAGGCTGTCTCCTTGTAGCTATACCACAAAAGTTACTACTAAAACATGTTCTACTTTCCAGAAGAATTCAGAAAAACTGTGCAGATATAAAACAGATACACCGCAAAAGCAACATTTTCAATTGTCACTCAGTTATAGAGTCGTGATATAATCGTGTAGCTGTCAAAAAAACCAAGTTCTAAGTCATCTTTAATATCACATAAAGTACTTTAAATCCAGAATGTGTTCCCAAGTAAACCAAAATCTTGCATTAAAATCTCGTTAGCAGTACCAGTATATGTTCTAAATAAGTAGGCCTGATAGTCGTTACGTAATCGTGCAACTAACAAGCAAGAATGTACATATACAACACTGTGTCATCTGTTCACTATAACAATGCATTCGTAATTCCTGTTTAAAAATGTTCCCTAGGTTCTAGACTGGATATTTACCTTCAAACATTGTTGCATGTTAACAATTTCTTAAGTCTGACAAAGCATACTAGAAATGTGAAGTGAAAAGTTTTATGGCAAAGACAAAGTTGAAAAGCAGATTATCTTTCAATAAACAGTTTTACGTGTGAAATGTGGTGTAAACCTTTACTCTTCCTAGTATGCAAAGTTGCAACTTCAACGCAATTATCATGTGGTATACGTCAGATTCTGTAAGGTCCATTGTAAACTAGAAAGAATTTGTGACTCAAGTGTTTCTTCTTATGTGACAATGAATGAGCTTTAATGAGAACTTTCTGACCAATATATAATTTCTTTGCATTTGCTTTGCCGTTTAGTTTCCTTTTTAATAGCTAAATCAATTATGTCTTTGTGTCGAAGTTAACATGTATTCAGAAAAAGTACAAGCTCTCTGATTCTGTTCGGTGGTTCTTCATTCTTTAGTACAAGAGTAGGTGGAGTCGTGAGGCATTTCATTCAGCACGTTTTGAAATAAGTGTAAATATCTGTCCCAATGCTGATGCTTTCTGTGACAATAAAGTCTGCAAAGCTTATTGATTTCTTTCATAATCCGTTCAGGCGGGTTACAATGTGGTGAGTACAATGAAACAGAAAAAGGTTTGATTTTATGATTCCGAAGCATGTGTGACCAAACAGCAGATGTGAATTGCGGTCCGTTATCTGAAATGACCTCTCCCCATTAACCATGGACCTTGCCGTTCGTGGGGAGGCTTGCGTGCCTCAGCGATACAAATGGCTGTACCGTAGGTGCAACCACAATGGAGGGGTATCTGTTGAGAAGCCAGACAAACGTGTGGTTCCTGAAGAGGGCAGCAGCCTTTTCAGTAGTTGCAAGGGCAACAGTCTGGATGATTGACTGATCTAGCCTTGAAACACTAACCAAAACGGCCTTGCTGTGCTGGTACTGTGAACGGCTGAAAGCAAGGGGAAACTACAGCCGTAATTTTTCCCAAGGGCATGCAATTTTACTGTATGATTAAATGATGATGTCGTCCTCTTGGGTAAAATATTCCAGAGGTAAAATAGTCCCCCATTCGGATCTCCGGGCGGGGACTACCCAAGAGGACGTCGTTATCAGGAGAAAGAAAACTGGCGTTCTACGGATCGGAGCATGGAATATCAGATCCCTTAATCGGGCAAGTAGGTTAGAAAATTTAAAAAGGGAAATGGATAGGTTAAAGTTAGATATAGTGGGAATTAGTGAAGTTCGGTGGCAGGAGGAACAAGACATTTGGTCAGGTGAATACAGGGTTATAAACACAAAATCAAATAGGGGTAATGCAGGAGTAGGTTTAATAATGAATAAAAAATAGGAGTGCGGATAAGCTACTACAAACAGCATAGTGAAAGCATTATTGTGACCAAGATAGACACAAAGCCCACGCCTACTACAGCAGTACAAGTTTATATGCCAACTAGCTCTGCAATGATGAAGAAATTGAGGAAATCTATGATGAGATAAAAGAAATTATTCAGGTAGTGAAGGGAGACGAAAATTTAATAGTCATGGGTGACTGGAATTCGTCAGTAGGAAAAGGGAGAGAAGGAAACATAGTAGGTGAATATGGATTGGGGGGAAGAAATGAGAGAGGAAGCCGTCTGGTAGAATTTTGCACAGAGCATAACTTAATCATAGCTAATACTTGGTTTAAGAATCATAAAAGAAGGTTGTATACATGGAAGAATCCTGGAGATACTAAAAGGTATCAGATAGATTATATAATGGTAAGACAGAGATTTAGGAATCAGGTTTTAAATTGTAAGACATTTCATGGGGCAGATGTGGACTCTGACCACAATCTATTGGTTATGAACTGTAGATTAAAACTGAAGAAACTGCAAAATGTGCTAATTTAAGGAGATGGGACCTGGATAAACTGAAAGAACCAGAGGTTGTAGAGAGTTCCAGGGAGAGCATAAGGGAACAATTGACAGGAATGGAGGAAAGAAATACAGTAGAAGAAGAATGGGTAGCTCTGAGGGATGAAGTAGTGAAGGCAGCAGAAGATAAAGTAGGTACAAAGACGAGGGCTAATATAAATCCGTGGGTAACAGAAGAAATATTGAATTTAATTGATGAAAGGAGAAAATATAAAAATGCAGTAAATGAAGCAGGCAAAAAGGAATACAAACGTCTAAAAAATGAGATCGACAGGAAGTGCAAAATGGCTAAGCAGGGATGGCTAGAGGACAAATGTAAGGATGTAGAGGCCTATCTCACTAGGGGTAAGATAGATACTGCCTACAGGAAAATTAAAGAGACCTTTGGAGAAAAGAGAGCCACTTGTATGAATATCAAGAGCTCAGATGGAAACCCAGTTCTAAGCAAAGAAGGGAAGGCGGAAAGGTGGAAGTAGTATATAGAAGGTTAATAAGAGGGCGATGTACTGGAAATGGAAGAGGATGCAGATGAAGATGAAATGGGAGATACAATACTGCGGGAAGAGTTTGACAGAGCACTGAAAGATCTGAGTCGAAACAAGGCCCCGGGAGTAGACAAAATTCCATTAGAACTACTGACGGCCTTGGGAGAGCCAGTCATGACAAAACTCTAAAATCTGGTGAGCAAGATTTACGAGACAGGCGAAATATCCTCAGACTTCAAGAAGAATATAATAATTCCAATCCCAAAGAAAGCAGGTGTTGACAGATGTGAAAATTACCGAACTATCAGTTTAATAAGTAACAGCTGCAAAATACTAACACGAATTCTTTACAGACGAATGGAAAAACTGGTAGAATCGGACCTTGCGGAAGATCAGTTTGGATTATGCAGAAATGTTGGAGCACGTGAGGCAATACTAACCTTACGACTTATCTTAGAAGAAAGATTAAGAAAAGGCAAACCTACGTTTCTAGCATTTGTAGACTTAGAGAAAGCTTTTGACAATGTTGACTGGAATACTCTCTTTCATATTCTAAAGGTGGCAGGGGTAAAATACAGGGAGTGTAAGGCTATTTACAATTTGTACAGAAGCCAGATGGCAGTTATAAGAGTCGAGGGACATGAAAGGGAAGCAGTGGTTGGGAAGGGAGTGAGACAGGGTTGTAGCCTCTCCCCGATGTTATTCAATCTGATTATTGAGCAAGCAGTAAAGGAGACAAAAGAAAAATTTGGAGTAGGTATTAAAATTCATGGAGAAGAAATAAAAACATTGAGGTTCGCTGATGACATTGTAATTCTGTCAGAGACAGCAAAGGACTTGGAAGAGCAGTTGAACGGAATGGACAGTGTCTTAAAAGGAGGATGTAAGATGAACATCAACAAAAGCAAAACGAGGATAATGGAATGTAGTCAAATTAAATCGGGTAATGCTGAGGGAATTAGATTAGGAAATGAGACACTTAAAGTAGTAAAGGAGTTTTGCTATTTAGGGAGTAAAATAACTGATGATGGTCGAAGTAGAGAGGATATAAAATGTAGATTGGCAATGGCAAGGAAAGCGTTTCTGAAGAAGAGAAATTTGTTAACATCGAGTATAGATTTAATGGTCAGGAAGTCGTTTCTGAAAGTATTTGTATGGAGTGTAACCATGTATGGAAGTGAAACATGGACAATAACTAGTTTGGACAAGAAGAGAATAGAAGCTTTCGAAATGTGGTGCTACAGAAGAATGCTGAAGATTAGATGGGTAGATCACATAACTAATGAGGAGGTATTGAATAGAATTGGGGAGAAGAGGATTTTGTGGCACAACTTGACAAAAAGAAGGGTCCGGTTGGTATGACACGTTTTGAGGCATCAAGGGGTCACAAATTTAGCATTGGAGGGCAGCGTGGAGGGTAAAAATCGTAGAGGGAGGCCAAGAGATGAATACACTAAGCAGATACAGAAGGATGTAGGTTGCAGCAAGTACTGGGAGATGAAGAAGCTTGCACAGGATAGAGTAGCATGGAGAGCTGCATCAAACCAGTTTCAGGACTGAAGACCACAACAACAACAACATCTGAAATGACTTTACTAACGTGTCCAACTTCAAGTAAGAAATTTTTAACAAAGGTGTTGAATACAGACCTTCCATTGACTTTACGTAACGGAGTGAAAGAAACAAAGTTTGAAGTAAGTTCAACAGCGACTAGAACGTACGAAAATCCATTCAATGTTTTGATAAGGGGTCCCATGAGATCAACAGCAGCAAATTCTTTTAATTTATTAGGAATGATAGGAAACAACGGAGCACGATGTGAGATAGTAGATGGTTTCGCCTTTTGACAAAGTTTACAAATAGACAAGACTCTTCGAATTCTCTTTTCCATTTTGTTAAAATAACAAGTCGTTCGAAGAATATGTGCGTAGCTGAAATGAATGTACCAAATGAGCTTATTAAGAAAATCTTCTGGAATGCAAAGTATCCATAGCTTGTCATCAACAGTGCAGCGTTTGAAGAGTATGTTGTTTCTAACCAGATAATAATGCCGAATCTGAGTGTGTGGCTTTTCATGCCATTTACTTTTGATGTCTTTCCAAATCGGATCTTTATCTTGTTCATGAGCAATGTCCTTTAGAGATGTGGTGATGAAGTTTTCAAAGGCGACTTTCTGAATGTAAGCAATACTGAAATTTTTCTCGAGGTTGCCTTCTGTGTTACTTTTCTCAAGCCCATCCGGTGCGCGTGACAGTGCGTCCTCAACAATGTTCTCCTTGCCGGGAATGTAGACTATTGTGAAGTGGCATCTTGCAGAAACAATGCCCAACGTTTTAACCTGTCGTGAATTAATTTTGAAGACATAAGAAATTGTAATGCACGATGATCACTGTATACTTTTACGTGCTTACCAGAAAGAAAGAAACGGAATTTGTTAAATGCCCAAACGATAGCTAAAGTTTCTAATTCAGTAACGGAATAGATTTTTTCAGATTTTGTTAGCACTCGGCTAGCAAAAGCAATGGTTTTCTGAACAGTAATGTCATTTTCTATGGCTTCTTGAAATAAATGGGCACCAAGACCGACTTTAGAAGAATCCGTGCTAAGGCAGAAATCTTGTGACAGATATGGATGAGCTAGTATTGGCGCGTTAAGTAGCGATTCTTTCAAAGAATTGAATTCCAACTGTGCTTGTTCGCCCCAGTTCCAAATAGTATTTTTTCCAGTGAGAGAACAAAGTTTTGGTGTAACTAGAATTTGCATATTCAGAAAACGACGGTAAAAATTGACGAGACCTAGGAAACTGCGGACTTGTCTTTTTGTGGATGGAACTGGAATGGCTCTGATTGCTTCTAAATTTTCAGGATCCGGCTGAATGCCTTCAGAAGAAAAAATATGTCCCAAAAACTTCACCTTTGTCCTACCGAATTCAGACTTTTCAAGTTAACTGTAATTCCAGATTCTGCAAAAATGTGTAACACGCTGTTGAGGATGCGATTATGTTGTTCCCATGAGGTTTCTGCTGTCAGAATATCGTCCACATATAAGGTGATGTGACGTTTTAAGAGCTCAGGTAATATGGAATTTAGCCCGCGAATGAATGCTGCCGAAGATATGTTCAAACCAAAAGGAAGTTTCCGAAACTGATAACAAAAGCCGAAACAAAGGAAATCTCTGTTTTTCTACATTCTGGATGAAGTTCGATCTGATAAAAGCTGGATCTGAGATCAATGTAAGACAACACTTTTACACCATTAAAATTTTGAAGAAGTTCTTCCATCGTCTGCGGCCTGTCTGTTTCAGGAATGATGATAGTATTGATTTGTCTCGAATCTAAGACAAGCCTGATCGATCCATTTTTCTTCTCAACAACATGTAATGGATTGTTGTATGAGCTTACTGCAGGCTCAATAATGCCCTCGTCAAGCATAGATTGTATTTCTGTTCTAACACGGTCCCTATAATGCGCCGGAATTACGTATGGTCTAACACAAGATTTAGTACGCTCACGAACACGAAATTGGTATTGAAATCCCTTGATTGTTCCTGTCTTGTGAGTAAAAACTGTGGAATGTGCTTGTAAAATCTCAAAAAGGTCCTGCCTATCAGTGTCATTACAATTATCAATTGTTTGAATTTTATTCTGAATTAACTCATTACTTTCAAATATGTCGTCGATATCATCCCGGTCAGTACTTGCAGAGTGATTGTTAGTGTCTAATTCCGTAGATAATTCCGAACTGTTGTCTAACATAAGGTAAAGCCGATTAATTTCCTCGTCATGGTTTGAGAACCAATCTTCAAATTTCAAAGCTATTGACTTACCTTCTTTCTCTAAACTTATTTCAGCATCGTGAAAGTTTAAGATTGCTTTGTATTCATTCAAAAACTCTACTCCCAGTATAATTTCCGTCGACAGTAATGGAACAATAAGAAAGTTCATAGAGAAACTGTGGCTTTGACAAAAGAATTCTAAGTTGGTTTGTTGGCGTATATCTACACTTTTTCAAACGATTGCACCTTGTAATTTTATCTTACGTAACGGAAGTGTGGGGCAACCGTTCGATTGGTTGCATTTGCTAAAAGCTGTTTCACTAATTACTGAAATGGGACAGCCAGAGTCAAGTACTGCCGTTAATTTTACGTCATTTACAGTAATGTGAGTCACAGGATATGCAATGTTGTTATGTTTTACATCGTGTTCCTGGAGTAAGATGTCTCTAATGTCTTCCATTTTTACGTAATTACTAGCTACGGCAGCAGCGTCGTCAGTTTCATACGTACGTTTTGTGGCTGCCAGCGGTATGAATCATTGCCTATTGTCTCTTTGTTGGCGCGCGTCGTTATTGGGATTTGGAGGCCTAACTTCAACAAATTCACCTTGTCGAGAGGGCCTTGCTCTGTTTGAATCCCGCCAGTTCTGCTGCAATTCAGCTCTGTCGTTACGATCATATCGTCTGTCGTCATGTCGGTAGATTCCATAGTTTCTTTCTTGTCTGTCACGTGGTGGAGAATTTCTCCCTGAATCGTAACTGCGTGCTGGACCGTTGCGTCTGAAGTTATTCTGTCTCCCTAGATAATAACTATTTTGGTTTCCATATTGTCTGTTTCTCTGATTGTCTCTGTGATAGTCATTACCGCGGAGAGGCGACCTTTCCCTGTAATTATTACTACTCTGCCAACGGTTGTCATACGCGTGGTGTCTGTTGTCGTCACGATTTACATTGTAAGAATAGCCTTATGTCATCGCAGTATTGTGACAGATGTGACCTGTAATTGTCGTGCTCCTGTTTTCGCGTTCCGCGATTGTCAATGTCAATTTCCAGTTCTTGTAACAGTCCCTGAAAAGCTTCAATGTCGTCTTTGCAACGTCCTGCCAAAATAATATGCCGTAAATGTTCAGGTAATTTGATTAAGCAAATGCGGATGAGTTCTGAGGGGCTGTATGAGTTTGACAGGTACTGATTCTTGTGCAACATGTCTTCAAAATAGTTCACAAGACTGGAAAATTCCGATTGTTCGAAATGTTTCACCATTATGATGCCATGTTTTACTCGGTCTTGTGTGGCTTGAGACCAATATGCTGAGAGGAAAGCATGGTAAAATTCTCCTTCACTGTGGCAATCGTGAATGACCGATCGCATTCGTACAGCTAGTTCATTCTCCAAGTAGCCACACATAAATTCTAAACTGTGCTCCAATGACCAGTTGGGAGGAAAACAATGAGAGAATTGATGAAGCCATCTTGTGGATGAATGTCGTTGTCAGAATTCTTAAACGTTTTGAATTTACGTGTAGTAATGAACAGCTTATAGTCAAAATCATCGTGTCTGCGAGTCGCAAATCATCATTGTTAAGTCGTGTCGGCGGTTCCATCTCAAAATTCGGTGCACCTTGCCAATTTCTTTCATAATTTCCGAAATACCCTGTGTTATTATTTTGCGGCTTTTCCGTGTTGGAGCGCGAGTGTCCTCTGAAATATGTAATTTTTGTATTACCTGCGTCATCTGATCTTGTAGTTCCCGGAATTGTCTTTTGTACTGTGTATTGATTTGATTTTGATTTTGTTTGAGTTTTCTAATTTGTTCATACTCTTCTGTGTCAGTGAAGGGCACGGGTCTTGTGTCATTCAGATCTTCATCTACCTTTGTAGATAAGTTAGTGAACTGATCAGAAAGTTCGGCTACTTTCTCCGATAGTGAACACATTTCCTCAGTGTGTTTTTCTGAACCAAATTTCAGAGTGTCCATTTCTGTTGAAATTGAATCTACTGTGTCCTTTTAAGTTTTCCTGCGTTCTTGCAAGTTGCGTAACCGAATCGGTGGATGCAACTGAGTCCATTTTAGCTTGCAAGGTGTCGTGATTTTCACGAACAATAGTTTGCAGTTCTTTTATGGCTGCTTCGTGATTCTGTAATGCATTTTCATGCCGCGAAAAAATAGGTTGAAAATGCTCACAAATTTGTGTTTTTACGTCATTACAGATTTTTTAACATTTCGATTCAATGTTATGTAACTCAGTAGTTAAATCTTCACGTGTTTGTTCAAGTGTGGTGTCTAACTTCCGAAGATTTTGTTCTGTTGTGTCTAACGTTTGAAGCTTTTGCTGTGTTTATCTCTAATTTTGTTCCATTGTGTCTAACTTTTGAAGCTTTTGCTGTGTTTGTCTCTGATTTTGTTCCATTGTGTCTAACTTTTGCTGTGTTTGTCCCTGATTTTGTTTCATTTGTTGCATTAATTGCAATAATAATGTATTAATGTCTGGAATCTGTTCCTCTATGCTTTTCGGCAGTGCATTTGCACCAGCAACATTCACATTTTGACACGCAGAAAATGTGTCTTGACTTATTTGAGAAAACGGTGAGGACGCAAAATCTGAATGTACAGTATTTGCAAGATTGTGTCCTGTCATTTCACCCTGAGGCGAGCTGTTGCCGACCGATCGATCGATAATGCTTCCCTGTTCACTAATTGTTTCACTGTCTACACCATTATTTGCAGCCCGCTCCATTTCCCTATGCACAATTACCGAATTACTGCTTTGAACATTAGTTAATTCATTACAAGGTGGCGCTAACACACTGCTTTCGTCTTCACTGACATTTTTCAATTTACTTTGTAACCTAGTATTACGTTTTTCACACGCCATTATTGTCACAATATTTCACACAACAACACAGAAAAACACAATTTGAAGAGCAATAATAAGAGAACACATTAACATAGCACTGAAAATAATATCTAGTTAATTGCAAGCGCAGCTGCGAAATACTTTGTGCAAATCTACATGCATGCCACAACTGTTTTACTGTACAACAATGTAAAACTACAACTACAAAGGAAATTCTCTCTATAATTACGCGCTAGCAATAAACAATATCTACACTAACTACACAAACTACAAGAAAAAAATCAGAAGATTCCAGTGAGGTATCCTCGGCTAAGGGTCGACATATGAAACGTCCCCTTTGAACAATTATACATGACTGTGCTTAAACTGACACACAATATTTTTAGCGCAACGCAATCTGACTTTCAATAATCCCTACAATAGAATGGCCCTGACTAACATTAACCTATACCTTTCACAAATCACTTACCTCACAAAAATCTTCGTTACTCAAGCTACTGCAATACTGCGAGCGCCACTACTGCCAGCTAAATAAAAGATTCAAACTACGGAAGGCACTAACTACTGATAGGCATCGTGAGCAAATGAAAGATTTTAATAGAGAACAAACAATGTATTTACCTTAATAGTCATAATATACTGTATATAGCAGTTCATGACATCCATTCTTACAAATTGCAAAACTCCGCCATCTCTCTCCCCACATCCACCACTGCTGGCGGCTCACCTCCAACTGCGCAACGCTACGCGCTGTTAACATCCAGCTGCCCAACACTACAATGGCAGACAACAATGCAAACCAGCCACAGATTGCACACAGCACAGCCAATGATTTTCATACAGAGCACTACGTGGCGTTGCCAATATAAAAACCTAAACAGCCTACTTACAGTCTGTGCTGCTAGTGCACAAACAGTGTTTTAGATAGTTACACTCCTATTGTTCAGCCTATGCAATTTCCATACTGGTGTGTGCCTACCAGCCCACATCTGACTGCAAATGTTAACCTCTCCAAGTTGCTCCTTCCTTGACGAGAACATCATACAGGACAACGAGTGAACTTTCACAACATGCCACAATAAACCGACTTCATTCCATACCAAAATCGAACAAGGCATATCTTCGACTTCCCCAGTGTTGTGCACCAGCTGTAAGTACATAATGTGGACTTTCTCCCCTCTTCCACTACACAAAGACATGTACTTCTGTGCAGTCCTCATACCGACAGCATTACAGTTCACCTGTTCGTGACCGTGGTCCCAGCATCTGCGTCAGTCGTCTGCTCATTCGTAAAAACCGCGATATGTGCCTTGTGTAGACAATGTATCTATACCCCCTCCAGCCAGACCACGGGCCATACAATATTTCCTGTATCCACGTCGCCACCAGTCACCATATGGCCTCATAACTCTTCCTGCAAGGCCACAACAGATGCCTGCAGACGATTGCCTAAGCTACATCTTTACAGAAAGCAAACCTGAAAACGTGGTTTGCTTAGGTGAATAAGCTGTTGGACATTCATGGAATTCTGACTGACAATGCATGCTTCATATACTTGGTTAGCCACTTACATGATGAGACAGACCTCATTAGTGACCTGCTACTGTGCCTACCTTCACTGCATTAACATGCAACAACTTGGTCCCCCATTATCGAGTGCCTATTGCGCACTTCTTCCAAAGCGATTCACTGCATTATATACGACATACAGATGCAGCATGAACTCCATCTCAACTGCAGCATCGTCTCCGCACCTAAGTCAAGCCTGTAGAACTACCTGATGTCGCGCCATGCACCTTTTGGCTGGTTAAATTACTGTCCGCTCACTAACTAAATATCCGGTTTCACAAGTCTGCTGTTTCAGAAGAGAAACCCTGTCTCGCTGACCAGGTCTAGAGTATTTTTCGACATCGCCAAGTCCTTTGTTCCGAGAGCTTTCACACTGATTCAACGGTTAGCAACACTCTTCCTGCTCCAGTCGAGGTACTTCCTCGCCTGACAAGTATCGGTCGCAAGTGCAGCATGCGCTTCCAGTCGCCACCTCCCATGCCACTCGATAGCCAAACTCCGGCACTACCTGCGCCACCACCCTACTGCACACTCTTCTCCCATGGCTGAGCAGGAAGGTAGGGCAGCCAGCACCTCAGGTAACACACAGTAGATGCCGCATCCCTCGTACCTATTATGTTGTTACCATGTGACTTTCGGTGACTCCACATGGTACCCAAATTGCGGCTGCGAGTCTAAGTACCACGACTTGCAACGATACTGCAGTCATCCAACATGCTGGCTCATCCTGCAGGCAGGCTCTCATGTGTTCGATCCCAACAGCATACTCAATTTTCTCATGGAAACCGATGCTGACGCCAGTTTCATCCCAGCGTCATATGCTCCTTCGTACCTCCTTCCTGAATCACTGTTTCTTAGTGCAACCAAAAACTATGATATACTTGTCCATGGCTCGGCTGCTAATCATCTCTAGCTCGGCTGCATTGCTTCACCATACATCACGCTTCCGCATTCTGGGTACTTTTGCCCCCAATCCCATCCTTCTACTCCACTCAGTGTGATGTGCTCAGACATGTCACTTCCGAGTGCTCACATCTGACAATGGTTTTCGTCAATTCAGTGGCTCAGCTTATGATTCCACTATGAGATTCTGCTGCCCTCTGCTCTGACACAACAACCTGCATTAGCCAAGCGCCGGAGCATCAGCCAAACTGACATGTGCTCTGTACACAGTTTCTGGCCTAACCACACCATAGCCACCCGTCTCCGATGCTTCTCCTACTCCTAACCCACCTCCGCGATCGCTGCAAAATTCGCAGTTCAATGACATTTAATGTAACAGCGTTTCGCGTGTCCCACCTCTTTTGTCCAGTGTTGTTAAGTGTGTGCCCTTCTCCGTTATAGGCGCTATTATGTATGGCACCTGCCATAAGCTAGTTACTACTGAGGCCCCCCACTGTCTGGTATAAGGCTTCCTGCCTCAACGCCACCAAATTCCGCCACACTAAAGTTACTATCCAGGACCTCTTAGAATCTGAAGTTGTGCGCCATTAAGACAGTAATTAGACGTCCCTTATACTCCTCGCACCTAAAAAAGACAGTTCTTGCTCTTTGTGCAGGAGCTACTGCAAACTCAACACTCAGACAATCCTTGACAATTATTCGATACCGCACATCTAGGATGTATCGTTAAAAATTTTCAGCGTTGTTGACTGTCGAAAGGATTATAACTAAATTTTCAAGCACAGTAATTATATACCTAACAGCAATTACCACAGTTTTCAGCTTATTTGACTTCTGCTACATGTCATACAGTCTCAAAAAGCTGTGCAGATGTTGCCACGTTTTATTGACTCCGTTTTGTTGCTGCTTCTCCTAGCTATGCTTACCTTGAGGATATTCTCATCTACTCCCTCCTGCTGAAGAGCACGAGCTCCACTTACATCACATTCTCAAAGCACTCGCCAACATCGGCGTCAGGAAAAACAATGATAAATCTCACTTACGCGTGAACAGTGTCATGTTCCTGTGCCACACCATCTCCGCCGACGGCATTCGCCCTGTCCGTCTGCGTCACTCTCATCCACAATTTGTCATAACTTGAGATGTTCCGCGATCTCTGTCGCTTTCTTGGAATGGTTATTTTTTTCCGGAGTCATATTCCTCACACTGCATCCATACGTGCCCCTCTGACAGACGCCTTGGCAGGTAAGAACATTTCTGGTGCCCACAAAGTATTATGGTTTGACGGTTTGCAACGTGTTTTTGAAACGCTTAAACTAGCACTTGGCAACGCTGACACGCTAAGTCACTCTGTCACTTCATCTACATCTACATTTATACTGGGCAAGCCACCCAACGGTGTGCGGCGGAGGGTACTTTACCTGCCACTATCATTACCCCCCTTTTCTGTTCCAGTCGCGTATGGTTCGCGAGAAGAACGACTGTCTGAAAGCCTCCGTGCGCGCTCGAATCTCTCTAATTTTACATTCGTGATCTCCTCGGGAGGTATAAGTAGGGGGAAGCAATATATTCGATACCTCATCCAGAAACGCACCCTCTCGAAACCTGGACAGCAAGCTACACCGCGATGCAGAGCGCCCCTCTTGCAGAGTCTGCCACTTGACTTTGCTAAACATCTCCGTAACGCTATCACTGTTACCAAATAACCCTGTGACGAAACGCGCCGGTCTTCTTTGGATCTTCTCTATCTCCTCTGTCAACCCGATCTGGTACCGATCCTCACACTGATGAGCAATACTCAAGTATAGGTCGAACGAGTGTTTTGTAAGCCACCTCCTTTGTTGATGGGCTACATTTTTTAAGGACTCTCCCAATGAATCTCAACCTGGTACCCACCTTACCAACAGTTAATTTTATATGATCATTCCACTTCAGATCTTTCCGTACGCATACTCCCAGATATTTTACAGAAGTAACTGCTACCAGTGTTTGTTCCGCTATCATATAATCATACAATAAATGATCCTTCTTTCTATGTATTCGCAATACATTACATTTGTGTATGTTAAGGGTCAGTTGCCACTGATGCACGCATTTACAACGTGAGGAATCGTTGATCGCCGTTCCCAACAACGGCATGTGTGTGACTCGATGCAGCCCCTTCATTTCTTTGCCACCAAACTGTAGAGCACAAGAGGTTATGTTTAGGAAACATGGTGCAAAATTGTGATTTAGTGTGTTTCAGTGCGCAATGCACCAGCCTCATGGCAGATGGCGGACGAAGGCTGGCCGGCGCATTACGCAGTTGACACAGTTTTGCAACGAGCGTCGGTATGTGTGTACGTGCGTGGCAGCAACCAACAGCCAGAACGCAGCATTAGCAGAATTACGCTGGCGCGGGCCGCGTGTGGCGCATTTGCATTAGCCAACTCACCGAGAACATTCTAATAAACACGGCGCTGCGTAACCGTAACGGTCTGCACTATTTAAGGGCATCAGAGGATGGCGTCGGCATTGGTTCGACCGATTGGGCGGTCGGTCACTGTCGCGTCGTCGTCATTAGTGACGCTGTCCCCGAGGACCGGCCGGCAGAGGGTGTTGCCCACTGCTGCACCGCCGACTCCTGGCGTCGTCACGAGCCGCAGTGTCTGCAGGAGACGAGCTAGGCTCTGCCTCGCGGTGCTAACCTCCTACCGCCTGTGCAGCCGCTGACCGAGCACGGCGTCACGTTCCCCAGGCTGCGCGCATCAGCACGTCTCCACAATGACATGAGCGGTGGGGCTGAGCTACCGGAAAATGTATTGGAAGAACCAACAATAAAGAGGAAGATTGCTAAAAACAGCCACCTTCTTCTACTCTGCCACGCCCTACAACCCCGACCACGTTACCCGCTCCGGTCATTCTATTACAAAACTCTCCACCTCTCCATGTAAGTGATCTGACTTCAGTAGGGAAGTGTTTGCGATATAGAAGGTGATACACAACTTTCGTGAGGATTAGCAGGCTGGTCTCTAACTATCTACACAGATCACGAACCACTTATGGTTGCCACCCGTAATCCCGCAACGGTTTCACATGGACATCATTGCCAGTGCACATCTGATGTCTGCTATATCAAAGGAGCTGACAACGCCGTCGCCGACTACATGTCCCACGTCCATACCATCTCTTCACTTTTGGATTTGGACAAACTGACATGTCTGCAACAGGTGAGCTGATCATTTGCCACTTATGACAATACTACCACACTGATTACCTAGTCACGCTGCTTACCTGGTTCTGCGAGCTTGGTGCTATGTGACAGCTCTACAGGTAACCTATGGCCACTCATTCCTGTCTCTCTGCAACACAAAGTCGTCGCAGTGATTCACAATCCCACTCATTTGAGCATTAAGGTCACTACTCGCCTTGTCACTGAAAGCTTCGTTTCGATAGGTGTTAAATCAGTGTGTCGTACCTGGACACACGTTTGCCTTCCATTGTTGATGCAGCTCTCCATACTACCCTATCCTGTGCAAGTTTCTTCATCTCCCAGTACCTACTGCAAGTTACATCCTTCTGAATCTGATTAGCGTATTCATCTCTTGGTTTCCCTCTACAATTTTTACCCTCCACGCAGCCCTCCAATGCTAAATTTGTGATCCCTTGATGCCTCAGAACATGTCCTACCAACTGGTCCCTTCTTCTCGTCAAGTTGTGCCACAAACTCCCCTTCTACCCAATTCTATTCAATACCTCCTCATTAGTTATGTGATCTGTAGCACCACATTTCAAAAGCTTCTATTCTCTTCTTGTCCAAACTATTTATCGTCCATGTTTCACTTCCATAATGGCTACACTCCATACAAATACTTTCAGAAACGACTTCCTGACACTTAAATCTATACTCGATGTTAACAAATTTCTGTTCTTCAGAAACGCTTTCCTTGCCATTGCCAGTCTACATTTTATATCTTCTCTACTTCGACCATCATCAGTTATTTTGCTCCCCAAATAGCAAAACTCCTTTACTACTTTAAGTGTCTCATTTCCTAATCTAATTCCCTCAGCATCACCTGCCTTAATTCGACTACATTCCATTATCCTCGTTTTGCTTTTGTTGATGTTCATCTTATACCCTCCTTTCAATACAATGTCCATTCCGTTCAGCTGCTCTTCCAAGTCCTTTGCTGTCTCTGACAGAATTACAATGTCATCGGCGAACCTCAAAGTTTTTATTTCTTCTCCATGGATTTTAATACATACTCCAAATTTTTCTTTTGTTACCTTTACTGCTTGCTCAATATATAGATTGAATAACATTGGGGAGAGGCTACAACCCTGTCTCACTCCCTCCCCAACCACTGCTTCCCTTTCATGTCCCTCGACTCTTATAACTGCCATCTGGTATCTGTACAAATTGTAAGTAACCTTTCGCTCCCTGTATTTTACCCCTGCCACCTTTAGAATTTGGAAGAGAGTATTCCAGTCAACATTGTCAAAAGCAGGGCTGTCCATAAATCAGTAAGAGTACGAGGGGATGGAGATCTATGCTAAACAGCACTTTGCAAGGCATCCAAGATATGCTCAATAATTTTCATGCCTGAGGAGTTTGGTGGTCAGCAGAAGTGTTTGATCTCAGAAGAGTGTTTCTAGACACACTCTGTAGCAATTCTGGACATGTGGGGTGTTGCATTGTCCTGCTGGACTTGCCCAAGTCCGTCCGAATATACAATGGACATGAATGGATGCAGGTGAGCAGACAGAATGCTTATGTACGTGTCACCTATGTCACCTATCAGTGTCGCATCTAGATGTATCAGGGGTCCCATATCACTAAAACTGCATGCACCCCACACCATTACAGAACTTGCACCAGCTTCAACAGTCCTGTGCTGACATGCGGGGCCCATGGATTCATGAGGTTGTCTCCATATCTGTACATGTCAATCTGCTCTATACAACTTGAAACGAGACTCGGCCGTCCAGGCAACGCGTTTCCAGTCATCAACAGTTCAATGTCGGTGTTGATGGCTCCAGGCGAGGTGTAAAGCTTTGTGTCGTGCAGTCATCAAGGGTATATGGGTGGGCCTTTAGCTCCGAAAGCCCGTATCGATGATGTTTTGTTGAATGGTTTGCATGCTGACACTTGTTGATTGCCCAGCATTGAAAGCTGCAACAATTTGCGGAAGGGTGCACTTTTGTCACGTCAAACGATTCTCTTCAGTCGTCATTGGTACCATTCTTGCAAGATCTTCTTCCAGCCACAGCGATGTTGGAGATTTGATGATTTACTGGATTCCTGATATACACGGTACACTCATGAAATGGTCATACAGGAAAATCCCCACTTCATCGCTAACTCGGAAATGTTATGTTCCACAGTTCGTGCACCGACCATAACACCACGTTCAAACTCGCTTAAATTTTGATAACCTACCCTTGTAGCAGCAGTAACCGATCTAACAACTGCGCCAGACACTTGTTGTCTTATATAGGCGTTGCCGACCGCAGCGCCGTATTCTGCCTGTTTACATATCTCTGTATTGGAATATGCATGCCTATACCACTTTCTTTGGCGCTTCATCGTATTTTACAGCGAACTGTGATCTTGCCTGCTGAATTCGTTGAAGAATTTGAGCCTCCCTCCATTCCAAGCTCTGAACTTTGATCGAGCTTGTCTGTGCTCATACTGCTCTTATCTGTAGGTCACTCTGCATGACCACACTGCTCAAAGTGTCTTCATTCATAAGAAATTAGAGCACTTTAACTATGTAATTCTCAATAACGACACCCCGCAGTCCACTCTCCAACAGCCTTATTCAAGTACCCAGAAAGTGCTCTGTCACTCTGTTCACACTTTTGATATCCTCCTAGATGATAAGCCACAAACTGTCTCCATCAGCAGACTGAAACCAGTTTGGGCACTTAATGCCTTCCCCAGCGCTGTTCCGGAATCGATGTTATTGCACCAGTCATCTCAGAAAAAGGTAAAGTATGCAGTGAAAGATCGTCAGAACTGTAGTTATACATGGTGCCGCTAGACGCTAGAGGGTAGTTGCGTCTTTGTGGAAATATCGATAGTTGTGAATTGTGTTGGGAAGAACATTGTCGTAATTGTCAGTTGCGTGTTTCAGTTTGGTGAGTGTAGTAACGTATCCAATGAAATAACGACAGAAGTTATGAATACTGCCGACTGAGAATCGTTTTTACTAAAATCTTTGGTGCAATATCGAGGTTAAGTGTACATTGTGTTATAGTTTTCCCAATGTTTGAATAACTCCTGCGTCGTAATTGTTCTTAGCGTCATTGTTTCCTCAACTTATAAATAACTTTTTTTGTCATAACTGTTCTTCGCGTCGTTGTTCATGTGAACAAAATGGCTTTTTAATACACTTAGATCAATTTCATTTCCGTGTCATAGGGGTAAAAATGAGCGACCAAGCAAAGAATATTATGCGACTTGCTCTTTAAGCGCTAGCGGAGGAAAAGAAAGGGACAAGGGAAATAAACTGTTCCATGATAAGTGAACAGCGTGTGAGCAGTATAGAGCAACAAATATCAAGCCCACACTGTGAAATAACAGACAAGTAAGTGAGCAAAGTGGAGCCACAGGCACCATCTTCAAAACATAAATCGAAGGTAACACAATTGCATGGTGCTTCAAATGTGTATGTGGTTGAAAGGGCAAGTGCGACAGAATTAGTTGTGAAAAGGTTGCCAGTAACATCCCCTATACCGAGCAGCACTTCCGATAGCAATTCAGACTTGTCCTTTGGACCAAGTGACAATTATCATTCATGAAGCAGCGATGAATCGTCTAATTCAAGTGAAAAATCAGTCGTCCATCAGGAAAAATCTTCCAATAAAAGCAAAAAAAATGAAATTTTAGTAACTGGAATAGAGTAAAAGCCAAAACGTTGAGAAACAGTGGGAAAAGTTATACATCACGTACGGGTAAAATTGTCAAGGCTCGAAAAATGGGTGCTCCGCGTACTGATAAATGTATCCTGTCTTGCACAAAGAAAGTAACAGAAGACTATAGATGTCAGCTGTTCACGAATTACTGGGCACTGGGACCGTTACAAAGACAACAGGATTTTCTAAATATATGCATTGAAACGCGCGTTCTCAAATATTGTCGCATTACTGCCCAAGAACCTAGAAAGCCAAACTGCGTTCTCTACTTGGTGAAAGATGAGCAGAAGATTCGT
Source organism: Schistocerca gregaria (assembly GCF_023897955.1). Taxonomy (NCBI): domain Eukaryota; kingdom Metazoa; phylum Arthropoda; class Insecta; order Orthoptera; family Acrididae; genus Schistocerca; species Schistocerca gregaria. The sequence goes on along the minus strand of NC_064921.1, from coordinate 632,584,827 downwards.
GTGTGCAAAACATTTCTGATAAACACTTTGAGAATAGCCGAAAGGCAAATCCGTACTGTTATCGAAGTGAAAAGGACTGAGACTGGAATGACACCTTTGGACAAAAGGGGACAACCTGGAAAACACCGTAAGACTGATCCAGAAATCTTGGAGTCAGTTAGGAATCACATAAAGTCAATTCCCCATATTGAGAGTCACTTTGTAAGAAGTGACACAATAAGAATATTCATAGATGCTGGCTTATCCATCGCAGAAATGCACAGAAATTACTGTTCAGAGCGATCTTTCGCTAACCGACCTGCTGCAAATTATGACGCCTACGCGCATATATTCAATACCGAATTTAACATCGGATTTTTCTGTTCCAAAGAAGGATCAGTGCGACCTATGTGAAGCTTACAAAAACGGTACAGATGAAGACAAGGCAAAGCTGCAAGAAGCATTTCAAGAACATCAGGTAGAATAAGAATTGAGTCGCATAGAAAAAAAACTTGGATAAGGAGTTGGCTCAAAATAAGAATATACAACTAGCTGTTTATGATTTACAAGCTGTCTTACCGGTCCCAACAGGACAAATATCTTCCTTTTTCTACATGTCGAGGCTCAACGGTTACAATTCCACAGTACATGTTCATACATACCTTATTTTCACTATCTATTATTACTCTTGAAGTCTGTTCTACTTATTTTTGTTGTCTGTTGCAGGGCACTGAGTTTGGAAACGACAAAACTACTTTTTTTAACGAGGGCATTGGAAACATAGGCGTAGTAGAAATAGCAATTTTTATTTTACAACATCTTGAAGAGTTATCCAAGAACCTTCCTGGGATGGATGTCGCATTAAATTTAATAGTAATGGGTGACTGGAATTCGAGTGTAGGAAAAGGGAGAGAAGGAAACATAGTAGGTGAATATGGATTGGGGCTAAGAAATGAAAGAGGAAGCCGCCTAGTAGAATTTTGCACGGAGCACAACTTAATCATAGCTAACACTTGGTTTCAGAATCATGAAAGAAGGTTGTATACGTGGAAGAACCCTGGAGATACTAAAAGGTATCAAATAGATTATATAATGGTAAGACAGAGATTTAGGAACCAGGTTTTAAGTTGTAAGACATTTCCAGGGGCAGATGTGGACTCTGACCACAATCTATTGGTTATGACCTGTAGATTAAAACTGAAGAAACTGCAAAAATGTGGGAAATTAAGGAGATGGGACCTGGATAAACTGAAAGAACCAGAGGTTGTACAGAGTTTCAGGGAGAGCATAAGGGGACAATTGACAGGAATAGGGGAAAGAAATACAGTAGAAGAAGAATGGGTAGCTCTGAGGGATGAAGTAGTGAAGGCAGCAGAGGATAAAGTAGGTAAAAAGACGAGGGCTGCTAGAAATCCTTGGGTAACAGAAGAAATATTGAATTTAATTGATGAAAGGAGAAAATATAAAAATGCAGTAAATGAAGCAGGCAAAAAGGAATACAGACGTCTCAAAAATGAGATCGACAGGAAGTGCAAAATGGCTAAACAGGGATGGCTAGAGGACAAATGTAAGGATGTAGAAGCTTATCTCACTAGGGGTAAGATAGATACTGCCTACAGGAAAATTAAAGAGACCTTTGGAGAGAAGAGAACCACGTGTATGAATATCAAGAGCTCAGATGGCAACCCAGTTCTAAGCAAAGAAGGGAAGGCAGAAAGGTGGAAGGAGTATATAGAAGGTTTATACAAGGGTGATGTACTTGAGGACAATATTATGGAAATGGAAGAGGATGTAGATGAAGACGAAATGGGAGATACGATACTGCGTGAAGAGTTTGACAGAGCACTGAAAGACCTGAGTCGAAACAAGGCCCCCGGAGTAGACAACATTCCATTTGAACTACTGACGGCCTTGGAAGAGCCAGTCCTGACAAAACTCTACCATCTGCTGAGCAAGATGTATGAGACAGGCGAAATACCCTCAGACTTCAAGAAGAATACAATAATTCCAATCCCAAAGAAAGCAGGTGCTGACAGATGTGAAAATTACCGAACTATCAGATTAATAAGTCACAGCTGCAAAATACTAACGCGAATTCTTTACAGACGAATGGAAAAACTGGTAGATGCGGACCTCGGGGAGGATCAGTTTGGATTCCGTCGAAATGTTGGAACACGTGAGGCAATACTGACCTTACCACTTATCTTAGAAGAAAGATTAAGAAAGATTAAGAAAAGGCAAACCTACGTTTCTAGCATTTGTAGACTTAGAGAAAGCTTTTGACAATGTTGACTGGAATACTCTCTTTCAAATTCTAAAGGTGGCAGGGGTAAAATACAGGGAGCAAAAGGCTATTTACAATTTGTACAGAAACCAGATGGCAGTCATAAAAGTCGAGGGGCATGAAAGGGAAACAGTGGTTGGGAAGGGAGTGAGACAGGGTTGTAGCCTCTCCCCAATGTTATTCAATCTGTATATTGAGCAAGCAGTAAAGGAAACAAAAGAAAAATTTGGAGTAGGTATTAAAATTCATGGAGACGAAGTAAAAACTTTGAGGTTCGCCGATGACATTGTAATTCTGTCAGAGACGGCAAAGGACTTGGAAGAGCAGTTGAACGGAATGGACAGTGTCTTGAAAGGAGGATATAAGATGAACATCAACAAAAGCAAAACGAGGATAATGGAATGTAGTCAAATTAAATCGGGTGATGCTGAGGGAATTAGATTAGGAAATGAGACACTTAAAGTAGTAAAGGAGTTTTGCTATTTAGGAAGTAAAATAACTGATGATGGTCGAAGTAGAGAGGATATAAAATGTAGACTGGCAATGGCAAGGAAAGCGTTTCTGAAGAAGAGAAATTTGTTAACATCGAATATAGATTTATGTATCAGGAAGTCGTTTCTGGAAGTATTTGTTTGGAGTGTAGCCATGTATGGAAGTGAAACATGGACGATTACTAGTTTGGACAAGAAGAGAATAGAAGCTTTCGAAATGTGGTGCTACAGAAAAATACTGAAGATATGGTGGATAGATCACGTAACTAATGAGGAGGTATTGAATAGGATTGGGGAGAAGAGAAGTTTGTGGCACAACTTGACTAGAAGAAGGGATTGGTTGGTAGGACATGTTTTGAGGCATCAAGGGATCACAAATTTAGCGTTGGAGGGCAGCGTGGAGGGTAAAAATCGTAGAGGGAGACCGAGAGATGAATACACTAAGCAGATTCAAAAGGATGTAGGTTGCAGTAGGTACTGGGAGATGAAGCAGCTTGCACAGGATAGAGTAGCATGGAGAGCTGCATCAAACCAGTCTCAGGACTGAAGACAACAACAACAACAACAACAATTGTGTGGGGCAACAGCAGAACAAGTAAGTACTGTAAATTCAGACAGTGATTCACAGAAATCATGTATCAAAGTGTTTCTACTGTAAAAATCACATTGATTAAAATGTTCATTCTCTTCTGTTTCAGATACATGATTGCAACGTATTTGTATGCAGTACAAAGGCTGGATATTCAGTCCACTACATACAATTATTTGATTCGTGGTCACACCCAGAACGAGGGAGACGCAGTTCACAGCATCATTGAGAGAGCACTTAAGAGTGTTCAGAAGTCAGGGCCAATTTATGTACCCGATCAGTACATATCAGTCATCCGAAATGCAAAAAAGAGGGGAAATCCGCTACATCTTAGAGAAATGGGTTTTTCAGATTTCAGTGACATTAAAGCTTTCCATGATGAGACGGCTCTTTACATGCCCAAGGACGTTGACGGGAGTATTTTCAAAGTGTCCGAAAGTAAATTATTTCGATGTGAAAAGGAGAGGGATGTGTTTCAGTGTAAGAGCAGCTACAAATAGTCCGAGTGAGGACAAGTTCAGTTCAAAGTGGGAAAGAGGCGTTTAACAGGGAATGCAGATGGGAGTAATTTGGATCTGAAACCTGCTTATACTACAAAAATGACCCTCTCAGGAAACAAAATTCAAGATTTGAACAATTCGGTTAACAGCATCCTCATTCCTAAATATTACAAGGCCTTCTATGACTCTCTTTCTACATAATTCTAATTTGTTGCTTTTATTCCATTTGGACGTTCTTTATTTCACTTAGTATATTATTGTATGTCAGTTATAAGATGCAAATAATAGAAATGATAATATAACAAACTGTAAGAATGAACAAAGAATTATGGTTTAGAGATATATTTATTTTTACCCCTCACATCTTCTTTAGTCGTATTTGTTAAATTTCGATAACAATATCGGAAGAACAATGACACATTTACTTAAAGGGTTGCAAGGGGGTGAATGGGATCCTGTTTGAAGGAAATAATTTTTGTATTTTGTAGAGACTACTTAGTGTCACAGTTAGGCCAACTCTCAATTTCATAGATAATTTTACTGTTGTTTTATGAAGTTTTTTAAAAATGTCGTTTGGTTCTCTGCCTCTCCGGTAAACTATTCATTTTGACAGTTATGTAATTGTTCTTCTGGAGCGGTGATATGTTATCCATGTGTTCTGAGTGCTTTGAGTACTGTGTGTGAAATTTCCCTGACACTCCCACCATTGGCGCTCGTTTCGAGCTTTACATTTCACTCTCTTCCCCCTGAATCACATTCTTTAAAGTCAACGTCACTGGATCTCCCCTTACAGCTATGCGACAGCACCCTATTCAAGATCCATGCACCACCCCGTCTCCACCACATGTTGGCCGACTTTACACATCACATCACACTCCTGCGTGCCTTCGACCTTCCTCACTACACGGGGGGAAGGCAGCACCACTGGCTCGATCGACGATCACAACCACCTTTCCATTCAAGTAGCCTTTGTCATGTGCAATGGCGTCATGATGTGGGACCAATCTGTCCCCAGCTCTTGTACCAGCCGCCGACTCCATCTTCCGGCATAGCTTCAAGACTACCACATTTGGGATGTACACAGCCCCATGCCTTTCCTCTGTGCGAGAAAGGGTCCAGCCATGCCACCCTTCTGGCCCGGCCAAGATGCAGCCAGTCAGGCAACCTTGCCACACGAGTCGCCCAATGCTGACCAACCGCCAAGTCTCCTCATCAGTCTTGAAGCTGCTCCTTCATTTCTTTCCACATACTCCTCATTGGTGGTGTAAAGATCGATTGAAACAAGGATTACTGTTGTGTCTTTCATGATTATATTTGACTCAGTTCGGTTACAGCTGTCAGGACATGTGTTGCTACAATTATTGCAGTTATTGTATTGTGCTAACTTTAATAAAGTGCTTTCTCCATCTGTTAGTTGTACGTTGGTGATCTGTTCTCATTTGCATGGATGAATCAATAAGTAATATTGGCGCATTTGGGGAACTGAGAATCCGCATTTCACGATGGAGAAGTCTCTTCCTCCTCAACGACTGACTGTAGGATGTGGTCACGGAATAATCAGTGTGATATTCCTTATCGGCAAAGTGACTACCGAACGTTACATGAAGGTTTTGCAGGATGATTTGATCCCTATTATTCAAAATGACCCTGATTTTGACAAGATTTGGTTCATGCAAGACGGAGTTCGACCTCATCAAAGCAGGAGAGTGTTTGATGTCCTGGAGGAGCACTTTGTGGATGGCATTCTGGCTCTGGGGACATACAGACCAATGGCATGGGCCTCGATTGGCCGCCATATTCTCCGGATCTGAAAACATGCGACTCCTTTTTGTGGCGCTATATTAAAGACAAGATGTACAGAAATAACCCCAGAAGCATTACTGAGCTGTAAACAGCTATTCAGGAGGCCAACGACAACAGCCATGTTCTGACACTTTAGTGGGTCATGCAGAATTACGCTATTCATCGGTGCCACATCATCGCCAATGGTGGCAGGCATATCAAACATAACATAACCTAAATCCAAATATATTTTGCATGTTCCATAAAGTGTGTGCACGATTTAATTTGTAACTAATTTACGTTTTTTTCATGTGGTTCAATAATTGTCACTCTGTACATCTCAAAGCATCCTTGATTCTTTGTTTTGACGAGACAAATGTGCAATGCTAGTGATGATGATGCAAGTTTACTATGTCTGCTTAATAAATATGAACACTTCCAATGAGGCTCTCAGATGTGAAGAATTGGGGGGGGGGGGGGGTGCATGTTCATGTGTTTGTGTGTGTGTGTGTGTGTGTGTGTGTGTGTGTTTGTAATTTCATGAAGCATTTAAATACTGTTGTGATGTGGGTGGTTCAGACTTATTTGACAGCCTGGAACTGTTGTCTCTGCAAGATATGTCCAGAGATGGATTTGAGACACTTCAACTTCTGCAGGCCAGGCCATTGTGAGCAACAACACCACCACTAATCCAGTCATTGAAGCGGCCATGTCTACATCGACTTCATCTTGTCTGGGCCTACCTAGCTATCATCTCCAGCCCAGCAGTTGTAGGGCAGACCTGTCACTGATGTGGTCATTAATGTGTGTTTCCTTGTGCAAGCTGAGCAGTGTTGGAAATAAGAGTTCCCTGAAATCATCAGCACCCAGTGGTATCCCTCTATCAGGTGCAAAGCAGTTCTGCACTGCGAGCTAATGCACCCTGTAAAGAAGGTAATAATGCTGCTGCATCGTTAAAAGTTGGTGGAAGGATAGCACTGTATCACAGGCCACAACTTTTTCTGATAGCATCATGCTGAGCTATTTTTCTGATACAAAGGAAAAAGTGTTTTGTAATGTGCTCAGTCATGTACTCCATCTTGATTTTTCACTCACAAATCACTGATTTGTACTCATATAACCATATATGGTTACTGGGGGAAGGGGTTCATCCCTCTTCTGAAAGATATAGTCACTGAACAGGCAAGTAACAGTATCCAGAATCTAGAGGAAAGGATTAAATACTACTTTAATTGGTTACTTCTGGCTTGCCATAGAAATTACCTGAAAAGTGGACATCTTTTGGAAACATACAAGACAGTTAATAACAGTAGACATTATAACTTTGAAGGCATCTCACTTTCCATTACAATCCCAGACCTTCCAAAATTCTAGATGCAGAGCTCAAATTATCCATTTCATGAAACTTCCTGGCAGATTAAAACTGTGTGCCCGACCGAGACTCGAACTCGGGACCTTTGCCTTTCGCAGGCAAGTGCTCTACCAACTGAGCTACCGAAGCACGACTCACGACCGGTACTCACAGCTTTACTTCTGCCAGTATCCGTCTCCTACCTTCCAAACTTTACAGAAGCTCTTCTGCGAACCTGCGAACATTTCTACAGAATCCAAACTGCTTTTCCCCGAGGTCAGCTTCTACTAGTTTTTCCATTCGTCTGTAAAGAATCCGCATTAGTATTTTGCAGCTATGACTTATTAAACTGATAGTTCAGTAATTTTCACATTTGTCGGCACCTGCTCTCTTTGGGATTGGAATTATTATATTCTTCTTGAAGTCTGAGGATATTTCAACTGTCTCATATATTTTGCTCACCAGGTGGTAGAGTTTCATCAGGACTGACTCTCCCAAGGCTGTCAGTAGTTCCACTGGAATGTTGTCTACTCCCGGGGCCTTGTTTCGACTCAGGTCTTTCAGTGCTCTGTCAAACTCTTCACGTAGTATTATATCTCCCATTTCATCTTCATCTACATCCTCTTCCATTTCCGTAATATTGTCCTCAAGTACATCGCCCTTGTATAAACCCTCTATATACTCCTTCCATCTTTCTGCTTTATTTTCTTTGCTTGGAACTGGGTTTCTATCTGAGCTTTTGATATTCATACAAGTGGTTCTCTTTTCTCGGAATGTCTCTTTAATTTTCCTGTAGGCTGTATCTATCTTACCCCTAGTGAGATAAGCTTCTACATCCTTACATTTGTCCTCTAGCCATGCCTGCTTAGCCATTTTGCACTTCCTGTTGATCTCATTTTTGAGACGTTTGTGTTCCTTTTTGCCTGCTTCATTTACTGCAATTTTATATTTTCTCCTTTCATCAGTTAAATTCAATATTTCTTCTGTTACCCAAGGATTTCTATTAGCCCTCGTCTTTTTACCTACTTGATCCTTTGCTGTCTTCACTTCTTCATCCCTCAAAGCTATCCATTCTTCTTCTACTGTATTTCTTTCCCCTATTCCAGTCAATTGTTCCCTTATGCTCTCCCTGAAACTCTGTACAACCTCTGGTTTAGTCAGTTTATACAGGTCCCATCTCCTTAAATGCCCACCTTTTTGCAGTTTCTTCAGTTTTAATCTACAGGTCATAACCAATAGATTGTGGTCAGAGTCCACATCTGCCACTGGAAATCTCTTACACTTTAAAACGAGGTTCCTACATCTCTGTCTTACCATTATATAATCTATCTGATACCTTTTAGTATCTCCAGGATTCTTCCATATATACAACCTTCTTTCATGATTCTTGAACCAAGTGTTAGTTATGATTAAGTTATGCTCTGTGCAAAACTTTACCAGGTGGCTTCCACTTTCATTTCTTAGCCGGAATCCATGTTCCCCTACTATGTTTTCTTCTCTCCCTTTTCCTACTCTCGAATTCCAGTCACCCATAACTATTAAATTTTCGTCTCCCTTCACTACCTGAATAATTTCTTTTATCTCATCCTACATTTCATCAATTTCTTCGTCATCTGCAGAGCTAGTTGGCATATAAACTTGTACTACTGTAGTAGCCATGGGCTTCGTATCTACCTTGGTCACAATAATGCATTCACTATGCCGTTTGTAGTAGCTTACCCACATTCCTATTTTCCTATTGATAATTAAACGTACTCCTGCATTACCCCTATTTGATTTTGTGTTTATAACCCTGTAGTCACCAGACCAGAAGTCTTGTTCCTCCTTCCACGGAACTTCACTAATTCCCACTATATCTAACTTTAACCTATCCAATTCCCTTTTTAAATTTTCTAACCTACCTGTGCGATTAAGTGATCTGACATTCCACACTCCGATCATTAGGACGCCAGTTTTCTTTCTCCTCATAACGACATCCTCCTGAGTAGCCCCCGCCCGGAGATCCAAATGGGGGACTATTTTACTTCTGGAATATTTTACCCAAGAGGATGCCATCATCATTTTATCATACAGTAAAGCTGCATGCCCTCAGGAAAAATTACGGCTGTAATTTCCCCTTGCTTTCAGCCGTTCGCAGTACCAGCACAGCAAGGCCGTTTTGGTTAGTGTTTCAAGGCCAGATTAGTCAATGATCCAGACTGCTGCCCTTGCAACTACTGAAAAGGCTGCTGCCCCTCTTCAGGAACCACACGTTTGTCTGGCCTCTCAAAAGATACCCCTCCATTGTGGTTGCACCTACGGTACGACTATCTGTATCGCTGAGGCACGCAAACCTCCCCACCAATGGCAAGGTCCATGGTTCATGGGGGGGAGGGGGGCTGATGGTTATCCAAAGATAAAATCATCAGACTGAAGGTTGAGATCCCAGGTGTGGCTGCTGATGCTGGTAGAGGATCTGTTCTGGAATATATAACCAACTTATATGATGGGCACAGCGACCTGGTGCTATGCCTGGAGCACCTAGTTCCTCAAAATGATTCTGTCTTTAAGCAGATGACAACACTGAGGAATAAGCAGAGATGGATTCTACACTATAGAAACACCAGCAGTGTCTCAGGTTATGGACACGGCTTCTTAGAATCACCTGTGGCACATCCCTGATTCGAGGAGTACATTGATATTAATACTGAAAAGAAGGCTCTTGCAACGTGTGATTTTGAAAAAGATTTTTATAAATTAATTAATTCTGTTTTCGGCAGTGCCATGGAGCATGCTAGAAACTGCCACAAAGTTCATTTAGTTTACTTTTGGGATGGGCGTTATGGCACAAGGATTTCCATGGCTAGGTCAAATTTTAAGCAAGCCCCAATCTTCATTGAATGATTAATCACTGTGGGGATTGTTAAGCTTTCATCGGATTCAAAAAGTCTGTTCATATTGGTATGTGTGCTCTGGACCTCTACAAACTCCATACGTACTAATTCCACTACAAGTATGGAAAACCCAATGTCTCTGTTGTCACATTACTTTATTTGGCTATAGATAGTTTCATCCACTGGGTGAAAGACAGCGACCCACATGAAGTAATTAGGTGCAGTCCTGAGAATTCGACACATCTGAATATGCTGCCAATAATCCTTATGGCACAACACATCAGAAAAAGAAGGTTACGGCTGTGATGGAAAACAAGGCAAATGGCTCACAGGTCGGGGAGTTTGGAGGGCTCAAATCAAACATGTATTTATGCTACATAGATGCAGGTGGCACCCAGAGACAGGTTAAGGTTGTGCATCTAGCGGCTTCACAAGCTCTTATAAGCGAAGACTATGAGTGGTTCCTTGGTGATGATGCCACTTTTTACGCCGCCCTACGTGGTTGGGAAGGGAGTGATACAGGGTTGTAGCCTATCCCCGATGTTATTCAACCTGTATATTGAGCAAGCAGTAAAGGAAATAAAAGAAAAATTCGGGGCAGGTATTAAAATCCTTGGAGAAGAAATAAAAACTTTGAGGTTTGCTGATGACATTGTAGTTCTGTCAGAGACAGCAAAGGACTCGGAAGAGCAGTTGAACAGAATGGACAGGGTCTTGAAAGGAGGATATGAGGTGAACATTAACAAAAGCAAAACGAGCATAATGGAATGTAGTCGAATTAAGTCAGGTGGTGCCGAGGGAATTAGATTAGGAAATGAGACACTTAAAGTAGTAATGGAGTTTTGCTATTTGGGGAGAAAAATAACTGATGATGGTCGATGTAGGGATGTTATAACATTTAGACTGGCTATGGGAAGGAAAGCTTTTCTGAAGAAGAGAAATTTGATAACATCGAGTATAGATTTAAGTGTTAGGGAGTCGTTTCTGAAAGTATTTGTATGGAGTGTAGCCATGTATTGGAAGTGAAACGTGTACGATAAATAGTTTGGACAAGAAGAGAATAGAAGCTTTCGAAATGTGGTGCTACAGAAGAATGCTGAAGATTAGATGAGTAGCTCACATAACTAATGAGGAGGTATTGAATAGAAGTGGAGAGAAGAGGAGTCTGTGGCACAACTTGACTAGAAGAAGGGCTCGGTTGGTAGGACATGTTCTGAGGCATCAAGGGATCACCAATTTAGTATTGGAGGGCAGCGAGGAGGGTAAAAATCGTAGAGGAAGACCAAGAGATGAATACAGTAAGCAGATTCAGGAGGATGTATGTTGCAGTAGGTACTGGGCGGTGAAGAAGCTTGCACAGGATAGAGTAGCATGGAGAGCTGGGATTTAAAACGGTGGATTGTTCAGGTTGGTATATCCAGTCATTTAGACTGGAGTAATAGGTCATTGCTTATCTGTGGGTGTAGCTGATATGTCCTTGTTTACAGCATCTGTCAGCTTTTCCCAGAGGAAAAGTCTCCAGGTGTCAAATCCAGGCAATGGGCTGGTGAATGTACAGGTCCTCTGTGTCCAATTGAACGAATTTGAAACGATTCATCAAGACATGTTGTAGTACTTCAGGCACTAGGGGCTAGACACCCATCGTGTTGGTATCATAGGTTTCTGCTAATCTGCACAGGAATGTGTTCTTGCATCGGTAGAAGTGGTCAGTTAGGAGTCTGTGATAATTGTGCACGTACAGTGCTCTTTCTATGAAACATGGCCCTATGAGCTGGTAGTTCACTATCTCACATCACATGTTTACACTCCATGGATACTGACGTTCTATCTGACGAATTCAACAGGGGTTGTTGATAGACCAATACTGCATGTTTCCCCATTTTACCTGGCCACGATTGGTAAATGTGACTTCATCACTGAATGAGGTACATGATACATCTGGAGTATCTTGTCTGAATAACCTGGACAGAAGTTAACACGATTCTCATAATCGTTTCCCTGCAGCCTTTGATGGAAAGAGATGTGACAGGGATGGAATCTATGTCGATGGATAATGTGCAAGACACTTGCCTAACTCATGCCACTTTCTTCTTTGATTGTGCAGAAGCTAACTGGAGCAGTACCAGGAACATTAATTTCCCCCTCTTCTGTAGTCACTTGTTTCGTTCTGTTACATTGTATAGGTATTGCGCTGCCACTTTCACGTAACTGGTTGAAGTGGCTGATAAATAATTGCCGAGATTGTTGACATCTATTGGGATATCTCGCTGCTTACACCATACAAGAGCGAGGTGCATTCTCCTACACCTCATGCACGAAGAGTATATCGGCTTTTTCTGCATTGGTACATCCGATCGTCCAGTCACGTCCTACTGCTTGGACTACCACACACTTAACGGAACAGAATGTTCGCAATGCACTCAAGGAACACAAGCACACTGCAGGCAAACATAACAACATCGCACCTAGCAACTATGCAGGTTGAAAAGCACAAACAGAAGTTGGTGTGGCGGCAGTGGTGGCCGAGCGGTTCAAGGCGCTTCAGTACAGAACCGCGCGACTGCTACGGTCGCAGGTTCGAATCCTGCCTCGGGCATAGATGTGTGTGATGTCCTTAGGTTTACGTAGTTGTAAGTCTAGGGGACTGATGACCTCAGATGTTAAGTCCCATAGTACTCAGAGCCATTTGAACCATTTATTGAAGAATTGGTGTGGAAACTTTTCAAAATACGATATGTCGTAACGACTCGTATTAGAATTCTGTAGCGAACACCACGGACGTTCTAATTTACCTTACCTTTAGTTTGTAACGTGAATAGGCATTGTTCCAGTTAAAAAAAGTGTAGGTCTGCACAAAAAATACACGTTCTATTTATTATTACAATCTTTTTATTGGCTAACAATATGAGGCACTGACTACCAATCAATTCTGTAAAAAACTGCACATTAGCAGCACTTTCAACTTGCGCAATATTTGCGGTGCAAGTTTTAGGTGATTCACCCTGAACACGTACACATACAGTCACTCAGAGCTACAGCACTGTCAAAATAAACTGACAAAAAATCACAATACCACAAGATAATTAATTTACAGTAATGAAATTTCAGGAATAATGGGCTGGACACTCATCTTGTTGGTACTACAGGTCCTGCTACTCTGCAGAGGAATGTCTTCTATCATTGGTGGAAGTGGTCAGTTAGGAGTCTGTGATAATTGTGCACATACAGTGCTCTGTCTATGAAACATGGCCCTATGAGGTGACATCTGGTGGAGAATAACTATTGCTGTGGTTCAAGTGGGAACATCTGTATGTCCTGGTTCATCATTGGATCAGGGGCTCATTGCTGCTACTGCTCTGCGGCTGTGATACTACATAGCCAAAATACACTAGGTCAGGAAGACATCCCACCGTCGGTAGCTGCTGTAGAAACATGTACAATGCCTTTACGTCCTCGTCTGTGACAATAATAACAAAGCTGTAAGTATAACGACATACACATACATCAATAGCAATAACAATAACAGATGGACTGACAAAATACATACTGCTAGTTATCTTCATTCCAGGTGATCACTGGTGCTGGTAGTGGCACTTCATGCTGGACAGCAAATCATTTTTTTTAAAAAAATGTTCGAAAGGTGGGGAGCTGAACTTGCACGTGATTGCCAAAGGGTGGGGTGCAGAGGAAATGGGGCAGGTGTACTATGGGCGTGGGGGAGGATCGCTGGAGGCAGGAGCATTGGGTGGCAGTGGGCAGGTGGTGTAGGATGGTGGTGCAGTTCACAGAGTAATGATGTGATAATGTTAGGACACTTGATGCACATGGCCAGATGTGATGAATGCAGAATTTCTGAAATGGCCTTGATGAAAAAAATGCTGATGTCCATGTCACTGAATTTTTTGCTCGTACTGGTGGTGATCCCCTATTTGTGCACACCAGTTTTGATGAAGTAAGATGTTAAGGTTTGATGTTATGAATGTAGGTGTTTTGACAATAGCAAGAAGATTTTATAATTTACTAGTTGCATGGGTAGGTGATTGAATTGCATAAATAAAAAGTAGATAGTAAACTGAAGATTAAACAGTGATAAACACACGTGTATACAAAATTTATTGGTACACACAATCTGTGAGTAAGTTACTTGACTATGGTACTGTATACTTGTTAAGGTGGGTATCATATATGCTTCTTGATGTTATTCCCCCCTGCCATGTTACATTCTTCCCAGAATATTGTACATAAGGTTTCTGTACAAGACACTACCTGCATATGCATGGAGCTATGTAGGTAGTGCATTAAAAATGATGATATGTCTTATAAGACATGTATCTACTTAACAAAATTAAATTTGTATGTAAGCCTTACAATAAAAGAACATGTATTACTATTATTATGTGCAAAGTATGTTGAAAAGGTAATAGATCTGGACAGAAGTAAGTTCAGTTCTCAAAATTAATATAAAGTGTATCTTCCTAATAAATATTTTTATCGTTCTTTTCTGACTTACAATAACAACTGTTACTGACGACCTTAGCATCACAGTTTTCATCATGATCCCATCCACATCACTTATTCACAGAGAGCAGCACTTGTGAGAGAACTACTTTTCATTGGCAAATGAGGTAATTCGCAGATCATGTTGTCAGGAAATGTTTGAAATTACATGCACGTCCCTCATTACACACAACTGCACAATTAGAGCACATACGTAATGCTGGTAGATGTATGTACCAGTCAATGCTCAGGTACTAAGATCAGTTACTAGAAGACAAGAATAAAAATTAATCAAGGTTAATAACGTTAGTCAAGTCATGTAGTGGTATTCGTCATTTGTATCACTACTGTCATGTTGATACTAAGTAAACATTGTAAAAATGATTTCCATCAAATTTATGCAAAGATTTGTGACAGGAAAGAATAGCTTTAAACAAGTCAGTGAGAAAAGGAAAAAGTAGTAGTATCATAAGTAATCACAGTGTGCATATGTGTTAAAAACATCATTGAGTAGTGTAGTGAAACATATTTAAAAATCCAAATAAATAGTAGCTGGTGATGTAAATAATTACTGACATGCAACGAAGATTCATGTTTGTTTGTACCAGCTAAGTGTGTGCCAAAATTTGTCATAAAATGCAACATATGCCTGTCTACATCCAGGTGAAGGTGAAAATATAGGGCACGGTAAAATCGGTTTAAAAACTTGAAGAACTTACAGTAATATATATAACACCCACAAAGATGTATGTCCATACATAAAAAAATTGGGCATTATGTAACAGTTATCAAGAATGAAGTCTTCTATGCTATTAAAACACTTACATTCCTCAGAATAGGTGATCTGTAAGATATACTAAAATGAGAACACAAAATTGTAGTGAAGATACTTGGGCCCAAAAGAACCAGTAATTAATACAGATCTTGTGGCAGATATAAGAAAAAGAAGACTGAAATGTTATGGGCATATCCATAGACTCCCAAATTCAGAACAGACTCATGAAATACTGACACGCATGTAACAACTGAGAATCATAGCCAGGATTGGACAGATCAAACAGGATTTAGAAAAGGCTCATGTAAGCCCATTAGACATTTTCTATATCACATTGAGAAAATTGGTAAGCTACTTTTATATATGTAGATATGTACATAGTTACAGCATGTTCTGAAAAAATATTTAATTTTGCATTTCTTTCCATTTCTTTCTTCTGTCTAGCCCCATTACCAAATTATGTATTTGGTCGAATATACAGCATCGAATATAAATTCAGTTACGAGAATCCATACTTGAAACACTAGGTTTATGCCTCTGAAATATGTCTCCTTACTCACACATTTCTTTATTGATTGTGAAACTCTTTCAAAGACTGTAAAACTCTTTCACAGCACAGTTTCCCTTGTAGACTAGATGTTTGCCCTGATCTACAAAATTAAGGAATAAAAATGGAGTAAAATGAAGAACTCAAGTAATATATACATACAAACAATATAAAGATTTCATAATTTCATGCCAGCGCTTTCAACAGACAACATGACTTTTTCATTAATGTCATAACGTGATATTTATCCTCGTTTATTGTATAGTTTGCATACATTATGAGGATAAAGATATTGTTATGATATGACAGTCTATTAAGGTTTCAAATTATACTCACAGTATAGCAAAGCATCATGAAAGAAAATTGTTAAAAGACGTGATGCAAACACCTGCACCATGTGTAAGTGGGACATGGCTGAAATATCTATGAGACAATAAACAAAAGTCACATCATGTCAATATTTTCTTGAGTTCACAATATAATTAAATTTTCAAAACTCTAAGTTAAAATCAAGTGATATGTGGTCGACATTGATTCTACTAAGTTTTGTATAGCATTAGTCTTTACCAAAATTACTTCTTAAATATTAAAAGCAAAGAAAAATTAAAATGCTGAAATGATATTATGTGTCAAAGTGTAGGTTTCTGTAAAATTTGAGCTTTATATCTGTTTTTCCCTCTATTCCTAAAAAAAATCGAAAAACAGGCAACATCTCCAAAATAATTACTCCTTGTAGTTTTGCCAAGTGTTAGTTCTTTCCATCTACCAAAACTTAGTGTTATTACAAAATGAAAAAGTATTATGGTCGAATCATTACACAACAACCTGCCTCCATAGCTGAAGATCATTAATGTAGCTCTGCACACTGGTGCTCGAGCCATAGATACATCAGTTCGAATCCTAGAGTTCGTTGAAACAATCGCTGTTATTATTTTGTCAGCAAGGTGGGGAGAGGAGGTAGTGTAAGGTTCCCGATCATAAGTTTTTGCGGAAATGTCGTGGATCAAATTTCAAACCTCTATATCGTCTCATGAAGGGAGGGCATGTAATATTGTTGTTGGTGATCTGTCCATCAAACGCGGACTTTCAGCTTGGTGCTCCCCTTGTTGCTATCTGAAAGGTGTAGGCTATGTACCAACACTAGGTTTCAATCATTCTCTTCTCTCATCATCATCATACAACACAAACATAACATGACCCTACACACACATCGATTACACTCACCTACATCCAACAACTACGGCTACAACACATCTGTCACATATCTGAAAGGGAATGTGTCAATGTGCATGGAGGGCCAACACTTTATCCGCTAGGAGGCTGAATTCATCCTCTGGAATTTCCCAGCCGGTAATGGCATGTGGCATTCACATTTTTCCATTGCACAATGAAAGTGACATCATGCAGCAGCAGTGAGCATGTATGGTGTGAAGACTACTTGCTCTTACCAAAACCATTCAGCTGGGTTGGAGGGGGGGAGGTGTGACATAGAGTGCATCAGAGAGTGAGGTGGAAATGGCCATACTTCCTTTCACACGATGTCAACAGCAAATATTTGTTTATTTATATTTTTGTTTATTTATAAAGACATGTATAGGTTTGTGTAGATTAGTTTACTTACATAGGTTATAGTCCTCAGTTTCAAAATTTACTAAGTAATGAAGATTCTGATATGAGAGTATAATAATACAGTGATTGAAATGGAAAGTGTTACACCATACTTATCACAGTTTCTCCACATGTTCATCACATAATAGGGATTAAACTATTTAAATTTCTTTGCACCCATAAATGATATCCACATCACTATCAGGTGTGACCAACATGGATATGAATACGTTCATGTATTCATTGTGGTATGGAAGTAAGCAGCCATCAAATGTCATCACAAGGAATTTCTTGCTATGCCTGAAATGCAAACCATGTCAGTTCGTTTATTATTGGCTAGAGGCTCATGTAAAGTATACATCTTTCCATTGAGTCCAAGATGTGGTGTACAGGTGACAAATTGGAGGACTGGGCAGGCCAGTCGAGGTTACACACATTTCACGAGATGTTTTTGGTGTGAAGTGCAGTGGGCGATCTTGCATTATCCTCCATTTGGTACTACGTTCATGAAAGTTAGGGAGCCTGGATTTACCTTTCTTGCTACATACTGACAAACATTCAGTCTCCCTTCGAGAATTAGCAAATCAGTCCTGCTCTCATAACTAATAACACTCCACAACATTACTCCATAAGTGGGAAGAGTATGGGTCTGTAGAGTAGCTACTTCCTGGGACATTTAACCAGATCGCCCATGGATTCGTTGGCAATGATCAGACTGCCACAAACAAGGCGACATTCGTCAGTGTTGCACTTAAACACTCATTATTTCTACATTCCATATGTGAATGGAATGGGAAAAAGCCCTAGGAACAGGTACAATACGAAATTCCCTCTGCCACGCATTTCACACTAGTTTGCTGAGTATTGGTGTACACATAAATGAACACTACAGAATCCCACTCGTTGTTCTAGTTGACTCTGACTCATCATTATTCAAATATCTGTTGTCTGCATTATATCCAGTTTTCAATAAACTGTTTCCAACTGTGACTGTCTGCCAAGATAGCAGCTGATGGTATCTGTCTATTCACCGAAACTTGTCAAACAATCCGATGATATTTATTTACTTCGAATCTGTATATCCATATGTGAACAGTTCATAACATATAGAAAGAGTCAAGTTGTAAAAATATATTTTTAGTACATAATTACACTCAGTTTATGATCTGAAAGGCATAAATAACATATGAATGACAGAAACCTATAAGTAGATTAACATATGAGTTATAATATATTCTTCAGTAGGAAGACAAAGATATATGCACACTTTTGTTTAATCTATTCCGTACACAGACTAGGAATGTATTATGCATTGTTACTCAGACACTCATCTGTACAATAACAACTTCCATCAAGAAGTGACTGTCATAGGTTTTCTTTAAACCTGTGAATGTTTCCATGCAGATCTTTCATTTGTGATGGGAGGGCATTAAAACTGTTGGTGCCACTGTGCAGAACCTTCTTCTCTTTTCTTTTAGATCATAGTGGATTCAAGTTTCTTCCAGGTGTTACAGTATGAAGAGTTGATTCTGAGCAAGCTGCTGTATTTAGAAACAAATCACATCAAGGAAAAGATATATTGTGCAGTTGTTATAAAGACTTGAAGATACAGTTTGGAAGGTGGGAGACGAGGTACTGGCAGAAGTAAAGCTGTGAGGACGAGGCGTGAGTCGTGCTTGGGTAGCTCAGATGGGAGAGCACATGCCTGTGAAAGGCAAAGGTCCCATTTCGAGTCACGGTCCGGCACAAAGTTTTAATCTGTCAGGAAGTTTCATATCATCGCACACACCGCTGCAGAGTGAAAATCTCATTCTGGAAACATCCCCTAGGCTGTGGTTAAGCCAGGTCTCCGGAATATCCTTTCTTTCAGAAGTGCTAGTCGCAAGGTTTGCAGGAGAGTTTCAGTAAAGTTTGGAAGTTAGGAGATGAGGTACAACTTTGCCAGAAATAAAGCGGTGAGGATGGGGCATGAGTCGTGCTTGGATAGCTCAGATGGTAGAGCACTTGCCCAGGAAAGGCAAAGGTCCCGAGTTCGAGTCTCGGCCTGGCACAAAGTTTTAATCCACCAGGAAGTTTCGTATGTTGTCGTTATTTTGCTCATTTCCCTACTGTTAGATATAAATCTTAAGGCAAATGTCGCTGTTCTTAATCTTTGCACATATCTTGAATAAGGTTGTGCCACTTCAGTTTGCTGTCTATATGCAGACCCAAAAGCCTGGAGGACTCAACCTTTAAGATCTCGTGTTTGGCAATTGTTAAATTCAGCTGCAACATTAGTATCATAGTGGAAATGAAAATAATTTGTCTTCTTTAGATTGACTGGAAGACCATTATTTATAACCTGTTTATCACATTTGCAAAATTCTTATTTATTATCTCATTTAACATATTTATGAAGGATTATTAATTGATATAGTAGTGTCATCAACACAAACATATTCTGTGCATAGTGGCGAATCATTTACAAACATAAGAAAAATGCAGTGGGCCTAATACTGAGCCTTGAGGCACTGCAGTGGCAATTGAACCCCAGTCTTAAGATATATTACCACCATGCATTCCTTCTGACACTACTTTCTGCTTTCTACCACACAGGTAGGAATCAAGTCACTTGAAGAATGTGACACATTAAAAATAAGGCAGAGGACTTTGCTTATTTCTCTCAGTAATATTTCAATAATATGCTGGAAATGTTATCAACTCCAGGAGAATTTTTAGTTTTTAAAGACAAGATTAGGTATATATTTCCTTCACTTTCGTTTTCTGAACATGCATCTCATATATTTTGTCAATTGAAATGTTATGTAAGATTTCCATAGCTTTCTTTACAGAATACAAGCTGGATTTATAACTGTGAAGAAGTGATTGTTGAAACTATTAGCCACCATTTTAGGATAATCCACTCTGTCACACACATATCTGGAACTAATCATTTATTTGGCATCAGGAATACTTGGTGTCTCATTTTCCACATATTTCTATATAGCCTTTATTTTTATTAGGTTTTCCAAATTCCTCTTTTAAGTATATACTTCTGGAATTTTGTACTACTTTCCTTAATATCTTTGAATATATTTTATATTACCTCATCGTTACAGAACAGTCAAAGATTCTAGCTGATGTATACTATTCCCTTTATCTTTTACATCACATTTTTATGCACTGAGTAACCCATGACTTAAATGTAGTATAGCACTGGTTTTCTACAACTCTTTTTCTTTGCAAACACTTCATCAAAACGACTTTTCATGGCATAGTAATTCTGGAAGTAACCCTATCTACTCTTCATGTCATAGTGTTGACCTAAGCTCTTCAGTCATTGCACAAAAGCCACCTGTCTGTGTGGTCAGTTGGTATGTGCCCCCCTCCAACACATGCATGTTCTCAGGGCATGAAATGTTGCGATTTCCACCTGAAAAGTTCTACTTAAGTTAGACATTAGGCATCATAATAGTACATCATTCTTCATCTGGAGGAGTGGCTCTTTTTTGTAGTGAAAATGAATGCACATTATAATGAAATTTTAATTAACATATTGCACAGCCAAGGAAAATATGGTTATCAGACTGGTAAAGTTAATTCAAGGTTAATTCAAGGTTTAACACTTTCCACTCTCACCAGCGTTTTATCTGAATCGCTAGAACATTTTTCTTAATCAACGTTTCTTGATATATTTTGCTTCTTGTATTAACATTGTTACAGTAATTGCACTGGATTTACGAGTGTGAATTGAAAAGTAAAGACTTAGAAATTTTTTATGTGTAACTATTGAGCTTATTAAATAAAACGAATGCTATTAACATTCTACCTTAACCTTCGTGTCCGCATATTTGCAGTCACTTCCAATAGAGGACTATGACATGTAGCATGAAACATGGCAGTGTGTAATGCAGCAATATCGGCGCAGTATAAACAGCGTTATGGTACCAAATATCTGACCTCATAATGCTTCGTCCAGGCATGAAATACCCTTCCCTTTGAGATGACAATGTCAGAGCACACACGAGCACTGCGACACCTACGTCAATTCATTGCTCTGAGTTCATTGTCATTGATCATCCTCCATACACTCCCAATTTGGCCTCATCCTCCGATTTTCATTTTCTTCCAAAGTTTAAAGAATATATTTCAAGGACTTCATTTCTATAGTGATAAAGCAGTGCAAGCAGAGATGAGGTTGTGTCTCTTTATCAACAAAGTCAAACATTCTACAGTGAGACCATAAACAAATTGGTCACTCATTGAGAGAAACATGTTCATCGCCAGCATGACTAAGCTAAGAAGTAAATATGTGATCATGAAGAATAAAGATGCAGCATGTTAATAAAGTTTGTCCGGAGGTGTTATTTTTCACCACGCCCCTATGGAAATGCCTGTTTTGTGTAAAAACAGGACATGTTGGATAAAAACTCATGCAATTTCTGAAAACGGGATAAAAATATTACATACCTATCTTTATGTGAATTGCTTCCTGAAAAATTTATGTTCTTTCCAGCCCTGTGTGTGCAAATGACGCAAAAAGTATCAAAAAAGTGAATATGCTGAGGAAAGGCATTTCTAATGCTTTTTTTACTTATTTATTTATTCCAATGATCGTCTCACAATGACATGGGAATTGTTATGGTAATAGAATAAAAATCAACAGCTCAGAATTTTCGCACATATAATATTTAATTATGTTTTATGAGGATGGAACAGTTGGTTGGCCATCGCCTTGATGAAAGAACAATACAAACATTTGCCTGAAATGAATTAAAAAAACAATAGAAAATCCAAATCAGTAAAAAGTACATATGCAAAGAAGTATTAATACAATATTTCTAACTTTGTGCGTCACGACCCGTTACCACCTAACCAAATAATAATGCAGTCACTATTGCTACTTTCTAAGCGAAATTAATGGTTTATAAGTGTTTCAGTTTTCTGCTAAATTGTCATTTTCGCTTTACGTGGTATTTTCACAACTTTCTAAGTTGTAAGGCCAGTTCACACTGGCCATGACGTCAAGGGACGTCAGGGCACTGTCAAGTCAGGGTGTATTCACACTGTCTGTCACATCATGTCAATAAATTTAGCCCAGCACCAAACAGTGAAAGTGGGGTTCTGAGCTATCATCGTGACACAAATATTTGGAGTATAGAATTGGAATTGTGAAACTAATAACGATAATGTTTATTATTGACCAGAGAAAACTTCATAATGTATATCGTTATCAGTTCTGTGTGGTAAAGTGCTGAGAAGGTGATTTAATATTTCCAAAGTGTCGATAGTTATTCGCTAACGAAAATATATGTATACAGATATATAAAACACTATTTATAATGGAATAAATGGAGCTTATTTTCCTTATTCATTGCGTGTTCTTTCTTATGTAACTAATAACTGTACATTTCTCCTTTATTAGAACTCAATTATTTAACGAAAATTGGTTTTCCAACTGTGTCGATGTTGTTATCGGACAATCTAAATAATTTTTCGCTTTTAGATGTCTGACCCCGATTGAGGAAGAACACTCCAGGGAAAAAATCAAAGTCGTCACAGGACATTTGCAATTTGCCAGGAAAAAAAACCACAAAAAAATGAGAGATTAAGAAGATACACATGCACAAAATCCAGTACTATTAAATTAATGAACGCGGTGCAAATAGGTCAACTTCCGATGTTAGCGATCTACGTCACCGTCAAAATGTTCTTCTCGAGAAAAATTGATATATCATGTCGTGACGCTCCGTTGATGGCCTGTGTGAATGTTGCCACCTCAAATGCTTTGTGGAATGTTTTGACGTGACATGATGTGATGGCTAGTGTGAATGGGCCTGTTTCTGTGAACTGTCAAGAGCGGAATTTGTTACTCTCTGAACAACTAAAGTAACAAACACTATGCTCGACCTGTGGTGAAGATAATTCAGGAAGATGTCAAAATATCGTGTAAAGAGAAAATGCTCACCCCAAAACTTATAACCCTACTACTGCATTAATACACTCCTGGAAATTGAAATAAGAACACCGTGAATTCATTGTCCCAGGAAGGGGAAACTTTATTGACACATTCCTGGGGTCAGATACATCACATGATCACACTGACAGAACCACAGGCACATAGACACAGGCAACAGAGCATGCACAATGTCGGCACTAGTACAGTGTATATCCACCTTTCGCAGCAATGCAGGCTGCTATTCTCCCATGGAGACGATCGTAGAGATGCTGGATGTAGTCCTGGGGAACGGCTTGCCATGCCATTTCCACCTGGCGCCTCAGTTGGACCAGCGTTCGTGCTGGACGTACAGACCGCGTGAGACGACGCTTCATCCAGTCCCAAACATGCTCAATGGGGGACAGATCCGGAGATCTTGCTGGCCAGGGTAGTTGACTTACACCTTCTAGAGGACGTTGGGTGACACGGGATACATGTGGACGTGCATTGTGCTGTTGGAACAGCAAGTTCCCTTGCCGGTCTAGGAATGGTAGAACGATGGGTTCGATGACGGTTTGGATGTACCGTGCACTATTCAGTGTCCCCTCGACGATCACCAGAGGTGTACGGTCAGTGTAGGAGATCACTCCCCACACCATGATGCCGGGTGTTGGCCCTGTGTGCCTCGGTCGTATGCAGTCCTGATTGTGACGCTCACCTGCACGGTGCCAAACACGCATACGACCATCATTGGCACCAAGGCAGAAGCGACTCTCATCGCTGAAGACGACACGTCTCCATTCGTCCCTCCATTCACGCCTGTCGCGACACCACTGGAGGCGAGCTGCACGATGTTGGGGCGTGATCGGAAGACGGCCTAACGGTGTGCGGGACCGTAGCCCAGCTTCATGGAGACGGTTGCGAATGGTCCTCGCCGATACCCCAGGAGCAACAGTGTCCCTAATTTGCTGGGAAGTGGCGGTGCGGTCCCCTACGGCACTGTGTAGGATCCTACGGTCTTGGCGTGCAACCGTGCGTCGCTGCGGTCCGGTCCCAGGTCGACGGGCACGTGCACCTTCCTCCGACCACTGGCGACAACATCGATGTACTGTGGAGACCTCACGCCCCACGTGTTGAGCAATTCGTCGGTACGTCCACCCGGCCTCCCGCATGCCCACTATACGCCCTCGCTCAAAGTCCGTCAACTGCACTCACGTCCACGCTGTCGTGGCATGCTACCAGTGTTAAAGACTGCGATGGAGCTCCGTATGCCACGGCAAACTGGCTGACACTGACGGCGGCGGTGCAGAAATGCTGCGCAGCTGGCGCCATTCGACGGCCAACACCGCGGTTCCTGGTGTGTCCGCTGTGCCGTGTGTGTGATCATTGCTTGTACAGCCCTCCCGCAGTGTCCGGAGCAAGTATGGTGGGTCTGACACACCGATGTCAATGTGTTCTTTTTTCCATTTCCAGGAGTGTATTTCGCAGAAATTATGGTAACTGTAGTGCTACATATGCAGTAGTAATATATTAGGTCGTTATATTTACTACTGGGCTGAATAATTCATTGAAATCTATTTCCTTTTCTTCTTGACAACCTCTGAAAGATCCATTTGCTTGTTAAGATTTCTTTCCCTTTTGCTTCCTCTGGACTCACCAGCTTCCATATTTCATTCTGTTGAAGAGATCTCTTTTCTTCTTCAATTGCTTTTAACCAATTTTCTTTGTCTGGACCACTTCATAGGGAAGAAAATCTGTTTCATAATCATTATATTTTACAGGTTTTTTTTCAAACTAGTTCTTTTCCTAAGGTTGTAGTTTCTTGTGACTTCATTGCATGTTATTACTTGTTGATTTTCTTCTCGTTGATTTTCATGTCTTCTCTTTATTTACTTGATTGCTAGTATCATTTGATAGTTCACCAATAACAATATATTTCTGTAGCGTTTCTTTTGTCACTTTCTGCTCAAAGTCAACATCTTTTGACACAACACTATTTCTTCTCTCTGCATCAAGCAGTCTGTAGTCATTTGGCGCATAAACAACAAAAATATATGCATTACTTCTTACATCTAGTTTCTTTAAATAGGCTAAATTTTTGGCAAAAAGTCTTGATCCAAAAAATTGAAGTCTTGACAGATCTGGTCTTTTCCCAAACCACTTCCCTGCAGGTGTGGCACTTAGATTGATAGCTGGGCTTCTATTGATTAAGTATGTACCTGTGAGCACTGCCTCTCCCCATAGCTCTTTCTTTAGTTTGCTATCGAATATCATAGCTCTTGCCTTGTTCATTATTGTCAGATAAGGCTCTCTGCTTTCCCATTGAGGTGAGGGCTATAGGAAATACTATAGTCCAGCACAATTACTTTTCTTTCACACCAGTTCTTAAACTCACGGCTGGTGTATCCACCACCTTCATCATATCTTATTTTTGACACTTTTGTATTCAACTTATTTTCACTTTCTAACACATATTTTTGAATCCTTCAGCCTCTGACTTATATCTTAACAAGTAGGTTACACAGAAATAAGTGAAACCATCTAACACTGCCATGTAGTACCTATATCCATTAAATGTTGGGGGTTCTATCTCTCATAGATATCAGTATGTACGATTTCAAGAGGTCTTGTTGCTCTTTCTCTCACAGTAGAAAATGGTTTTCTTGTTAATTTAGCTCTCACACAAGCATTGCACAATTGTTCTGCTGAGCATAAAGTATTAGGAACTCCTTCACACTCTCTCTTTATATTTGAAGTACAGCTTATGCTTGGATGACCTAGTTTCTTATGCCAT
Source organism: Schistocerca gregaria (assembly GCF_023897955.1). NCBI lineage: Eukaryota > Metazoa > Arthropoda > Insecta > Orthoptera > Acrididae > Schistocerca > Schistocerca gregaria. Next base: position 632,558,840 of record NC_064921.1, on the reverse strand, counting down.
TCTTGTTTTTCTTCTTGTGTCAGTAGTGATTGCATTACTGATTTAATTTTCACTTCATACAACGCACTTCTTTTTTTGTCTTTCAAAACAGGTATTTCACCTTTATAGATTTGAACAGAATGTTTAGTAAATAGAACTGTTCAATCTTTTTCAGTGATTGCATTTACAGACATCAGATTACTGCTCAGTTCAGGAACATACATAACATCTTTTAGAACACAGTTATCTCCTACAAAGTTTCGTGTTGCAACTATTTTCATTGATCGACCTTGTTTGGCAACTTTTACAATACTATGATAATGTCCCACATTTGTTAACTTGCTCACTTCATTACAAAAATGTTCTGTACATGCACTATCAACAACCATGACCATATCTTATTTCTCATTTGTTTTTTGTGAAATCTTTCCTTTGTTACATTCATATGCAATATGTGCAGTGTGTTCCATCTTCTTTTCTTCATCAATATCTTGTTTCTTGTTTTCTTGAGTGACTAGATCTTCTTCTTTGTCTTCAAAAGTGCTAAATGATATTCTTTCGCTATCTTTGTTCTTAAAATAACAATCTTCTTCTTTGTGGTTAGTCTTTTTGCAATAAGGACAGGGTTTGAAAGATATCAATGTTGGTTCTTGAATTTTATTTTCAAAGTAACACTCTTCTACTTTGTGATTATTCCTCTTGCATATAGAACTGTGTTCTCACTTCTTAGGCTTCTTGCATTCTCTTGCAAAATGTCCACGACCACCACAATTTTTACAAATTATATCTTTTCTTTTATTTTTGTTAAACCCAACATCAAAGGCAATACTCTCTTCTTGATTATTGTTTTTCAGTCGTTGCTCTTCTCTTATAAGCCTTGCAATTAGATTTTCCATAGTCTTCCCACTCCATGCTGGAGGAAAGTTTTTGTATTCTTCTGGCAAAATAGACAATATCTTGGGTATGACCATAATATCTGTCATCTTTTCTGACTGGAGACGATTCAGTTCAAATTCTATATTCTGTAGTCCACTTATATTACTAGCTATGTCTCTGGTTTTGTCGCACTTGAAACTACAAAATTCTTGAAGCAACTGCTAAGTTCTTTGAGATGCATCTCTTTTATAAATTGCTTGAAGTTTATCATACATAGCCTTGGAAGTTTCACAACACAATACAGGTGTCTTTACCTTTTTTGTTAATTGTTCTCATTATAAAATGTTTTGCCTTGCTGCCGGCCGCGGTGGTCTCGCGGTTCTAGGCGCGCAGTCCAGAACCGTGTGACTGCTACGGTCACAGGTTCGAATCCTGCCTCGGGCATGGATGTGTGTGATGGCCTTAGGTTAGTTAGGTTTAAATAGTTCTAAGTTCTAGGGGACTGATGACCACAGCAGTTGAGTCCCATAGTGCTCAGAGCCATTTGAACCATTTTTGTTTTGCCTTGCTGTCCATTTTCTGCCATTTTCTCACGAAATTATTTGTTTTCTTGAAACATCTTTAACTGTTTTTCTTCCTTATTAATGCCTTCTATTTTTAGTTTTTCTATTTTCTTATTGTTATGGTAGCAGAGTGTGGTTTGGGAAAAGACCAGATCTGTCAAGACTTTAAATTTTTGGATCAAGAGTTTTTGCCAAAAATTTTGGCTATTTGAAGAAACTAGGCGTAAGAAGTAATGCATATATTTTGTTGGTTATGCACCAAATGGCTACAGGCTGTTTGATGCAGAAAGAAGAAATATTCTTGTGTCAATAGATTTTGTATTTGAGCAAAAAGTGTCAAAAGAAACTCTACATAAATATCTTGATATTGGTGAACCATCGAATGACACTAGCAATCAAGAAAATGAAATAAAGACCATGAAAATCAATGAGAAGAAAATCAACAAGTGATAACATGCAATGAAGACACAAGAAACTACAACCTTAGGAAAAGAACTAGTTTGAAGAAACCTGTAAAATATAATGATTATGAAACAGCTTTACTTACCTATGAAGTGGTCCAAACAAAGAGAATTGTTTAAAAGCAATTGAAAAAGAAAGTAGATCTCTTCAACAGAATGAAACATGGAAGTTGGTTAGTCCAGAGGAAGCAAAAGGATAAGAAATCTTAACAAGCAAATGGATCTCTAAAGTCAAAGATGATGGACGATATAAGGCCAGACTAGTTATCAGAGCTTGTCAACAAGAAAAGGATATAGATTTCAAGGGATTATTCACCATAGTAGTAGATATATGTTCATTGAGACTGTTGTTTCCACTGGCAGCTGAGGAAAGTTTCCATATGGGAGTGACATCAAAACAACATTTCTCTATGGGAAACTGGATGCAGAAATTTTTATGAAGATACCTGATGGATACAAAGAAGCTGGAAAAATGTGTGTTTTGAAGAAAGCTCTGTATAGACTTAAACAAGCCCCATCCAGATGGAATAAAACTTTGACAGATTTCCTAAAATCATAAGGACTAATTCAATTGAAATCAGATCAGTGCATATTTAAAGATGCAACTGAAGAAATGTACATGGCTATACATGTTGATGATGGAACAATAATAGGAAAAGACTTGGAGAAAATTGAAAATATACTAAAGAAACTTAAGAAGAAATTTGAAATGGTTGTGGTAGAAAATGCAGATATGTACTTAGGGATACAAATAATGAAGACAGAGGATGGAATATTTTTACACCAAGAACAGTATGCAAAGAAAGTACTAGATAAATTCAATATGACTGACTGTAAGGCCATGAAGACTCCATTACTTGCAGAGGGAAAGACAAATGAAGAAAATCAAGAAAATGAACACAGTGAATTTGCATATCGTGAAATCATAGGAAGCCTTCTTTATTTGTCATGTAAAACCAGACCAGATCTTGGATTTACAGTAAATTATGAGTTCCACTTCACAGAAGACCCCAAGAAAAGGGATTACAAAAATGTAAAAAGAACTCTTTAGACATCTACAAGGTTCCAAGAATTATGGTCTTCTCTATCAGAAAAAAGAAAGTGAAGAAGTTGACAGTATTCATCTAAATGTTTATTGTGATGCCGATTATGCACAAGATTAAGAGACAGAAAAAGTACAAGTGCATACATGGTTTTTTATAATGTGCTCCCATTAGTTGGTGTTCCAAGAAGCAAAGTGTGACAGCTACTTCATCAACTGAAGCAGAATACATTTCTGCAGCTGAATGCACCGAAGAAATAAAACACATCAATATCCTAATACAAGAGTTAACCAGAAGAAAAGTGAAAATTATTCTTCATGTAGACAACCAAAGTGCTATCCAAATGATCAGATCAGGACAGTTGGCTAGACGAAGCAAACAAATAGATGTAAAATTTCACTATGTTAGCGAACAATACAGAGAAGGTTTGTTAGAGATTAAATATTGTAATACAGAAGAACTATTAGCAGACATACTGACCAAAGCTCTACAAAGATCAAAGTTCGAGAAATTTAGAAATGCTATTATTAAACAATTACCATGACTGTGTGATGACTAAATTTGTGAAGCTTGTGATTTAGAGTCATTAAAAACAAACATTGTACTTTAAGGGGGGATGTTGAAAGGTGCAAAGCAAGTAAAATGTCTATTGTGTGTGCTTAAAAAAAAGAATAGTGGTTAACATATAAGAGTTTATATAAAAATAAAATATATCTGTAAAGTAGGTTGACTTAGCAACATATCATGTGGGTATAGTGTTCTTTTTTATTTTGTGTCTATGTGTATGTGTTATTACATTCACAAAAAGTTACAATAAAATTAAGATAAAAATCACAGCAGTTCAGCTGTTACAATGAATCCTTGAATTAAGTTATAAATAAGTACATTTGTGGATTCAGCTTCTCTTTTCTTGGCGACCTGGTCCCCTGTCATGTTATTGGTTTCGCAGCTTAGCAGCACAGCACAGTAACCAAGTGCACAGTGTCAGAGCATAGCGATGTGTTGTTTACCTTTTCAGCTGAGGCAGCTGCCCGACCGCGTCAAGTCGCCGATTGCCATCTCGTTGGCCTCTCCCTACTGAGCCCTCATCGTCCGCTCCAGCTATGACAATCACCGCTGTAGACTTGGAATAGGATATGGATAGTGATTCAGACTTGTCTATCAAATTAGTGGAAGCTCAATCTGCATTTGGCACGAAGGAAGGTGCTTCAACAACCATCATAAGTGACGTCCAGAAGGCCTCTCTCGCTGATACTGAATTTAAACGGCGCCCAGGAAGAAGCAATCTATAGTACAGCATGTGGTGCATACTGCCTCTATAGAAACGAAAAATTGTTACAATGCCATCCAAAATCGGGAACCTGAGCCTCCTGCTGAAACCACAGAAGATCGACAGCTGAAACAACAAATGGTAAAGCAACGAATTCCGCTACAGTACTAGGACAGTTACAGAAAACTATTCCATTTGCTAAAGGAGAATTGTGCACATCCGTTTACCACGAAACAGACTGGCAGGGACAAAGTAAAACTGTTCCTGACACACACATCTGATGTATTCCCAACTGTATGGGGTCAAAACAATGTTATAGATGGCATGGTTTCTTTCATGTCACCAGGCATTGCATGACTCCGCAAAAATGCGTAAAATGCGGCAAAGATCACAACAGCAGAAGTTGCGATCTTGTTAAAGACAAGACTACAACATACCGTCACTCCTCTGTATCATCCCCTGCAAATTACAGAGTTTTTCGCTACGTGAAGTCTGCCAGCAGAAGAATGCGTGATTTATCGCTGCTGGAGGGGCTAAATCACAAACTGAAGACTACTGAGAAGACGCGGTGCACAAGCGACAAACGGAGTGCAGACGACGCTGCTCATGGAGAGACGTGCAATAGATCTGATTTGTTCACATCAGACATCGTTCAAGGCTACTGGATTGTATCAACATCGATACCAACAGCACCCGCAACAGCTCCATATCCGCCAAGAATTCCGGAACAAAACAAGCAAGACTCAAATTCCTCCCAACATCTCAACCAGAGGCCTGACTCTGAATTCGCCGGCACTGCCGACTAAATGGAGCAAGTGGCAACTAAGCTTCTTGCCAACTTACCTCAAATAATTTCTGCTGCCATTCATGGGGAATCGGAAGTGCAAGGTGCCACAATGATGTCATTCCAGCCTCCCATGGACAGAATTAGAAGACTTAACGACATCAAACTCTCAACCTGGAACATCAATGGACTGCATTCTTATCTCATGTAGTTTCGTCAGTTTCTCCAAGATAAAAATATCGACATCTATCTTGTTAATGAAACTCACTTGAAGCCTACAGTTAGGGCGAACGTGGCCAATTATTCCTGCCACTGAAATGGCGCACCTACGTCTCTCTGACCCTTACATTCGTCTCTCGCTCTGCTACTATGCAGTGCTGAGATCGATAATGCGAACTATTGAAACCGCAACAATAGCGATGGAAATCATCGAAAGTGTTGTGAAGTTTGTTGCTGTCTACGCCAGCACCAAAGTCCACTGGCTTCTGATGAATGAAGAGCCTGCTACAGCTGAGGGTGAAGCTGCTTATAGCAGTGCATATCATGCGATGCATATCATGTGGCATTCTCTGATTACCAACACTTGTGGCCGACATCTCCTTCGAGTGGTAGAACAAGCAAACGATCACATCTGTGGACCAGAGGAGTCGACTGTACGTCCTCACAACCAGTGTACATCCAACGTCTAGGAAATAGCCATTCCATGGGTCACGACCCTCAGTAATGCAGTATGGACTGCACTGGAGACATTTACACCACAACAGATGAGGACAGGCTGCCCAGTTCTGTCATTACTGCCTGATCTTCTGGAGCTCATTAGAGGGAGGACGCGCTCAACAAGGACTGGCCCCTCACCTGGAATCCTCAAATTAACTGGCGCGTCAGTCTGATGCGACGACGAATTAAAACAGCACTTCAAACTCATAAGAATACGTGATGGCAAGATAAACTGGTGAGTATGCAATCTGACATGACAGTGAGGAATGCGGCAGGCACGTTTACATGCTCATGTCTGCACCTCCGACCTCTCACCATCATAGATGAACCAAATCTGAAGAAACGAAAGCTAATGTGTTGGCGGACGTATTTGCAGATAACTTTCGTCACTCTGAATGCCCTTAAGACAGAGGTCACTTACAGACAGTCAGAAGCAGACTCACTGCCTAGTTGGCAGTTGCCACTGGGTATTATGGCCAACGAATACTCCTGGTGACTCTGAAAGAAGTAGTAGTAGTAGTAGTAGTTTTATTCATCCGTAGATCTCTTTTTACAAGGATATAGGACATGTCAAAGTATTTACAAGCTTAGATCAATTTACAATAAGCTAATTCGTATACACATATATTTACAGACTTCTAGTTAGAGACAATCATTAGATTTTACTCCTGGTATACAATAATTTATTTACAAATAACTCATTAAATAATGTAATGCCACACTATTCACTCATATTTCACTATCAGTCACTGCACACACTATACACACATTGTTTTATAACACTTCACTCACTACATACACACACACACACACACACACACACACACACACACACACAGGTGATCCTTGGGCCATTTTCTGTACTGCAAGTTCCCATTTGCTATCCTGAAAAACTGAGTCAGCATCCCTTCATAATGAGTGAGATGTTGAGCTCAGAAAGAGGAAGAGGTGTTAGTATTGTGCTATGCATAGCTTGAGGGGAGAGTGTCTCTAGAAAGGAAAAAAGAAGAAAAATAATAAAGTGAAGGTGTTATGTGGAATATTGGATGTTTTATAATCATCATTATTATTATTATTTGTTTGTATAACATTTTTTTATCAAACCCCTACTCTGCTTTATCTAAGTAATCCTTCAATGTATAAAATGTATTGCATAACAGGTACTTTTTAGCTGCCTTCTTAAATAAGTGTATTTTTGAAATTTCTTTAATCTCTTTTGGTAATTTATTGTACAGTTTTATTCCTTGGTAGAAAATGCTGTTTTGAGTTTTATGTTTATTTTTTTCTTGGTAAATGTAAGTTGAGTCTATCTCTTGTTGCATGGTCATGGACAGAGCTGTTTGTGCAGTAATTGCCAATGTTACTTTTGATGTGTACAACTGACTGGTAAATGTGTTCACATGGAGCAGTTAAAATTCCCAGTGTTTTGAACAGATCTTTACAATGAGCTCGACTACTATTTCTGGTTATTATTCTTATGGCTCTTTTCTGGAGTTTGAAAATTGTGTTCATATTTTGTGGATTTGTTCCCCAAAAAAGAATGCCATAGCTAAGAATTGAGTGTACATATGAATAATATGTAACTAAAAGACACTGCATGTTACACACAGATGATAGAATTCTAAGGGCATAACATGCTGATGACATTCTGTTTGCAAGTACCTTTGTGTGTTCGCACCACTTCAGCTGAGAGTCAATATTCATTCCTAGAAATTTTGCATTTGTTACACAGTCTATAGAGGTGCCATCTACATTTAATTTAACGTTGTCATTTTTCCTCTTCAAACTGAAGTTCATGGCATTAGTTTTCTTTATGTTTAATGTCAATTTGTTGCTTATTGCCCAATCGTAAACTTCCTTGAGAGTTTCATTTGCTTTCTCGGTAAGGAGTTCTCTTGTTCTCTCAGTGACTATAATATTGCTGTCATCAGCGAAGAGAATTTTCTCACCATGAGTAACACTACTGGGAAAGTCATTGATGTATATCAGGAATAGTATTGGTCCTAATATGCTACCTTGTGGAACCCCTATATTAATATGTTTTGGTTCTGATAAGTATTTTACTAAATGTTTAGATCTATTTGAAGTATGTGTTATCACTACTCTACATTATAACCCAATGACAAGGCACCTAGTCATGATGAACTTCCAGGTCGAACACTGAATGAAATGCCCTGAAATGCTACCACAGTCCTGGCGGCGTTGTTCAACAAAATCACTCTGACACTCACTTCCCTGGAGACGTGGAAGCACAGCCGAAACCTGGAAAGAGCAGAAATGAGCTTCGCAATTACAGGTCCATAAGCTTATTACCAATGCTCAGCAAAGTGTTCGAACGACTCCTGATACAGAGGTTTGTCCACCGACTTTGTGAAGAAAATGTACCCCAGGAACAGTTTGGGTTTACACAACCCCTACTACCCTACAGCTCCTGAGAGTCGCTGAAGACGTCACACAATCCTTCAAGAACAAAGAATATTGAGGGCCCACATTTCTGAACATCACCAGGGGATTTGACATTGTATGTCACAGGGGCCTCCCACACAAGCTGCTCGACCTTGCCATTGACGGCTCGTATGTCCTATTCCTGATAAGCTATTTGCAGAATCGTAGTTTCATCGTCATAGGGGACGACGATGCGATTTTCACCATTATATGTGTGCACACAGGGGTGACACAGGGTTCCGTCATGAGCTCTGTGTTGTACTCCATATACGAATCAGACCTGCTGATAACACCTTATGTCTTTGCAACTGCATAAGCTGATGACATTGCCTTCTGTACCTGGAGTACACAGCCGCAGGTAGTGCACCATCAATTGAAGGAAGCTTGCAGAATCCTTAGAGCATGGGCGGCTAGGTGATGAATAGGATTCAATGGCGCCAAAAGCCAAGAATTCATACTCACCAAGTGCCGGAAAACTGTGATACAACCAATCCAGCTTTGTGGTATGCCAACAGAATGGACACCCATTGCAAGATACTTGGTCCTCTTACTAGAGAGCAAACTAACATGGCAACGGCTCATCAGGGACATCAACAAGAGGACACTGCAGTGGTTGTGGCCTCTCTACCCACTACTCAACCAAAACTCAGTGTTGTCCACTGATTGCATCCTTCACGTTTATAAATTATCCATACTTCCAATGACGAACTATTCATCAGCCATATGGCGAAATGAGGCTCCGACTCATATGAAGATCCTCCAGGTTATGCAGACCAAAGCACTCAGTCAGTTCTTCCATAACCTGACTCAATTCCCAGCCAAATACCTGCACGAAGCCGTAGAAGAGCAGGGGGTTATGCTGCAGATTAAGAAATATCCTACAAAGCTGTATGAGAAGAGTCGCAGCTCTGATAACTGGTTTCTTCAGCGAATCGGGAGAAGACACGACAAGCGAGACCGCTACAATCTGCCGACAGTCTTGCTTGACAGATAAGCAGTCATATTTGAAGATGACAAACACATCACACGATTAGCGCACCCATGAAGGCACAATCAAATCTCGAAGTACCAAGATGTCTGCCAAGTGAAATAAGCGGTCAATGCAACAAGATAAATAGCACCCCGAATGAATAAATACGAGAAGACTGCGAGATTGGTCAAAGAGTACCACGGCAAGATAGCACTACACGTTCTCTCTCTGACTATCTGAACATAGTACAAAGCTCACGTATGACGTCACGAGTGGATAGTGGAAGATACCGTCGGAAGTCAAGTGAAAAAAAAGTCAAAAATTTGCTGTTGAATTATGCTAAAGCGTTGCGTAGGAAATGTTAAGTGGAACGTAAACGACATGTAATGGAATTTGTATTCTCACAGCGTGATTAGAAAGCAATGCAAGCCAGCAGTATTTTGAAAGTAAATGTCAACACAAACGTATCCTATGTCAAACTATGTTTCGTAAAGCATTTCAGCTGATAACAGTGACGGTGATACGTTTGAAACAGTGGGATTGGCCGAAAGACAAGGTGTAAGCGAGTGGCTCTGTAAAAGCCGATGTAAAACTAAGTACTGTGTGTACTAAATGAAGGAAGACGTAAATGTAGAGAGGTAAGCACTGTTTCTCTGCTATTCCACTGGGATGTCAATATCTGTGAAGTAGTTGATAAGACTGTGTGAAATTAACTCAATTTACCACACTGGTTGATAATCTTAGATAAACATTCTGTGACATGAACCTCTACGCAATGGAGCGTCCGCTACACTACTTTGATTGGGAGAAACAACATACATTGGCACGTTTAAAGTCGACCTCAGTTAACATTTCAAATGTTTAATAGTCGCCATCGTCACTGTACCGTTCAGGTGACTAGTGTACCAGTCTTCAAGTGTCATGTTTTTCTTTTGAAGTTTTCCTACAAATAAAAAAAAGTTTAATTATCTGTCACATTTAATTCAGAATTAAACATTGTTTAAGTAAGTCACCCTAAATATTTGCAATAAATGTTTCACAGCCCCCATGAAAACTAATGACAGATGAACATTGTTTGTTGATACTGATAGATGTCATTGTTCTCCAGGAATGGATATAAGGCAATTCATCTGCTGTGAATTTCGTATTAATCTCCTCAGATTTTGGTTTTCATGATCGGTTAGCTGTAACACAATGTGAAGCTATGTTTTATACCATTTAGATCTCATTTTTATAGTTTGGGTTCAAGGATTCGAAACTTATTTTCTTAGAGGGTACAGAACAATGCCTTGTGTGCTGTGAGTCACAGTGTCAACAATCAGACTCTATTCGTCTTTGTATTTAAAAATAGCAGTATTGAATGGTAGGGCCTACCTAAAGAATAGGTAATTGCAGTGCACATTCATGAGGCTGAAATGATGAACTTACTCATTCTTCAGGCAAACACTTTCCGAACACTCATGACATAAGTGACTGATAGCCATCTGTCTTGATGTGGCCTTTCTGTGCTGCTGCTTTGATGTCACAGTATAAATCTGAAGTTACCCAAAACTAGGTTTGTTATAATAATTATTGTGTTGTACTTGTGGCTGAAGTCTACCTCTGCATACATATTCAGCAAACTGCTGTGCAAACCACAGCAGAGGGTACTTTGTGCTACTGCTAGTCACCCATTTTCTGTTCAGTTCACAAATGGAAGGTGAGGAGGATGACATGTCTATGTGTTGAAGTAAAGCCCTGATGTCTTGTACCTTGTCTACATGGTCTTTATGTAAAATGAATGGCGGTGGCAGTAGAGTCAATCTGCAGTCTATTTGTCACAAAAGCTGGTTGTCTGAATTTCCTCAATAAAGTTTCACGAAGAGAATGCCTTCCTCCCACCAGGGACTCCCATTTCAGTCCATATTTCATTTTCATAACACTTGTGTTGTTGAAACATACCAGTAACAAACCTGGCAGCATGTCTCTGAATTGCTACAGTGTCAAGTATGAATTGTTGGTGATCCAAACACTTCAGCAGTTCTTGAGGATGTGTTGCACAAATGTTCTGTACAATCAACTTATAGATGAGCTATGATTTCCTGTAGTTCTCCCAGTAAACCAAAGTCGACCATTTGCCTTTCCTATAACCAACCTTACAAGCTAGGCCTAGTTCCATTTCATGTCACGTTGCAATAGTACATACAGATATTTAATTGATATGACTATGTGAAAGAGCATTGTACTTATACTGTATTTGAACATTAATATAGGATTGGTTTTCCGCGTACCTGCAGTTAGAGCATGCTGCCATTCATCATACCAAATGGAAATGCTGTCCAAGTCACTTAAAGATGACAGTGTGCTGTACACTCATTGACACAAGTTAGTTATTGGAACTACTGCATAATAGTATTGAAGATACCTCTCCTTTTCCATATATATATTTATCTCATATGACACAGGAAATAAACTATGGCTGATTCATTGGATCCATCCTGATATTCACCTTCCATGCTAAGGCAAACAAACAAAATCAACATGGTGGCCATATGAGGATTTGAACTAGGATTGTTTTTGAATGTGACTCCATTGCTTTAACAGTGACACCTCTCTCAATATTCCATTTTACATATGCGAAAAAAAGAAAATTTACAATACTGAAAACTTGTTAGAAAACAGATTTAGAGTTTCTTTTGAAGCAGGTGTATATATACTGTATCCTGAGGTAGAAAACGCACTTGCCTACAAGCTTCATGTCTACTGTGTCAGTGAACAAATTTCCTCAAATCTTCAGAATCTAACAATATTATGAAAAGGGTAGCTACTACTCACCATGTAGTGGGGATGCTGAGTCACAGATAGGCACAACAAAAAGATGGTCGGAAAGTGAGCTGTCGGCCAACAATGCTTTTGTTGAATAAACACACACACACACACGTGCAAATGCAAACACAACTCAAACACATAGGACCACAGTCTCTGGCAGCTGAAGCCAGAGACTGTGGTCATGTGTGTGTGAGTTGTGTTTGCGTGTGTGTGTTTTGACAAAGGCTTTACTGGCTGAAAGCTCATTTTCCGACAGTCTCTTATCTGCAACTCAGCATATCTTCTATATGGTGAGTAGCAACTATCCTTTTCATAATATTGTTACATTCTTTCAGAATGTACAATTGTTAAATGTAGGGGGCCTGTGCTGTAAATATAAATTCCCATTGCACCATGATGTGACAAAAATTTGAATGGAGTAGGTGTTATTTTGAACAGTGACACACATCCAGGCAATGCACTGTATCCATGCAAGAGGAAGTAACGTGTAAAACAATCTACTTCTACATTGAGCAAACTAAAATTACTAGGACAGTATGGCTGACTAGTATTTACCTTCAGGAGACAAAATTGCCAGTGCTGCAGATAATCACTAAAAAGGTAGAGAAACTTTCTCCAGGTTTCTGAACTGTTAATCCCTTCTTCAAGGAAGGAAGGTTGGAAAGGAGAGGCACTTCACTCCAGCCCCATTTAGAGAGGGATCTTTCAGTTGTGGGGACAAGGAGATGCAAAAATCTTCAGTCATGTTGGAAGTGTCATTTGGCACCATGTTAAAAAGACTGAATCAGTCAGACTAATTCCTGCAGATAGAATAACAGAGCAATTCAGATAGGAATGGTGCGACAGCTAGTGAGCAATTCATTACAGCTAAATTGCGGCATCCAGATTGATAGTATTTCCACTTTTAACAGTGTGGGTAATGTAGGCCTAACCACAGTGATAAGATACATATCTCGCACCTGGGAGGTGCAAGATAAGTCTTTTAAAAGACAGACTTGTTCTTTTGTATTAGGGAGGCCACCAGGCTTCGGAATCAGAAATGACACTTACATCAACCATAGCAAGAGTATACTTTCCTTGAATATGTGCTGAAAGGATCATTTTTGTGTATTATTTTTGAGTCTAAAGATTAGATTAGATTTAGTTTTTGTTACATAGACCCAAAAATAAGATGATTCTCATGGGTGTGGATCATGTCAGGGAGTGTAAGATAAAAAAACTTAAATGTAATACTTACTACCCTGGATCATGCTGTTCAACCATGGAGGAGGATGAAGTTGTCTGTCATACTGTATTCTAGACTTAGATAAGTGTAGTCAAGATGGCTTCTGCATTAAAGATTATGATACTGTACAGTCATGAACTGTAGCATAACCTAAGGTGCCTGATGAAAATCCCCCCCCCCCCCTTTTTTTTAACAGTCTGATTTGCTGGATAGGTTGGGGCATGTACGTCCATCATGTCTTTGATCAGTTGCCATGATAGCTTATTGTTTAATGCTGCTTGGTAAATTTCTTACGATGTCTGTAATTTTATTTTGGTGCAGCTCATAATTGTGATGTATTCCTTGATATTTCAAAGAGATTGGTGTAGATTCAACAGTGCTCTTCTGCAGGCAGAATTTTGGAAATGTTGATACACTTCTTGATTTGATTTGCTGAATATCCATAAGTACTTTAAATTATGTTATGCTTCTATTGGAACAATGATTTTGTTTGTTATTAGGAATTATAAAATCTTCGTACATTGTTTAACTCTAGTCATCTGCAGACTTCATCAGGTTTGTGTTATTTTGACGCATATTAACTGGTGGCCTTCCTATTTCAATATGCTCTTAAAATCTTTGTCTTATGAGTGACACATAATTTGTTCCTCATTTTTCATTGTAGTTATTTGAAACATAAGCAATGATATTGTATTTCATTTCCTGCGCTCATTTTGAAAAATACGGCAACTGTTTTACAGAAAAATCTGGGCTGTACAGTCTTCATTTTACTGTTATGATGTCTGCATATAGTTATAATGAAAATTGAGTTTTGTAAATTTAGATAAATAAATGGACACTATGGGTCACAAATTTTTTTAAACTCTTTGTGCTGCCCACATGAACAGCAAAGGAAAAAATCAATAATATAGCAATAAGTTGAAGGAAAGCAAATTGCAGTGTATTGTGCTGTGTATTTTGAGCTCATTTTAGTTGTTGGTTGATCTTGCATGCATTTACTCCTTGTTGTCCAGAGAGTATTCTGTATGATATTCAGCTACAGTCTCCTTTCTAGAGAAAAAGCTGTGAGGATATTTAATGTAGATGACAAAAAATCTCGTAAAAACTTTATCAAAGACCTCAGAATGCTTTGCTTACTTTGCAATAAATTTACTCTTTAGTAGTGTTAACAACCACAAACAGAAATCAATTCCAAATGAAACACCTTTCCTCCCACAATTAACAACAAAGAATTCATATTAGTGTACTTTTCCATGCCAGATGATCAGTATGAAAGTCTTTATTCAAGTGCAAAGGTATTCACCGAGTTGCTTACAGAAGTAAGGCAAAAAATTGGAAATCTGAGAAAACCATACAGCAAATAAAAAGGGGTTACCGAACGTTGTGATTCCATCCATCTCTTTTGATCCATGACATCATCAATGCGGCAGACAGCTCTATTTCAAGCATATATAATATGGTGATTATGATGCCACTCATTACAGCCATGAAAAACCATAAATAATGTGAAGTATTTAAATCTAGAAATAAAATGAAACTAATGGGATTGCTGCTGGAAGTAGGGGGTCTTGAGTAGGTAAAAACTAAATATATGACAATGAGAATAATGATACAATACCAAAACAAATTTTAACCTAAAAATTAAACATACAAAATTCACAACTTTGAACACGACCAAATTGTGCAAAAGCAAAAAACCATTGGTATCATAAATTTTACTTGACCTGTTATTTTTGTGTTCTTCAATCCAGAGACTGGTTTGATGCATCTCTCCACGCTACTCTATGCTGTGAAAGCTTCATCTCTGATTAACTACTGCAATCTACATCCTACTGATTCTGCTTAGTTTATTCATCTCTCAGTCTCTCTCTACAATTTTTACCCTCCACGCTTCCCACCAGTACTAAATTGGTGATCTCTTGATGCCTCAGAATGCGTCCTACCAACCGATCTTTTCTTCTAGTCAAGTTGCGTCACAAATTCCTCTTCTCCCCAGTTCTGTCCAGTACCTCATCATTAGTTACATAATCTACCTATCTAATCATCTAAATTCTTCTGTAGCACCAGATTTAGAATGCTTCTATTTTTTCTTGTCTAAACTGTATATCATCCCTGTTTCACTTCCATTCATGGCTACACTCCATACAAATACTTCCAGAAAAGACTTCGCGACACTTAAATTTATACTCGATGTTAACAAATTTCTCTTCTTCTGAAACACTTTTTCTTCCCATAGCCAGTCTACATTTTATATCCTCTTTACTTTGACCATCACCAGTTATTTTGCTCCATAAATAGCAAAACTCATCTACTACTTTAAGTGTCTCATTCTCTCATGTAATTCCCTCAGCATCACCTAATTTGATTTGACTACATTCCATTATCATTGTTTTGCTTTTGTTGACATTCATCTTATATCCTCCTTTCAAGATACTGTCCATTCCATTCAACTGCTCTTCCTTGTCCTTTGCTGTCTCTGACAGAATTACAGAGTCGCTGGCAAACCTAAAAAGTTCTTATTGCTTCTCCGTGGACTTTAATTCCTACTCTAGATTTTTGTGTTCTTTCCTTTACTGCTTGCTCAGTATACGAATTGAATAACATCAGGGATAGGCTATGACCCACTCTCACTCCCTTCCCAACCAATGCTTCCCTTTCATGCCCGTCAACTCTTATAACTGCCCTCAGTTTTCTGTAGAAATTCTAAATAGCTCTTCACTCCCTGTACTTGACCCTTGCCACATTCAGTATTCTGGTCCCTTCAATCCCACAAACCAACCAAACCTTGCCACCTTCAGTATTTGAAAGAGAGTATTCCAGTCAACATAGTCAAAAGCTTTCTCTAAATCAACAAATGTTAGAAACATAGGTTTGCCTTTCCTTGATCTATCTTCTAAGATAATTTTTAGGGTTTCCATTTGTCTTTAAAGAAGTCATGTTAGTATTTCGCAGCCATGACTTACTAGACTCATGGATTGCTAATTTTCACACCTGTCAACACCTGCTTTATTTGGGATTGGAGTTACTATATTCTTCTTGAACAGTGTGGGTATTTCACCTGTCTCACACATCTTACTCACTAGATGGTAGAGTTTTGTGATGGTTGGCTTTTTCAAGGCTATCAGTAGTTCTAATAGAATGTTGTCTACTCCAGCGTCCTTGTTCCAACTTAGGTTCTTCAGCGCTCTGTCAACTTCTTCACACAGTATCATATCTCCTGTTTCTTCTTCATGTACATCCTCTTCCATTTTCATAAAATTCCCTCAAGTACACTGCTTTTGTACAGACCCTCTATATACTCCTTCCATCTTTCTGCTTTCCCCTCTGCCGGCTCGAGTGGCCGTGCGGTTCTAGGCGCTACAGTCTGGAGCCGAGCGACCACTACGGTTGCAGGTTCAGATCCTGCCTCGGGCATGGATGTGTGTGATGTCCTTAGGTTAGTTAGGTTTAATTAGTTCTAAGTTCTAGGCGACTGATGACCTCAGAAGTTAAGTCGCATAGTGCTCAGAGGGATTCGATCCATTTTTTGCTTTCTCTACTGAGCTGAGTGCTTGATGTTCATACAGGTGGTTCTCTTTTCTCCAAAGTCTTCTGTAATTTTCCTGTAGGTTGTATCTGTCTTACCCCCGGGGATATCTACCTCTACGTCCTTACATTTGTCCTCTAGCCATCCCTGCTTAGCCATTTTGCACTTCCTGTCGATCTCATCTTTGAGATGTTTGTATACCTTTTTGCTTGATTCTTTACTGCATTTTTACATTTTACCTTTCATCAATTAAATTCTGTATCTCTTCTGTTATTGAAGGATTTTTACTGGCCCTTGTCTTCTTACCTACTTGATCCTCTGCTGCCTTCACTTTTTCATCCCTCAGAGGTACCCATTCTTCTTCTACTGTATTTCTTTCCCCCATTCCTGTCAATTGTTCTCTAATGCTCTCCCTGAAACTCTCTCAAATTTCTGGTTCTGCCCGTTTATCCAGGTCCCATCTCCTTAAATTCCCACTTTTTTGCAGTTCCATCAGTTCTAATCTACAGTCCACGTCTGACCCTGGAAATGTCTTACAATTTAAAACCTGGTTCCTAAATCTCTGTCTTACCATTATATAATCTGTCTGAAAGCTTCCAGTGTCTCCAGGTGTCTTCCATGTATACAACTTTCTTTCATGATTCTTAAATTAAGTGTTAGCTGTGATTAAGTTATGCTCTGTGCAAAATTCTACTATGTGGCTTCCTCTTTCATTCCTTACCCCCATTCCATGTTCACCTACTATTTTTTCTTCTCTCCTTTTCCTACTCTTGAATTCCAGTCCCCCATGACTCTTAAATTTTCATCTCTCTTGACTGTCTCAATAATTTCTTTTATCTCACCATACATTTCTTCAATTTCTTCATCATCTTTGGAGCTAGTTGGCTTATAAACTGTACTACTGTGGTAGGCATGGGCTTTGTGTCTATCTTGGCTACAATAGCATGTTCACTATGCTGTTCATAGTAGTTTATATGTATTCCTATTCTTTTTATTCATTATTAAAGCTACTCCTGCATCACCCCTATTTGATTTTGTATTTATAACTGTGTATTCACCTGACCGGAAGTCCTGATCCTCCTGCCGCCGAACTTCACTAATTCCCTCTATATCTAACTTTAATGTATCCATTTCCCTTTTTAAATTTTCTTGACCTGTATAGCTCAAACAAAGCCCTTGAAACCCCCTCACAACTTGAAAACTCAGTGTTGCAAATTTCACCTGACCTGTATAGCTCAAATGAAGTTATTGATACTATGAACTCCCACAAAACTCCAAATCTCCATACCACAAATTTCACTTGACCTACATGGCATCTAAAACAAAACCCTCAGTACTGGAAACCAACACTCTTCAATCTTCAGTCTGTTATCTAAGCCTTCACTTTATCTGTCTTTCCTAAATTGAAGTCCACAGCAGAGCAACCCAAAAATCACATAGTTATATCAAAAAGATAATCCAACCAGTGATGGTAAACAAGTATCCATTGTACCTCCCGACCACAATTCAACACAGTTATCAAACACTAACAAGAAAAAATTCCAGAATTCATTAAACTACTTAAAACTACTTCCCAACCCAGATCACTGTCACAAAAATCTAGGCTGGTGAATAACGCACTGGAGTGCATGCTCTCTCTCTCTCTCTCTCTCTCTCTCTCTCTCTCTCTCTCTCTCTCTCTCTCTCTCTCTCTCTCTCTCTCAATCAGTCCAAATAACTGTAGAAACTTGATCATGGAATCACGTCTTTGCCCATTGCAGCAGTCCATGTTCTAATCATAAATTTCTCTGTCATTACTGACAAAAAGAGAAAAACTTGCTTAAATTTCTAACCATAAGAAACACACAGCACTAATAATATCAGACACAATCCAATTCAAAACACTGCACCAATATGGCATCACACAACACAATTATGTGGTGGGTCAGAGCAGTTTGGTGAAATCGCAACAGTTCATTAATGCAGTAAAAGCGTAAGTTACTAAATATTGTTTCTAAATTACATGTGTATCCAGAATTGATAAACTGAGAGTTGTAAATCCTTGTTTGTAATGTGGTAGGTAATAATGCTTATTATAAACAGATCTAATTATTGCAGTATTTAGGTTACTGTTATCGTCCGACCTTCATCATCATTGTGCTTATGGATATATGGAGAAACTAGTACTAAGATGTTTAATTAAATAGGATAGTTACAAAAAAAGTTTCTCTGATTTATAGGATACATTTGGAACACGTTTATGTGCAAGTAGAATAACACAAATTACCAGTGATAAAG
This sequence comes from Schistocerca gregaria, assembly GCF_023897955.1. Classification (NCBI taxonomy): domain Eukaryota; kingdom Metazoa; phylum Arthropoda; class Insecta; order Orthoptera; family Acrididae; genus Schistocerca; species Schistocerca gregaria. The sequence continues at coordinate 632,539,896 of NC_064921.1, read as the reverse complement.
TAATAAGAGTTAATTGTTAATATTTCTTTCCAAAGCAATTTTATTCCACAATGCTGAACATTTTCTTTGATGAGGAGATTCACACCATTTGAAATAGGCCTCTCTGATGTAATATAAGCGGAGGAGGGATAGAATTAGACACAGCTTCCTAACTTCATGTAGTGCCTCTGTTGTCAATGACAACTTGTCATACCAAAGATTCCTCAATACACAAGAAGCACCATGCAACAATGCTGATCTGTAACTACTTAGGAACTGCCCACAGCTTGAGAATAGTGATTGAAACATTACGCTGCATAACTGTCAGCACCCAAGAAGTGACCAGGATGTTGTGGTAAAAGGTTCTCATTTGATTGGCAAATGTTCTGATGTTTCTGTACTATTCACTGAACAACTCTAATGCAGTTTGGAAATGGGGTTGTTCACAGTCTTGCTGAAAGTACAGCTCTTCAAAAGGGTTCTTAAGGTATAAGGGTAGGCTCAAGCCATTCCTCACAGAGTCGCTATATCACTGATCTATGAGGGACAATAGCATACACCAGGTTTGCAATTTCACCCTCTATAACTGCTGAATGTATGTGCAATGATTGGGGTGAACTAGACTTCATATAAAGTTTTTGGGCCCCCTTCATGTCTATGAACATATATGGTCTTAGATTCATGGGGAGCATTGAATGAATACATAAATCTTACAAAACTAATGAAATAATTTTGTCTGTGGAATAAAAACGACATAAAGTGCATGCTTGTGTAAACAAAATCTGCTGTTGGGTAACTTGATCAAATCATCTTCAGCATGCTGCCCACAAGGTGGTTAAGATATTGCTACTTGAGCCTCTCTCTCATTTTGAGGTGCTTTCATGTGGGAGTAGTGTTCCTGTGACAAAACATGGCAAGTTTCACCAGCTGGCCCCAATCATGTTTAGGGGGATTCATGTTGGCATATACTACAGGCCATTTCATTTGGTTGAGTCATGCCTCCTTGAGGAAAATGTTTGTAGGATGGACACAGTTTGCTTACATATTATCATTTTGAAATACAATCTGATTGGTGAAATGTTGATTGTAAAGCTACGCAGTAGATTGGACAATCCTGTCTCAATACCATACATCCCCAAATTAGGTTTGACAGAAGAGGTGTCCCATATTTGTCCACAGTACCAGTCAAAAACACAAGTAACTCACCTCGCTGCCAGACGTGAGACTGCACACCTGAGACATGTGTTGGTACCTGGTTGCTTCCACACTCTGCTGTGTCTGTCATCACATATCAGTAAAATCTGTAATTGTCACAATACCATTGATCCAGTTTCTGTTCCAGGTACACTTTCTGTGAACACATTTGTGCTAGGGGATTTGGGCTGTTGTTTGTAATGGATGCCTAGAGGTCAGTTGATCATGTGTGGACTGTTGAATCTGTCTCAGCTGACGTAGCCCTCTCAGTTGTCTCCAAAATAGGTAGTTCCATTACATTTTCCTGGGGGTACAAACAAGCCACAATTTGTAAGTACCAGTCATCAGCTGATGTTATCCACAGGCATCAACTGTGAGACAGAGCTTCAGTGTTTTGTGGCTCGCTATAGTAGTATAATATTCAGGTTTGTCGTGGTGGTGTATGCCAATTTGGCATACAATTTACTGTACTGATAACCCATCTTGCAGTGAAATGACAATATTCGCATCCTATAACGCTTTGATAGCTCCCTGATGCATGTTGACAGACAGCAGTGCACACAAGTCATACCATCCTATTCATGACTGGAAGCACAGTGTACTGTACTGAATTGAACTGAGAATGCAGGTTCACTCTTGCTAGCTTTGCATAAGTTGTTGTATGTAAAGATTTCCTGTAGTTAGAAGAGTACTGAGAAAGAGGTTTTTGAAGTTAAAACTGTGTAAGTCATGAGGGTGGCGTGAAACACTGACCGTCTCTGTTGTGTTGACAAGAGACATCGTTTATTGTGTGCAGTTTTTTGTGCATATGTATTCGTCCATTGGCACACACAATCAGTCTGTACATCTCTCTTGAATTCAAGGGAGTATTTGTGTTTGGTAGAAGTAAAAGTCACTTTCATTTCTGCTTTAAAGATTCAGATCACACAGTTCAAACCCAGCGAAAATAGGGATTTCATGACTAAAGTTCAAACACATCATGAAATAAATGTGTACTTAATAAGATGATTAAAAAAAAACAAAGAATAAGAATACCATTTGGGGAATGCTGTGAAAGAAGATATTATTACACTTTAATACAGAAGACAGAGTAAGAAAACCAATATATAAAATTAGAAAGCTATGATTTTGTGTGTGAAAGCCTACAGCTGTTTCCGCAACATCCATTATCTATCAGAAAACTAAGAAGTTCTTTTCCTTCATATAAGTCAATGACTGGTCCTAAACCTTCCACCAAATCAATCTTGCTGAAACTGAATTGATATTAAGCATTTAAATAAACATTCACATATGTATGTCCCTCTACTGTACCACCATCTGGCCAACACACACACACACACACACACACACACACACACACACACACACCAAAGAAAGGTGACACGTAATTGAACCTTCTCAACATTAAAAAATAAGATTGCTTAAATTAAACAAGACACCAGACCCTGGTGGAATTCCCATTATATTTTACAGTGAATATACTTCAGAATTACCTCTTCTCTATCTCATATACACTCCTGGAAATGGAAAAAAGAACACATTGACACCGGTGTGTCAGACCCACCATACCTGCTACGGACACTGCGAGAGGGCTGTACAAGCAATGATCACACGCACGGCACAGCGGACACACCAGGAACCGCGGTGTTGGCCGTCGAATGGCGCTAGCTGCGCAGCATTTCAGCACCGCCGCCGTCATGTCAGCCAGTTTGCCGTGGCATACGTAGCTCCATCACAGTCTTTAACACTGGTAGCATGCCGCGACAGCGTGGACGTGAACCGTATGTGCAGTTGACGGACTTTGAGCGAGGGCGTATAGTGGGCATGCGGGAGGCCGGGTGGACGTACCGCCGAATTGCTCAACATGTGGGGCGTGAGGTCTCCACAGTACATCGATGTTGTCGCCAGTGGTCGGCGGAAGGTGCACGTGCCCGTCGACCTGGGACCGGACCGCAGCGACGCACGGTTGCCCGCCAAGACCGTAGGATCCTACGCAGTGCCGTAGGGGACCGCACCGCCACTTCCCAACAAATTAGGGACACTGTTGCTCCTGGGGTATCGGCGAGGACAATTCGCAACCGTCTGCATGAAGCTGGGCTACGGTCCCGCACACCGTTAGGCCGTCTTCCGATCACGCCCCAACATCGTGCAGCTCGCCTCCAGTGGTGTCGCGACAGGCGTGAATGGAGGGAGGAATGGAGACGTGTCGTCTTCAGCAATGAGAGTCGCTTCTGCCTTGGTGCCAATTATGGTCGTATGCGTGTTTGGCGCCGTGCAGGTGAGCGCCACAATCAGGACTGCATACGACCGAGGCACACAGGGCCAACACCCGGCATCATGGTGTGGGGAGTGATCTCCTACACTGACCGTACACCTCTGGTGATCGTCGAGGGGACACTGAATAGTGCACGGTACATCCAAACCGCCATCGAACCCATTGTTCTACCATTCCTAGATCGGCAAGGGAACTTGCTGTTCCAACAGGACAATGCACGTCCGCATGTATCCCGTGCCACCAAACGTGCTCTAGAAGGTGTAAGTCAACTATCCTGGCCAGCAAGATCTCCGGATCTGTCCCCCATTGAGCATGTTTGGGACTGGATGAAGCGTCGTCTCACGCGGTCTGCACGTCCAGCACGGACACTAGTCCAACTGAGGCGCCAGGTGGAAATGGCATGGCAAGCCGTTCCACAGGACTACATCCAGCATCTCTACGATCGTCTCCATGGGAGAATAGCAGCCTGCATTGCTGCGAAAGGTGGATATACACTGTACTAGTGCCGACATTGTGCATGCTCTGTTGCCTGTGTCTATGTGCCTGTGGTTCTGTCAGTGTGATCATGTGATGTATCTGACCCCAGGAATGTGTCAATTAAGTTTCCCCTTCCTGGGACAATGAATTCACGGTGTTCTTATTTCAATTTCCAGGAGTGTAAATTGAAAAGCTATTGCGTAGTGAACCAGTCTGTCTGACTAAAAGAAGTGCAAGACTGTCCTGTTTATAAAATGGGTAAAAGATCAGATGCTCAGACTTGCAACCCCATATCTACAACAATAATGGAAATTCGTGGATGGAGCAATATGTAAAGTAAGGGAAAGTCAACAAGTGAACTATAGTGGATTGATGTGTGGACCACAGAAATAAAAACAGCATTGACATCAGCTTATGAACACTACCTCTTGTTCCACTTTACTGTGACATGTTTCTGTACCCCATGCATCAATCTGCTATAGATGAGTGGTTGCCTTTTCCCATATTTTATGTAACAAACCAATATCTATTGTGTGTGTCTGCAGGGTGCCGGAGCACATTCTTAGCTCAAAAATAGTAATTTCGCCAAAGAATTAGATTAGGTTCACTGCGATTGTGTGCAATGTGGCACACTTTCTCCACTTACGATATATTACAAACTTAAGATGCAGGAGAACTCAGGATCATATCTTCCTCAATTTCCAGAGGCATTCAACACTGTGCCATTTTGTTGATTGAAAACAAATACAAAAGCAGAGCATGTATGCAAGTATGTAAAGAATGTTTTGACTAATTGGAATTAGTAAATTATATTTATTTAAAATTTTCAACAAAAATTGGAATACTATTTTGAGTATTGGAAGAAAGTGTAAGAGAATACTGCTTTATTCATCTCATAACAAGCACTTCTGAACAATCAGATTATGGTACAGGAGATGTGTCAAAAATTAACAACATATATCTCTTAGGTAAAATTATAGTTGCAGAGCTGGAGCAGTATTCCATAGGCAATATTTTTCTGAGAATAAAGTCATGTTTATGTAATAGTGCCAATACTCACTGACATCTTACTGAAATTATTAGTGTGTGCACCACGGATTCTTCCTCAGCAGAGTAATGTTCTGTATCATTATATCATAGCACTTATTTTCCAAGAGACGTAGTTTCTTGTACCCAGTGTTTCTATCTATTAGCTTATTGAAGATTCTCATTCTCACATATTGGGGAGTTTGAGTATATACTTTTGGTTGATTAACAGTAAGTATAAAATTATCTTTATTCCATAGGTTGCACGAATGATTAAAGTGATTGTCCATAAGTAATTTTGGTTTGCTGACTTAAACTATTATTGCCTCACAGAGGTAAAGGGAGGGAACTGTTGAAAGTTCCACGGTTTTAAATGATTGGTGAATTCTAATTGTTCACAGTATACATAAACAATCAAGCAGATGATTATCTGCACTCTGTTTGTCCATTGCTAAAGCTGTTGCAGCAAGAAAGTATTGTCATTGGGTGACGATAAGAAAATGAAGAATAATATAGAAAATACTCAGTTGATATGCTGAATGATAGCTGTCTTTAAATGTGGGTAAATGTAATATAATGTTCCTAACTGAAGATAGAATGCAATAGGGTTTGACCTCGCTGTCTTTCTCAGTGAATTGAACTAGTATGAAGCTCTCGGGTTTCCAGTCAAGCTATTTCAGTGAACTCATTTGGCTGGAAACATAAGAGCTTTGTATCAATAGGATTCAGTTACAAGATCAGTAGTAATATTGTTGAAAAATGTGAGATAATACTACAAAATTATATGACAGTGGATGACAGCAGGAAATCAGTAGCAGGAAAAGTCAGTAGAAGATTTTGATTCCTTGCAAGGGTTATGCAAGAAATAAACAAAACATTGCATGCACTACACTAGTGTACCAGAGTCAAGAATACTGCCCGTGTTGGGAATTCTTACGAAGTGGGATGGCAGTGTAGGCTACATTAAATGAATCCTGAGATATATGGCACAGATTGTGACAAGTCAGTAGTGTCCATTCAAATTTAGTAGAGGTGTATAGGAACTGAAATGGGAAAATTTTGAAGAAAAGTGATGATGTTCTCACATAGTGTTGTATGAATTTAAAGAACTAGTATAAGAAAAGACTAAAACAATTGTACTGTTGCCATCATATAATTTCACATATGGATCTTGAGAATGAGATAAGTGACATCAGGGTACATACTGTGGCATATACAGTTGGAAATTGAATAGGACTGTCCCTCACATTTGGGTGAAGTACTCCCTGCCGTACACTGTACAGTTGCTTAATGTGAAATAGACCTATGTGATCCTAGCTAATGATGTGCAGTTTGCAGATATCCTTTTTTGCAAAAAGATTTCTTTCTTGTAATGAATAAATGTTGTAGGTGGTGTAACTGTTCATAAGTTTTGTCTCAAGTGCAGATAGTGTTGAGGATCAGTGGACAAAGTTCAAAACCATGGTACAATATGCGTTAGATGAGTATCTGCCAAGCAAGATCGTAAGAGATGGAAAAGAGCCACCGTGGTACAACAACCGAGTTAGAAAACTGCTGCGGAAGCAAAGGGAACTTCACAGCAAACATAAACATAGCCAAAGCCTTGCAGACAAACAAAAATTACGCGAAGCGAAATGTAGTGTGAGGAGGGCTATGCGAGAGGCTTTCAATGAATTCGAAAGTAACGTTCTATGTACTGACTTGGCAGAAAATCCTAAGATATTTTGGTCCTATGTCAAAGCGGTAGGTGGATCAAAACAAAATGTCCAGACACTCTGTGACCAAAATGGTACTGAAACAGAGGATGACAGACTAAAGGCCGAATTACTAAATGTCTTCTTCCAAAGCTGTTTCACAGAGGAAGACTGCACTGTGCTTCCTTCTCTAGATTGTCGCACAGTTGACAAAATGGTAGATATCGAAGTAGACGACAGAGGGATAGAGAAACAATTAAAATCGCTCAAAAGAGGAAAGGCCGCTGGTCCTGATGGGATACCAGTTCGATTTTACACAGAGTACGCGAAGGAACTTGCCCCCCTTCTTGCAGCGGTGTACCGTAGGTCTCTAGAAGAGCGAAGCGTTCCAAAGGATTGGAAAAGGGCACAGGTCATCCCCGTTCTCAAGAAGGGACGTCGAACAGATGTGCAGAACTATAGACCTATATCTCTAACGTCGATCAGTTGTAGAATTTTGGAACACGTATTATGTTCGAGTATAATGTCTTTTCTGGAGACTAGAAATCTACTCTGTAGGAATCAGCATGGGTTTCGAAAAAGACGATCGTGTGAAACCCAGCTCGCGCTATTCGTCCACGAGACTCAGAGGGCCTTAGACACGGGTTCACAGGTAGATGCCGTGTTTCTTGACTTCCGCAAGGCGTTTGACACAGTTCCCCATAGTCGTTTAATGAACAAAGTAAGAGCATACGGACTATCAGATCAATTGTGTGATTGGATTGAGGAGTTCCTAGATAACAGAACGCAGCACGTCATTCTCAATGGAGAGAAGTCTTCCGAAGTAAGAGTGATTTCAGGTGTGCCGCAGGGGAGTGTCATAGGACCGTTGCTATTCACAATATACATAAATGACCTGGTGGATGACATCGGAAGTTCACTGAGGCTTTTTGCAGATGATGCTGTGGTGTATCGAGAGGTTGCAACAATGGAAAATTGTACTGAAATGCAGGGGGATCTGCAGCGAATTGACGCATGGTGCACGGAATGGCAATTGAATCTCAATGTAGCGAAGTGTAATGTGATGCGAATACATAGAAAGATAGGTCCCTTATCATTTAGCTACAAAATAGCAGGTCAGCAACTGGAAGCAGTTAATTCCATAAATTATCTGGGAGTACGCATTAGGAGCGATTTAAAATGGAATGATCATATAAAGTTGATCGTCGGTAAAGCAGATGCCAGACTGAGATTCATTGGAAGAATCCTAAGGAAATGCAATCCGACAACAAAGGAAGTAGGTTACAGTACGCTTGTTCGCCCAATGCTTGAATACTGCTCAGCAGTGTGGGATCCGCACCAGGTAGGGTTGATAGAAGAGATAGAGAAGATCCAACGGAGAGCAGCGCGCTTCGTTACAGGATCATTTAGTAATTGCGAAAGCGTTACGGAGATGATAGATAAACTCCAGTGGAAGACTCTGCAGGAGAGACGCTCAGTAGCTCGGTACGGGCTTTTGTTGAAGTTTCGAGAACATACCTTCACCGAAGAGTCAAGCAGTATATTGCTCCCTCCTACGTATATCTCGCGAAGAGACCATGAGGATAAAATCAGAGAGATTAGAGCCCACACAGAAGCATACCGACAGTCCTTCTTTCCACGTACAATACGAGACTGGAATAGAAGGGAGAACCGATAGAGGTACTCAGGGTACCCTCCGCCACACACCGTCAGGTGGCTTGCGGAGTACGGATCTAGATGTAGAGATGTAGATGTAGATGTTGTTTCCTCCGGTATTGGTTTAGTGGATGAAGTACTCTTACATATCTGCTATTTCTTTAAGTTATCTAGCTGACGGTCACTGTCCCCCTCTTTTAAAGGACATCATCTTCACGCCAGTGACTGTTACAAGATGTAACAACACCGTTGCAGTTTTGGCCTTAGGCCATTGTCTAGTGCTTTTGTTTTACGATATTTGAATACTTGTGCTCGCACTATGTAACAACGTCATGAATGTATTTAACAGTATTGACGGCGACATACAAATGTGTCAGCTTACATTACGTTGACATGGCTTAAAGCCATAATATCAGCACTTGATAGTGGCCTGAGGCTGAAATTACAATAGTGTAATAAAAACTTATAACAGTCACTGGTGTGAAGATGATGTCCCTCAAAAAGATTTTTATGACTGTGAATCCCAGCTACAACAAGTTTATTCACTGTCCCCTATCATTCACTGATTGTTGGTGGTGGCACTGTAAGTTTCTCTGGTCATTGTGATTTTTCATGAGAAAGCTGTAGTAGATCATTGTCATGAGTACACATGGAAAGTTAAGTTCCTGTAGCGTTTTCACAGTGTAACTTTCCATTTGTGTGGCTCTGATATGTGATTACATCAAATGACCAATTGTCACCCAGCTGGCAAATTTCTCTGGCAACAATAGGATTATGTGCCAAATAGAGCAGTTTTATTTGTCATTGCAGGTGAAATGCTCCTATCTGCCATAGAACTGTCTTTAATTCAGCCAATAATCAGTATGCATCTTTTGTGTGTTAGTTGAAACTCAAGGTCAGTGACTTGATTTTACCATCTTCAATAAATACCTATATATGAAAGTGTTAGAGTTACAGAGAAATAAATTCAGTAATATTTCTACTGGTGTTGGTTATATTAAACTGAACATCCTCATAACCAGTTTAACTTTTCTGACAAATTCACTTTACGTGAGGCTCATTTCACTTCAGAACATTCAAGGATTTGTAACCCTGTATCTCAGGAACTTCTGCGCACATAACTCAGGTGTTTATGAGGCTTTTGATTTGGATTTTTTTCAGAAGTTAAGTAAGGCATATAGTTAAAAGATAGTGAAGCAGTAAAGTTACGAAGAAAATGTTTAAAAAATATTAATCTATGACAATTTTCGATTTCAAAAAAATTGCGAGGATATGGAAAAAGGCTTATATTGCATTTCTCTAACCTGCTGGGAAGCTGATTTTGGTCATAAATAATCCCCTAGATTGTAAGCTTCATAATAAAATAAAAAAATTAATGGGTCTTTTGCTAATTGACACACACATCAGAAATCAAAATACTTTTTGTGAAGAAAAAGGGTTATTTTAAGTAAGTTCATCCACTCGCTGTCTCACTACTACAGGTAAAAAGGTATCAAATTAGCATGGTTAAGTATAACTCATTCTAAGCAGGCAAATTAATTGTAAGTGTGAAAATTTATTTGCTTTCCTGTCACTAAATCAGTAATTTTTTAAAGAATATAATATACACGGTGAGTCACTAACTATTGCCACCTAGAATAACTCCGAAAGTATGATAGTAGCTGAAAAGTTTGTGGGGCAAATGTTGCATGGGACATCGGGGGCCATAATATGACATTGATGTTTTGTTGCTAAGTGGGATTAAATCAGAGGTATGAAGGTCAACTGTATTTTTTTTTTAAACAGTAAGGTCTTTGAAGGCCAGTGAAGGTCACAAAGGTGGCATGAATGTCCATTTACAGAAGGTGTTCGAAGTGATGACCATTTGTATCACATTTGTATCAATGGAGTGCTGCAATCTTCTTATCATGGATTGAGTGATATTCCTTATCACATTGGAACTTATCGAAACACATGTTCTGACAATTCTCTCTTATATATCGTGCAAATAGTAAATATTTGCTGAATTCCGCATCCATTTGCCTAAATATGTCTGCTTCTGTCTGTGTATGTGCGGATGGATGTGTGTGTGTGTGGGCGAGTGTACACCTGTCCTTTTTTTCCCCTAAGGGAAGTCTTTCCACTCCCGGGATTGGAATGACTCCTTACCCTCTCCCTTAAAACCCACATCCTTTCATTTTTCCCTCTCCCTCCCTCTTTCCTGACGAAGCAACTGCCAGTTGCGAAAGCTCCAATTCTGTGTGTGTGTTTGTGTTTTTGTGTTTGTGTGCCTGTCTGCCGGCGCTTTCCCGCTTGGTAAGTCTTGGAATCTTTGTTTTTAATATATATATATATATATATATATATATATATATATATATATATATATATATATATATATATTCTGAGAGCAAAAAGGTTTTGTTAAAGTTCTTGTTATAAGTATAAACAAACGTGCAGAGTTTCATGAAAATCTGAGGTGATGGGTGACATCCCCCCCCCCTCCCCTCTCCTCCTCTCTCCCCCCCTCCCCCCTCTCCCTCCCTCCCTCCTGCCCTCCCTCCTGGGAGAAATGTTTTACACCATCTCCACCTCCAGATATATACTTTTTTCCATATATGGAACTTTTCTTCACTGATGTTCAACTTCGTCAGGCTCTGCAATTCTCTGCACCATATCTACTGCAACTGTACTTAGTGCTGCTCATGGAACAGCAGTGTCTTTGTGCCTACATTCCCCAGTGATCATGTAGCTGAAACAACTCAAGATATTAATCCATTATTATATTCATTGTTCCATAGACAGTGTCCCCCTACCCCGATACAGAATAATTTTGACCAAATGTTCATTTGTTCAGAGTACTGTTCTCAGAGGCCACATTGATTTGGCTTAAGTTACAGCATTGTTGAGTTGGCTCGTTTACTCAGTTAGGATTGGGCTGTTCTACTTAGCCTGTTCCACAGATGCAATATGCAGCAACTAAAACCATTCAGCATTTTTCTCATATTGTACCACCCAACGTATTACAACTTTATTGAGTTTAGTAAACTGTAATTGAAGAAAATGTTGTCATGGTACGCCCTATTTAGATATTGATGTATTTATGCAGGAATGCTTCTAAGAACTGTAAAGTTTGGGAAATTAAATGCTGGTGCAGCCCATAGTGCAAATGAAGAGACAAACTGCATGGAACTATCTTTAGTTAAATATAAAAGAGAGAATATTATTGTTTCAGAACTTAATGACTTCAAATTTCAGATCTGGATATGTTTATCGTGTAAACGGTTCCTGAAAGGAGTATTGGATATATTGAGAATGTCTGACTCTGCTTCTCCTGGCTACCATCAGTTAAGTGTCACAAGTATGTACCAGTCAATATATTAATAAATTAAGTTCACAGGAAGAATGTGCTGTTATTTAGTATTTAAATGCTGTTATGTTTCACACTTGGAAGGTCTTGATATTCTGGTAACTAATCCACTGTTAGTAATGTAATTCTGTATTTAACATACTGTAACTTAGATTTTCTATGTTTATTATTTCAGTTGAATGTGCTCATCTTCGTGGAAACAGTAGCTTCTTGAAACCTAATCCCTATGTAGAGCTCTCTGTTGATGAGAAGTCTCCAAGAAAGACAGAAGTAGTGAGAAACACATATCAACCAAGGTGGAATGAAGAGTTCACAGTGTAAGTTCTAAAAAATTCACTGAATCGTCTCCATGGTTTCTTGGAAACAAGTTGAGCTTTTTTTAATTATTAAGAAGTTCTGAACACATCAACAGTATAAATCTTATGAAAATCTGATTCCAGAAAAGGACTGAGTAAATTCATCAGTTGTGGTGTGAAAAATTGACTGAAAGGAGGCTACTGTGGGATTTATTTACTGAATATTTAAAAAGCTGTAAATAAGACTTATGACAATAAAAAAAGGTGAAGCTGTTTTTCGTAAAAACGTGTGGGGATCACACCTTTAAAGTACAGGAATCATTGTTTTCAGGCATTGATATATTGTTCCCCTGAAATTGTCTGATGATCACTAATTTTAAAAAGTTCTTTGAAAATCAGCAGTTATTCTTAACCTTAAAGAAGAACACTACACAGCATGCGATTGATATAGATATTAATTTCAAATATTTCCTCTGAGGCTGAGAACGCTGGCACATAGACTATTGCATGATAAATAAATAGCTGTTCATATTTTTGCAGATTCACATTCTTAAATTTGTTTTTGTGGTACACAGGTAAAGCTTCTGTTTGCTAATGTAGTCTTTGCGTCACTGAGTCTTTCATAGTAATGAAATTAATTAATTGTCCTTTGCTCTTACACATGCACAACAGATTCAGTTAACAGCATTGTGATGTTCTATATGTAATCTACCTAATTTTTAAATAAAAATAATATTTCACATGCACATTTCCATACCGGGGAGTTAAAGGAACACTAGTTAAATTGTCACACTTTCATCTTGAGACCATATTTGTTGTACCTTATTGCTTCATTTATGGAAGAAAGGCTGCTGTCCTAACCCAGCCTATTTCAGATGTAGACCATGTTAAAGTAATGCAGTCCATTTAAGACTGCCACTCTTCTTTCATAAATGAAGTAGGTTGTGGATATTGCAGAAATTGTCTGAAGTCATAACTGCAGATTTAGGTCCCTTTACCTGTCTGTCGTTGACTGATGCAGTAAAATCACTTGCACCTGGCTATTGGCATTGCAGAATATTTCCAACCTCTACATGCTACTGCTCTCAACAGTTTGCTGTTGGGCATGTATGCACAACTGAGTAGCTGTCACAGTAATCAACAACTGCACTAATGCAATATTTCCATATTTCGACCCAGTGGAAACACTTGATAATAAAAAGTTCTCTACAAAGGTAGAGGAGACCCAATGGACACAAACAAGTACAGAGGCATAGCCCTAGAATATACTCAGTTCAAGATGTTTTCAAAGATAATTACACAAAAAAACAAAGCCTGTGTGGATAGCCATCTCTCAGAACCACAATTGGGCTTCAGATCTGGAAGATCAACACTTACAGCATTCAGGCTTCTTCTGATAAACATTGACGAAGCAATACAGAAGAAACAAATGTTCTACACAATGTTCATATAATTTACCAAAGCCTTTGACCTACTGGAAAGAGATCTCATTGTCCGAAAACTGGAAAACGCAATGGGAGAAGATAGCATATGGGCAAGAATAATCAAGTCAATCCTTGAATAAAACTTAATCACAATATCAGACAACCTCTCTTTTTATAACCCCATTTTGCAATTGAACAGAGTCTTACAGGGTGATCCAATGAGCCCTTTGTTGTACATTCTTGCCACTGCAGTAGTACTGTGAATTGGAGAAAATGAAGATGATGTATACGTATATGCATATGCTGATGACATAGCTGTAGGATCAACAGATATGCAGAAGCTGCAGAAAACCATTGAGAAAATAGATAAATAGATAACTAAACATAAACGTAACAAAGAATGAAATGGTGATTTTCAGAAAAGGAGGCAAAACATCGAAGAATGTGGAAATCGATATCAGAGAACAAAAATAAAAAATCCATCACACTTTAAATACCTAGGGGTGACATTGCAACCAACAGCCAAATGCTTCACAAAACATACAAGAGAATGTGTGGCCCAAGCAATAATAGCAATACAGGACATCAAAAACATCTGTCTACTTTCCGTGAAATTATTCAACACAAGATCTTGCAAATCCTGGCCTATGGGATGGAGGTTATACAGGACCACCTGACAGAAAAAAAATCTAGAAACACTAGTAAAGATAAAATTGACTTATCTAAAAAAGCACTAGGTCTCTCAAAGACAACAAGATCTAGACTAGTGTACCTGCTAGTGAGACAGACATTCCTGATTGAAGACATCAAACTTCGATATATGATGCCATACACCAAGACTTCCAGAAATTAACTAAAGATCATGGAGGATAAACGAGAAAAAGTATGGCCAAAGTTCTACGGCATCGAAGCAATAATAAACTCTTCATGGACAGCTGCAAACTTCGAACTGTGACTTGTCATAACTACATTATCTGTTCATGGCTTTCATCATCTAATTCGCAAAAACAAAGATTATCATGTATCATGACCCAACCACAATGTGTGTGTGTGTGTGTGTGTGTGTGTGTGTGTGTGTGTGTGTGTGTGTGTGTGTGTGTGTGTGATTATGTAATGAAGCCTGTGAATGATATTACATAGAATTGTGCAGTAAAAGAGTGAAATCTATAAATGAATATGCAAAAATGTAAAATGTTAAGCAAAGTAACTGTATACAGCTATTTGGCTGCAATTTTATTAAATAAATAAATATTACCATATTTCTGCACTACACATTAATTTCAAAATACTGTTTTAATTAGAAGAAAAATCCTGTTTGGGGATTTTATAATGTCACAAGGGGAAAAATTGTGACTACATGGATGGGTGCAGTAATGTTGTTTGTGTGTAGTAACAGAAGTGGAGACAACATGCCATCAAAGCTGGTGCTAGAGACAAGTATTCATGAGAGATTGTTCTGAATGACATGTCCAAGTATTACCATGAGCATATATTTAGAGAACTGACTCCTGAGGGCTGTGTTGTGGACCTGACAACAAGCAGACTCAAACTTTTTTAATCATTTAACATAGAAGAGGACATCAATTAATGTAGGGCTGTAAGAACACCAGTGACTATTGAGTGTTGCATGGAATGTTAAGAAAAGTAAGAAAATATTTTTGCTTTGCAAGAATAATGGGATACAAATTACAGAGTATCTAATTGTTCAACATCAAATATTCATCTCTGAAGATGAAGATGTGGCACATAAATGGATAAATTTCAAAAGTTTTGTTCAATATACTCTTGTACACTATGTGGTGAGCAAAATTTGAAGTAAGGGAAAACACGCCATGCTTCAGGAGCTGCATCAGAAAGTTGCTGTGAAAACAGAGTGTGCTTCATCAAAGATTTAAGTGATGTCAAAATGAAGTTGGCAAACAAAATCTGAACAAAGTCAAAATGAGTGTAAGTAGAGCTTCGCAAGAAGTGTTTGAGTTCGAATGACTGAAAATTCCTAGAAGTTTTTCTGTTACGTGAAGTCAGTAATAAGATCAAAATCATATATTCAGTCACTCAGTGATTTTGCTGACATCAAAACAAATGATGACAGAGAAAAGGCTGAAATACTGAATTTGGTCTTCCAAAACTATTCAACCTTGGATGGTCATTATACTGTTTCTGAGTTCAGTCATCACACGAAAGTTGGAATTGCAGGTATTGACATAAATGTTCATCAAATAGAAAATAGACTAAAATTGCTCAGCAGTGGAAAGACATCTAGGCACTGTGAGACACTTGTGAGATTCTTCACAGATTATGTGCAAGAACTTGCTTCCCTTGTAGCAGCAGTCTATCATATGTTGCTGGCGCAAGAAAGGGTATTTAGTGACTGGAAATAAAGGGGCAGGCCATACTGTTTTCTGGAAGGAAATCTGTTGAAGTATGGAACATATTTTATGCTCATATATTATGAAGTTTTAGGGGAACAAAATTTTTTTGTTCGAA
This sequence comes from Schistocerca gregaria, assembly GCF_023897955.1. Taxonomy (NCBI): domain Eukaryota; kingdom Metazoa; phylum Arthropoda; class Insecta; order Orthoptera; family Acrididae; genus Schistocerca; species Schistocerca gregaria. Next base: position 632,524,039 of record NC_064921.1, on the reverse strand, counting down.
AAGCTAATGTGGACTCTGCAATCATAAATCTCGCTCAGTTTGTTCATGAGGTCCAGAGTGCCATAAACAAAGGCACCCAGGTTAATGTTGTGTTCCTTAATTGCAGGAAGGCATGTGGTGGAATTTTGCAGTTTCGGTTAGTGAATAAAATATGAATTTACTGGGTATCAAATAAGATTTGTGATTGTATCCAGTACTTCCTTGCAGGCAGAACTCAATACATTGTTCTTAATGGATCAAAACTGATGGTTTTGAACACAATTTTAGGAGTATCCCAAAAATCTTGGAGCAATACGAGAGAAGGAAAGTTGCTACTCACCATATAGTGGAGATACTGAGTCGCGATAGGCACAATAAAAAGATTCACACAATCATAGCTTTTGGCCATTAAGGCCTTTGTCAGCAGTACACACACACACACACACACACACACACACACACACACACACACACACACACACACATGCAAGTGTAACTTGCACATACGTCTGCAGCCTCAGAGAGCTGAAACTACACTGCTAGCATCAGCACCAGTTCACGATGGAAGTGGTGACTGGGTTGGGGAGGGGGAGGGATAGTATGGTGGGAGTGGTGGAGAGTGAAGTGTTGCAGTGTAGGGGAGAAGGTGTGGAGGGGGGAGGTGATAAGTAGCGGAAAGGAGAGAAATAAAAATACAAGAAATTAAAAGAATGAGTGTGGCGGTGAAATGACGGCTGTGCAGTGCTGGAATGGGAACAGGGAGGGTCCTGGATGGGTGAGGACAGTGACTAACAAAGGTTGAGGCCAGTAGGGTTACGGGAATGCAGGGTGTATTGCAGGGAAAGTTCCCACCTGCGCAATTCAGAAAATCTGGTGTTGGTGGAAAGGATCCATATGGCACAGGCTGTGAAGCAGTCATTGAGATGGCGGGTATCATGTTTGGCAGCGTGTTCAGCTACAAGGTGGTCCACTTGTTTTTTGGCCACAGTTTGTCGGTGGCCCTTTATGCGGACAGGAAGCTTGTTGGTTGTCATGCCTACATAGAATGCAGCACTGTGGTTACAGCGTAGCTAGTAGATCACATGACTGGTTTCGCAGGTAGCCCCGCCTTTGATGTGATAGGTAATGTTGGTGACTGGACAGGAGTAGGTGGTCGTAGGAGGTTGTATGGGACAGATCTTGCATATAGCTTGGTATGGCCTTTACAGTTGACAGTATATATAAATGATGTAATGGATAATGTCAGAAGCTTAATGAGGATGTTTGCAGACAGTACAGTTGTTGATTGGAAGATAGCACTGGTAGAAGACAAGCAAATTGCAGAATGCTCTGCAGAGGATCATGAGTGGCGCCACGGACTGGCAGTTGACCCTGAACATAAGTAAATGTAACATATTGAATATAAATAGGCAAAAAAAAAAAAATCCACAACTATTGGAGACTAATTACCAGAAACAGTAAGAATTGCAGAATATGCAAGTGTAACCAACTGGAGTGATTTAAAGTGGAATTGCTGTGTAAAACAAATTGTAGCAAAAGCAGATGCCAGCCTGAGATTCATAATCTTAAGGAAATGTAATTCAGTTGTGAATGAAGTGGCTTACAGAAATATTTATATGATTTGTTCTTGGTTTCTGCTCATCAGGCTGAGACCTTCACTAGGTTGGATTAATATAAGATACAGAAAAGATCCAACAAAGAATGGAACATTTTGTCATGGGATTGATTAGTCAGTGCAAGAGTTAGCAGAGAGCTCGACAAACTCAAGTGGCAGTTGGTAAGGGACAATTATTGTACATCACTGAAAGGGTTTCTATTGAAATTCCATGGGAGTATATACTGGAAAGAGTTGGTCAATATATTACCTCCTCCCATACAAGTCTTGCAAAACAATTACAAGGAGAAAATGAAAGAAATTAGAACTCATTGGAGGTTTATTCCCTGATGAACCAGACATTGCTGATATTGGGTAAGTTGCATACTGCTATGATGCAGATAACTGTACTGTAGGTACAACAACAATGAAGAGATATCACTGGAGGCCAAAGATGCATGTGGTTCCTGAATAATAGGGCAGCAGCCTTTTCAGTAATTGCAAGGGCAGTAATCTGGATGTTTGACTGATCTGTCCTTGTACCATCAGCCAACATGGCTTTGCTGTGCTGACTGTGAATGGTTGAGAGCAAGGATAAACTGCAGCTGTTACTTTTTTCTGTGGGCATGCAGTTCTTCTGCATGGTTAAAAATAATGATGGCATTGTCTTGGGTAAACTATTCCAGAGGTAAAATAGTTCCCTATTTGAATCTTTGTCTGGGAACTACTCAGGAGTCTGCGGTCGCGCGCGCGCGCGCGCGCGTGTGTGTGTGTGTGTGTGTGTGTGTTTGTGTGTGTGTTTGTGTGTGTGTGTGTGTGTGTGTGTGTGTGTGTGTGTGTGTGTTTGTGTGTTTGTGTTTGTGTGTGTTTTCTATCTCTGATGAAGGCCTTGTTGGGCGAAAGCTCATTTTCTGACAGTCTTTTTGTCGTGCCTGTCTGCGACTCAACATTTCCACTATATGGCGAGTAGCAACTATCCTTTTCATAATATTGTTACATTCCAGCCTTGATTTTCCATTTTTGAATTTTGCCTTGGCACAATGTCCATGATAAAAGTAGGCCACCAAGAATGTGACCAAAGGTCATTTGCAGACATGCCTTCTGTACAAATGACAGTCCAAGCATACATTATTGCTGTCATTTTTTCATTTCCTCAAGTGAATTGGTCCAGTCAATTTTTTAAAGTACTTGTTGAGAATTTGACTCTGTATTTCTTTGCGAGACATAGCAGCACTTATTCAAAAATAAGGTGGAAGGAACTGATGACAGTGTCATCAATTCATTGACAAGCACAAGTAGTAGGACCACATCTGTCCTTCAGAACTGCAACGACTAGGCCTGCTACAGGCCACTTTGCGCTAGGATGGGTGAGAGGAATTCTGAGGGAGAAGGCAGATTCATGCCAAGTGTGCAGTTGAAACAGTGGTAGTTTATATTCAAGCAGCCTCATACAGCACTCCGACCCATCTCAGGGCCACACTCTGTGTGTGTGTGTGTGTGTGTGTGTGTGTGTGTGTGTGTGTGTGTGCGTGTGTGGGGGGGGGGGGGGATGCTCGCAGATACGGCTGGCTGTGGAATGCGCTGATGATGACATCTTTTGTTCTGGGTTGCAGGTATCAGTTGTTGTGGCACTGTGTAGGTAGCCCACAGGTGAAGACAAATGCGGGACACTCAGGCCCTCTGGAATTGTATCAGCTAATCCCTGCTTGTAGTCATTGTCATGTTGAGTGGTTAGGTGTGATAGCCAACACTTGATGTGCTGATGCCAAGTGGCAATGCCCCGATCACCCCCATAGGGGTAGACCAGGAAAGTGGCTGATGATGTCTAAGTGACTAGAAGGTTGCAAGAATGTGCCTTCCCAAGCCAGATTATAGACAGTTTGCATTCCATCAGCTGAAGTCCCTCAGAGGGTGAAGGCTGGCTGGATGCCTACTCCCCGCATTGGTGAGATTTCACCAAGGCTTACAGCCATCATGCCACAGGTATGGCACGCCTCTTGCCGAAACTCAATGAATTAATCAGTGGACAGGTTACCAACCAGTTGTCATCATCCAGTAGTATCCAGACTTTCTCTGAAGCTCAAAATCTAATCATTTCCACCAGTTCAATACACAGAGAGAACGACTACATGACTGAGTGCCTTGATCCGATAAGCTTGAATGTTTATACCCTTATAGCTGCACTTCTGATGTAGTCCTACTGGAGGGGGATGAGTAGGTTTACAATATACTTGTACCGTGAGCTTTTTAAAGCTCGCCAACACCTGAGCACAGGTTGCTAAGCTTGGTTAAATTTGCAACATGGGAGTTCCTCGCTAGCATGCAAGTGCTCTGAGTTACGGAAGGTTACTCCCCTCCTGGTCACACTGTGTTGTGTTTTGTTTGTGTTTCTATGCATCTTAGCAGTGACCAGTGAAGTAAGTTCCATCTGGCCAGAATATGTTGATTTAATGTCAACAGTACTGCCGAGTTGCTTACTTTATTAGGACATCACCTGAGCTGGTGTCTACTGCCTGGCTGCGGCTGGAATTATACTTTAAAAATTTACGATTCATGTGCTGAACTTTGTTGGGGCACAGCACAACTTTCACAGCCCACCGCCTTCCAGAAGATGAAAAATTGGCAGCCTCTGACTCGGTTTCATCGCTTGTGACCATCTTTGTTGAGGCATTCATTTGGACATGCTGTGATGGATGAAGTGAGGGGTGTTGTAGGTCAGCATCTGAATTCACTTCCATACCTTGCTCACAATTTCTTCTCACATATCTTCACTTTTGTCTGGTATAAAATCCTCATCTTCATCAGTGAAGTCAGTTTCTGATTCAGTGTGGGAATTCAGGGATGTTTCATTCATCTGAAATCCCACACTGACGAGACATGTTCAGCAGTGTCTTTCATGGACAAAGAATGTTACTTGGATGACGCAATATAAACTGTAAACAGATAGATAAAAAATCTACTCACTAAGTGGCGACAGGTGTACATACACACACACAAGGATTCAGCTTTTACAAGCTTTTGGAGCCATCTTCTTGCAGAAGAGTTGAAGAGGAAGGAAGAGGGGTGGAGGAAAAGGACTGGAGAGGTTTAGGGAAAGGGATACAGTTCAGAAAAGTCACCCGGAACCCTGGATAAGGGGAGATAGACTGGACAGGATGAGAAGGAAAGACTGATTGTCGGGGACTGGACTGAATTAGACTTGAAAATCTGAGAACTTAAAGGTGGAAGACAGGGTAATAGGAAAGGCAGAGATTACTATTAAAACATCGTGCATGAGTTAATAAGAGTGAAAAGCTTAGTGCATTGTATGTAACAGAGGTGGGAGGGGGGGGGGGGGGGGGGCAGCGAAAAATAGACAAGCAAATAAATGAGAGTTTTTTCTATTTCTTGCAATCCCCCCTCCCACCTCTTGTTACATACAATGAACTTATCTTTTCACTCTTATTAACTCGCGCACAGCATTTTAGTAGTAATCTCTGTCTTGCATATTACCCTGTCTTACACCTTTAAGCTCTCAGATTTTCAAATCTCGTCCGCTGCAGTCCCCAACAATCAGTCTTTCCTTTTCATCCTGTCTGGTAAGTCTGCCCTGACCCGGAATGCTGGGTGAGTTTCCTGAACTATACCCTTTCCCTAAACCTCTCCAGTCCTTTTTCTTTACCCCTCTTCCTTCCACTTCAACTCGTCTGCCAGAAGAAGGAGCCACTGGCTCCGAAAGCTTATAAATGTTAAATCCTTTTCTCTCTGTGTTCCTGTGCCGCCCCTTGGTGAACAGGTTTTTGATTTATCCATTTACATTATATTATCAATAATTGATCATTTTCATTGTTACAGTATTAAACTGTGGAAGAGTGGAATGTGCACGTACCGAGACGCAGCAATGAACAGTAACTGCTCTGCATGATTGGTGATTATTGTCACTTTATTATTTGATGATTTACAATACCAGAGACGGAAAGTTGCTGTTCACCATATGGCGGAGATGCTGAGTCGCGATAGGCACAACAAAAGGATTCACATAATTATAGCTTTCGGCCATTAAAGCCTTTGTCAGTAGTAGACACACATACATTCACGCAAATGCAACTTGCACACACGTCTGCAGTCTCAGAAAAGTGAAACCACACTGTGAGCAGCAGCACCAGTGCATGATGGGAGTGGCAACTGGGTGGGGGTAAGGGGGAGGGATAGTATGGTGGGAGCGGCAGACAGTGAAGTGTTGCAGTTTAGACAGAGGGCAGGAGAGAAGGTGCAGAGGGGGAGGGGGTAAGTAGCAGGAGAGAAATAGAAAGAAATTAAAAGGTTGGGTGTGGCAGTGAAATTATGGCTGTGTAGTGCTGGAATGTGAACAGGGAGGGGGCTGGATGGGTGAGGACAGTGACTAATGAAGGTTGAGGGCAGAAGGGTTATGGGAACGTAGGATGTATTGCAGGGAAAGTTCCCACCTGCGCAATTGTGTGAATCTTTTTGTTGTGCCTATCACGACTTAGCATCTTCGCTATATGGTGAGTAGCAACTTTCCTTCTCTGGTATTGTTACATTCCATCCTGGATTTTCCAGTGTTTGATGAATTACATATATTCAGAAGAGAAATGACACCTGTGTCAAATTGATCTTTTTTCCTCTCTAGGTATACCAAATAAAATGTCAAAGAAAATATAAATACTTTGTATATCATAATACATCATCATAAAGAGGAGGAAAAAAATTAGGAAATGTCATATTATTTCATGAACTAAGTAAAAACTGTATATAACATTGAAGAAAAAAATGATCCCTTCACCAATTCCTGGTGTAAATACCAAAGAATTTTAGAAATGGTAGAAAATTAAGAAATGAGGACCTGGGTAAGTTGAAAGAACCTGAGCTTGTTGTTGTTGTTGTTGTTGTTGCGGCAGTCTTCAGTCCAGAGACTGGTTTGATGCAGCTCTCCATGCTACTCTATCCTGTGCAATGTTCATCATCACCCAGTACCTACTGCAACCTACGTCCTTCTGAATCTGTTTAGTGTATTCATCTCTTGGTCTCCCTCTATGATTTTTACCCTCCACGCTGCCCTCCAATATTAAATTGGTGATCCCTTGCCTCAGAATATGCCCTACCAACCAGTCCCTTCTTCTAGTCAAGTTGGGCCACAAATTTCTCTTCTCTCCAATTCTATTCAATACCTCCTCATTAGTTATGTGATCTACCCATCTAATCTTCAGCATTCTTCTGTAGCACCACATTTCAAAAGCTTCTATTCTCTTCTTGTCTAAACTATTTATCGTCCACATTTCACTTCCATACATGGCTACACTCCATACAAATACTTTTAGAAACAACTTCTTGACACTCAAATCTATACTCGATGTTAACAAATTTCTCTTCTTCAGAAACGTTTTCCTTGCCACTGCCAGTCTACATTTTATACCCTCTCTATTTCGACATTCATCAGTTATTTTGCCCACCAGTTAGCAAAACTAGTTTACTACGTTAAGCGTCTCATTTCCTAATCTAATTCCTGCAGCATCAATTTAATTCGACTACATTCCATTATCCTCATTTTGCTTTTGTTGATGTTCATCTTATATCTTCCTTTCAAGACACTGTCCATTCCGTTCAGCTGCTCTTCCAGGTCAATTACAATGTCATCAGCAAACCTCAAAGTTTTTATTGCTTCTTCATGGATTTTAATTCCAACTCCAGATTTTTCTTTTGTTTCCTTTACTGATTGCTCAATATACAGGTTGAAGAAAATCTGGGATAGGCTACAACCCTGTCTCACTCCCTTCCCAACCACTGCTTCCCTTTCATGTCCCTCCCTTCCCAACCACTGCTTCCCTTTCATGTCCCTCGACTCTTATAACTGCCATCTGGTTTCTGTACAATTTGTAAATAGCCTTTCGGTCCTTGTATTTTACCCCTGCCACCGGCAGAACTTGAAAGAGAGTATTCCAGTCAACATTGTCAAAAGCTTTCTATAAGTCTGCAAATGCTAGAAACATAGGTTTGCTTTTCTTTATTCTATTTTCTAAGATAAGTCGTAGGGTCAGTACTGCCTCACTGATCTTCCCTGAGGTCAGTTACTACCAGTTTTTCCATTTGTCTGTAACGAATTTGTGTTAGTATTTTGCAGCTGTGGCTTATTAAACTGATAGTTCGATAATTTTCACATCTGTCAACACCTGCTTTCTTTGGGATTGGAATTATTATATTCTTCTTGAAGTGTGAGGGTATTTTGCCTGTCTCATACGTCTTGCTCACCAGATGGTAGAGTTTTGTTAGGCCTGGCTCTCCCAAGGTTGTCAGTAGTTCTAATGGAATGTTGTCTATTCCCAGGGCCTTGTTTCGACTTAGGTCTTTCAGTGCTCTGTCAATCTGTTGATGCAGAGCTTGTTAATAATTTCAAAGGGAGCATTAGGCAATTGACTGTAATGGACGAAAGAATGCAGTGCAAGATAAGTGGATGGTTTTGAGAGATGATGTAGTGAAGGCAGCAGTAGGCCAGATAGGTAAAAAGACAAGGCCTAATAGAAATTCTTGGATATCACAGATGATGTTGAATTTAATTGATGAAAGAAGGAAATATAAAATTGCAGGAAATGAAACAGATGAAAGGAAATACAAATGTCTGAAAGGAGAGATCGGCAGGAATGCAAAATGACTAAGCAGAAGCAGTTAGAGGACAAATGTAAAGCATGAATAACTTGGGAAAAGGTAGAGACCTTGTACAGAATAATTGAAGTAGTGTTTGGAGAAAAGAAGCAGCCATATGAATAACAAGAGTTCATTTGGAAAACCAGTACTAAGCAAAGAAGAGAAAGCTGAAAGGTAGAAGAAATATGTTGAGGGTTTATACAAGAGAAATTAACTCGAAAGCAGTCTTATAGAAATGGAAGAGCAAGTAGATGAAGATGTAATGGGAGATATGATACTGCGAGAAGAACTTGACAGAGCACTGAAAGACCTAGGCGAAAACAAAGCTCATGGAGTTGATTACATTCTCTCAGACATTTCATTCACTTGACATCTTAGGGTGACTGACCCCATGACTAAACTATTCCACCTGATATGCAAGGTATCTGAGACAGTGAAAATACTCTCAGACTTCAGGAAGAAAGTAATAATTCCAATGCCAAAGAAAACATATGCTGACAGATGTGAATATTAACGGACTATTAGTTTTATAAGTCATGGTTGTAAAATACCAACAAAAATTATTTGCAGAAGAGAGGAAAAACTGGTAGAAGCTGACCTTGGGGAAGGTCGTTTTGAGTTCAGAGAAATGCTGGAACACGTAAGGAAGTTATGACCATATGGCTTAGCACACTGGACTCGCATTCGGAAGGACGACGGTTCAATCCTGCATCTGGCCATTCTGATTTAGGTTTCCTGTGATTTCCATAAATCGCTACAGGCAAATGCCGGGATGGTTTCTTTTAAAGGGCACAGCCGACTTCCTTCCACAATCTGATGAGACCGATGACCATGCTGTCTGGTCTTCTTCCCCAAACTACCCATCCACATGGCTTACCTTGGAAGACAGGTTAATGAGAGGATAACCTTTGTTTATAGCATGTGTAGATTGGAGAAAGGTTTTGACGGTGTTGAATGGAATACATTCGTAAAATTTCTGAAGATAGTAGGGGTAAAAAATGGGAAACGAAAGGTCATGTACAGGTTGTACAGAAATCAGATGGCCATTATAGTAGCCAAAAGGCATGAAAAGGGTCAGTGGTTGAGAAGGGAGTGAGACAGGACTGTAGCCCATCCCCAATGTTCTTCAGTCTGTCCATTGAGCAAACTATGAAGGAAAGCAAGGAAACAATTGGAGAGTGAATTAAAGCTCAGGGAGAAGAAATAAAAACTTTCTCTGATAACATTGTAATTTAGTTACAGATAGAAAAGGACTTGGAAGAGCTGTTGAGCGAAATGGACAGTGTTGCAGAAGGAGGATGTAAGTTGAACATCAACAAAAGCAAAACAAAAATAATGGACTGCAGTTGTATTAAATTGGGTTATGCTGAGGGAATTAGATTAGGAAGTGAGAGATTAAAAGTTGTTGATGAGTTTTGCTATTTTGGCAGTAAAATAACTGATGATGGCCAAAGTAGAGAGGATAGAAGATGCAGAGTGGCAAAGGCAAGAAAAGGGTTGTTGAAGCACAGGAATCTGTTAACATCAAACATAGATTTAAGTGTCAGGAAGTCCTTTGTGAAGGCATTTTTCTGAGTGTAGCTGTGTATGGATGTGAAATGTGACCAATAACCAGTTCAGACTAGAAGGGAATAGAAACTTCTGAAATGTGGTGCTACAGAATTTAGATATTATGGGAGCACCTTGTAACTGGATTAAATCATACCTACATGAAAGAAAATTGTTCATAGAGGTAACACACAAAGTAAGCGGCACAGGCACTCAGTATTGAAATCTGATGCACTTCGCGCAAACAGTGAGCAAATTTGAAATCATTTAGATTACAACTAAAGATTATTACCCAAATTCACAAAAATAATAATACATTGGAAACGTTTCAAATTAACTGTGAAACTGTGAAGGATTACTTGCTCAAGTGCTGCTTCTGTACACTAAGGGAGTGCATAGAAAAACAAAACTGTAGCATCGATTAAGATTTTTTTGGTCCATCATCATAGAGCCATATTGTATTTGTAAATGTGTACAATAACAAATACTGTGTAATATTGCATTTTGATAAAAATGTCATGAGGTATGTATAATAATTAACGAACTGTTAAAATTTTTTATACACTGTGCACTCCTAGATATGAAAAATCTATAAATAAATTAATCCTGATGTAAATAAAACAGAAAGAAACTTCCACATGGGAAAAATATATTAAAAATAAAGATTCCAAGACTTACCAAGCGGGAAAGCGCCGGCAGACAGGCACATGAACAAAACACACAAACACGTACACCTGTCCTTTTTTTCCCCTAAGGGAAGTCTTTCCGCTCCCGGGATTGGAATGACTCCTTACCCTCTCCCTTAAAACCCACACCCTTTCATTTTTCCCTCTCCTTCCTTCCTTCCTGACGAAGCAACTGCCAGTTGCGAAAGCCTGTAATTCTGTGTGTGTGTTTGTGTGTTTTGTTCATGTGCCTGTCTGCCGGCGCTTTCCCGCTTGGTAAGTCTTGGAATCTTTATTTTTAATAAATTAATCCTGTTTGAAATGGGCAGCACAGTACTGCAACCACAGATGAAAACATCAATGGTGCACAGTGTGATATCAGGCAGTGAGTGATGGTGATGATGTACAATGAATGATTAAAGATGCACAGAGTAGGTGGTAACAGTTTTTTGTTGTTGTTGTTGTTGTTGGCAGTGGCAGCAGCAGTTGAACGTTGTTATTGTTGTTTCCAGTCAAAAGACTGCTGTACAAGGAGATTTGCTAAGTACTTGACCCACTAACTGAACTCTGTTAAGCCTTGGATTCCCATAGGTGTCTAATTGATGCTAATTAGTCAGTTGCTAGAAGAAATGAAATATTAACTATACTGAATATAGACATTGTTCTCAGGTTAGTCTTGTGGACTTGCTGGCACTAGCAGAAGATTGTAGTGGCAGTTGGTCTCTTAATACTTAAAACTAATGAATAGCCTGTTCAAAGAGAGAAATAATGGCATTGCAGTTTGTATACTACATGAATGTTAGTTTATTTGCTATTTTGAAATCAATCTCAAAAGCTATTACAAAATTTCCTAGTACAGACCATCACAGTGAGTTCTGTGGTGTATAGTATTGGTACAAAGCTACCAAAATGAGAGCTCTTGTCACCATGAATTGCTCGTATTGAGTTGTTGCCACAATGATGTAATTGATGTGTGGAAAGCTGTGTACAAGATGAATGCCTTGTGTGTTGGATTTTGACTAAAGCTAAATGAGGAAACAATATTTTCAGTAATGTTTGGATAATTTTAAGAAAAATATGTTTGATTTTATTCACTGATTTGCTTCTGTAAATGAGTTAAGGGTCTACATTTTTACATCAGAACAAAAAGCTTCAAAGCTGTTGGTGGAAATGTGTGACCTAGCATCAGAAAAAAGTTAATCAATGAAGCCAATGTTTTCTAGGATAAAATAGGTGTTACAAAAGATTCAACAATAACTAACAAATTCTGTGCAAGTCTACTGAACCACCTTGGTAGCAAAATAGGTTTGGATTGAAAAATAAAGGGAAAAATATCATCTTTCATCAAGATACTTTGCCTTTATTACTGAGGCTACTAAAACATGATTTTACATTTGTGGTTCTCTCAGGAGTGATTGGTGTGAATTCTGACAGTGGAAATGTTTTCATTAGACATATTGGGCCCAGGAGATAGTAAAATTCCTGATCACTTTGCTTTTTCCTGATCTTCTGAGTTTAATTTTAAACCTCTCTTCCGTATCTGATGGAGAGAGGACATATGTCAGTGGGGATAATGGGCTGTATGTTGGATGTGAATGCTAAGGTTGGTGTTTCCTTTGATGCTACTCAAGCAGAATTAATTCTTTTTGCAGATAAGACAAGTATTGTAGTCAATCCTATTAGGCTTAAAGCAACAAAGGAATTTGTAAATAATGTGTTAAGAAAGGATAATTGATGGGTTTTCTACAAATAGTCTTAATTTTAAAAAAGCAGCATATTCAGTTCTGTACATCAAAGGATACAACACCAGTGACAAATTAAGCATGGAAAGGGGCTTCTAAACAAGACAGAATCTTCAGAGTTTTTTGCATGTTTGTATTGTTCAGAATTGTAATAGGAAAATACTCATTTTAGTCTTCCTGAAACAAGTCATGTCAGTCACTTTTGCACTTTGCATTACTGCAGGTCTAGAGAGAGACAAATCAGTAAGTTAACACATCTTGCTGATTTTCATTCAGTAGTCTCATATGAAATTACATTCTGAAATTGTTCTTCTCTAAGAAAGTAAATCTTCATTGCAGAAAAGTATGCCATAAGAATAATATATATATTGCCCATCCTCAATTATTGTGGTGACAACTGAATAAGGAGTTACATGTTTTAACTACAGATTCACTGTACAAATTTTCTCTCATGGAATTTGTTCTAAATAATTTATTACAATTCCAAAGGAATGATGATATCCATTGTTACAATACTGAAAGAAAATTACTCTTTACTAATATTGACTATAGCTCAGAAAGTGCTGAATAATGCTGCCACCAAAATCTTTTATCATTTACACAAGGATATAATTCCTGACAGAGTGAAAATAAATTTTAAAACTGAAAAATTTCTGTTTAGGGAACTTTTTATTTCATTGGTGAATTTTTATTTAGAAACAAGTAGTTTATATTGTGCAGAAGTGTTTTACACACACTTCTGGCATTTAAGTAAATATTGTTTCCTGTTATGAACCCATCTGTAAGAGGTCAGGTTGCGCCTATTTTTAATACCAATTATGGTAATACAGGGGATCATACGGTATTAATTATCGCTCCCAAAAAATCAAACTGACCATGAAATATTGATGACACTGTTAGTCCTTTTTTTATTTGTTCATCCTTCAGTGCGTCACATTTTTTTCTGACAAGGGATGACTTTGTAGATATCTTTGTTATAGAAATCTACATTTTGCCTGAGTTGGAAAATATTCACATCAGAATCACCTAATCATTCTGGAAATGGCTGTCATGCAGTGGTATCTTCATTTGAGGAAAGAGTAAGAAGTAACTGGGTGCCATGTCAGAAGTGTATTGGAGAGGGAGGCAAAATTTCATAAACCAAAGAATCATCATGTGCTGTCTCAGTTCGGCAGGCTTGTTTAATGGGTGTGAGCAGTCACAGAACACAGTCACCTTTTGTCATGTTCAAAATTTTGTGCAAGATGTTGCAAACTGATTTACTACTGATTTTCACTTTTCATTTCTTTTGCGATTTCCAGATCTTCACAGGGATATGGCTTTTGTGATTTCCAGTTCTTCAGAGATATGGTCTGCCACTTCATTTTTTTTCATTCAGAATTGTTAGACCAACTGGAAGTGTTTGTGCCACATAACTGCTATGTCATATTGTTGCCATACACTTCCACCAACCCAACATTGATTGCTGTAGCATTGCTCCCTTTCAAATACAAGAAACAATTAGTACATGATACTCTAATTTATCATTGGGCTGCTCCATTTTATTTTGGCTCCTGTTGCAGCATGCCATGATACTTTTCTGCAGGTATTTCAATATATAACATGATTGCAAACATATATCTGCAAACAAACAAAAAATTATGTATGTTGTTTTATTTTTTAGAGATGAAAATTATACTATGTGACTGTAAACTGACTCACTGCACATCATCATGATCTGTTTTGCAAAGTGACCCATGGAACATGTAACTAACTGACAAGTGGAGTGTGTGTGCTGGCACTGGGTTTCAGCATCTCCTTTCTTACACCACCACCACCACCACCACCACCACCACCACCAACAGCAATGACACTACACCACACTATACACTCATGTTACAGTCATTTACAAAAGGAAGTTAAACTCAAGACATGTGACATAAAAGCAGCTCAAGTAGTATGAACAAGAGACTTGCACTAGGCAATAAGCAAAACAGTGGGGCTGCTAACAAAGGTATTTTAAAAGGAAGACCAAGAGATTTTAAGTTTAAATTGATTGAACATCCATGCTGCTCAGCATTTTCAACGTATTCTGAATGCCACATATTCTGACATATAAAGAAAATGTCTTGAATCCAGTAAAGACGTTATGGCCACTGTAAGCAGCTATTTTACAGACTTTTCAGAAATCCACTGTTGAAAGAGAGTGCATTTTTGACCAAATAGTTTGTCTGCCAGGTCAGCAACTTTTTGCCTTGCCTTCATTATGGAACGAAAATAAATATTGCATGGTTGTTTCATGTTCTAAGAGTTGTGAAACCATCATTGTTTGATGAGAGTATTCATTGACAATTCAAATACCTGTACCAGATCATACATTGTTTAAAAGATGTTGCTATAGACACGGGATGTGCTACATATGGCTTATTACACATACAAAGAGAAAGTGAGAGCTAAGGACATCTGTCGAAGGTACCAATGCTTGAAGCCCTCAAGGCGCTCTGTGAATATACCTGCTTTAAATGAAATAGCTGCAAGTGCTCATCATAGTTGTCTGCACTTCTGGTTGTTGTCGAATTTACCACAGTGCCTCGTAGCGCAGCTTCCGTGGGAAAATTTATGCTTGTTTGTGTGCAGTTGATGTCATGTTCATCAGGTTCAAAGGAACCAGTTATGTGAATTTGCTGGTGCATAGGTTCAAATGATTGCCTGTTAGGCAACTGACAGTTCTGGAATTGTTCTCCATACATTTTTCGAGCAACTCATATGGATCCACTTTCTGCTACATGTATCAAATGAATAGTTGAGGCCTCAGCATTTGTGTAACTTTGCATGCTACCAGAGCTCGAAGTGAGGTCACATCCCTTCCATAATATGGTCTCTGCTTGGACTATTCAGTAGATACTGTCAGTTTTCAAATGTGTAATTTTTGTACCTTCTCTGATGTGATAACTTATTTATTCTCTCTGTCTCACCGTGTGTGTGTGTGTGTGTGTGTGTGTGTGTGTGTGTGTGTGTGTGTGCGCGCGCGCGCGCGCGTCTGTAGATTTTGCTATTATTTTCTATACATATTTGTTAGTAAGGGAAGTTGACTAAATTCCAAGTATTATGGATGAGTCATAATGTAAACTTTGTTTACCATTGTTGTATGCTGTTCATCTGGCATAAAATATGTATAGTTGTTGTGATAGCAGGATTGTTATTATGTAGTTTAATTTAGTATTTATTGCTTTATTCATGTTAACATAACATACTCTATTTTTCCCCTACTTTTAGGTTGGTTACTCCTCAGTCACAGCTTCACTTTAGGCTTTTGGATCACAGCACATTTCGTAAAGATGCAGTCATAGGAGAGAAGCAGCTCAGTCTTTTTGAAATCCTTACACACTACAATGGAAAATGTGAGAATTTAGAACTTACTGTAGACATGATGAGTGAAACTAAACATGATACTCAACCGGTAAAAGTAGGTGATCTTGTCATGGTTTTAAATGGCATGCGTGTTGATATGAGTACTCAACTAGCCAATGTTCAGCAAGAAAACCACACAAGGAGTCTTACAACTGCATCAACAGGTATGTTTTTCATGGTTTTACAATATCGTTTCTTTCCAAAATCCCTGCTTCTTTGAATGGTGCAAAATACAAATTGATTACCATGTTTTTGCAAGTCCTTGTTTCTGCCATTTATGTTGTGCATATCTGGTATCTGTGTTGCAAACCTGGAAGACTATAATTGATTTAAAAAGTTATAGCAGTTGCTCACCTTGGTTGTTTTTACTTTTCTGTTGACATTTCTTCATGGTTTTAGCAATGTCCTTAGAGCAATTAAAGTGGGTACTTCTTGTATTTTTTCTTGCTTCTTCTGTTAAAATATTTTGTATCTGCCTGTTCATTAAAACAAAACAAAAAAATAGCTGTTTTGTCCCAGCATTTCTTAGTGAGTAGGTTCTCTCACCAGTTGCTCTAAATAATTTTTGGAAAATATGTTTAACATTGTGTTGTTCTGTTCGTTTGTCCCAGCCTCTTATTCCCAATGCAATACATCTTGCAGTCCATTGATGACAGATTGAAATCTTATGCCACTGTGGGTTGACCATGAAAGCTATGTGCAATATTATCTAAGCGTTCTCTAAAGTGTTCCATGATTTCAATACTTGGTGTGGGTGGACAGTTAGTAATCTCTAGTTACCATTTTAGCCCTACTCAGATTATCTTGCAATCAAATTTTCAATGTGTTTTATTAAATTTAAGCACAAAATTTAATGCCACAAACATTAAAACTCTCTCTCTCTCTCTCTCTCTCTCTCTCTCTCTCTCTCTCTCTCTCTCTCTCTCTCACCACTATTCCTGTCTCACCCTCTCCTCTCTCCCTTCCCCCCTCCCCATGACTCTTAGAACTCACCACAAAGATGTCATTTTCATCAACTGGATTCTACTGTTCTCATGTAACAGACATAAATTTTATGACTTACAGTTGATATCCACTTCTTTGATGTACGGTATTCTGGCTTTTGACTGTGGGGACAGAAGTAAACTTAGGAATAAAGTAGATAAAGGATATCTTACTGTGTCTGATAAACTTGTTAATATTTGCCGTGTCACTGGCAGACAATATCAGCTAGCACATTATTTTCAATAATAAAATTTGTTTTGGTCAAATTCTCACATTCTGAATATGTGCATGCAAGACACTATCAGTGAGGACTGAAAATCATTTGATTGGTTCATGTGTGTGTATGGTTTAAACAGAGTTGCTTCTGTTTGATTAAAGTATTGAAGGACATACCTTACAAATAAATGTCAAGAAACCTAAGGCTACCTACCTGTATGTCAAACTATTCAGCTGAAATCCTTGAGTAACCATTTAAAACTGGTTCTTAGAGTTCACACGTATTTCGTATTAGTGGAGATTGTTATTTGTGCACTATCATGTTTCTTGGTCACTGTTTTGTTTCAAAAGTTGAAAAGTAATAAGTTCTAAATGTAGAATTAATTGTAATGTGTAATGGAAGAAGTAAACGTAACAGCAGGCCAAGTAGTGAAGGTGCTGAATCAGTGAGATCTTATAAAGGCCTTCACAGACAGCAGTTACTCACAAGCACATTTCCCACGCCACATCCACACATCCCTCTAATTCTCTGACAACCCTAAAGATCCAGATGCACCCTGCTTATCAACCAAGATCATCACAGACAGTAACACCACCACATATTTTTGTGCCCAGAACTGAGGACCATTTCTGCTCACAATCATTCCAATCCCATTCAAAGTGGTATTCCACTGCTACCCAACACATGAAATATCTTCGAGCTTTCTGATGTTGCACCTACTTGCAACCAGTTGTCGCATGTCATACCACTGTGAAAAAAATAGGTGCAAGACCTGTCAGTTTCAACCATCCAGGAACATGCTATTCCAGGACTATCACAGGCATATCCTACTCTATCAGGGACATCTGTAAAAGCAATTGTATCATATACTAATTCTGCCATAACTTCTGCAGGATTCTTTTTGCCCTGCCCCCCCCCCCCCCCCTTTTTTTTTTTTTTTTTTTTTAAACGAGGGTTGTTTTCAGAGTAAAAAACATTTGTTACTCATTTTACAACACGTATTCATATCTTAGCCATTTTTCTACACATTAGGTGTTCAAATTTAAACATGTGTCATAGCATTCCACATGTATTCCTGTGCCTTCTGAACTGTCACCAAGTTGTTGAACCAGTCACTAATATCGTCTTCCAGTTCGCTGTCATATCCACAGTGCTATATGCCCAAAAAAGTCCTTCAACTTGTGATAAAGATCGTAAGCACTCGGTCAAGTTTGGGCTGTAATGTGGGTGTTCAGAACTGCCAAAGCCAATCTTCTGTCATTGCAGCAGAATATGGGGGAGCATTATCATAAAAAAGCACAGTGAAGAATCATTTTTGTTATTATTATTATTATTATTATTATTATTATTATTATTATTTGAGTGAGAAAAATTGGTGCAGCTCCCATTAATTGTTTCTTGTGTTCATATTCCAAAATTCGAGGAACCCACCTGGCACATGCCTTTTTATAGCCAAAATCACCACTACTATCAATTTGGAAAGAACTGTGGCATCATATTCTGTACCCACAACGCAAGTGTACAATGGTGTATAAACATTCCATGTGACTGGTATTGTCATCATAGTTACTCTTTGACATTAGTCATATAGACTATTCCATGCCGCTCTTGACAGTTAACTGGTAAGCCTTCCATGCATAAAGCTATCCTGAATAGACATGTTTGATGTGGAAATAAATATTCAGTTCTACGAGAAACCACATATTTGTTGACCATGACAATAACACAACAACACGACCACGTTGACTTCAGTGTTCTGCAACGCATCGTAACATTGAACATTATTACTTCCATGTCAGCCGCACCGCACTCGTTCTCGCATGAAAATGGACAATCCACCAGTCACCACAGAGCAGCTATGAGCAGCATAGTTTATAGGGCTACTATTAAACCTCCATCAGTCTGGCAACAGGACACGACATTGTGGTTTGTGCAGCTTGAAAGCCAGTTTGTCCGTGTGCAGATATTAGCAGTAGTCGCAGCAGTAATAGATGGCTTGGCCATCGAGATACAAGCTATCCTTGCTACATCACCCAATGCCGAATGGTATGCGTCAATTAAGAACACACTAGTGATGCTCTTGTCACAATCTGAAGCAAAGCAACTAGAGAAGCTTTTACAGACTGAGGAGCTAGGCGATTGAAGCCCGTCACATATTTTACGCTGTTTGCACACATTGGCAAGCAACACAGCGAACGGCGACGTACTGCACAATATTTGGTTGTCCCAATTACCCTCTGTCACACACAAACAATTCTGACAGTGTGCGCAGGTGATTTAAATGCACTAGTGCAAACAGCGGACAGAGTCGTCGAGATGTATCCCGCAACAAACATGTCAACAGCAACACTACTGCAAGAGAATATGTCTGCCGTGAGACTAGCATCACTCCAGTCACAATTAGTGGAGCTTACCATGCATATAACTGCATTACAGATGATGCACATACATCAGAGACCACACTGCCAGTCGTCAAGAGGTCATAACCTCTTGCCATTGGCACAAAATTTGCACTTATACCTCAAGAAATTTGGCAACTACAACTGAAACCATGGCACAGACAGTATGTAACCTGTTGCAGCCACAATACAATGGACCGTGTCTGGTGATTAGCAAAGGCAGTCACACCTTCCAGATTAGAATAAATAGTATGCCTACCAGCACCACACTAGATTTAATCAAGCCCACATTTTTTGATGCATTGGACATAGCAAGAACTGCAGGTGGCAAACGAGATGATAAGAATATACCACCTGACAGTGTCTCCGTACCCCACGGCCAGCATGAGCTGCTATGGGCGCCAGGATGCTTGGAGAAGAAAACGACGCCGAAGACTTGATACCTCGCATCCCATTCGAACCACTGGCTCTAGTGGCACAATGCCAGGTTTCAGGAAAGTGGTGGCAACACACGCAGGGCGACATATCTGCGATATCATTAATACCAGGGGAGGAGTTAGGTGGCGTATAAACATTCCATGTGACTAGAGTTTGTCATTATAGTTATTTGGAAAATTGTGGTAAGTTCCTATGGGACCAAACTGCTAAGGTCATCGGTCCCTAGGCTTACACACTACTTAATTGAACTTAAACTAAGTTAGGCTAAGGACAACATGCACACACCCATGTCCAAGGGAGGACACGAACCTTCGACGGGGTACCTGTGCATACCATGGCAAGATGCCCTAGACCACAAGGTTACCAGTGGGGTGTTGTTATTGTTACTCTTTGATGTTCGTGATATTCAGGGTTCCATGCCGCTCTTCACAGTTAACTGTTAAGTCTTCCACGCTTGCAAGCTATTGTGCATAGACATTTTTATGTGGAAATAAATGTTTAATACTATCATATACCACAAACTATTAGTGAAATGTCAGTTAAAGGCAAGCTCAGTCGATCAATAGTCGAATATCTGGTCTGTGAAATTTTTTCCCTCAGTCCTTGATTTCAGGTCAGCGGGATATTCTTCATCACAAATATTCATTTGTCCACAATCAATCCAATGCTCCGTCTTGTGAACTGAAGCTTCATTCATCACATTTCCATAAACTTTGGCTATCTATTTGCAAATTTCAATATGGTGGACTTTTTTTTTTAATTCAAAGATCATATTACACTATGAATCACACACTTGACAGTATCATTAATTTTGTCACACATTTTAAAACCGCACAAATAAACAGTAAACAACTGTCCCTGCTCACTGTCAGGTCATGCTGGCACAAATGAGTAGTAAGTTCTATGACATAATGGTGAGGGTGATGGAAGAATTGCATGGTTACCCAAATCAAAACATTCTTTACTTTTAGAATACGTGAGGATGAATGGGTATCTTTAAACTGTTGCCAAGGGCATTTGGTTATCTAGTGGTAGAACACGCTGCTAAGCACAATACACTACATCACAACATCTACATCTACATTTATACTCCGCAAGCTACCCAACGGTGTATGGCGGAGGGCATTTTACATGCCACTTGTCATTACCTCCCTTTCCTGTTCCAGTCGCGTATGGTTCGCGGGGAGAAGGACTGTCTGAAAGCCTCCGTGCGCGCTCTAACCTCTCTAATTTTACGTTTGTGATCTCCTCGGGAGGTATAAGCATTAGGAAGCAATATATTCGATACCTCATCCAGAAACGCACCCTCTCGAAACCTGGCGAGCAAGCTACACCGCGATGCAGAGCGCCTCTCTAGCAGTCTGCCACTTGAGTTTGCTAAACATCTCCGTAACGCTTACCAAATAACCTTGTGACGAAACGCGCCGCTCTTCTTTGGATCTTCTCTATCTCCTCCGTCAACCAGATCTGGTACGGATCCCACACTGATGAGAAATACTCATGTATAGGTCGAACGAGTGTTTTGTAAGCCACCAATATATACTGCATCACAACTTGTGCCATCTGAATCACACCCTCCAATGCCAGCTTCTTGGAATTGACCTTTGCAATCCGATTCTTCCCATTATTGTGCATTACACAGAACTCACCTTGCCTTTGGGCAGAATCAGGTTCCTTGGTGCCACATTTCCATTCTGTGCACTTGCTTCCATTCTGCCTTCCAGCCATCAGCCACCCTTTCCCAATCTTACCTCCTTACTCCCCTCATACACTATACCTGATATAACCTATCACTCCATTCAAGCTGCAATTTAACTGTGTAGTCAATAGCTTTGAAGGAGGACTCGTCTAAAATTTTGCTACATTCTCACTCTTGCTTATGTACATGTTGAAATCTCATTGTCTCAGCTGCTTGGTGAATAGTTACCTTAAATCACTTACATTATTTACGGTTCTCCAAGAGCTTTTTAGTACCATAATTACAATATTTATTAGATCATAAGTAATTTAAATTGTTTTGTTGCTAATTTTAAAGTAATTTGTTCTATGAATAATTGTTTATCAGTTCCCTGTCAGTCATTTTTGTGTTGTTAGCTTTCCTAAAACTATGGCCTTTAAATACAAGGAATTGGCAAGTGCAGAGAAAATGGCAAGCAGATTGGTATGTTGGATGAAGAGTAGAATGTATTTCTTTGCCTGATTTTTAGGAAGTGCTATAAGAGAATGTTTTCCCTTTCTCTTTTAATCTTTCATTCAGATTATCAATAACATTATTGCACTGTAACTAGAAGTATTTTAACTAATCAATTTGATTTCATAGGGCAACCAAATAATGATCCATCTGGAGCAAATAGGAGTATCCTCAATGGTGGTGTACGTGCAAGAACTCGTCAGCAAGGGAGTGAGAATCCTTTGGCTGGTTCATCAAGTAGAAGCAGTACTCATTCAGTTTCAGGTTTGTTTATGAAGCATTAGCCATGTACAATTAATGTTTAATAAGGAAAAAAATCTCTAATACAAAATAACCCACTACATGTAGAAAAGATGCTGCCATGTACAGTAGAACAGCAGGTACCAAATTAGAAATTTCTTCATTTAACAAAATGGTAGAAAGGGTTGTTGAAGAGATTTCTTGTTGGAGATAAATTGTTGCACTGTCTTTTCTTCATCTATTTGTCTCCTTTAAACCAGCATATAAGGTGACATTCAGAAAACCCAGTTTCTCAGTTGGGGCTCGTCAGTACCAGCACTCCTACTGTATGCTTCCTCTGTCTGCCACATCATAATTCAGAGGGTCTCGCTAATCTAATCACCAAACACCCCCATTCATTCCTTTCGTCTCGACTATTTTAAATACATACATTGTGCAACTAGGTTCTGTGACCAACTGCTACTTGGGTCAAGTTATTAAGAGCCTCTTGTTGAGGGGGGAATTGTGTTTCGAACATAGGGTACAAGTGTGCATCAGCTCTGCTTTAGTTCTCCTCTATCAACATTCTTTATGCTCTCCAACTCTTGCAGTCATTGTTTAGTGAGAAGTGAGCTTAATTCCATTTCGGTAACCATTTCTCAGTCTAGTTACACCTACCAGGAAGAGGAAATGCACAAAATTAAACCATCAATATTGGTGCTTAGCAGAGTTAACTGGACATTTTACAACCAACTGGATGTGTTAGAACTAAGAGGCAGCATCCAGGGTTAAGTGCATCCACCATGCTGCTGATGCATCTGCACCACAGTTTCTTGACAGTGTAGAAGAGAGTCTATTGCATTGCAATCAGGGACAGGTGGTTTTGCTCTAAAGAGGTTCTAGTGTAGTCAAACTGTTGAGAATTTCCCAATCTTTTGTGCTGCAAAATATCAGTATATACTGAAAGAGAGCAAGAAAATACCTTTACAGGATTTCTGAATCGTATAAATCACATTAATTAACAGGTGTCTGTCATAGGTCAGTTTTTGCGAAAGCAGAGGTCTTACACCATTCCAATCTTAGGCTTCCTCTGGGAACTTCAGATAGATTTTCTTACAAATCTATTGAGATTTGCACACTTTGAGAAATTTTCATTTGTATGTATGCTTGAATGGGGTTAAATGTACACAAGAAAACTGTTTGGGATATGCTGCTGTCTTTTGAGACATGGGAATAGAATGTCCAAATTCTTAATAGTGAACGTTATATAAAACTAGCAAGGTCTCTAGTAAATGGACAGGTAAAAAGTCTACTCACCAAGCTACGCAAGGGGAACACACACAAAAGCTTTCAGAGCTGGTTGCTCCTTCTTCTGGTGTAAGAGTTGCAGGGGAAGGAAAAGGAATGAAGGAAAAGGACTGGAGAGATTTAGGGGAAGGGCACAGTTTAGAAAAGTCACCTAGAGACTTACTGGACGAGATGAAAGGAAAGACAGAGTGTTGGGGCTACACTGGACATGATTTGAAGACCTGAGAGCTTAAAGGTGGAAGACAGGGTAATTTACAAGATACACATTACTACTAAAACATTGTGCACGAGTTAATAAGAGTGAAATGCTAAGTGCATTGACTAGTCAAAAAATGAAAGATGCAGAATACAAAAATGGAGTGAAGAAGGGAGTAGTCACAATGAATAAGTGCTGAGATGGAAGGAGTTAATGTAAATTAGGGCCAGGTGGGTGGTGAGAATGAAGGACATGTTGTGCTAGTTCCCACCTGCAGAGTTCTGAGAAACTGGTGTCTGGAGGAAGAATCCAGATGGTGCTTGTGGTGTCGTTTCACAGTTGGCTCTCTGTTTGATAGTATATGTTTTGCCAGTTACAGGTCTGGAATAGATGGTGGTAGGAAGGTGCATAGAGAAAGTCTTGCAACAGGGATGGTCAGAGGGGTGGGAGCCATAAGGTAGGGAGATGGGTGCAGAAGGAGCATAGGGTCTGACAAGAATGTTGCGGAGATTGGGAGGGTGATGAGAAGCTATTCTATGTGTGATGGGCAAAATCGCAGACAGAATTGATCTCATTTCAGGGTGTGCTTTTAGGAAGTCATGGCCTTGTTGAAGTAGCTGATTGATAAATTCAAGACTAGGATAATACTCGGTGACAAGTGGTGTGCTCTGAACTTGTTTTTTTTTGAAGGCATCAGAAGTACCAGAATTGGATGTGATGGCCCGGGAAACCTGCTTTTGAACTAGTATGTTGGGATAATTAAATCCAGCAAAGGCTGAAGTGAGAATGGTGGTGTATTGCTGTAAAGAACCTGCATTCAAACAAATGTGTGTGCCTCGAATATATAGTTATATGGGAGGGTACATTTGACATTGGAAGGATGGCAACTGTCAAAATGTAAGCATTGTTTGTTAGTGGGTTTGGTGTGGACAGAAGTGTGTAGCTGGCCTTCGATGAGGTTGAAATCAACATCAAGGAAAGTGGCATGGGATTCAGAATAGGATCATTTGAAATTTAATTGGGAGAAGGTGTTTAGAGATTCCAGGAATTTTAACAGGTCAGCCTCACCAAGAGTCCATAAGGCAATGATCTCATCAATGTATTTAAACCAAACCAGGGGCTGAAGGCTTTTGGATCCCAGGAAAGCCCCCTCCAAGTGATCTATGAAGAGATTGACATAGGAGGGAGCCATCTTGGTTCCGATAGCCATACCCGTGATCTGTTTTTATGTCTGCCTCTGAAAGGTTAAGTAATTGTTGGTAAGTATAAAGGTGATTAAGGTGACCAAGGACGATGTCATAGACTTGGAATCAGGTGGGCTTTGGCTGAGGAAATGTTCAGCAGCAGACTGACCATGTATGTGGGGGATGTTGGTATAGAGGGAGATAGCATCAATGGTGAGAAGCAAGGTGTGTGGCAGGAATGGGATGGGCATAGATTTCAGATGATATAGGAAATGGTCAGTATCTTTAATATAGGAGGGAAGTCTTTGTACTGTGGGTTACAGGTATTGATCAACTAAGGCAGATATACATTCGGTAGGTGCTTTGATGCCAGCAGCTATAGGATGACCAGGATGATTGGGTTTGTGGATCTTAGGTAGAAGGTAAAAGGTGAGAGTATGTGTTTTTGGTGCGGTAAGAAGTTCTATGGATTGTGGTCTAAGTCCTTTTGAGGGGCCTGAGGATTTTAAGAGTGACTGCAGGTCAGTTTGAATCACAGGGATGGGAGCTTGGTGGCAGATACTGTATGTAGAGGTGTCAGACAGCTGGCGTAGACCTTCACTAATATACTCCTGTCGGTCAAGTACCACAGTAGTACATCCTTTGTCTGCTGGGAGGATAATGAGGAAGTCATCAGCTTTTAGGGAACATAGAGCATGGAGTTCTGCAGAGGAGAGGTTAGGATCTTGTAGGGACATGGAAAGGTTGTGAAGTAATGATGAATGTGAGGAATTCTTGTAAGGCTTGTAAGGGATGATTCTGAGGTAGTGGTGGTAGATCAAGTTGGGATCGTGGTCAGAACTGTTCAAGGCAGGGTTCAATGTCAGCTTTGCTGTTGCAAATTGATATTTCCTGGGGCAGGGGGAGGGGGGGGGGGGGGGAGTGCTTTGGGTGAGAAGTTGAGAACACTGTACTGTTGTGATAGGTTCTTGTGATTATGACTTATTACATGTATGAGAGGCAGTGGTGAAGGCTGTGGGATGTTAAGGAGGTGTCCAAGCTCAGTTTATAGGAGAGGATGGTTGGATTTTTTGGGAGATACAGAGGAACAGGAAGGGAAACACCACTGTCAAGGTTGTTTAGGAGAAGGTGGGATAACTTTGTGAGGTGAAGTCTGACTTGTTGTCGCAGTCTTAAGTTGTTTGGCAGATGATACCATCCAAGGAAACATGGGAGGCAGATAACTGCAGGATTTTATTGGAGGAGAGAAGTCTGGAGGAGTGGAAATTGGCAGATGAGGCATATAGGTCACAGATTAGTTGTGTAAGTGCAAGAGCTTGCTGTATTAGAAACTTACCCATCACAACAGTACATAGGCAGAGGTTGTATACAGGCAGCACACAGTATCCTGTTGCAGATCATCTTGTACAACATGACAGTCATGACCTCGGTGCCTGTTTCACCACACGCACCATCTATATTCTTCTTCCAGACAAAAGTTTCTTAGAACTCCGCTGGTGGAAACTAGCACTAAAACATATCTTTGGTTCTCGCCATCCACCTGGCCTTAATTTATGTTAATACCTTCCGTCTCAGCAATTATTCACAGAAACTACTACTTTCTTCACTATATTTCAGTTTCCTATGTCTTTCATTTTCTGACCTGTCTATTTTTCTCCTCCTCTCCCCCCCCCCCCCCCCTTCCACCTCTATTACATACAATGCACTTAGCTTTTCACTCTTATTAACTCATGCGTGATGTTTTAGCAGTAATTTCCATCTTGCACATTACCCTGTCTTCCACCTTTAAGCTTTCATATTTTCAAATCTCATCCAGTGCAGTCCCCAACAATCAGTCTTTCCTTCTCATCCCGTCCGGTAAGTCTCCCTTGACCCGGGGTTCTGGGTGACTTTTCTAAACTGTGCCTCTTTCCTTAAACATCTCCAGTCCTTTCCCTTCACCCCTCTTACTTCTCCTTCAACTCTTCTGCCAGAAGAAGGAGCCACTGGCTCCAAAAGATTATAATAGTTAAGTCCCATTGTGTGTGTGTGTGTGTGTTCCCCTGCTACCGCTTGGTGAATAGATTTTTTTTTAATCTGTCCATTTACATTATATTATCAATAGATGATTATTTTTGTTGGTCTCTAGTAAGATCTAAGTAGGACATGTAATCTTGAGAATGGAACTGCTTAGGTTGCAGTTGAATGTAAACAAAGAGTAATATAAATTAAGAATTATGAAAGTCAAAGTTTTTTTCTGTAACAAAGAGGAAACAGTAAAGGCTCTGAGCAGTTGTATTAAAGAACAACTTTACTACTATCAAAATCAAAATAACTCATGTATAATCATGATTTCTGCTCAAAAAAAGTGTTGTGCCCTCATTTTTAAAAATTCAAGCATGTGGTGCAAACATGTTACTATAATACAAAATTCTATTGTAGTACATAGTGTGAAAGTCTGTCACTAGTCTTTTTTTATGTCACCAGTCTTTCGTTAGATGACTGCATCCTCCATTTTATCGTCATTTCCTACGGTAGTGCTGGAAATATTTCTTTTTGAGCAAACTAGCCAGTAACTCTGCAACTACTGTCCAGCTCTACTTTGATACAGTGACTGTGTCCTCTATTTCCATTGACTAACCATTGACTTGCTAAACACCTCGTATAGTAGCATTGGAAAGAACCAGAGGGATCACACTTATCAGAAACCCTCACTTTTTGCCAGCCTCTTGCATCGACTGATCATCTCTACACTAAATCTTCAGTTGTTTAGCATACCCTCAGACACATTTGGAATGTGATGCAAGGTATTCTATTAAAGTTGTGTTGAGGAAAGAAGATACTCCGGAGTAGCAAGAGAGACATTACCATGGTACACCACATGAAATCACTGCTGCCACCAACCATCAAATACTAGCAAACATTCCCTGAGAGGAGTCGTTGGGAGTTCATTTTGTAACTACCAGTAAATGCCTGTTTTATTAAAGAATCAAGCTCCCAGGTATAAAACAGCTTTCAACTTCTTATTTGTTTACAACTGAATGAAATGTGTTAAATATTTGACATTAAGCATGTAAGTGAGAAAAAAGATTTGAAGTTATGTCTAAAGTTTGTTGGAAGTCATGTCCCTAATGATAAAACACTGAATGAATATAGTCTGGGTAATCTGGACTAAGTTTAAGCAAAAGCTAGTTTTTCAAGCATCTTAATGTTTATATGATGTCATGTCTCCTGAACTGTTTGTCATACAATGATATAATAGTGTCGGTGCATTCACTGGTTTGTGTGAATATTATCTGCAAAATGTGCTAAACCTGTGATGTAAGACTATACTCTTAATGAGTAAATAATGATAGCATTTTAAATCTTTAAATTCAGTTAATTATTATATGAAATATTGAAATTCGTCTTCTCGCCTACCCCCCCCCCCTCCCCCCCCCCGGAAGCCATTAGAATGAGAACCTGCAACTGGGACTGTGCTGTGTTACCGTGCCCTGGATTCATGTGACCAAGCAGTATTAACCAAAACATTGAACACGAATCATTGTGAGTGCATGTTTGGTGTATCTACATACCAGTATTACACTATATATTTCCCCCTGGGAAGAGATAGTTATGAATACTAATTAAATATATTTATCTTCCTTCATTGTGTTGTAGATGTCTCGCAGATAATCTCTGGCTACATTGTCTGTAGTGGTGGATTTGTTATTGTGCTGATTGCAACACTGTATGCCATTTGGTTTCTTGCTATTTATTTTCTTCCAAAATATTTCTTTTAACATGATATAGTGAAGTACACACAAAAAGAAACATTTTCTTACCAAGCTCACTTTTAACTAGAGAGTGTCTGAATAACAACTGAATGCAACCTCACTGCCGAAACGTCCGGAAAGCAACTCCTTATGAAGCCTTAGTTGACACCTCGTTGCGTGCACCAGAAAGTTCTAGAAATCTACACTTTTTCCATGTACAATAATTTTCGAATTACAGTATCAATTATAACAAAGGAATTATAGGTTTTTGGAATCTGCTGTTTTAATGTTTCAACTGGGTGTTATTTATTATTTAAATTAATTTCAAATTTATGTTTGAAAGTCCTGGAGTTTGCGTTGTTCTTTCTTTTACTAGAGTTTGAAATAAAGTGATGTTAACCAAAATCAATTTGTCAATTGATAACAAAATGATTCCTTCAAGGCACATGATAGTTCTTCCTAATAACTTTTGTCTGTGTTGCAATATAATGTAATTCCATGTTCGTTGACTTATTTTTTTTTTTAAGTAACGTGTTTTCACTGAAATTAATACAAACATATAACAGATACCTAAATTGGGAATAGTAAATCTCAATTTAAATATTCTTAAATAATAATCTTAAAATTTAACAGATTTATTTGTTGCTTATTTTACAAATGTAATAGATCGCATGATAGAAAGATACAATGTTAAACAAATAGTTATCTTCAATTTAACTTTTCTCATTGCTTTATTGCTTTTATTGTTTCAAAATAATCAATGAGATGATGAACTTCTAATTGTATATGTTATGCATATGTATTATACATTACAATAACCCAAAAGAAATGCTTCCATTAATCTCAACCCATACTGAATGGAATAATTATTTTTGTGTGGTTAGCTGTATTGTCACATACAGATAGGAATTCATATCATAAAGTGTACAGGAGAGGTGGAGCCTGCTATTTCATTAGATGGAGTTTTTCATACCCAATGATAATTTCAAGTTCTGCATACAAATAACTTTACAACCACTCGTTCTCAACATAGAAAACAAATATATCCAGCATTGTTTCCATGTTCTGGCACATCATGACACTAACAACAACTTCATGTTGGAGCAGATTGTTTGCTCTAAAGTAATTGTTGCTCTTTTGAAATATGCATATGAAACAGGTCAATTTTGTGACTCATTAAAAGAACCTAATACTTAAACAGCTTTCCTCACACTATAAAGCACTGAGAATTTCCAAGTAGCTAGAGCAGCATTTTCCCTACAGGTACGTGAATAAGACAATAATGTGTATGGCCAACTACTGCCTTTTGTGGGTCCTAGACTTTAGACTTCAGTGTAATCCTTAATTGCTTTCGATGTGGATTAAGGTGATTCATTTCACAATTGATTGTTTGACATTTCCATGTTTTTGTCATCCTTTTCAGGGGGCCAAACACAAAGCAAGCTATAACTAATATTCTACATGAAACAATTGTAAATAATAATTTTCAGCTTGCAATTAATTTAAAATACGTTTATTGTAAAGATTGGTACCCTGTAGAGGATCACTGATTATTTCCTCCCATGTAATAATCAGTAAGCTGTTTAATACTATGCTAGTGTCAATAACTGATTCCATTCTAAATTATTGTAGTTTCTTCTCAGTTTGGAATTCATTGTATGTTATTTTTGGTTTATGCTGTTTATGTCTTTTCTTGTTTTCTGATAAAGTGTATTCTGCAATTACACAGGTTCCAATTCAATTACTCCAGCAAGCCCTCCATCAGCAGCCACAATAAATGGAACATCAGTGCAAGTACCATCTGGCGGTGCATCTGCTTCGGGAGCACCTGCACTGTCAGCGGTACCATCACTCCCCACCATGAATGGTGTGCCAGCAGTTAATGGCATGCCTAGTCCTAATCCAGTTGGTGTACCACTTGGACAGCCAGCAAATGGTGGCATTGAAGCACCCACACAGAGGGGTCAAGCTGTAGGAGTTGAAGAGCCACTACCTGCAGGGTCAGTAATGTCTGATTTACCTGAAGTCAATATTCTGTTTCTAGTATAGTTTCCAATTTGAATTTGTAATGTTGTGCAAGATGGTTATGCTGAAGATTGACTTAGAAAGTGGTGTTTGTACAAAATCAAAAGAGGAGAAAAACTTTTCAGGCAACTGTAGGTTAGTGGCACCATTGTAAGTAGGTAATGTAACAGGTTTTTGTGTCATCACCAATAAAAGATAGATGCTGTAGTGAGTTACTGTAAGATAGACACTGATGGAATTACTCTTCTTCTTGTAGATACAAATCCATTACCTCATGAC
The DNA here is from genome assembly GCF_023897955.1 of Schistocerca gregaria. Lineage (NCBI taxonomy): Eukaryota > Metazoa > Arthropoda > Insecta > Orthoptera > Acrididae > Schistocerca > Schistocerca gregaria. Next base: position 632,493,308 of record NC_064921.1, on the reverse strand, counting down.
TGACATAAAATCAATACTAGTCACCACTTGGCAGCGTTATGTGCCCTATCACAGGCAGGTGATGAAAAGGTGGAAAGAATATATGAGAATGTTGAGGAATTAATAAAAGTATAGATGTGGGTATGAAAGTCAGTCTTCACTGATGGAATGCTACATTAAGGGGAAGGAAGATAGCAGAATTATTGAAGAATATGGGCTGAAAGGAAGAAATAAGGGGAGATAGGTGTATTTGTTGTATTTAACAACATTATGGAAAGACCAGGTTGCTACTCACCACATAGATGAGGTGTTGAGTTGCAGACAGGTACAATCAAAATAATACTAGAAATATTAAAGGTCTCAGACAAAGTCCTTCTTCAGAAGTGGAACGTCTCTGACAGTAACTTCTATTAAACAGCCTCTTCTAAAATCGCAACAGCAAAGCTATATGTGTCATAGACTGGAAAATAGTAACTGAATTAAATTACAACTAAGAATTTAAGAATCAAATGCTGGACTGGGAAGTATGAATAGATGTAGTATAAGGGACAGTCATCTCAGTTTCAAAAGAATGAAGAACATGGAGAGGATAAAGAAATGAGATACTGTACTTTACATTTTTTTTTCCTTGTGAATTTAATATTCAGTGAAATGTTGAGTTATTGTAACACTACACTGTGAGTATAAAGTTTTCATCTGAAATTTTGGATGAAGAATTGTTGCTGATTCAACTGCTTGTCCCAAAATTGATTAAATAATACGGATGTTGACTAGTTAAAACTGAACAAGACAAAAGGGAAATGCTCTGAGCCACCAACCACAGGACAAAATAAATGTAACAAGCACAGCACGAAAAAGAATTCAATTTAATATCAAAACAAGTAATTGTTGTTGGGGAGGTCACCAGATGTTACAGCAAAGGCAGACACACACACACACACACACACACACACACACACACACACACACACACACACACACACACACACACACACACAAAAAGAAACTACGCATGACTCAACTTCAGGTTATCAATGAAAGAAGGAAATTCTGCAGTGCAAAAGAATGCAATTGAAAGCCAGCAGTATATATTGTACAGATGTGAAATGAACAAGAAGTGCATAGAAGTCACTGTGGATTGATTAGTGGTGCATGCAGTGAGTATTGGTGTATATTTTGTGGTCAGAGGCAGTGGAGCCAGTAGGTTAAGTAAGGGAGAAGCTAGTGTCACCGATATGTTACCGTGACGTGATGTCAAAATGACTTGTCACTTGATGCAGCCACAAAGGCATGAGTCACAGTAGCTTAGCTTGTGTGCAAGTGGACCCTCAGAAATCACAAACAGCTAAATTTTTACACAGTCAAGAATGTAATTGTCATTAGTGCTTGTTTCACTCACAGCAACTTAAGCATAACCAGACTCGTATAACTCATGTCATATTTGATGAAGAAAAATTGGCAGATTTTTGTGACAAGCAAGAATACAAATTTAACTACTGCTCGTTAAAATCACAGCAAGTTAATGTCATTTTTTAAGTAGACCGAACTCACAAAATTGAATAAAACTCACTCTTAAGAAAGACCACTGTTTCATGTAAATAATGTAGAATATTGCAGAATATACTGTTGCATTAGAAAGACAATCCCAGAATCTCTTACAAATGTTAAGATCAAAAAATATGAAAACTTACTTCTTTCTCCTCTGTGACTCCGCACTTCAACAACTGTCTCTTTCATGTTAGGATTTCCTGAAGGCTTTCACCACCGATATGTCATTAACTGACATTTAATTATTACAAATCGTACCAAGAGTGACATGTTTGTGATGAAGCTTCTATGTACTATTGCCTTGAAACAGCATACTGTCTTAACATGCAAGTTGTAATATGAAAGCAACAGAATATGATGCAATCCAACAGTACATCTGTAAAGTTTTTCATTTGTCAACTGCTATTACCGTTGACATTCCCATCAAGTGACACCTCATTTTGATGTCATTTTGCAGTAAGCTTCTGTTCTTACTGGCTTCTCCTATTTAAGTAAAGGCAGAATGTATGAGTGGATAAAAAATATTGAAAACAGGCATTGGAGTGGAAGATTGCTATGCATACAAAGTCTGACAACAAACGGAAGATCAAATTTCAAATCTGTGTCAACAGGCATGTTTTTATAGAATCTATGTCAACAGGCACATTGTTAGTGAAATTTCTGTGTAATTTAATTTGAATCATGAATTTGCATACAATGTCCTCTGTAATTTACATGGCTCAATGCAAGTGCATTTTTGGTATGGGGCTACGTATTTATCTTAATTTTGTGCACCTATTAAGAACACTAGAACTGATATACACATGAAGGAGGTTCTTTTCGTGGTCAAATTATCACACAACATGAGGCCTGGATGCATTATTTTGAATCAAATAATAAAAGATAATTGAATGAGTTAATTGTTCGGGGAATCTCTTGGGAAGTGAGAGGATTCAGATAGTCTGTGTGATATAACAAAGATTTGAGCCTATTGAGTCATGCTGTAGAGCAGGTTGTTTCAATGCTGCCCATATTCTGCTTGTGGGCAGGTGCAGATAATGTAGGCTACCCACTTTACATCTCTGTTGCATGCATTCTGCACAAGCATACACTACACCCTGCCTCCTAGGCTGCTGGTACATCATCCATTTGCTCATCCCTGCCCACCTGTGCCCATGTCTACCTGCTTTCTCCTGGGTGGACACATGTGCTGGAATAGCCTGCTATAGACATGCATGGCAAATGGTTATTGAGTATTCCCATGTTTTCCTCTAGAGGCCAGCTGTTAAACTCCCTTACTGACCACCCAGATTTAGGTTTTCCATGATTTCCCTAGATTGCTCCAAGCAAATTGCAGTATGGTTCCATCCCTAAATTGCTCCAGACAGATGCCAGGACGATGTCTTTAAAAAGAGCATGGCCGATTTCCTACCTCATCCTTTCATAATCTGAGCTTGTGCTCTATCTCTAATGACCATACTCTCGTTGGGATACTAAACTCTTAATCTTCCTTCCTATACAAAAAGCTGTTGTATTATTTACCAGTAGTGAGGTTGGAGGTAGTGGTAATATGGGGTGGTATAGGACAGGTTTTACAAGTAGAACTATGGCAGGGGTAGGAACCATGGTCAGCGAAAGTTGCATAATGATCTACCCTAGATGCCTAGGCTACAGTATAGGAAGTGTTTGATGTGGAATGGCAGCAGCTATCGAAGTGGAAATATTATTGCTTATTGGTTGGTTAGATAGGGTTGAGGTATGGATATGAATATCAGTGAGATGATCAATGTCCAGGAAGAGGGCTTTGACATTGGAAAAGAACCAGATCAATTTAAGTTAGGAACAGGATTTGAACAGACCATAAAGATATTGGCCATGAATCTGTACGAAGTCCAGAGGCGCATGTGACACCAAATGAGCTTCTTCAGTTACTTTCACAGTTCATTACTGTGGTACTTGACCATTAGAAGTACGTGAAAGAGGTGCTTATTAGCTTTTGGGCACCTTGATGTACAGAACTGTTCCTTGTGTCTGTACTCCTCCCATCCAGACTGAGCTGCACGGAAATGCTAATCCCAGTCCCCTCACAAGACGTCGCAGTTGCCTCCACAGAACTGCGTACACTCTGCACTAACAGTCATCATTACCAACAACTCCAGTTTTGAGTGCCAGAGATACAAAAAAATTATCATTGTAGAATGAATTGGAGGAGGTAGATGGTTGGGTAATGTGTTTAGAATTTGACCAAACACTAGTAAGTGCTACTCCGAGATGAAGAGATCGGCACAGCAAAAGCTGTATCCTCATTGTAAGAATTCTGACACTCTTCACCCTTTCCCATCCCTCCTCCAAAAAGACGACTTACTAAAGTTATTTGGAGGTTGTAGTATCAGGTAATTTTTTTAATGATTTATCTGAAATTTACAATACGGGAGACTTCCAATCGAATTCCATTAGTAGATAAATATCTGAACTATCAGATGATCAAGCTGGTATCTCAAGCTCGCACATTGCTGTGAAAGTGGTATTAGATGATCAGTTTACCCACTGAAAAGAAAAATGTTACCAAAAATAAGTTGAACAATGGAAAACCCAGTATGGAATATGGCAATATTATGGAAAGGATAATTGCTACCCACCATATAACAGAGATGCTGAGTCACAGATGGGGGGGGAGGGGGAATTCTCTCTCTCTCTCTCTCTCTCTCTCTCTCTCTCTCTCTCTCTCACACACACACACACACACACACACACACACACACACGACCGCAGTCTCTGGCTGCTAAGGGCTGGCCTCAGCAACCAGAGAATGTGTTCACGTGTGTGTGTGTGTGTGTGTGTGTGTGTGTGTGTGTGTGTGTGTGTGTGTGTGTTTCTGGTGAAGCTCTTTGTTGGCTGCAAGCTTACTTTCTGACACTCTTTTTGTTGTGCCTATCTGTGACTCAGTATCTCTGCTAAATAGTGAGCAGCAACTATTCTTTTCATAATATTGCCAGAAAAAAAGGGAGAAGGAAGAGAGGTGATTAGAAGACGGAGACTACATAGCACAGATTTGGTTTAAGGAGAAAACATATATGAAAGCGATGAAGAGTAGAGGAAGGAGGAGTAGAGATTTGTTAAATATCAAAATTGCAGAAGCTATAGAAGTACCAATCAAATTTTTGTTAACTGAAGAAAATTACTCAGCAATGTCAAAGTTATACGTGGCAGCAGGATCAGATTCACATGGTCAAAGACTGCTTCAGAATAACTTGACTGATTTAAAATATTGACGTAGAATTGAAGGAGATGGTTTTGAAAGTAGACTTCAACAGACATCAAAAGTGGACTGTGGAAAACTGCTGGAGATAAAGAAACTGGAATCATTTCGAATGTGATGCTACGAAATGGTATTAAAATGAAGTGGACAGCTTAAGCATGAAATGAAAAGAATGTTTGAGAAAAGTAGCCAAATGGGAGACACTTGAGAGAAGATAGGACAGGTTAGGGGTACATTGGGGCTTAACTAATGTTAAACAGATCAGTAAAGGGAGGAAAATTGTAGAGACAGACAAAGATTAATGTATGTATAATAGATGTTAAATGACCTAACACTTCCAAGAACAGATGCGGCCACTGTCCATAATTTATTAGGTATGAAGTGATAAGTTTAAAGAACCAGAGGTCACTAAGAGATTCAAGGGGAGCAACAGTCAATGAGTGGCTGAAAAACGGGGGAAAGGAACACGGGGAAAAATTTTGAACTTTAAATTAAATACGATGGCTCTTGTCGTCTTCACTAGGGATGATAAATTCAGCTTCCCTTTCCTATGCACGTTAGAAATAATGAAATAAAATTGCTCCTGATGCTGTCAACCATTAAGACAATTAATCACTAAGCTTATCTAGATGCAGATTACATGAAATGACACCCTGCAATTACAATATCTCAATTTTCACTAATAAAAGTGCATTGTCTTTAAAATGTTCACATACATTCAAAGACTGGTGAAACTAACTATTTCAGTAAGTGTTAAAAGGCAATTGGAGCCCCGATCACAGTGGCAGGTAAACACTCTATATCAAATTTAATAAACTGGAAGCTGCTGAAAGACATTAACTAAATTCACTTAAGATCATTAAAGGAGAATAAACTGCGGACTAACTCACACATAATTAGGTCAAACAGACACATAACACTAAATTCCAAGTGCTGATGTACAGTAAAAATCATCAGGTTCCATCTGGAGTAAAACTGAGACAAAATCCAACTTCAGTGGTGAGAAATAGTCGAAAATGCACCTGTCAGAAAATAGTCACACCTAACTAGGCTCTGAGTTTTCTAAGTCCAGCTACTGAACTACCTGTGAAACTTTTATCTTCCTAAAGCACGTGCGGCTGGAATCGCCCCTCAGCCTGACCTAGATGTTATTCCAACTAGATCACACAGAACACTCTGTGACCAACAGAGACCATGCCCCAACTAGGTCATACTGAACTCTGTCCACATCATGATGACCGTCGCCCTTATGTAGCCTCGGTCCTCCCCATCAGTGAAATTCCTGTATGCGCCACTTAATGAGGTTTGTAGTTTCGTCAGCCTCACTTACATTTTTTGATACAAAGTACTTCTTAATGATTGGACTGCGTCATTAGTTGTGCGCTAAAGTGATATCTTACTTTATACATATAGTAATTTGCCCAGTAATTAAAGTTGAAAAATTTCAAACTTTGTTGCAGTACTGAAATAGAATTCTTTCTCTTTGTGTCAGTAAATACTGTTACAATATTTAATTTGGCATCACTTCCTTAATGCAGTTTTTCTGCTCTTTTTCATTGTGCTACTCAGAATTTATATATCTTTAATAGTCCATTAGTTATGGACGAAACTAGGCAAAATTATAAACATAAAGAAACATGCAATAAAAGTTATAAATCTTAAGAACTAAAGATTGTATAGCGTGTGTTACGACTTGCGCCAATGAAAACTTGCTCAGGTTGTATAGCCCCAGGACAACCAAGAAATCCTGAAACAACCAGGGAATTTTTCATCCAGGAATTTTAAAGTAATACTGCAGCAAAAAAACATAAACGAGAGAAAATTTTAGTTGCAAAGAATATGCGCCATTTACAAAAAAACAAACTACCCTCAAAAACATCTGCCAAGAGCGAAATGTGTCAAAGGCCTTAGGACAAAGACAGTGCAATGAACAAATGAAGCAGATAAAAGTGAATACAGAAATTAAAGAGTTCGATGGAGGGTGCAAAGTGGCTATGCAGAAATGGTTAGAGGACAGATGCAAGGATATAAAAGCCTGTGTACATTCGGAAAACATAGATACCACTCACAGGAAAATTAGATAAACATTTGGAGGAAACAGAAGTACCTGTATGAATGTTAAGATCTCCAATGGCAAACTGGAATGAAGTAAAGAAGGGAAAACCTGAAAAATGGGAGGAATGTGTAGGTTTATACAAGGAAAAAAACCTTGAGGACAATTTTATGGAAAGAGAAGAGGAAGTACTTGAAGATGAGATGTGAGAATAATTTGACTGGGCACTGAAAGAACCAGGGTCTCTGGAGCAGACAACATTACCTTAGAATTATTGAGATCATGGGAGAGCCAGCCATAGCAAAGCTATTCCAATATGTAAAAATTTAAATTCCACAGAACATAGATGCCAGCAGTATTGAATATTACCAGCTATTAGTTTAATAACTCATAGTTGCAATATGCTAACACAAATTATTTACAGAAGAGTGGGAAAACTGGTAGAAGCCAACCTCCAGGTAGGTGAGTTTGGAGTTCAGAGGAATATTTGAACTCAAGAGGTAATATTGACGTTACAACTTCCGTGAGAAGATGAACTGAAGAAAGGCAAAAATCTATTTTTAGCCATTTAAAGATTTAGTGAAAGCTTGTGACAATGTTAATTGGGGGGCGGCGTTTGTGTTGGGTCCTTGAGTCACGCGGTCTCCTCGCTCCATCCCAGGGTGGCTTCCGTCATGGCCGGTCTGCTGCGGATAATTTGGTGGAATCTGCTATCCGTACGGCCTTTGCCCGCCGTCAGCATCTCGTTGCTGTATTTTTTGATCTGTGGAAGGCATATGACACAACATGGAGGCATCACATCCTTGCTACTTTGCATGAGTGGGGTCTTCGTGGTCAGCTCCCAGCTTTTCTTCAAAACATTTTATTGCGCCGCTCTTTCCGGGTGCAAGTCGGTGCCGCCTCTAGTTCATCTTATATACAGGAAAATGGGGTCCCGCAGGGCTCGGTGTTGAGCGTTTCCTTATTTCTAGTGGCCATTAATGGTCTGGCTGCGGCCGTGGGGTCGTCGGTGTCTCCTTTTTTGTATGCCGACGACTTCTGCATCTCATTTAGCTCAACGACTACGGGAGTTGCCGAACGCAGGCTGCAAGCAGCCGTTCGCAAGGCAGCATCATGGGCTCTGACTCATGAATTTCAGTTCTCTGCAGCCAAGACTCGAGTTATGCACTTCTGCAGGCGTCGGACGGTCCACCCTCATCCGGAACTTTACCTCGACGGCCACCTACTTGAAGTGGTGGACACTAGCCGCTTCTTAGGACTCGTCTTTGATGCCCGGCTCACATGGGTTCTTCATATTACTCAGCTGAAGCAAAAGTGCTGGCGGCACCTCAATGCCCTCGCTGCCTGAGCCACACGTCTTGGGGTGCAGATCGCTGCACGCTGTTGCGATTGTTCAGAGCCCTTGTGCAGTCCAGGCTTGATTATGGAAGCATGGCCTATGGGTCTGCATCACCCTCAGTGTTGACATTGTTGGACCCCATACACCACTGTGGGGTTTGGCTTGCAACTGGCGCTTTCCGTACGAGCCCCGTGGATAGTCTACTGGTGGAGGCCGGGGTTCCCCCGCTGCGGATTCGCCGCCACAGACTGCTCGCCGACTATGCTGTCCACGTGCATTGCTCGCTGGGCCATCCCAATCATCGCCTGCTTTTCCCTGCCATGGTCCTCCCTCTGCCCGACCGGCGACCTAGGTCTGGGCTTTCCATTGCTGTTCGCGTCCAGTCCCTGCTGTGGGAACTGGGGTCATTCCCTCTTCTGCCACCCTTCCGGGTCCGTGCACCCACGCCTCCCTGGTGTATGCCCCAGCCATCTGTCCGCCTGGACTTGGCACAGGAACCCAAGGACTTGGTTCCGCCTGTGGCCGTCCATCGCCCTTTTCTTGCGCTCCTCACCTCATTTTCAGGCTGTGAGCCTGTCTACACTGATGGTTCCCTGGTAGATGGTCATACTGCCTACACTTTTGCTCACACTGCCCATGTTGAACAGCGCTCCTTGCCGGCTGGCTGCAGTATTTTTACTGCAGAGCTGGTGGCCATATTGTGCGCTCTTGAGCATATGCGTTCCTGCTCAGGTACGTCCATTGTCATCTGCAGTGACTCCCTGAGCAGCCTCCAGGCTATCGACCGCTGCTATACCTCTTCTCCTCTGGTATCCTTTATTCAGGAGTCTGTTTTTGCCATTACCCGCTCTGGTCGTTCGGTGGTCTTTGTCTGGACGCCAGGTCACGTTGGCATCCCGGGGAACGAACGTGTCGACAGGCTGGCCAAAGGGGTGATCGACGCCCCCGCTTTGGAGATCAGCCTCCCGGCTCGTGATCTGCAGCTGGCATTGCGCCGTAAGCTGCTTGGGATGTGGCATGACGAGTGGTGTAGCCTGACTTCACCGAATAAACTGCGGGCTGTTAAGGAGACGACCGATGTGTGGTGGTCCTCCCTGCTGGCTTCTCGCAGGGACTCTGTCATCCTGTGTCGGCTACGCATCGACCATACCTACCTGACGCAAGGACATCTTTTGCGTCAGGAGGATCCCCCCCTGTGTCAGTGTGGGTCCCGGTTGACGGTCGTCCACATTTTGTTGGAGTGTCCCCGACTGCGCACCCTCCGGCAGTCTTTTAATCTCCCGGGCATGTTGCCTTTGGTTTTATGCGACGATGCCTCCATGGCTGACGACGTTTTAAATTTTATCTGTGGTAGTCCTTTTTATGGTTCCATTTAGGGAGGTCCTGCACCTTTCCCTTTCTGTGTCTCTTGTCCTCGAGTCTCTCGTAATCGGATGCAGATTTTAGTGTGTATTAGGATGGTTGAGTCTTTCCCTTTTTTGTACCCATGGTCAGTCAACCAGTCTCCGGCCCTCTTCTTTTCTTCCGTTTCTTTCTGTCCGGTATTCGTCTGTACTCTTCTTGTCTCTAGTGTTCGCTGCCGCATTGGTGTTCTTTCAGTGACTGGGGGGAGGGGCGTCTCCTCCCCCTTGGGGTTTTACCTGCCCCGTAAATTTCCGTCTCGCCTGTTTTTGGAATGGGGGACTGATGACCTTAGCTGTTTAGTCCGCCTAAAACATTCCAACAACAACCACCATCACCACTCTTTGAAATTCTGTAGGTAGCAGGATCAAGTACTAGGAGCAAAAGGTTAAGTATAATTTCAGTATAAAATTCAAACAATGGCAACTCCAGGTTGGAATATGAGGAAAAGGATAGATTGCTACTCACTGTATAGGTGACTCTTTGATCTGCAGACAGGCACAACGAAAAGACTGTTACATATTAAAGCTTTCAGCCAAAGCCTTCTTCAGCTAAAGAAACACACACACACACACACTTGCTCACGGTGGCATGAGGTATGCTTGCTTGTCTGTAAGCACATCAATTGGAACTTGCCACTGTGTTCCTTGAACAACTGTATCACACTCGTGGCCTTGTGAAATGGCACATTATCTTGTTAAAAAATGCCACTGCTGTCAGGAAACATGATCATCATGAAGGTATGCATGTGGTTCGCAACCACTGTATATGTTGGCCATCATGATGCCTTGCACAAGTTCCACTGGACCCATGGCTGCCCATGTGAATGTTCCCCAGAGCATAATGGAACTGCTGCAAGCTTTTTGCCTCCTCACAGTACAGGTGTCGAGGAACTGTTCATCTGGAAGCCAACTGATTCAGCCCTCCTATCAGCATGGTGAAGGAAGTATCAGAATTTATCAGACCATGCAGTGCTCTTCCACTGTGTCAATGTCAAATGCTGATGGTCATATGTACATTTCAGTTGTAGTCGCCAATGTTGTGGTGTTATTTTTAGCATATGCATGGGTCGCTGGGTGCAGAGGTCCATCATTAGAAGTGTTTGGTGCACTTTGTGTTCAGACACACTTGTACTCTCTCCCCAGCATTTGAGTCTGATGTTAATTCTGCCACAGTTTGCCTCCTCCTGTGTTTTACCAGTCTGACCAGTCTATGATGTCTGACATTTGTAATGTTGTAATGAGCGCTGGCCGCCCAGTCCCACAATTCCTGGATGTGGTTTCACCTTGGTTTTGCCACTTGTTGAAGACACTTACCATAGTACTCCTCAACCATCTGACAAATCGTTCAATTTCTGAAATGCTTATGCTGAACCTCCGGGCCATCACAATCTTGTCTCAGTCAAACTCACATATATTGCACATCTTCCCAATTTTACAAACCGAGCGAGATGGCGCAGTGGTTAGACACTGGACTCGCATTCGGGAGGATGACGGTTCAATCCCGCATCCGGCCATCCTGATTTAGGTTTTCCGTGATTTCCCTAAATCACCCCAGGCAAATGCCAGGATGGTTCCTCTGAAAGGGCACGGCCGACTTCCTTTCCCATCCTTCCCTACTCCGATGAGACCAATGACCACGCTGTCTGGTCTCCTTCCCCAAACCAACCAACCAACCCAATTTTACACGCAGACAACGCACTCAGTGATGCAACATGCACTTTGCATGACTCTAACTAGCAGTCATTCCTCACCATGTGATGGTGTTATTGTCTGGGCTTATATCAATAGTAGGTTAGTAGTCATAATGTTCTGGCTGGTTAGTGTATAGTTTTATGCAAGACATACACGTGCAACTTGTATGGAAACCATACTGCAAATAGAAGCCACAAAGATCATGAAAGGGAACAGTAGCTGAGAAGACTGTGGGACAGGATTCTAGCCTATTCCTAATGTTATTGAATATGTACATTGAGCGACCTGTGGTGAAAACCATGGAGAAATTTTTAAAGGGAAGTAGAGTTCAGTGAGAAAACATAAAAACTCTACGCTTTGCTTTTGCCAGTGACATTATAATTCTGTCCGTCAGCTAAGGAGAAGGAAGAGCAGTTGAATTGAATAGATACTATCTTGAAAAGCACTAACAAGACAGAAATCAACAAAAAATAAAACAATGGGGATGGAATTAATCAAATTAAATTATGAAATGAAAAACGTAAAGGGAGTAGACGAGTTTTGTTATTTGGGCAGCAAAATAACAAATTATGGCAGAAGTAGAGACAATCTAAAATGCAGAATGGCTACAGCAAGAAGAGCATTTCTGGTAAAGAACATTTAATATAGAATTAAGTGTTAATAAGTCTATTCTATAGGTATTAACCTGAAATGTAGCATTGTAAGTGACTGAGACATTGTCGATAAACTGTACAGGCGAGAAGAGCATAGAGGGTTTAGAAATTTGGTGCTTCAGGAGGATCCTGCATATAGATGGGTTGATGTATAAATAAGGAGGTGGTGTTGAACCATATTGGGAAACAATTAATCAACTGCACAACGTGACTGAAAGAAGGGAGTGATTGACATCAAGCATCGTGGGGTATGAAGGACTCGTCAGTTTACTAATGGAGGGAAGTGTGGTGGGTAGAAATTGTAGAGGGAGATAAAGGCTTGAGTACAGTGAGCAGCATCAAGTGTATGTAGGTTGCAACAATTACACTGAGATGAAGCAGCTTGGACAGAATAAAATTAACATGGAGAGCTGTATAAAACCAGTCTTTGGCCTGAAAACACCTCAACAACAAAAGCAACAGCAGCATAAGGGTATAAAGAATGTTGGGTGTAGTCAAGCTGCAGAACTGAAGATTACTAAAAAGAGATGGAAGATCACATTAGAGTATATGTGCTGACAGTCGCGAGACAAGAAGTTGTCTGATACCTAGTGCCTAATTTAATTTATGTAGCCTTAAAGGTGATGCAGTTAAGAAAAGTATGTTGTCGTAGTGGCAGTTCTATATTAAAACTTTGTACTCTCTTTGCTGAGAACTTTAGTGTTTGTGTTTGTGTATGATGTGATTCGTAAGTGTTTTGCATTCTTAGTGCAGAATTTAAATTTTTTGCAGGTGGGAAATGAGGTACGATGTGTACGGTCGGCGTTACTACGTTGATCACAACACACGCAGCACTTCTTGGGAGCGTCCGCAGCCTTTACCCCCAGGTTGGGAAATCCGAAGAGATCCTCGAGGTCGTATATACTATGTAGATCACAATACACGCACCACAACCTGGCAGCGACCGAACTCAGAGAGGCTGCAGCATTTTCAGCATTGGCAAGGAGAGCGCGCACATGTTGTGCAGCAAGGCAATCAGCGCTTTCTTTATCCCCAGGTACAGTGTAATTGAATGAATAATATATTGAGACATGAAAATTCGAAGTAAGTATGGAAATTACCTGAAAAACTGTGTGTACCACTACCACCACATCATGCATGCACACTTGCGTGTGTGCACGCGCGTGCGCGTGCCCCCCCACCCCCCCCACACACTCACACTCACACTCACACACACACAAACTAACTACTACATTGTTGGACAGATTTGTAAAATAATAAATAAATAAATAAATATTTTGGTGCTGTGACCATCTGGAGGGGGACGGGGTCTGGGTTAAATTTCAACATCTTAAAATGTTATTGTAATGCTGTTTTTTATACAGATATGGTGTTCCATCACACCATCACAAATCAAACGTGTATGTGTGTGTGTGTGTGTGTGTGTGTGTGTGTGTGTGTGTGTGTGTGTGTGATAAAATTAGTTTAAAAGTCATTGAAATATTTCCACTGGTAATTGCCTAGGTAAATCAGAGAAGACTGAAACAAGAGTGAAATTTATATTTATCCATTCTTGGGACCCTGGCTAGTATGAATGCCTCAAAGATGATGTATAGGGTTCTTCATAAGTATCTATGGTGCTTCAGACGATTTTTGGAAACTGCAAGACGTGCAGAAAAATTACATATATATCAGTAGATAGACCACCTCTCAAAGTTTTGAACAATAATGTGATTTGGCATAGTTGCAGTGTTCATTAACTGGGATGCAAATGCACCACAAAATTTAGACATACAATCTGTCACATATTGTCATATTGAATTAGTTGGTGCCTGCAACCCAGTGAACAGATTCACAAAGTGGGCTGGCATCTTAGAAGCAGCAGTGCTTTTAGTTGTCTAGATGCACATGCTTTTCAGCCATTCTTGATGTCTGTCTCTTCACAAATATTACCCACATTAAGCAACTATAATGTGAGTTAAATACTGAGGACATCCTCTGTACACTTATGTCTATTTCCTTCATGTCTTGTAGTTTTCATGCAGTCACCTTCTGAAACCATGAAGGTATTCATGAATAAGCCTGTACAGTTGTGGATTGGCTCAGTTGCCATTGAAACTGGTGGCGAGTAGTAATATATCAGATGGGTTGATGGAGGGGGGGGGGGGGGGGTGAGACTCCGTACAGGAATATCTTTTAGGCACATTGTCACCATGTCCCGTGAACTGTTCATGGGAACTTCTACCTTCTACAGGGACTTACTGACAGTTGGATCTTGCAATGTCTAGTTAAGAGATGTCAGTCCATAAACTATTTGATAATCAGCAATTATCTTTACCACAGCAATTTCGTCCAGTATATTTTTATCAGAGGCATATTTTAAGATTACATAGCAAATAGAAAAAAAGGATTTACATGTAGTTAATTAAAAGTGACTCTGAAGATACCAGTGATGGTCAAATTGAGATACATACAAAGAGACTAAAGTAGTGAAAATCAGAAAAACTGTTATGAAGATTTAAAGTGCGCGTCGTTTATGACAGCAGCCGCGTTTAGGTTCATTCTGCGTATCTGACGTCACAAAACACACTCAGCCAATGAACAGAGGACAACGTTTCTAGAGCTCTACTGCAGTGCAGAGCACGGACGAGTGTCTTCAATTTTAGAAATGTTCAGTCAAAAATAAAGTAAATGAACAAAAGCAATGTCTTGATAGCAGACTTTCTTTTATAGAAAGTTTGGAAAAAGCATTCCTTATACCAATTGCTTCATATTCCATTAATTAATTAAACCAAACAAGCAATAAGCCTCCTAATTCAGGCGATAGCAAAGAAAGGTGTTTGTATCATTATCACGAACTTTTTCACAATAAAGAACAGTGGTAATTGTTTATTTCCTATTGTACTTCGACAAAATGTGAGTAATTCATAGTCATTCCAACAGTGTTTGTCGGTATTTTGCGTGCTATGTTACAGTGCTCCAGGAGCTCTCTTGAATGACTAGTTGCATTAGCGTAGTGGTTAAGGCGGTAGGCTGCCAGGTGAAAGGATATGAGTTCAAACCTTGATTGGTGCCTTATATTTTCTTTATTTAAAAAAATATCAAAGTCTCTTACTTCATGAATTTTATTTGTTTGAATGTAATTTTTTGAAATTTCTAGTGGTTTGTCTCTTCATTATAATCATAAGTTTTCGGTTTTTCTAATTTTGTCCTCCAATATTTCTTTTTACAGCAATTAAAAACAATGAAAAGACACAAACACACACAATATTCATGTTATCTGTTTTGTTTGTATATTTTTTACTATTCATATTGATGTATATTCTTTTGTGACAGTAAGTTGCTGAGCTACTTGATTGTAGGACACAATTCTTTGCTTTGCTGCTTTGGCAACATCATCATATTCAATGTTTTCGTCGACTGATCTATGTTTTGGCAAGTATTTGCTGTCCATTGTGACAAACACAAATTTTTTTGCACACTGTGCCTCACTGACAATATATTTTAGTTTTTTCTATGTTTTATTACGTCCGCAATTCAGTTTTGTGTACTTCGCCAACTTTGTTTTAGTCAGAACTTCTTAGAAAAAATCGAAATGACTCTGGTATAAATAAAACTTTTATTACAGTCGCAAAAGACGGAATATTTCTCAGTATTACATATGACAGTTATCTGGTACTTATATTAATGAGATATTGTTATACAACAAATTTTATATGAAATTTAGTTATCTTGTCCACATTTTATTCTCAACATTGTGGCAACTAAATTCGACCATACGGAAAGTATACACTATGGACTTTAACCTCTGAAAACTCTTCAAAATTTTGTGCGGTGGTTTACTACATTTAATGCTGCACAGTAACTGCGTTGAACATCAAAACAAAATTAAGTCATTCACGGGGGGAAGTTATCAGTCAAGAAGATGTGTAAAAATCAAATTTTTGGGCCAAATAGTTTTTGTGAAATCGAATAAGTGTCAAAGCAGTCTGAACTCCATGTGTCAGCACAGGCGAGTAGTGCAGTGATGACAAAATCGCGCACAGTGCAGAATGCGGGGAGTATGTCTTTGTAGCAGTAAAAGGGTTAATGCACCCGTGGTGGCTTTACTTGATAAACTGCGCGCTCCCCCCTAAACGTAAGTTTGCATACTATACTATACTATACTACGGCACTGCTTCTCATGGCGCGTGTGTCGTTTTGCAACTGGCAACGCAGCAATCTCGCGCGTCGCAGCAATCTCGCGCGTCTGGGCGGGCATGTGTGAGCTGCCAGGATAAAAGCATTGAACTATAGAAAATCAAGAATTCTGTAAGTGGTTCCACCTAACAAAACAAACAGTTTACTTTATCTTTGGTCTTGTGTGATCAGATTCAGCATAAGACATGAAGTTAAATTCATGTTCTAGGTTATTATGATTTTAATAGTTCTTTTCGGTTCTTCTATAAGGTTTGTTTAAAATGGTAATGAATTCTTAATAAATCTAAGACTTTGCATTAAATTTCCATGTCAGGAATACTGCTGCATTGCCAATGAACCAACTACTTTTAACCTAATGATTTTACACTCTAGGAAGCACACCAATTGCACTTGGTGATACCATAGGATTTAGCACAGCAACTGCTTCTCAAATAGTAGGTAAGGAATAAAAGAGAAAGCCGGCTGGTAATCATAGCTGACACTTGGTTCAAGAATCATAAAAGAAAGTTGTATACATGGAAGAAGCCTGGAGACACTGGGTGATTTCAGATTATAAAATGGTAAGACAGAGATTTTGGTCCAGATTTTAAATTGTAAGACATTTCAAGGGGCACATGTGGACTCTGAGCACAGTTAATTGATTATGAACTGTAGATTAAAACTGAAGAAACTGCAAAAAGGTAAGAATTTAAGGAGCAGGGTGGGACCTGGAAAACTGAAAGAACCAGACATTGTAGAGAGTTACAGGTAGAGCATTAAGGAACTATAGAAAAGAATGCAGGAAAGAAATACAGTAGAAGAAGAATGGGTAGCTTTGAGAGATGAAATAGTGAAGGCAGCAGATCATCCAGTAGGTAAGAAGACGAGGGCTAGTAGAAATTCTTGGGTAACAGAGGAGCTATTGAATTTAATTGCTGAAAAGAGAAAATATAAACAATGCTATAAATGAAGCAGGCGAAAAGAAATACAAACATTTCAAAATTAAAATCGACAGGGTGTGCAAAATGGCCAAGCAGTGATGGCTAGAGGACAAATGTATGGATGTAGAAGCATATATCGTGGAGTAAGGTATATACTGCCTGTTGTTGTTGTTGTTGTTGTCTTTAGTCCAGAGACTGGTTTGATTCAGCTCTCCATGCTACCCTATCCTGTGCAAGTTTTGTCATCTCTTGGTCTCCCTCTACAATTTTTACCCTCCATGCTGCCCTCAAATACTAAATTGGTGATCCCTTGATACCTTGGAACATGTCCTACCATCCTATCCCTTCTTCTAGTCAAGTTGTGCCACAAATTCTTCCTCTCCCCAATTCTATTCAGTACCTCCTCATTAGTTCTGTGCTCTACCCATTCAGTCTTCAGCATTCTTCTGTGGCACCACATTTCACCAAAGCCTCTATTCTCTTCTTGTCTAAACTAATTATAGTCAATGTTTCACTTCCATGCATGGCTACACTCCATGCAAGTACTTTCAGAAAAGGCTTCCTCACACTTAAATCTATACTCAGTGTTAACAAATTTCCCTTCTTCAGAAATGATTTCCTTGCCATTGTCAGTCTACATTTTATATCCTTTCTACTTCGACCATCATCAGTTATTTTGCCCCCCCCCCCCCCCCCCCCCCCCCGCAATAGCAAAACTCCTTTACTCCTTTAAAGTGTCTCATTTCCTAATCTAATTCCCTGAGCATCACCTGATTTAATTTGACTACATTCCATTATCCTCGTTTGGCTGTGTTGAAGTTCATCTTATACCCTCCTTTTCAGACAATGTCCATTCTGTTAAACTGCTCTTCCAGGTCCTTTGCTGTCTCTTCTAGAATTACAATGTCATTGGCAAACTTCAAATTTTGATATTCTTCTCCATGGATTTTATTTCCTACTTAAAATTTTTCTTTTGTTTCCTTTACTGCTTACTCAATATACAAATTGAATAACATCGGGGATAGACTACAACCCTGTCTCACTACATTCCCAACCACTGTTTCCTTTTCATCCCACTTGACTCTTATTATTGCCTTGTGGTTTCTGTACAAATTATAAATAGCCTTTCGCTCCCTGTATTTTACCTCTGCCACCTTCAAAATTTGAAAGGGAGTATTCCTGTCAACATTCTCAAAAGCTTTCTCTAAGTCTACAAATGCTAGAAACATAGGTTTGCCTTTTCTTAATCTATTTTTTAAGATAATTCTTAGGGTCAGTATTGCCTCGTGTGTTCCAACATTTCTATGGACTTCAAACTGATCTTCCCCAGGGTTAGCTACAGCCAGTTTTTCCATTCGTCTGTAAAAACTTCATGTTAGTATTTTGCAGCCATGATTTATTAAGGTGATAGTTCGGTAATTTTTCACCTGTCAACACCTGCTTTCTTTGGGGTTGGAATTACTATATTCTTCTTAAAGTGTGAGGGTATTGCAACTGTCTCATACATCTTGTTCACCAGATGGTAGAGTTCTGTCAGGGCTGGCTCTCCCAAGGTTGTCAGTAGTTCCAATGGAATGTTGTCTACTCCTGGGGTATTATTTCAACTCAGGTCTTTCAGTGCTCTGTCAAACTCATCATGTAGTATCATATCTCCCATTTCATCTTCATCTACGCCCTCTTCCAGTTACATAATATTGCTACCCAGTACATTGCCTTTGTATAGATCCTCTACATACTCCTTCCACCTTTCTGCTTCCCCTTTTTCACTTAGAACTGGTTTTCATCTGAGTTCTTGATATTCATACAAGTGGTTCTCTTTTCTCCAAAGGTCTCTTTAATTTTCTTGTAGGCAGTATCTATCTTACCTTCTGTGATGTATACCTCTGCATCCTTACATTTGTCCTCTAGCCATCACTGCTTAGCCATTTTGCCTTCCTGTTGATCTCATTTTTGAGATGTTTGTATTCCGTTTGCTTACTTTATTTACTGCATGTTTATATTTTCTCCTTTCATCAATTAAATTCAATATCTCTTCTGTTACCCATGGGTTTCTACTAGCCCTCGTCTTTTTACCTGCCTATAGGAAAATTAAAGAGACCTTTGGTGAAAAGAGAACGACATGTATGATTATCAAGAGCTCCGATGGGAAACCTGTCGTATTCAAAGAAGGGAAAGCAGAAAGGTGGAAGGAGTATATAGAGGACCTATAAAAAGGCGATTTACTTGATGGCAATCTTATGAAAATGGAATAGGATGTAGATGCAGATGAAATGGGAGATATGGTACTGCAAGAATAATTGGATACAGCACTGAAAGACCTCTAAGTAGAAAGAAGTCCCCAGCAGTAGACAGCATTCTGTTAGAACTACTGATAGCTGTGGGAGACGCAGACATGACCAAGCTCTTCCATCTGGTGGGCAGGATGTATGAGACAGACAAAATACCCTCAGACTTCAAGAAGAATAT
Organism: Schistocerca gregaria; assembly: GCF_023897955.1. NCBI lineage: Eukaryota > Metazoa > Arthropoda > Insecta > Orthoptera > Acrididae > Schistocerca > Schistocerca gregaria. The sequence goes on along the minus strand of NC_064921.1, from coordinate 632,473,838 downwards.
AATAATTCCAATTTCAAAGAAAGCAAGTGCTGACAGGTGTGATAATTGCCAAACTATCAGTTTAATAAGTCATGGTTGCAAAATACTAACACAAATTCTTTACAGATAAATGGAAAAACTGGTAGTAGCTGACCTGGTGGTAGATCAGTTTGGATTCTGTGGAACTGTTAGAACATGCGAGGAAGTACTGACCCCCTTACTTACCCTAGAAGCTAGGTTAAAGAAAACAGATCTAAGTTTCTAGCATTTGTAGACTTAGAGAAAGTGTTTGACAATGTTGGCTGGAATACTTTCAAATTCTGAAGGTGGCAGGGGCCAAATACAGGGAGCGAAAGGAATTTGTACAGAAAGCACATGGCATTAGTAAGAGTTGAGAGGCATGAAAATAAAGCAGTGGTTGTGAAAGGAGTGAGACAGGATTGTAGCCTATCCCCGATGTTATTCAATTTGTGTATTGAGCAAGCAGTAAAGGAAACACAAAAAAAATCATTTGGAGTAGGAAATAAAATCCATGGAGAAGAAGTAAAAACTTTGCAGTTTGCCTATAACATTCTAATTCTGTCAGAAACAGCAAAGGATGTGGAAGAGCAGTTGAACTGAATGGACAGTGTCTTGAAAGGAGGATATAAGATGAACATCAACAAAAGCAAAACGAGGGTAATGGAATGTACTCAAATCAAATAAGATGATGCTGAGGGAATTAGATGAGGAAATGAGACATTTAAAGTAGTAGACGAGTCTTCCTATTTGGGGAGCAAAGTAACTGAGGATGGTCAAAGTAGAGAGGATATAAAATGTAGACTGGCAATGGGAAGGCAAGCGTTTCTGAAGAAGAGAAATTTGTTAACATGAAGTATAGATTTAAGTGTCAGGAAGTCTTTCCTGAAAGTATTTGTGTGGAATGAAGCCATGTATGGATGTGAAATGTGGGCAATGAACAGTTTAGACAAGAAGAGAGTAGAAGCTTTTGAAATGTAGTGCTACAGAAGAATGCTGAAAATTAGATGGATAGATCACATAATTAGTGAGTTGGTACTGAATAGAATTCGAGAGAAGAGGAATTTTTTTGCACAGAGATGGAGCCACTCCACACCAACATCGGCATGATGGCCAACACAAAAGGTGTACTGCCATCTCTGCATAAGGGTTAATTTTCACTAGAGTGAGGTCTTGCAGGATGTGGGTACTGCAATGTTCGCACACATCTGGTTAAGGTTAACCATTAATGCGCTCTCATCTGGAGATAGATTGGGTAGAAAGTTGAGCAGAGGGAGCAGTTTGAAGGGCAGAAGGGAGAAAATGGCCAAGGCAAGAGCCAAGGGGAAAAAAAACTTTTGTGATGGTTGGGTCGAATTGTAAGAGCAGTAGTGGTTTACTTGATTCCTGCGACAGGTCATGCAAGAGTGGGCTTTGTTAGTAATGGGTATCATGCAGGTCGATATCTTTGACATTGTGCGGTGCTGTTACTCAGAGGCTGCTACTGGGTGCCGGTCTTGGTTTCTCAATCAGCATCAGCATACCTGTAGCAGTTGGGTTCATTGTGGTTTTGTGTCCAATAGGTCGTATATCACATTCACAATATAGGGTAATGTTGGCGATTTGTTCGTGCACCAGCGTGTGAGCTTGTCAGTCTCCCTGCTGAAACATGTTGGTCGGCTTTAATAGGAGCTGTCATATCCAGTTGCCATAGGTGGTTATTCCTTAGCTAGTAGTGTCTTTGGCCGCTTATGCTTCCACCTATGGTTGTGATCATAGTTTCCCAGAGTAAGGATGAAAGGATTGTCGAGTGACTCGGGTTCCTGCATAGTTGTGTGGCACGTTTTTTGAATTCTTCCTTGAGGGTTTCAAGGCAGTATTCAATGCAAAGATTGCAGTTGTGGTGCATCTTCTTGAATGTTTATAATGAGACAGTCAGGTCAGTGCAGAATATTTATGCATTTCTCTTTCATTGTTATATTAAATATTTTCCATCCACTGTTTGACAGCCTTAATAGTCTTGTCATTTGTTAGCAGCAGACACTACTTGGCACATTTTTATATACTTCAGCAGGTGTTGAGCACTCTGTAGTTCTTCACAGGAGTGTATGGTTATTTCTTGAGGAAACATTTACCATTACTGTATATTCATCACATATTTTAAGACCAAAGTCCGGAACAGATTCGGGTTTATGCATATAAATAAAACCCAGTTGTGACCTGTAGGTAGCTTATTCATTATTTAGTGGAAGAAATGGTCACTGAATTTTGGCTCTCAGTTTCAGAAATCAACTTGTTGCCCTTGCTTAGAAGCTATAGTACAAACAAAATCTTTGCAAATGCTTTAGGTTTGTCTTTTCTTTCCTCTGAAGTAACTTCTCACCCTAAATTCAGGTGATGTGATGCTAGTGAGATGGATTAGAGGGTTGACTAGAAATGGCTTAAGACATTGAGTAAAGATATGGGCCATTTGATTGAAGATTACGTCGCTATAATTTGTATGAGATAATGATCTGATACTACAAGAACACCTTACCAGCCTTTGCAGCAGCATTCTCTGAAGTAACATTGTTATATAAGTGCTTTTGTGGCTGTCACTTTTGTTGCAAAGCGTCTTGTTCAAGACCCAGTTTAAGAATTGTTTATCCCTATCTCCATCATCTTGTGTAGAAGTTAGGCCTTTCTCTTGAAAATAGCAGCTGTAAAAGTTAGGTTTGTTCAGCACACCTGACATCACATATTCTCTGATAACCAGTGGGCATTCGGTAGTTTTCTGAGCACTCATTTGTGAATGTTGTAGTGAACGTGAGCATTAAACATGATTGTAGTGAGTTATTTAGTGAACTTTATTCCATTAGTTGTGAGTTGTCGTGGCTGACGATGACGGTCAACAAGAGAGTGGTGCAATTTGCAGGAGACACTTTCCCTTCTTCGAGCACTGCAACTATCACTTTCAATGGGATCATGGCAACCCCCACCTGTGCCTTGACTTGTGCAGACTGCCATTGTTCGTGAATCAGAGTATAGTTCACCATATTATTGACTGTAGATAAAACTCTAATTTTGTTTTCAAACTTGGAAGTAAATGCTGGAAGTCAGGAATTCAGCAAAATATCCAATTGTGTAGATAAATAAAACACATCTCAGATTTATGTGAGAGATGTTGTTAAAGTAAAGTACATTAACCCTTCATAATAAACACTTCTTTAGATAGAACATTGCAGTAATTGATTGACTTTCAGTCTCATTGTAAATATCAAGGTGATGGATTGAAATACAACAGAATGAATACATGTTTCAAATATTCTTTTGTTCATTTTTCTTTTTGTCATCCCAGGCTCTTGCCCCAGGGCCAATGGACTTCTCCGACCTGGGGCAACAATTTGTGGAGTATGCACATTTTCCCCCGCACTGCCACTTGCATAATTAATGCGATCGTCATCCCACATTGAAGACATGCATTATCCCTCCAGATTATTTGCCACAGGCAATTATATTTTTAAAAAAATGTGCAATAGGTGCACTCTCCTAACTGTTAAATCATTACCCCACTTTCCCACTGTATAGTTAATGAGCATCACTCATTGGCAAAGTAAACACAGGGTTACACATCCCTCTTCTGGAGTATGTAACACCACAACCTGCACATTTTACATAGAAGTAAGGAAAGGTAATGTAAATGGCTTGTGTGTGTGTGTGTGTGTGTGTGTGTGTGTGTGTGTGTGTGTGTGTGTGTGTGTGTGTGTGTGTGTGTGTGTGTTTCCGGGGAGGGGGGGGGAGCCGAGTTAGTAATGAATAAATACAAGGGACGTTCAGTAAATAGTGCAACACTTTTTCTTTCTGAAACCAGATTGGTTTTATTCAGGGTTCCAGTACATCGTATTATTCCTCACAGTTATGACTACTAACTGGGAGGATCCGTATGCATGCCTGATATTTCTCTGCTGGTTGATGTTGGAGCAAACATCTTGCTGCATCAAAAACCACTGCATCATCCTTTTAAGATGCAAGCAGTTCCAAACATATGCTCCTTTGTTGCTCTTTATAGTCTTTTGTTAGGTGCTGAGGAACTCAGCGGGCACACACCTTTGAGTACACCCAGCTAATAGACGAGTGTGTCAACACTACCAACAGAGGTGTCCAATTCTACAGTGAGGTGTTTGATTGTGATCTGTCTATCACCCCGAATGAGTGTGCCCACACGTTCCAACATTAAAGGTCTCACAGCTGTGTGCGGCCAATCAGCATGCAGGAGATCGTACAGGTTTGCACGATCTTGTTGTGGTGAGGACAGATGCCTCTACCAATGAGACATAGTGCTTTTGTTCACTGCCAGGTCTCCATAAACAGCATGCAAGTGCTTATGAATATCTATGAAGCTCTGGTTTTCCTCAAAAAAAAAGTCAGTGACACCTCTCTGCTTGGAATGCACTTCAGTTACAGGCGTCACTTTTAAGGCTACACATAATGGCGCTATCTATTGGAACTTCATGAAACTATAGAGGCTGAAGTGAGAATATTCCATGATGGCCCACAACAAATTCCATATTTTTTAAAAACAAAATTAGCTGTGAAAAATGTGTTACATTGCTTACTTAATGCCCCCCCCCCCCCCTCCCTTGTAGTAGATTGCACTAATATGTCTCAAATAGTGTCATAATGATATTTTGTTTTGTGTTCCCACATGCTTGTAAATTAAGGTTCACAGAACATATATTTGCAGCATACATCAGGTGCGGCATCAACAGTTGATTCAGAAGAAGACAATCTTGGTCCTCTTCCAGCTGGATGGGAGAAAAGGGTGCAACCTGATGGTCGTTGCTACTTTGTCAACCATAAGAACCGCACTACTCAGTGGGAGGATCCTCGTACTCAAGGGTGAGCTGTTATTAAAGGCCATGAAATATAATCACTATTTTACTGATATTTTCACATATGTTGGAAGCAGAATAATTAAGTTTCCGGGAGGCTGGTAGTGGAGTATTCTATCCTTTATGAGGATAAGAGGTTATCAGGAACAGTTTACATTCTGTGGAAAGTGGCTACAGAATGTAGATTGTAAGGGTGAAGTTATACATTGCTCTATGGTGAGCTAGGATCTTACAATTTACCATCAACTATTCTCATTTTTTTTATAATTTCAATTAGCCGTATCTCAGAAATTGAGAGTAGACCATTTGTTTATGATGTCTTTCCCTCTGAATGTTTGTACTACCATCTGTTAAAGTGTACGCTTCCTCAAAGACACATATTCACATCCTTTAACTAATTAATGGAAAATCTCATATAATTCACATCCTTTAATACCATAAACTGCTGCTGGTGGTTATTTTAGCAATATTTACTCAATTGAATGGTTGGGCATGTATTATGACATGAGTCATTTCCAGAAACTGTAGTTAAAGGAATGGTGGAAAGAAAGAATCAGAAGTAAAGTGTAGACATTACTGTATAAAATATTGCGGATGGTGTATGTGGAGCCATTTTATTGAAATGAAGAGAATAGCTGGCAAGTGATATCAATAGAGAGGTGAATCAAACAAAAATTGTAATGATGACCAGAACCATACAGCTCAGTTGAAGTCATCTCCTATAGCACCCAAAACTTTTTTCTTTTGCAGTAGCTGTCACTGTAATCAATCATGAGAGATATTGGGAACAGTGGAGGCCATATATTTCTGCCAGCTGTTGCTGAGTTCATCTGTGTAACATGTCGATCTGATGCATTGATGTTTTGAAATAGACAAATGTAGTTATGACAATAGTTTTCAGTTATCTTTTTGATTGATTTATGCTTTTGTGTTCTAAAAAACCTGACGTTTCCCACAAGCTTGAAGTTTATGGATAGGCTTCCTGTTCTTAGTAATTTTATATGCTCGATATTTTCAACAAATGATGCTACCAATCAAAGCATTGAATGCACACTCCAGTGCTTCAAGTCTCATCTCCCTTGCAACCTCCCCCCCCCCCCCCCCCCCCATCTCTCCCAACAACACCCCTTCATTAACAGAAAAAAGAAAAAAGTCATCCCTTATGTTTAGGAAAAGGAATTATAACAATCAGTGCTGACCAAGCCATTGCCCCATTGCTTTCGTCTATTTCGTTAAAGCTAAAGAAAACACATTTGACTGTTATTTATTATAGTACTGAAGTATCTTATTCTTCATAAGCAGGATTACTTGTCACTATTTTACTCTTAATTTACCCAACTTCTACTTCATATAGATAAGCTTAGTTTTCTGTTCTTTTAATATAGACAGGAGGTTGGAGCTGATGAAGCGGCTCTCCCACCAGGTTGGGAAATTCGATTAACGGAAGATGGTGTCCGTTACTTTGTTGATCATAACACAAGAACAACAACATTCCAAGACCCTCGACCTGGAGCTCCAAAGGGGTATGATTCTAATAGTGTTATATTACAGATGCTGATAGTGTACTTTTTAAGTCTGAAGGCTTACATCTTTAATAAGATTGTCAAACATGTCATTTGTGTCTCGTCTTTGTAGACTTTTTGATACGATATCTTAACTTCTGTTTTGAACTGGAACCTGTATTTACTTTTATTTTGGACTAGAACCGGTGCATGCTACAAAAGAAGGCAGCTGTAATATTAGATGCACACTTAGTTCTACTAATGATGGACGTTTGTAATTGCTGAAGAGTTGGTCACAAGGCCGTACTCTTGTAGTAATTGTACCCTTGTCAAAGATAGTTTTGTTTGTAATGCATCAATAAAGTTAATCTTATTTCATTGTATAGATGCTTTCTGGCAATGTGATAGCAGACTTTCATTAGAATTTATGTATTTCAGGCCAAAAGGTGTATATGGTGTGCCCAAGGCATATGAAAGATCTTTCAGGTGGAAACTTGGACAGTTTCGGTACCTGTGTCAAAGCAATGCACTTCCTAGTCATATCAAAATAACAGTAACTCGCCAAACATTATTTGAAGATTCTTATCATCAGATTATGAGGCTACCTGCTTATGAACTCAGAAGACGACTTTACATTATTTTTAGAGGAGAAGAAGGTCTTGATTATGGTGGCGTTTCCAGGTGATTTTGCATTTTCTTTAATTACTTTAATATTTTATTATGTGTGGCATTGATGTAAATAATTTTGTCTCAAAATAAAATGGGAGGTACACAGTAAACTTAACAGATGACAGATGAAAACATATGTTTAAAGCTATATTAAATATAACAAAATTAGAGTATTCGTTTTACAAATTCTTCATTTTGTCTCTTGCTTCCCAGTGCCTGTTCACAAAATTTTTGTCTGGCAGTGACAGACATATACAAGTATGTGTAAACAGTAAACGTGATATTTCGATGTTTTCCATATATTGAAGTATGTTACAATTAACTTGAAATGCCATATAATTAGAATTGCTGGTATGATTGATTTTAAGTCACTTAAAAATTGCTGCTTTAGTAAATAATAACAATCTCTAAGTAACACGAGTTAGAGCAGTTGTTTTGACTCTATCTTTGATATCAAAAGGCTTTTAATCTTCGTAGCATGAAATATCAGGTGAATAGTTGCCATTGTATTCCAGCTCCGTGGTTGCATTATTCCTTGAATGGGACTTGCCATGGTATACATATAGCCAGTTGTTTCCAGATCAAGATCTGATGGTTTCTGGTGCAAAAACGTGTAGTATTTGGCTACAGATGTCTTTTCTGCTGATTTGTTGTATTAGATCTATATTTTGACTCATGTGTTGTAATTTAGTTGGCTTGATTGGTGTCAGTACCTTACCTTGCAGTTACTATAATGTAATTACAAAAACAGGTAAATTTCTGACATAACGAGCAACTTGATCCTCTTCAGGGTGGTGGCTGTATACTGGTGAATGTCTCGTCTTACATACTGTCACTTTTGTTATCTGGTAGCTACTGATATCACATATCTGAGATGTCACTGGACTATTTGAAGAGGTTGTTATGGCTGTATAGTGTGCTACTGCTTGTGCTACCCTGGTGGCCGACTGAAAGGCATCCTCTGGTAGGTGATTGGTAGAAGGTAGTACATCAGCTGTCTGTTGCACATGCCACTCTGGTAAGTGATGGGTGGGCAATTCTTATTGGTGATTGGAAGGTAATAGTAAATCAGCAGCTTGTATCCAGGGGAAGGTGTTTTCCTGCAGTGAACCATTAAGGCCACTTAGCAGTTCTCATGACTACCATCTGCACTACCAAACCTAAACCTGGGACGAGTGGCACTACGGGCCGGTGAGCACATGCAATCCACCAGGCTGGAGTCATTGGCAGCCAGGTGACAGGTTATTTTAGACATCCTCCCTGTTCATTCTTTTAGAGCATTTAATTATTTCAATAGCCTGTCTTATTTTCTGTTGCTGCATCCACGGCTGCTGAGCAAGATCTTTAGGTTCTTGAAAGTTGATGAGATGGCCGTATATGTGGTTGTGTTCCACTACATATGTGGCTGTGTTCCGCTACAGTGGACTTATTGTTCTATCCCAGCTGAAGTGCAAGTGCTAATGGGTCTACCAGTTTCAGCAACATAAACCTTGCCGCATTCACACCGAAGTTTGTACACACCTGCATTGTGGAGAGCATTCACAGAATCCTTAGTGGATCAATAAATCTTGGACCTTGTGGCCACCCTGAAATACAGGTGTGAATCCTGTGCTACACAGAGCCTTCCTTATATGAGAGATGTTAGTGACTGTTTAGGCAAGGTTCTGTGTCCCGCAGGACTCAGACGTGTATTTCAGAGTGGCCACAAGATCTGAGATTTGTTGGGGTCGACTAAAGATCTCATCAATACTCTCCAAACTGCAGGTGTGTACGATTTTTGATGTGAGTGTGGTGAAGTATGTGTTGGTGAAGCCGGGAGATCCAGTAGCACTTGCATTTTGGAGCATGGACATTACGTATGAATGGGACAGAATAGAAAGTCAGCTGTAGCAGAACACCACTAGGATTGTGGCCATCCTACAAATTTTCAAGAATCTCACATACTTTGTTGTCAGCCGTGGATGCAGAAATGGAAAATAAGAGAAGCTATTGAAATAATTAAATGCCCTAATAACATGAACAGGGAGGATGGCTACTAGTAACCTGTGGCCTGGCTGCCAGTGATTTCAGCGTGGTAGACTGCCTGTGTTTGGCAGCAGGTGGCACTACTGAGCCCAGGTTTGGCAGTGTAGACAGTAGATGCGAGAGAACTCGTGTGTGGCCTTGACATCTCGGTGCAGGAAAACACCATCCCCTGGATACAATCTATTGATTTGCTATTACTTTCCAGTCACCAATCGGAGCCGCCTGCCAATCTGTTGCCAGAGTGGCACAAGCAACAGACAGCAGATATGCTACCTTCTGCCAGTCACTTACTAGAGTTGTCTTCTAGTCAGCCTTGAGCATAGCATAGGCAATAGCAACTGTACAACCATCCTTGCATAACAACCTCTTCAAATTGTCCAATGACATCTCAGATATGTAATGTCTGAAGCCACCAGATAACTGAAAATGGCAGTGTATAAAGGAAGACATTCACCAGTACACAGCAGTGAACCACCCTGAAGAGAACTTCAATAATACGATCGAAATGTTGGGAATTTAGCTGTAATAGTTACATGAGCCATTACCCAAAATTACATACACTACTGGCCATTAAAATTGCTACACCAAGAAGAAATGCAGATGATCAACGGGTATTCATTGGACAAATATATTATACTAGAACTAACATGTGATTTCATTTTCATGCAATTTGGGTGCATAGATCCTGAGAAATCAGTACCCAGAACCACCACCTCTGGCCGTAATAATGGCCTTGATACGCCTGGGCATTGAGTCAGACTGAGCTTGGATGGCGTTTACAGGTACAGCCGCCCATGCAGCTTCAGCACTATACCACAGTTCATGAAGAGTAGTGATTGGCGTATTGTGACGAGCCAATTGCTCGGCCACCGTTGACCAGACGTTTTCAGTTGATGAGAGATCTGGAGAATGTGCTGGCCAGGGCAGCATTCGAACATTTTCTGTATCCAGAAAGGCCCATACAGGAACTGCAACATGCAGTGATGCGTTATCCTGCTGAAATGTAGGGTTTCGCAGGGATCGAATGAAGGGTAGCGCCATGGGTCATAACACATCTGAAATGTAACATCTACTGTTCAGAGTGCCGTCAATGTGAACAAGAGGTGACAGAGACGTGTAACCAATGGCACCCCATACCACCACGCTGGGTGATACGCCAGTATGGCGATGAATATATTCTTCCAATGTGCGTTCACCGCATTGTCGTCAAACACGGATGCGATCATCATGATGCTGTAAACAGAACCAAGATTCATTCGAAAAATGATGTTTTGCCATTCATGCACCCAGGTTCGTCGTTGAGCACACCATCACTGGCACTCCTGTCTGTGATGCAGCATCAAGGGTAACCGCAGCCATGGTCTCCGAGCTGATAGTCCATGCTGCTGTAAACGTAGTCAAACTGTTCGTGCAGATGGTTGTTGTCTTGCAAACGTCCCCATCTGTTGATTCAGGGATCATGATGTGGCTGCACGATCCATTACAGCCGTGTGGATAAGATGTGTCATCTGGACTGCTAGTGACACGAGGATGTTGGGATCCAGCACGGCGTTCCGTATTACTGTCCTGAACCCACTGATTCCATATTCTGCTAAAAGTCATTGGATCTCTACCAGAGCGAGCAGCAATGTCGCGATGCGATAAACCGCAATCGCGATAGGCTTCAATCCAACCTTTATCAAAGTCAGAAATGTGATGCTACACATTTCTCCATTACACAAGGCATCATAACAACGTTTCACCAGGCAACGCCGGTCAACTGCTGTTTGTGTATGAGAAATCAGTTGGAAACTATCCTCAAGTGATCACGTTGTAGGTGTCGCCACCGGCACCAACCTTGCGTGAATTCTCTGAAAAGCTAATCATTTGCATATCACAGCATCTTCTTCCTGTCGGTTAAATTTCGCGTCTGTAGCACATCATCTTCGTGGTATAGCAATTTTAATGGCCAGTAGTGTATTTTATTCAAAATAATACCAACCGTGGAAGCCTATGAACTTATATCAGTACCTCACCTGTTTCCCATTATACATTGTAAGTTTTATTTCTTTTATTTTCCTGTTACTGTTTGGGCAAGAGCCTATTTTTTTTATGTTTGACCACAAAGTGAGGAGCAGAGATGATGATGATGATGATGATGATAGTCCAGTACTGCTGTGAGTCTTTGTGTAGTTTCAAAACAGATACAGACATTTCAGATCTCAGGGAGCTGATACATGTTGATTTTATGGCATCAGCTATTCACATCACGTGGTTCTATACAACAGCATTATTTCATAACAGGTTGTATATATATTTTATATGTGAATTTTAATGTTGATGTTGCACATCCCCATTTTGTACCTGCAAACCTCTCTTTTCTGTGTACACTAGTCACTCAAGCTCCAAACAGCACTTTGGTACTGTGTTCATTAGTTTCCAAAATTCTAGAACATTTATGTAAAACAAAACGTTGACTCCTTCATGGTTAGTCAGGAGGAGGACTGATACACTGACTGAATAGGGAGCAACAGCATCTTGCGGCAGGCCAGTTTAAAGCCATTTAATCTGATGATTTCAGACTTGACAGTATCTTTGATGGGGGGGGGGGGGGGCTTTGAATCAGTTAAATATTTTTCAAGTTGCACTATGATTAAGTTTGAGAACGTCTGATTTCTGTATTTAATCACATACATATTTGAAGTTGATGTAAACTGCTGTTTTAATGGCCCTTTAAGTTACTCTTGGTTTATTGAATAGCAACCCTACTTTTCCCTCCGTTGAACAGTTACACCTAAAGTCTGCTTGGGTATGTTGTCTGATGTGATTTTCAGTGAACCAGTTTAATCTTTCATTCTCATTCTCTCCAAGGTTTAAATAGTATTTCTGTCCAGAAAATTTATATCTAGCTTTAACATCTGTGGCAGTTTTATTTTCCCTTGGGATGAGACTTACGATGGTTTTTTTTCCATTATTGAAGATCTGTTGAATTCCAGATGCTACAAAAAAGCAGTATTTTGCACAAAAGCAGCAGTGTGATTCTTGCATTATGTCCCATATTAAGAATGAATTAATTAGTTTAGCTAAAGTTATTAAGCTCAGCTAACTTTTTGCTTTCAAATAATTCCAGATATTTAAGCTGTAGATGTTACAGTGTTAGATTTTATATTTAGATATTTGTGTAATTTGACTTCCATATCACAACAGAAGCGTTCTACATTGTGTATTGACATCTTTGATTGGTTCTTTTCTTTTGCAGAGAATGGTTCTTTTTGTTGTCACATGAAGTACTGAATCCAATGTATTGTCTTTTTGAATATGCAAACAAGAACAATTACAGTCTACAAATAAATCCAGCTTCATATGTAAATCCAGATCACTTACTATACTTCAAATTTATTGGTCGTTTCATAGCAATGGTATGTTCAAGACAAGTACTTCAATGTTTTAAGCTTCAATACATTACTGTAAAGTATTACTTTGTTCATAAGTTGTTTTTTGTTGGTTTAGTAATTATGTTTCTTTTAACAGTCACAATTCTGCCCACAATTTTGACGTATTTGTAAGATGGTCTTTTAATTGTAAAGCTTTCATATTAACAGGTGATTGTTTATAGTGCAGAATTCTTCATAGTATCTATTGAAAGAACAGAGAACAGATTGAGAAATGAGATAAGAGACAGAAAGATTAAGTAATAACACTATGGTGTAGGGCTATAGATAGAGAGATTCTGAATAAAACACACCATGCTGTCAAGAGAGCAAGGCATGATGCCTTCAGTGACTACGATAGCAGAATGTTGTCAAATGATACTTTAAAAAAACCAAAGAAATTCTTTCGTATGTAAAAGTTGCCAGTGGCACCCAAGTTAGTGTACAGTCCCTAGTGAATGAGACAGGAACTGAAATTGAGAGTAGCAAAGCAAAAGCTGAAATGCTTAACTTAATTTTCAAATTTTCCTTTACAAAGGAAAGTCCAGGAGTATTTCCCCAGTTTAATCCTCATGCCACTGAAAAGATGTCTGAAATAATAGTGTCAGTGGTGAGGAACAGCTAAAATCGTTAAAAATTGAACAAATCTCCAGGTCCTGATGGAGTCTTTATCAGATTCTGTACTAAATTTGTGGCTAAGTTAGCCCATCTTCTAATTAGAATCCATCATAGATCCCTTGAACAAAAAACTGTGCCCAGTTCTGGGAAATAAGTGCAGGTCACACCCGTCTATAAGAAGGGCAGTGCCAGAGATCAACAAAACTACCATCCTATATCCTTGACATTGATTTGTTGTAGGATCTTGAACAGAAAGACCTCCTCAATGCCAATCAGCATTTAATTCTGAAAAAAAGATCATGTGAAACCTAACTCACTTTTCTCGCATTACATACTGAAAGCTATGTATCAAGGCAGTCAGGTAGATGCAGTATTTCTTGATTTCTGAAAAGCATTTGACTCGATACCGCACCTACGCTTATTGTCAAGAGTACAATCATGTTGGATATCAAGGGAAATTTATGACTGGTTTGAAGACTTTTGGTAGGGAGGATGCAGAATGTTATCTTGGATGGAGACTTGTCGTCAGATGTAGAAGTAACTTCAGCTGTACCCCAGGGAAGTGTGTTGGGATCCTTGTTGTTCATGTTGTATATCAGTGACCTTGCAGACGATATTAATAGTAACAAATATGCCGTTGGATCATAAGATTTTAAAGTGGTGCAGAGGCTGACTGCTTGCTTTTAATATTCAGAAATGTAAAATTGTACACTTGACTAAATGAAAAAAAATGTTGCATCATGTGACTACGACACCCATGAGGGACTGTTATAATTAGTCAGTTCATACAAGTACATGATTGTTTCTTGTGAAGATATGAATTGGAATGATAACATATGCTGTCATAGGTAATGCAGGTACCAGACTTCAGTTCATTGGTAGATTTCTAGGTTAAAACAGGCAGTCTGTGGAGGAGATAGCATATGAAAGACTTGTGAGGCCTATCTTAGAATATTGATGAAGTCTGTGGGAACTGTACCAAATTAAATGAACAGACCGTACTGAACATAGCAAAGAAAGATAACATGAATGGTCACGCATCTGTTTGTCCCATAGGAGAATGTCTCAGAGATACTGATGAAGTTTTCCTGGGGAAGTCTACTTAAAAAGTTTTGAGAACAAACTTCAAATGATGAATCTAGGAGTATACTAGAAACCTCTGTGCTTTGCTCACATAGGGATTGTGAGGACAAGATTACATTGTGCACAAAGGCACTTAAACGTTAATTCTTCCTGCGCTCCATATGTTGCTGGGAGAAGCCTTAGTAACTGGTACAATAGGAAGTATGGATGTAGATATAGATGTAGATTTTCTTGAAGTAGTTGTCAACAGGCATCAAATTATGTGTAAAATTGTTTGTTTGCAGTGTTTGAATTGTTGTAAGGTAATTGCTTTTGTTTCCACAGGCTCTTTATCATGGACGTTTCATTTATTCTGGATTTACAATGCCATTTTATAAGAGAATGTTAAATAAAAAGTTGACAATGAAGGACATTGAATCAATAGACCCAGAATTCTACAATTCACTTGTTTGGATTAAAGATAACAACATTGAAGAATGTGGCCTAGAACTCTATTTCAGTGTCGATTTTGAAATTTTGGGTCAAGTAATACACCATGAACTGAAAGAAAATGGTGACAAGATCCGTGTTGTTGAAGAAAATAAAGAAGAATACATGAGGTGAAATAATTTTTTGTTAGTATGGATACTTATTAAAGAAAATTTTCATGCATTACTAGCAGAGTGCCTTTTAATTACTGCACAGGCTGATGACAGAATGGAGAATGACACGTGGCATTGAAGAACAGACCAAAGCATTCCTGGATGGTTTCAGTGAAGTGGTACCTCTTGAATGGTTAAAATATTTTGATGAACGTGAACTGGAGCTGATGCTCTGTGGTATGCAGGAAATTGATGTGGATGATTGGCAACGTAATTCAATTTATCGGCATTATACCAGAAACAGCAAACAAGTTGTTTGGTTTTGGCAGGTACTGCAACCAATGTATTAATTCTGTTTGTATAGCTATGAAATGTTAGTATTCAAGCACTTTGTGTGTTTAATCAAGTAATAATGTTTATTTCTTGGCTGTGTATGACTTGCTGTTGATGCAGTGTGTGACATGAATTGTTTTGTGTACTTGCATTATGGTCAAAAGTTCACATGTTAATCAGAATCACTTCAAACAACATGGGACTGACATTGTTATGAACTGATCTGCTCCTATAACGTGTAGACTGTAGACCACAAATGAAGCAGCCTGGAGTGCTCTGGGTCATCTGCTGGCTTTTCTGATTTTAGTGTGGCCGTTATCTTTGAGCATATAAATTAACATGGCAGTTTGTAATGTTAAAATGTGCACCAAGCTGACTCTTGCATACTTCACACAATTCTTAATAAATATTGGGTTGATATTAGGAAATCCGTGCTACTCTGCATTGTTTTGGCATTCTATGGGACAGTCGGTTTCACTTGTGGAAGAGTAAGTGCATTCAGTTTCCATCCTTCCAGCTTTTTAAGTTTGAAGTACTTGTTTCACTTGGGACAACTTTTTCTTTCAGTGCTCTTAATTTTGATACTAGCAGAAGGGCAAAATTGATTGGGGTTGCAGGTATTTTTTGTTGTTGTATTGTAAGTTTTCCACCTTCCTTAGTAATATCCATGCTTCTCTGCTTGAGATAGTAAAGTTATTCATACCAGCAAAGACTTTTACTATATCCTGCAAATAAATATTACATTGTCAACATGCTCTTTCTACTGTCGACTGTATACAGCTCTTTTAGTTACTTCAAATGTTGCATCCTACTACCAGTTTTTTGTAATTTTGGTTTTGTCTTGTGTAGTTGCTTTATATATTTACCTTTCTGCTTTATTTACCATACAACTAGATTTTTCAATATCTCTGTTGTCCATGTAGTGGATACGATCTTCCCACTGTCATTTGTACTATTTCTCTTCTTATTAGAAATATTCGGAGAATCAGGACTTGGGTCTCCCTCTGGCCTTTTCCAGATTTAGGCTCTTTGTGGTTTCTTTAAAACAGGAATAAAATTCTGGGATAGTTCTTTTGAAAAAGGGTAGAGTCCATTTCCTTGCCCATCCTTTTCCATTCCAGGTCTTGTGCTCCCATCTGTGGTAGGCTGTGAGATGTTAAATGCTAACCTTCCTTCCTCTATTAATTGTTAAATCTTTCTTGTATAATGAAGTAGTCAATCTGATATGTTAATAGTGGGAAGAGTAAGGTAACAACTCATCTTGTGATTCAGACACTGAGCAGCCAAGAGGTTCATAAACAAGACATAGAGACAGCTGTCAAGCTAGACTGGAGGGGTAGGAGGAGGGGAAGCTGTTCTAGTTGTGGTGGGCAGAATATCAGACAGAACGGAGCTCATTTCAGGGTGTGATTTTAGGAAGTCATAGCCTTATCCAAAGTAGCCTTTTAATGCATTCAAGACCACAATGATACTGAGTCATAATAGGTGTACTACTAAATTGTTGTTTGGAGGGATCAACAGTACCAAGATGTTATGGCCCAGGAAATATGCTTTTGAAATTGGCTGGTGGGGTAATTACATCCAGTGAAGGCTGAGGTGAGAATGGTAGTATATTGGTGTCAATAGTGTACATCTGTACATGGATGTTTGCCTCAAATGCCAAGGCTGTATAGGAGGGAAACTTTCACGTGAAATGGATGGCAATGTCAGAATGTAACTACTTTTGCTTGTTAGTAGTTTTAATGTGAACAGAAGTGTGAAGCTACACCTCGGTGAGCATGAGGTCAGCATCAAGGAAACAAAGAGAGTGGCATGGAATTTGTAATAGGATCATGTGAAATTTAATCGAGAGAATAATTAAGAGATTCCAAAAATTTTAACGTTTCTGTCTAACCATTAGTTCATATAGCAAAAGTGTCATCAGTGTATCTGAACCAAACTGGGGGCTGAAGGCTAATGAATCCCAGGAAAGCCCCTTCCAAGCAATTCATGAGGTGAAGTGTGGCCTGTTGTTGCAGTTTGAAGTTGGCTTGGCAGATCACCTCATACAAGGAAACTGATGGATGGATAACTGCAGGATTTTGTAGGAGGAGAGAAGCCTGTTGGAGTGGAAGTTGGCAGATGAGGCATGTAGATTACAGATTAGCTGGATAAGTGAAAGAGAGTGCTGTATTTGAAGCAAAAAAGGGACTGGTGTAAAATGGAATTACATCCAGAAGAAGGGACTTTCAGTGTTAGGCCTTTTGGGTAACTCCCAGTTTCAAAAAACAGAATGTCTGATCTTAGTTCAGATATTGCAAAAGCATGTTTTCGAAAGGACCTAATCTAACCTTTATTATGTGAAGGGATTCATGATGCCAAGAGAGGTGCTTTTGATTAACGTGAAAATCTTGAGCACGGACAAGGGTTAACAAGAGGTAATGAGTAGGTGAGAATTTCGCACAAGAAAAGTGGGCTATATGACAGAAAAAAATATGACAGTAAATTGTTATTGGGAAACTTAGTGGAAAAGATGTGAAAACAGAAAGAAGCTTAAAAACTGGGAAAACAGAAAGAGGAAGTCATTGCAGAAAATGGACAATGAACTATTCTAGTTGGGGAGGACAAAATGTCAGAATAGACCTCACTTCAGAGCATGAAGGACTTAGCCAAATAGTTGAATAATACCAAATTGTCTTTTTCATGGGTCTTTCTGTCACTTAACACCACCTCTGGGTGGTTAGTAGTAATCTACCCTTTCGGTATTGTTGCTATCCCACCCACATTTTCTATTGTTTGATTGTACCTAGTGAATTCTGTCCCAAACTACAACTCAGTGCTGTTTCCTATTGTTACTGTTCTCCATCACTTCCCATTACATTATCCAGTGTCCATCCTTTTCCTTCTCTACTTCCTTGTGTTTTCTTTTCACATCCTGAACCACATGCTTTCTACCTGCTTACCACACTGTGAAGCTTTGACTTCCGAGCTCACCCTCTGTCAACAATCTGTGTACAACACATGGGCACATGCCCACACAGGCTGCAAGTGCAGTGCCTTGTGTCCAGTGTTCTCCCTACTGATAGAATTATTACTGGAATTCCAAATTTATCTCAGTTCTTACTTTCACCTGTGCCTGTTTTTGCTTGTTTCCCTGCTCCTACCTAAACCACATACATTTTCTTGCACCTCCTACCTAACAGACCCTTCCCCCTCTTCCCTTATTCAGGAATGCACCATACTGACCTAACTAATCAAGTTACACCTTCTGCCCCCCTCTTTTCACACTTGTGCACTCACTTATCTGCTGGCCCAAGTGGCTGTGCGGTTCTGGGCGCTACAGACTGGAACCGCGCGACTGCTACGGTCGCAGGTTCGAATCCTGCCTCGGGCATAGATGTGTGTGATGTCCTTAGGTTAGTTAGGTTTAATTAGTTCTAAGTTCTAGGCGACTGATGACCTCCAAAGTAAAGTTGCCTTTGATTGCTACTAAAAGAGCCTCCAACAAACCGCCCTGCATACCCTCATAGCCACCAAACCCTGCCTTGCAGAAATACTACATTTACTACACACACAGAAACACCCTACTGCCACCCTGCAGAACCCGGAGCCTACAACGGACCCTCAGCATCGTCATACAAACCTTTCTAAAAGCCTCTGTCCCTCAGAAATATCAAACCTTTCCAAAAAGCCACAGTCATGTAGTGTTTGTTAAAACCTTCTCTGTTTCTCCCAGTCCCTCCAGGGGAAACACTTACTCATTCCAATCCAATCTAGTCCGATCCAAATCCAGTGTTGAACCTCATCTACCTCAAATTACTCCTCCATCCAACAGTCCTTCATTCCTCCTACTCTCAGAGCATCTCCTGTAAACGTACCAGTATTTCCTAACTTTAAACCGTGTCTCATCATCGTCTCCCAAATCCCTCAACATGGAAATCAGTCTTACATCTGCAGAAACAGCAAAAATTCATCACCTAAATACCAATCCCAACATGCTAACGAGGATTTCACCACTGTGGTTATGAACTGCAGGGATTATGTGGTAGTGGGTTCCACTAGTTGCCAGATACATTCACTTACAAGCCTTGCTTCAGTAACCTCATATTAGAAATGCAGCAAGATTCCTCCCCAGATCCTTAGGTCCACCCCAGAACCTCTCACCTGAGTGTAATCTCCTTCCTCAGTCACACCACTCCTCATACTCGTACTTTCTACATGCTTTCTAAAGTGTGTACCCAACCACCCAGGACATCCCATTGTGGTTGGTCACTGTCCCCTCTCCACACATAAGAGAATCTCTACCCTTGCATACCAACACCCTCAGCCTATTGCTTGTAAATGCCCTTCTATATAAAAGACACCAACCATTTCCTATAATAGACATAAAGTTGCGAATACGAACAAACATCAGCTGTATGATGACAGTGATGATCTGTGCTGGACTGGGACTCGAACTTGGAATTCCTGCTTTACAGGAGCAGTCGACTTAACCTCTTTGGCTCTCCAGGCATGTCTCATGGCCAGACCCAAATCTCTATACATCGTTGTAACTGCCTCACAGTCTGTACCTGTGTACACATTATGTAGTTCCCATACAGGGAAGGACATTTTAATTCAAAGTATCTATCCAGTATTTGTGGGTAAAGATGATATTGCAGTGCCTGTGTTATTAAGAAGAATGTTGCAGTGATCCTTTGGACATGTGCATATGCAAAGAAACGGGCATTGTGGGGACTACAGCCATTATCAAATACGTGAAATGTATTTACAGTTGTGAATACAATCAATCATCAGTTGCACGAGGGAATGATGACAGTGAAAATTTGTGCCCGACCAGGACTCAAACCCAGATTTCTCACTTTACACGGGCAGTCTTCTTAACTGCTTTTGCTAGTGATGCAAGTCCATGGACAGACCTAAACCCCCATATATCATTGTTCCTGCATCACAGCGTGTACTCTTACACACATTATGTAACACCATACAAAGGAGGAAACTTTCAATTAAAGTTGCTGCCCAGTAGTGCAAGATAAATACAATATTCCAGTGTGTTTGTTGTTAAGAAGAACAATACAATGTTCCCATTGGACATGCATGCTTGCAGCTGCAAATACATTTCACGTATTTCATAATGGCTGTAGTTGCCGCAGTGTCCATTCCTTTGGACATGCAGGAATGTCCAAAGGAACATTACATCATTCTTCTTAACAGTACTAGGCAGTGACTTTCAATTAAAATGTCTTCCCCTGGGTGGGTATTATGTAATGTGTGTATGATTACAGTTTGTGATGCAGGAACAATAACTTATGGAAATTTAGGTCTGGCCATGAGTCGTGCAAGGATAGCCAAAGAGGTTAGGTCGACCGCTCATGTAAGGAAGGAAATCTGGGTTCCAGCCAAGTTTTCATTGTTGTCATTCCACTATACAGGTGATGGTTGTTAGTATTTGCAAATGTGAATACATTTCATGTGGAATGGGAAGGATTTTCAGTAACATGTTCCTCATTTCTGGATACTATGATGAATAGTCAAAACTCAGCTTGAACATAATATATTTATATTTGGGGCTGAAGTTAAATGGATAAAATTAAAGAGTATTATTCAACTAGTCGATAGTTCATATGCTCAGTTTGTCTCTGAAGCTCCAGTTGATTGCTAAAATCTACTTAGCCTCACAAAATACAGTAATCTGTTTGCCAGCAACAATCAGAATCAGACAAGGAGAATGGTTGGTTACTAACTGCCGTGAACAGCTGTACCTTGTTCTTCAGGGAGTCAGTCCAGTAAGGTTAGCTCAGTGTCATCATTAGAGACTTATGCTCAAGAAATCTACTATCTACCTGTCAATGGCCCCAGTTTGACTGAGGTTCTATGTTGGCAAGTGTTATCCATTCTGAATCAATTTTCACTTGCATTCAGGTCTTGAATTGATATGAAGCAGACTAGATAGCGTAATGTCAAACACCATATCATCCTCCGTCAATGTGCACTCATATAAGGTACCTCTAGCTGAATGACAGGTAATTCAGATGGAAATAAAGGTAGTATTAAATGACATCATTTAGCAGTCGGAGTATCCTTGCTAATCTCATGTGACCCTCAGGAGAAAAAAGTGTGGTACATGTTGGTTCTGTATCACTTCCCAGTGGCTGAACACGATCACCTAAAAGCATGTGTATACTTGCCCCAAATTTATTTCACCTGGGCTGCTGGATATGAGTGAAGTATTTCTCCACTGTGGATATACAGATTGGCTACTGAGAGATTGATGTTCACTCAAGGGCGAAAAGTCTCTTTCCATAAAACCTAAAGGTCTCTAGGAGTTTGAAGTTATGCCATTTGATCTGTACAATGCCTCAGTTACCTTTGCATTCATGATAGATAACTTGAGTAGCAATCTGTAATGGGGCTGGAAAGGGGGGGGGGGGGGGATAGCAAAGTATGGGTGGGAGAGTGAAGACGGGCTATCTGGCAGAGCATGCAGGGACTAGATGATGACAGGACAAGGCTGCAAGGCACAGCATTGTTGGCTGTAGGGGGAAGGAGTGGGAAAGGAAAGGAAAGGAAAGGAAAGGAAAGGAAAGGAAAGGAAAGGAAAGGAAAGGAAAGGAAAGGAGCAGGGAAGGTGAAAAGATCAGTGGGTGCAGTGGCAGAAAGTGAGGGTGAGGAGAGATGAATTGGGAGGAGGTTATAGGACAGAGTGGGCGGAAACTGTTGGGTGGAGGGTGTGGGGACAAGATTTTATTGTAGGTTGCGGCCAGGATAGTTTCAGGAATGGAGAATGTGCTGTAAGAATAATTCCCATCCACACAGTTCAGATAATCAGGTGATAAAGTGGATAATCCAGATGGCCTGACTTATGAAGCATACCTGGAAATAAAGAATGTTATGTTCCCAGGTGGACAGCTGTGC